>NC_140589.1:1940727010-1941327010 GCF_964204655.1 Triturus cristatus
ATGTCATTTCTGAGTTGTCAGAGGGGTCTTGTGTATCAGAGACATAGGTTTACGTCATTCTGAGTTGGAAGAGGGTCTTGTTTATCAGAGCCGTAGTTTTACATCATTTCTGAGTTGGAAGAGAGGTCTTGTGTATTAGAGACGTAGTTTTGCGTCATTTCTGAGTTAGAAGAGGAGTCTCGTGTATCAGATGCATAATTCTACATCATTTCTGAGTTTTAAGAGGGGTCTTGTGTATTAAAGACACAGTTTTGCGTAATTTCTGAGTTGGAAGTGGGGTCTTGTTTATCAGAGACATAGTTTTAAGTCATTTCTGAGTTAAAAGAGGGGTCTTGAGTATCAGAGACGTAGTTTTATGTCATTTCTGATTTGGAAGAGGGGTCTTGTGTATCAGAGACGTAGTTTTACATCATTTCTGAGTTAAAAGATGGCTCTAGAGTAGTAAAGACATAGTTTTACGTCATTTCTGAGTTAGAAGAGGGCTCTTGTGTATTAAAGACATAGTTTTGCGTTATTTCTGAGTTAGAAAAGTGGTCTTCTGTATCAAAGAAATAGTTTTACGTCATTTCTGAGTTGGAAGAGGGGTTTTGTGTATCAGAGACGTAGTTTTACGTAATTTCTGAGATGGAAGAGAGGTCTTGTGTATCAGAGACATAGTTTTGCGTCATTTCTGAGTTAGAAGAGGGGTCTTGTGTATTAGAGACATAGTTTTACGTCATTTCTGAGTTGGAAGAGGGGTCTTGTGTATTAAAGACACAGTTTTGCGTCATTTCTGAGTTGGAAGAGGGGTCTTGTGTATCAGAGACGTAGTTTTATTTCATTTCCGAGTTGTCAGAGGGGTCTTCTGTATCAAATAAATAGTTTTACGTCATTTCTGAGTTGGAAGAGGGGTCTTGTGTATCAGAGACGTAGTTTTACGTCATTTCTGAGATGGAAGAGAGGTCTTATGTATCAGAGACATAGTTTTGCGTCATTTCTGAGTTAGAAGAGGGGTCTTGTGTATCAAAGACATAGTTTTATGTTTTTTCTGAGTTGGAAGAGAGGTCTTTTGTATTAGAGACATAGTTTTACGTCAATTCTGAGTTAAAAGATGGTCTAGTGTAGTAAAGACATAGTTTTACGTCATTTCTGAGTTAGAAGAGGGGTCTTGTGTGTCACAGATGTAGTTTTATGTCATTTCTGAGTTAGAAGAGGGGTCTTGTGTATTAAAGACATAGTTTTGCGTAATTTCTGAGTTGGAAGAGGTATCTTGTGTATCAGAGACGTAGTTTTATTTAATTTCCGAGTTGTCAGAGGGGTCTTGTGTATCAGAGACATAGGTTTACGTCATTCTGAGTTGGAAGAGGGGTCTTCTGTATCAGAGATGTAGTTTTACATCATTTCTAAGTTGGAAGACATGTCTTGTGTATTAGAGATGCAGTTTTGCGTCATTTCTGAGTTAGAAGAGGGGTCTTGTGTATTAAAGACATAGTTTTACATCATTTCTGAGTTGGAAGAGGGGTCTTGTGTATCAGAGACGTAGTTTTATGTCATTTCTGAGTTGGAAAAGAGATCTTGTGTATCATAGACATAGTTTTACGTCATTTCTGAGTTAGAAGAGGGGTCTTGTGTATCAAAGACATAGTTTTACGTCATTTCTGACTTAAAAGAGGGGTCTTGTATATCAAAGACACAGTTTTGCGTCATTTCTGAGTTAGAAAAGGGGACTTGTGCATCAAAGACATAGTTTTACGTCATTTCTAAGTTGGAAGAGTGGTCTTGTGTATCAGAGACGTAGTTTTATGTCATTTCTGAGTTGGAAGAGAGGTCTTGTGTATTAGAGAGATATGTTTTACGTCATTTCTGAGTTAAAATATGGGTCTAGAGTAGTAAAGACATAGTTTTACGTCATTTCTGAGTTAGAAGAGGGCTCTTGTGTATTAAAGACATAGTTTTGCGTTATTTCTGAGTTAGAAAAGTGGTCTTCTGTATCAAAGAAATAGTTTTACGTCATTTCTGAGTTGGAAGACGGGTCTTGTGTATCAGGGACGTAGTTCTATGTCATTTCTGAGTTGGAAGAGAGGTCTTGTGTATTAGAGACATAGTTTTACGTCAATTCTGAGTTAATTGATGGTCTAGTGTAGTAAAGACATAGTTTTACGTCATTTCTGAGTTAGAAGAGGGCTCTTGTGTATTAAAGACATAGTTTTATGTCATTTCCGAGTTAGAAGGGGGACTTGTGTATCGGAGACGTAGTATTATATCATTTCTGAGGTAGAAGAGGGGTCTTGTGTATCAGAGATGTAGTATTATATCATTTCTGAGGAAGAAGAGGGGTCTTGTGTATCAGAGACGTAGTTTTATGTCATTTCTGAGTTGTCAGATGGATCTTGTGTATCAGAGACGTAGTTTGACGTAATTTCTGAGTTGGAAGAGAGGTCTTGTGTATCAGAGACATAGTTTTATGTCATTTTTGAGTTTGAAGGGGGTATTGTGTATCAGAGACGTAGTATTATATCATTTCTGGGGTAGAAGAGGAGTCTCGTGTATCAGATGCATAATTCTACATCATTTCTGAGTTTTAAGAGGGATCTTGTGTATCAAAGACATAGTTTTACGTAATTTCTGAGTTGGAAGTGGGGTCTTGTGTATCAGAGACATAGTTTTAAGTCATTTCTGAGTTAAAAGAGGGGTCTTGTGTATTAGAGATGTAGTTTTACGTCATTTCTGAGTTGGAAGAGGGGTCTTGTGTATCAGAGACGTAGTTTTATGTCATTTCTGATTTGGAAGAGGGGTCTTGTGTATCAGAGACGTAGTTTTACATCATTTCTGAGTTAAAAGATGGCTCTAGAGTAGTAAAGACATAGTTTTACGTCATTTATGAGTTAGAAGAGGGCTCTTGTGTAATAAAGACATCGTTTTGCGTTATTTCTGAGTTAGAAAAGTGGTCTTCTGTATCAAAGAAATAGTTTTACGTCATTTCTGAGTTGGAAGAGGGGTCTTGTGTATCAGAGACATAGTTTTACGTAATTTCTGAGATGGAAGAGAGGTCTTGTGTATCAGAGACATAGTTTTGCGTCATTTCTGAGTTAGAAGAGGGGTCTTGTGTATTAGAGACATAGTTTTACGTCAGTTCTGAGTTGGAAGAGGGGTCTTGTGTATTAGAGACATAGTTTTACGTCATTTCTGAGTTAAAAGATGGCTCTAGAGTAGTAAAGACATAGTTTTACGTCATTTCTGAGTTAGAAGAGGGCTCTTGTGTATTAAAGACATAGTTTTGCGTTATTTCTGATTTAGAAAAGTGGTCTTCTGTATCAAAGAAATAGTTTTACGTCATTTCTGAGTTGGAAGAGGGGTCTTGTGTATCAGAGACGTAGTTTTACGTAATTTCTGAGATGGAAGAGAGGTCTTGTGTATCAGAGACATAGTTTTACGTCATTTCTGAGTTGGAAGAGGGGTCTTGTGTATCAGAGACGTAGTTTTACATCATTTCTGAGTTGGAAGAGAGGTCTTGTGTATTAGAGACGTAGTTTTGCGTCATTTCTGAGTTAGAAGAGGGGTCTTGTGTGTCAGAGATGTAGTTTTATGTCATTTCTGAGTTAGAAGAGGGGTCTTGTGTATTAAAGACACAGTTTTGCGTCATTTCTGAGTTGGAAGAGGGGTCTTGTGTATCAGAGACGTAGTTTTATTTCATTTCCGAGTTGTCAGAGGGGTCTTGTGTATCAGAGACATAGGTTTACGTCATTTTTGAGTTGGAAGAGGGGTCTTGTGTATCAGAGACGTAGTTTTATGTCATTTCTGAGTTGTAAGATGTATCTTGTGTATCAGAGGCGTAATTTGAAATAATTTCTGAGTTGGAAGAGGGGTCTTGTGTGTCAGAGATGTAGTTTTATGTCATTTCTGAGTTAGAAGAGGGGTCTTGTGTATTAAAGACACAGTTTTGCGTCATTTCTGAGTTGGAAGAGGGGTCTTGTGTATCAGAGACGTAGTTTTACATCATTTCTGAGTTGGAAGAGACGTCTTGTGTATTAGAGACGTAGTTTTGCGTCATTTCTGAGTTAGAAGAGGGGTCTTGTGTATCAGAGACGTAGTTTTATGTCATTTCTGAGTTGTAAGATGTATCTTGTGTATCAGAGGCGTAATTTGACATAATTTCTGAGTTGGAAGAGGGGTCTTGTTTATCAGAGACGTAGTTTTATGTCATTTCTGAGTTAGAAGAGGGGTCTTGTATATCAGAGACGTAGTTTTACGTCATTTCTGAGTTGGAAGATGGGTCTTGTGTATCTGAGAAGTAGTTTTATGTCATTTCTGAGTTGGAAAAGAGATCTTGTGTATCATAGACATAGTTTTACGTAATTTCTGAGTTAGAAGAGGTGTCTTGCTTATTAAAGACATAGTTTTGCATCATTTCTGAGTTGGAAGAGGGGTCTTGTGTATCAGAGACGTAGTTTTATTTCATTTCCGAGTTGTCAGAGGGGTCTTGTGTATCAGAGACATAGGTTTACGTCATTTCTGAGTTGGAAGAGGGGTCTTGTGTATCAGAGACATACTTTTACGTCATTTCTGAGTTAAAAAATGGGTCTAGTTTATTAAAGACATAGTTTTAAGTAATTTATGAGTTAGAAGAGGGCTCTTGTGTATTAAAGACATAGTTTTGCGTCATTTCTGAGTTGGAAGATGGGTCTTGTGTATCAGAGACGTAGTTTTATGTCATTTCTGAGTTGTCAGATGGATCTTGTGTATCAGAGACGTAGTTTGACGTAATTTCTGAGTTGGAAGAGAGGTCTTGTGTATCAGAGACGTAGTTTTATGTCATTTTTGAGTTTGAAGGGGGTATTGTGTATCAGAGACGTAGTATTATATCATTTCTGGGGTAGAAGAGGAGTCTTGTGTATCAGATGCATAATTCTACATCATTTCTGAGTTTTAAGAGGGATCTTGTGTATCAAAGACATAGTTTTACGTAATTTCTGAGTTGGAAGTGGGGTCTTGTGTATTAGAAATGTAGTTTTACGTCATTTTTGAGTTGGAAGAGGGGTCTTGTGTATCAGAGACGTAGTTTTATGTCATTTCTGAGTTGGAAAAGAGATCTTGTGTATCATAGACATAGTTTTACGTCATTTCTGAGTTAGAAGAGGGTTCTTGTGTATCAAAGACATAGTTTTACGTCATTTCTGAGTTAAAAGAGGGGTCTTGTATATCAAAGACACAGTTTTGCGTCATTTCAGATTTAGAAAAGGGGACTTGTGCATCAAAGACATAGTTTTACGTCATTTCTGAGTTGGAAGAGTGGTCTTGTGTATCAGAGACGTAGTTTTATGTCATTTCTGAGTTGGAAGAGAGGTCTTGTGTATTAGAGACATAGTTTTACATCATTTCTGAGTTAAAAGATGGGTCTAGAGTAGTAAAGACATAGTTTTACGTCATTTCTGAGTTAGAAGAGGGCTCTTGTGTATTAAAGACATAGTTTTGCGTTATTTATGAGTTAGAAAAGTGGTCTTCTGTATCAAAGAAATAGTTTTACGTCATTTCTGAGTTGGAAGAGGGGTCTTGTGTATCAGAGACGTAGTTTTACGTCATTTCTGAGATGGAAGAGAGGTCTTATGTATCAGAGACATAGTTTTGCGTCATTTCTGAGTTAGAAGAGGGGTCTTGTGTGTCAGAGATGTAGTTTTATGTCATTTCTGAGTTAGAAGAGGGGTCTTGTGTATTAAAGACACAGTTTTGCGTCATTTCTGAGTTGGAAGAGGGGTCTTGTGTATCAGAGACGTAGTTTTATTTCATTTCCGAGTTGTCAGAGGGGTCTTGTGTATCAGAGACATAGGTTTACGTCATTTTTGAGTTGGAAGAGGGGTCTTGTGTATCAGAGACGTAGTTTTATGTCATTTCTGAGTTGTAAGATGTATCTTGTGTATCAGAGGCGTAATTTGACATAATTTCTGAGTTGGAAGAGGGGTCTTGTGTGTCAGAGATGTAGTTTTATGTCATTTCTGAGTTAGAAGAGGGGTCTTGTGTATTAAAGACACAGTTTTGCGTCATTTCTGAGTTGGAAGAGGGGTCTTGTGTATCAGAGACGTAGTTTTACATCATTTCTGAGTTGGAAGAGACGTCTTGTGTATTAGAGACGTAGTTTTGCGTCATTTCTGAGTTAGAAGAGGGGTCTTGTGAATCAGAGACGTAGTTTTATGTCATTTCTGAGTTGTAAGATGTATCTTGTGTATCAGAGGCGTAATTTGACATAATTTCTGAGTTGGAAGAGGGGTCTTGTTTATCAGAGACGTAGTTTTATGTCATTTCTGAGTTAGAAGAGGGGTCTTGTATATCAGAGACGTAGTTTTACGTCATTTCTGAGTTGGAAGATGGGTCTTGTGTATCTGAGAAGTAGTTTTATGTCATTTCTGAGTTGGAAAAGAGATCTTGTGTATCATAGACATAGTTTTACGTAATTTCTGAGTTAGAAGAGGTGTCTTGCTTATTAAAGACATAGTTTTGCATCATTTCTGAGTTGGAAGAGGGGTCTTGTGTATCAGAGACGTAGTTTTATTTCATTTCCGAGTTGTCAGAGGGGTCTTGTGTATCAGAGACATAGGTTTACGTCATTTCTGAGTTGGAAGAGGGGTCTTGTGTATCAGAGACATACTTTTACGTCATTTCTGAGTTAAAAAATGGGTCTAGTTTATTAAAGACATAGTTTTAAGTAATTTATGAGTTAGAAGAGGGCTCTTGTGTATTAAAGACATAGTTTTGCGTCATTTCTGAGTTGGAAGATGGGTCTTGTGTATCAGAGACGTAGTTTTATGTCATTTCTGAGTTGTCAGATGGATCTTGTGTATCTGAGACGTAGTTTGACGTAATTTCTGAGTTGGAAGAGAGGTCTTGTGTATCAGAGACGTAGTTTTATGTCATTTTTGAGTTTGAAGGGGGTATTGTGTATCAGAGACGTAGTATTATATCATTTCTGGGGTAGAAGAGGAGTCTTGTGTATCAGATGCATAATTCTACATCATTTCTGAGTTTTAAGAGGGATCTTGTGTATCAAAGACATAGTTTTACGTAATTTCTGAGTTGGAAGTGGGGTCTTGTGTATTAGAAATGTAGTTTTACGTCATTTTTGAGTTGGAAGAGGGGTCTTGTGTATCAGAGACGTAGTTTTATGTCATTTCTGAGTTGGAAAAGAGATCTTGTGTATCATAGACATAGTTTTACGTCATTTCTGAGTTAGAAGAGGGTTCTTGTGTATCAAAGACATAGTTTTACGTCATTTCTGAGTTAAAAGAGGGGTCTTGTATATCAAAGACACAGTTTTGCGTCATTTCAGATTTAGAAAAGGGGACTTGTGCATCAAAGACATAGTTTTACGTCATTTCTGAGTTGGAAGAGTGGTCTTGTGTATCAGAGACGTAGTTTTATGTCATTTCTGAGTTGGAAGAGAGGTCTTGTGTATTAGAGACATAGTTTTACATCATTTCTGAGTTAAAAGATGGGTCTAGAGTAGTAAAGACATAGTTTTACGTCATTTCTGAGTTAGAAGAGGGCTCTTGTGTATTAAAGACATAGTTTTGCGTTATTTATGAGTTAGAAAAGTGGTCTTCTGTATCAAAGAAATAGTTTTACGTCATTTCTGAGTTGGAAGAGGGGTCTTGTGTATCAGAGACGTAGTTTTACGTCATTTCTGAGATGGAAGAGAGGTCTTATGTATCAGAGACATAGTTTTGCGTCATTTCTGAGTTAGAAGAGGGGTCTTGTGTATCAAAGACATAGTTTTATGTTTTTTCTGAGTTGGAAGAGAGGTCTTTTGTATTAGAGACATAGTTTTACGTCAATTCTGAGTTAAAAGATGGTCTAGTGTAGTAAAGACATAGTTTTACGTCATTTCTGAGTTAGAAGAGGGGTCTTGTGTGTCACAGATGTAGTTTTATGTCATTTCTGAGTTAGAAGAGGGGTCTTGTGTATTAAAGACATAGTTTTGCGTAATTTCTGAGTTGGAAGAGGTATCTTGTGTATCAGAGACGTAGTTTTATTTCATTTCCGAGTTGTCAGAGGGGTCTTGTGTATCAGAGACATAGGTTTACGTCATTCTGAGTTGGAAGAGGGGTCTTCTGTATCAGAGATGTAGTTTTACATCATTTCTAAGTTGGAAGACATGTCTTGTGTATTAGAGATGCAGTTTTGCGTCATTTCTGAGTTAGAAGAGGGGTCTTGTGTATTAAAGACATAGTTTTACATCATTTCTGAGTTGGAAGAGGGGTCTTGTGTATCAGAGACGTAGTTTTATGTCATTTCTGAGTTGGAAAAGAGATCTTGTGTATCATAGACATAGTTTTACGTCATTTCTGAGTTAGAAGAGGGGTCTTGTGTATCAAAGACATAGTTTTACGTCATTTCTGACTTAAAAGAGGGGTCTTGTATATCAAAGACACAGTTTTGCGTCATTTCTGAGTTAGAAAAGGGGACTTGTGCATCAAAGACATAGTTTTACGTCATTTCTAAGTTGGAAGAGTGGTCTTGTGTATCAGAGACGTAGTTTTATGTCATTTCTGAGTTGGAAGAGAGGTCTTGTGTATTAGAGAGATATGTTTTACGTCATTTCTGAGTTAAAATATGGGTCTAGAGTAGTAAAGACATAGTTTTACGTCATTTCTGAGTTAGAAGAGGGCTCTTGTGTAATAAAGACATCGTTTTGCGTTATTTCTGAGTTAGAAAAGTGGTCTTCTGTATCAAAGAAATAGTTTTACGTCATTTCTGAGTTGGAAGAGGGGTCTTGTGTATCAGAGACATAGTTTTACGTAATTTCTGAGATGGAAGAGAGGTCTTGTGTATCAGAGACATAGTTTTGCGTCATTTCTGAGTTAGAAGAGGGGTCTTGTGTATTAGAGACATAGTTTTACGTCAGTTCTGAGTTGGAAGAGGGGTCTTGTGTATTAGATACATAGTTTTACGTCATTTCTGAGTTAAAAGATGGCTCTAGAGTAGTAAAGACATAGTTTTACGTCATTTCTGAGTTAGAAGAGGGCTCTTGTGTATTAAAGACATAGTTTTGCGTTATTTCTGAGTTAGAAAAGTGGTCTTCTGTATCAAAGAAATAGTTTTACGTCATTTCTGAGTTGGAAGAGGGGTTTTGTGTATCAGAGACGTAGTTTTACGTAATTTCTGAGATGGAAGAGAGGTCTTGTGTATCAGAGACATAGTTTTGCGTCATTTCTGAGTTAGAAGAGGGGTCTTGTGTATTAGAGACATAGTTTTACGTCATTTCTGAGTTGGAAGAGGGGTCTTGTGTATTAAAGACACAGTTTTGCGTCATTTCTGAGTTGGAAGAGGGGTCTTGTGTATCAGAGACGTAGTTTTATTTCATTTCCGAGTTGTCAGAGGGGTCTTCTGTATCAAATAAATAGTTTTACGTCATTTCTGAGTTGGAAGAGGGGTCTTGTGTATCAGAGACGTAGTTTTACGTCATTTCTGAGATGGAAGAGAGGTCTTATGTATCAGAGACATAGTTTTGCGTCATTTCTGAGTTAGAAGAGGGGTCTTGTGTATCAAAGACATAGTTTTATGTTTTTTCTGAGTTGGAAGAGAGGTCTTTTGTATTAGAGACATAGTTTTACGTCAATTCTGAGTTAAAAGATGGTCTAGTGTAGTAAAGACATAGTTTTACGTCATTTCTGAGTTAGAAGAGGGGTCTTGTGTGTCACAGATGTAGTTTTATGTCATTTCTGAGTTAGAAGAGGGGTCTTGTGTATTAAAGACATAGTTTTGCGTAATTTCTGAGTTGGAAGAGGTATCTTGTGTATCAGAGACGTAGTTTTATTTAATTTCCGAGTTGTCAGAGGGGTCTTGTGTATCAGAGACATAGGTTTACGTCATTCTGAGTTGGAAGAGGGGTCTTCTGTATCAGAGATGTAGTTTTACATCATTTCTAAGTTGGAAGACATGTCTTGTGTATTAGAGATGCAGTTTTGCGTCATTTCTGAGTTAGAAGAGGGGTCTTGTGTATTAAAGACATAGTTTTACATCATTTCTGAGTTGGAAGAGGGGTCTTGTGTATCAGAGACGTAGTTTTATGTCATTTCTGAGTTGGAAAAGAGATCTTGTGTATCATAGACATAGTTTTACGTCATTTCTGAGTTAGAAGAGGGGTCTTGTGTATCAAAGACATAGTTTTACGTCATTTCTGACTTAAAAGAGGGGTCTTGTATATCAAAGACACAGTTTTGCGTCATTTCTGAGTTAGAAAAGGGGACTTGTGCATCAAAGACATAGTTTTACGTCATTTCTAAGTTGGAAGAGTGGTCTTGTGTATCAGAGACGTAGTTTTATGTCATTTCTGAGTTGGAAGAGAGGTCTTGTGTATTAGAGAGATATGTTTTACGTCATTTCTGAGTTAAAATATGGGTCTAGAGTAGTAAAGACATAGTTTTACGTCATTTCTGAGTTAGAAGAGGGCTCTTGTGTATTAAAGACATAGTTTTGCGTTATTTCTGAGTTAGAAAAGTGGTCTTCTGTATCAAAGAAATAGTTTTACGTCATTTCTGAGTTGGAAGACGGGTCTTGTGTATCAGGGACGTAGTTCTATGTCATTTCTGAGTTGGAAGAGAGGTCTTGTGTATTAGAGACATAGTTTTACGTCAATTCTGAGTTAATTGATGGTCTAGTGTAGTAAAGACATAGTTTTACGTCATTTCTGAGTTAGAAGAGGGCTCTTGTGTATTAAAGACATAGTTTTATGTCATTTCCGAGTTAGAAGGGGGACTTGTGTATCGGAGACGTAGTATTATATCATTTCTGAGGTAGAAGAGGGGTCTTGTGTATCAGAGATGTAGTATTATATCATTTCTGAGGAAGAAGAGGGGTCTTGTGTATCAGAGACGTAGTTTTATGTCATTTCTGAGTTGTCAGATGGATCTTGTGTATCAGAGACGTAGTTTGACGTAATTTCTGAGTTGGAAGAGAGGTCTTGTGTATCAGAGACATAGTTTTATGTCATTTTTGAGTTTGAAGGGGGTATTGTGTATCAGAGACGTAGTATTATATCATTTCTGGGGTAGAAGAGGAGTCTCGTGTATCAGATGCATAATTCTACATCATTTCTGAGTTTTAAGAGGGATCTTGTGTATCAAAGACATAGTTTTACGTAATTTCTGAGTTGGAAGTGGGGTCTTGTGTATCAGAGACATAGTTTTAAGTCATTTCTGAGTTAAAAGAGGGGTCTTGTGTATTAGAGATGTAGTTTTACGTCATTTCTGAGTTGGAAGAGGGGTCTTGTGTATCAGAGACGTAGTTTTATGTCATTTCTGATTTGGAAGAGGGGTCTTGTGTATCAGAGACGTAGTTTTACATCATTTCTGAGTTAAAAGATGGCTCTAGAGTAGTAAAGACATAGTTTTACGTCATTTATGAGTTAGAAGAGGGCTCTTGTGTAATAAAGACATCGTTTTGCGTTATTTCTGAGTTAGAAAAGTGGTCTTCTGTATCAAAGAAATAGTTTTACGTCATTTCTGAGTTGGAAGAGGGGTCTTGTGTATCAGAGACATAGTTTTACGTAATTTCTGAGATGGAAGAGAGGTCTTGTGTATCAGAGACATAGTTTTGCGTCATTTCTGAGTTAGAAGAGGGGTCTTGTGTATTAGAGACATAGTTTTACGTCAGTTCTGAGTTGGAAGAGGGGTCTTGTGTATTAGAGACATAGTTTTACGTCATTTCTGAGTTAAAAGATGGCTCTAGAGTAGTAAAGACATAGTTTTACGTCATTTCTGAGTTAGAAGAGGGCTCTTGTGTATTAAAGACATAGTTTTGCGTTATTTCTGATTTAGAAAAGTGGTCTTCTGTATCAAAGAAATAGTTTTACGTCATTTCTGAGTTGGAAGAGGGGTCTTGTGTATCAGAGACGTAGTTTTACGTAATTTCTGAGATGGAAGAGAGGTCTTGTGTATCAGAGACATAGTTTTACGTCATTTCTGAGTTGGAAGAGGGGTCTTGTGTATCAGAGACGTAGTTTTACATCATTTCTGAGTTGGAAGAGAGGTCTTGTGTATTAGAGACGTAGTTTTGCGTCATTTCTGAGTTAGAAGAGGGGTCTTGTGTGTCAGAGATGTAGTTTTATGTCATTTCTGAGTTAGAAGAGGGGTCTTGTGTATTAAAGACACAGTTTTGCGTCATTTCTGAGTTGGAAGAGGGGTCTTGTGTATCAGAGACGTAGTTTTATTTCATTTCCGAGTTGTCAGAGGGGTCTTGTGTATCAGAGACATAGGTTTACGTCATTTTTGAGTTGGAAGAGGGGTCTTGTGTATCAGAGACGTAGTTTTATGTCATTTCTGAGTTGTAAGATGTATCTTGTGTATCAGAGGCGTAATTTGAAATAATTTCTGAGTTGGAAGAGGGGTCTTGTGTGTCAGAGATGTAGTTTTATGTCATTTCTGAGTTAGAAGAGGGGTCTTGTGTATTAAAGACACAGTTTTGCGTCATTTCTGAGTTGGAAGAGGGGTCTTGTGTATCAGAGACGTAGTTTTACATCATTTCTGAGTTGGAAGAGACGTCTTGTGTATTAGAGACGTAGTTTTGCGTCATTTCTGAGTTAGAAGAGGGGTCTTGTGTATCAGAGACGTAGTTTTATGTCATTTCTGAGTTGTAAGATGTATCTTGTGTATCAGAGGCGTAATTTGACATAATTTCTGAGTTGGAAGAGGGGTCTTGTTTATCAGAGACGTAGTTTTATGTCATTTCTGAGTTAGAAGAGGGGTCTTGTATATCAGAGACGTAGTTTTACGTCATTTCTGAGTTGGAAGATGGGTCTTGTGTATCTGAGAAGTAGTTTTATGTCATTTCTGAGTTGGAAAAGAGATCTTGTGTATCATAGACATAGTTTTACGTAATTTCTGAGTTAGAAGAGGTGTCTTGCTTATTAAAGACATAGTTTTGCATCATTTCTGAGTTGGAAGAGGGGTCTTGTGTATCAGAGACGTAGTTTTATTTCATTTCCGAGTTGTCAGAGGGGTCTTGTGTATCAGAGACATAGGTTTACGTCATTTCTGAGTTGGAAGAGGGGTCTTGTGTATCAGAGACATACTTTTACGTCATTTCTGAGTTAAAAAATGGGTCTAGTTTATTAAAGACATAGTTTTAAGTAATTTATGAGTTAGAAGAGGGCTCTTGTGTATTAAAGACATAGTTTTGCGTCATTTCTGAGTTGGAAGATGGGTCTTGTGTATCAGAGACGTAGTTTTATGTCATTTCTGAGTTGTCAGATGGATCTTGTGTATCAGAGACGTAGTTTGACGTAATTTCTGAGTTGGAAGAGAGGTCTTGTGTATCAGAGACGTAGTTTTATGTCATTTTTGAGTTTGAAGGGGGTATTGTGTATCAGAGACGTAGTATTATATCATTTCTGGGGTAGAAGAGGAGTCTTGTGTATCAGATGCATAATTCTACATCATTTCTGAGTTTTAAGAGGGATCTTGTGTATCAAAGACATAGTTTTACGTAATTTCTGAGTTGGAAGTGGGGTCTTGTGTATTAGAAATGTAGTTTTACGTCATTTTTGAGTTGGAAGAGGGGTCTTGTGTATCAGAGACGTAGTTTTATGTCATTTCTGAGTTGGAAAAGAGATCTTGTGTATCATAGACATAGTTTTACGTCATTTCTGAGTTAGAAGAGGGTTCTTGTGTATCAAAGACATAGTTTTACGTCATTTCTGAGTTAAAAGAGGGGTCTTGTATATCAAAGACACAGTTTTGCGTCATTTCAGATTTAGAAAAGGGGACTTGTGCATCAAAGACATAGTTTTACGTCATTTCTGAGTTGGAAGAGTGGTCTTGTGTATCAGAGACGTAGTTTTATGTCATTTCTGAGTTGGAAGAGAGGTCTTGTGTATTAGAGACATAGTTTTACATCATTTCTGAGTTAAAAGATGGGTCTAGAGTAGTAAAGACATAGTTTTACGTCATTTCTGAGTTAGAAGAGGGCTCTTGTGTATTAAAGACATAGTTTTGCGTTATTTATGAGTTAGAAAAGTGGTCTTCTGTATCAAAGAAATAGTTTTACGTCATTTCTGAGTTGGAAGAGGGGTCTTGTGTATCAGAGACGTAGTTTTACGTCATTTCTGAGATGGAAGAGAGGTCTTATGTATCAGAGACATAGTTTTGCGTCATTTCTGAGTTAGAAGAGGGGTCTTGTGTGTCAGAGATGTAGTTTTATGTCATTTCTGAGTTAGAAGAGGGGTCTTGTGTATTAAAGACACAGTTTTGCGTCATTTCTGAGTTGGAAGAGGGGTCTTGTGTATCAGAGACGTAGTTTTATTTCATTTCCGAGTTGTCAGAGGGGTCTTGTGTATCAGAGACATAGGTTTACGTCATTTTTGAGTTGGAAGAGGGGTCTTGTGTATCAGAGACGTAGTTTTATGTCATTTCTGAGTTGTAAGATGTATCTTGTGTATCAGAGGCGTAATTTGACATAATTTCTGAGTTGGAAGAGGGGTCTTGTGTGTCAGAGATGTAGTTTTATGTCATTTCTGAGTTAGAAGAGGGGTCTTGTGTATTAAAGACACAGTTTTGCGTCATTTCTGAGTTGGAAGAGGGGTCTTGTGTATCAGAGACGTAGTTTTACATCATTTCTGAGTTGGAAGAGACGTCTTGTGTATTAGAGACGTAGTTTTGCGTCATTTCTGAGTTAGAAGAGGGGTCTTGTGAATCAGAGACGTAGTTTTATGTCATTTCTGAGTTGTAAGATGTATCTTGTGTATCAGAGGCGTAATTTGACATAATTTCTGAGTTGGAAGAGGGGTCTTGTTTATCAGAGACGTAGTTTTATGTCATTTCTGAGTTAGAAGAGGGGTCTTGTATATCAGAGACGTAGTTTTACGTCATTTCTGAGTTGGAAGATGGGTCTTGTGTATCTGAGAAGTAGTTTTATGTCATTTCTGAGTTGGAAAAGAGATCTTGTGTATCATAGACATAGTTTTACGTAATTTCTGAGTTAGAAGAGGTGTCTTGCTTATTAAAGACATAGTTTTGCATCATTTCTGAGTTGGAAGAGGGGTCTTGTGTATCAGAGACGTAGTTTTATTTCATTTCCGAGTTGTCAGAGGGGTCTTGTGTATCAGAGACATAGGTTTACGTCATTTCTGAGTTGGAAGAGGGGTCTTGTGTATCAGAGACATACTTTTACGTCATTTCTGAGTTAAAAAATGGGTCTAGTTTATTAAAGACATAGTTTTAAGTAATTTATGAGTTAGAAGAGGGCTCTTGTGTATTAAAGACATAGTTTTGCGTCATTTCTGAGTTGGAAGATGGGTCTTGTGTATCAGAGACGTAGTTTTATGTCATTTCTGAGTTGTCAGATGGATCTTGTGTATCTGAGACGTAGTTTGACGTAATTTCTGAGTTGGAAGAGAGGTCTTGTGTATCAGAGACGTAGTTTTATGTCATTTTTGAGTTTGAAGGGGGTATTGTGTATCAGAGACGTAGTATTATATCATTTCTGGGGTAGAAGAGGAGTCTTGTGTATCAGATGCATAATTCTACATCATTTCTGAGTTTTAAGAGGGATCTTGTGTATCAAAGACATAGTTTTACGTAATTTCTGAGTTGGAAGTGGGGTCTTGTGTATTAGAAATGTAGTTTTACGTCATTTTTGAGTTGGAAGAGGGGTCTTGTGTATCAGAGACGTAGTTTTATGTCATTTCTGAGTTGGAAAAGAGATCTTGTGTATCATAGACATAGTTTTACGTCATTTCTGAGTTAGAAGAGGGTTCTTGTGTATCAAAGACATAGTTTTACGTCATTTCTGAGTTAAAAGAGGGGTCTTGTATATCAAAGACACAGTTTTGCGTCATTTCAGATTTAGAAAAGGGGACTTGTGCATCAAAGACATAGTTTTACGTCATTTCTGAGTTGGAAGAGTGGTCTTGTGTATCAGAGACGTAGTTTTATGTCATTTCTGAGTTGGAAGAGAGGTCTTGTGTATTAGAGACATAGTTTTACATCATTTCTGAGTTAAAAGATGGGTCTAGAGTAGTAAAGACATAGTTTTACGTCATTTCTGAGTTAGAAGAGGGCTCTTGTGTATTAAAGACATAGTTTTGCGTTATTTATGAGTTAGAAAAGTGGTCTTCTGTATCAAAGAAATAGTTTTACGTCATTTCTGAGTTGGAAGAGGGGTCTTGTGTATCAGAGACGTAGTTTTACGTCATTTCTGAGATGGAAGAGAGGTCTTATGTATCAGAGACATAGTTTTGCGTCATTTCTGAGTTAGAAGAGGGGTCTTGTGTATCAAAGACATAGTTTTATGTTTTTTCTGAGTTGGAAGAGAGGTCTTTTGTATTAGAGACATAGTTTTACGTCAATTCTGAGTTAAAAGATGGTCTAGTGTAGTAAAGACATAGTTTTACGTCATTTCTGAGTTAGAAGAGGGGTCTTGTGTGTCACAGATGTAGTTTTATGTCATTTCTGAGTTAGAAGAGGGGTCTTGTGTATTAAAGACATAGTTTTGCGTAATTTCTGAGTTGGAAGAGGTATCTTGTGTATCAGAGACGTAGTTTTATTTCATTTCCGAGTTGTCAGAGGGGTCTTGTGTATCAGAGACATAGGTTTACGTCATTCTGAGTTGGAAGAGGGGTCTTCTGTATCAGAGATGTAGTTTTACATCATTTCTAAGTTGGAAGACATGTCTTGTGTATTAGAGATGCAGTTTTGCGTCATTTCTGAGTTAGAAGAGGGGTCTTGTGTATTAAAGACATAGTTTTACATCATTTCTGAGTTGGAAGAGGGGTCTTGTGTATCAGAGACGTAGTTTTATGTCATTTCTGAGTTGGAAAAGAGATCTTGTGTATCATAGACATAGTTTTACGTCATTTCTGAGTTAGAAGAGGGGTCTTGTGTATCAAAGACATAGTTTTACGTCATTTCTGACTTAAAAGAGGGGTCTTGTATATCAAAGACACAGTTTTGCGTCATTTCTGAGTTAGAAAAGGGGACTTGTGCATCAAAGACATAGTTTTACGTCATTTCTAAGTTGGAAGAGTGGTCTTGTGTATCAGAGACGTAGTTTTATGTCATTTCTGAGTTGGAAGAGAGGTCTTGTGTATTAGAGAGATATGTTTTACGTCATTTCTGAGTTAAAATATGGGTCTAGAGTAGTAAAGACATAGTTTTACGTCATTTCTGAGTTAGAAGAGGGCTCTTGTGTATTAAAGACATAGTTTTGCGTTATTTCTGAGTTAGAAAAGTGGTCTTCTGTATCAAAGAAATAGTTTTACGTCATTTCTGAGTTGGAAGACGGGTCTTGTGTATCAGGGACGTAGTTCTATGTCATTTCTGAGTTGGAAGAGAGGTCTTGTGTATTAGAGACATAGTTTTACGTCAATTCTGAGTTAATTGATGGTCTAGTGTAGTAAAGACATAGTTTTACGTCATTTCTGAGTTAGAAGAGGGCTCTTGTGTATTAAAGACATAGTTTTATGTCATTTCCGAGTTAGAAGGGGGACTTGTGTATCGGAGACGTAGTATTATATCATTTCTGAGGTAGAAGAGGGGTCTTGTGTATCAGAGATGTAGTATTATATCATTTCTGAGGTAGAAGAGGGGTCTTGTGTATCAGAGACGTAGTTTTATGTCATTTCTGAGTTGTCAGATGGATCTTGTGTATCAGAGACGTAGTTTGACGTAATTTCTGAGTTGGAAGAGAGGTCTTGTGTATCAGAGACATAGTTTTATGTCATTTTTGAGTTTGAAGGGGGTATTGTGTATCAGAGACGTAGTATTATATCATTTCTGGGGTAGAAGAGGAGTCTCGTGTATCAGATGCATAATTCTACATCATTTCTGAGTTTTAAGAGGGATCTTGTGTATCAAAGACATAGTTTTACGTAATTTCTGAGTTGGAAGTGGGGTCTTGTGTATCAGAGACATAGTTTTAAGTCATTTCTGAGTTAAAAGAGGGGTCTTGTGTATTAGAGATGTAGTTTTACGTCATTTCTGAGTTGGAAGAGGGGTCTTGTGTATCAGAGACGTAGTTTTATGTCATTTCTGAGTTGGAAAAGAGATCTTGTGTATCATAGACATAGTTTTACGTCATTTCTGAGTTAGAAGAGGGGTCTTGTGTATCAAAGACATAGTTTTACGTCATTTCTGACTTAAAAGAGGGGTCTTGTATATCAAAGACACAGTTTTGCGTCATTTCTGAGTTAGAAAAGGGGACTTGTGCATCAAAGACATAGTTTTACGTCATTTCTAAGTTGGAAGAGTGGTCTTGTGTATCAGAGACGTAGTTTTATGTCATTTCTGAGTTGGAAGAGAGGTCTTGTGTATTAGAGAGATATGTTTTACGTCATTTCTGAGTTAAAATATGGGTCTAGAGTAGTAAAGACATAGTTTTACGTCATTTCTGAGTTAGAAGAGGGCTCTTGTGTATTAAAGACATAGTTTTGCGTTATTTCTGAGTTAGAAAAGTGGTCTTCTGTATCAAAGAAATAGTTTTACGTCATTTCTGAGTTGGAAGACGGGTCTTGTGTATCAGGGACGTAGTTCTATGTCATTTCTGAGTTGGAAGAGAGGTCTTGTGTATTAGAGACATAGTTTTACGTCAATTCTGAGTTAATTGATGGTCTAGTGTAGTAAAGACATAGTTTTACGTCATTTCTGAGTTAGAAGAGGGCTCTTGTGTATTAAAGACATAGTTTTATGTCATTTCCGAGTTAGAAGGGGGACTTGTGTATCGGAGACGTAGTATTATATCATTTCTGAGGTAGAAGAGGGGTCTTGTGTATCAGAGATGTAGTATTATATCATTTCTGAGGTAGAAGAGGGGTCTTGTATATCAGAGACGTAGTTTTATGTCATTTCTGAGTTGTCAGATGGATCTTGTGTATCAGAGACGTAGTTTGACGTAATTTCTGAGTTGGAAGAGAGGTCTTGTGTATCAGAGACATAGTTTTATGTCATTTTTGAGTTTGAAGGGGGTATTGTGTATCAGAGACGTAGTATTATATCATTTCTGGGGTAGAAGAGGAGTCTCGTGTATCAGATGCATAATTCTACATCATTTCTGAGTTTTAAGAGGGATCTTGTGTATCAAAGACATAGTTTTACGTAATTTCTGAGTTGGAAGTGGGGTCTTGTGTATCAGAGACATAGTTTTAAGTCATTTCTGAGTTAAAAGAGGGGTCTTGTGTATTAGAGATGTAGTTTTACGTCATTTCTGAGTTGGAAGAGGGGTCTTGTGTATCAGAGACGTAGTTTTATGTCATTTCTGATTTGGAAGAGGGGTCTTGTGTATCAGAGACGTAGTTTTACATCATTTCTGAGTTAAAAGATGGCTCTAGAGTAGTAAAGACATAGTTTTACGTCATTTCTGAGTTAGAAGAGGGCTCTTGTGTAATAAAGACATCGTTTTGCGTTATTTCTGAGTTAGAAAAGTGGTCTTCTGTATCAAAGAAATAGTTTTACGTCATTTCTGAGTTGGAAGAGGGGTCTTGTGTATCAGAGACATAGTTTTACGTAATTTCTGAGATGGAAGAGAGGTCTTGTGTATCAGAGACATAGTTTTGCGTCATTTCTGAGTTAGAAGAGGGGTCTTGTGTATTAAAGACATAGTTTTACATCATTTCTGAGTTAGAAGAGGGGTCTTATTTATTAAAGACATAGTTTTGCAACATTTCTGAGCTGGAAGAGGGGTCTTGTGTATCAGAGGCGTAGTTTTATGTCATTTCTGAGTTGTCAGATGGATCTTGTGTATCAGAGACATAGTTTGACGTAATTTCTGAGTTGGAAGAGGGGGTCTTGTTTATCAGAGATGTAGTTTTACATCATTTCTGAGTTGGTAGACATGTCTTGTGTATTAGAGATGCAGTTTTGCGTCATTTCTGAGTTAGAAGAGGGGTCTTGTCTATCAGTGATGTAGTTTTATGTCATTTCTGAGTTAGAAGAGGGCTCTTGTATATTAGAGACATAGTTTTACGTCATTTCTGAGTTGGAAGATGGGTCTTGTGTATCAAAGACATAGTTTTACGTCATTTCTGAGTTAAAAGATGGGTCTAGTTTATTAAAGACATAGTTTTAAGTAATTTCTGAGTTAAAAGAGGGCTCTTGTGTATTAAAGACATAGTTTTATGTCATTTCTGAGTTAGAAGAGGGGTCTTGTGTATTAGAGATGTAGTTTTACATAATCTCTGAGTTGGAAGAGAGGGTCGTGTATATCAGAGATGTAGTTTTACGTCATTTCTGAGTTGGAAGATAGGTCTTGTGTATCAGAGAAGTAGTTTTATGTCATTTCTGAGTTGGAAAAAAAATCTTGTGTATCATAGACATAGTTTTACGTAATTTCTGACTTAGAAGAGGTGTTTTGTGTATCAAAGACATAGTTTTGCGTCATTTCTGAGTTGGAAGAGGGGTCTTGTGTATCAGAGACGTAGTTTTATTTCATTTCCGAGTTGTTAGAGGGGTCTTGTGTATCAGACACATAGGTTTACGTCATTTCTGAGTTGGAAGAGGGGTCTTGTGTGTCAGAGACATAGTTTTACGTCAATTCTGAGTTAAAAGATGGTCTAGTGTAGTAAAGACATAGTTTTACGTCATTTCTGAGTTAGAAGAGGGCTCTTGTGTATTAAATACATAGTTTTATGTCATTTTTGAGTTAGAAGAGGGGTCTTGTGTATTAGAGATGTAGTTTTACATAATTTCTGAGTTGGAAGAGGGGTCTTGTGTATCAGGGACGTAGTTCTATGTCATTTCTGAGTTGGAAGAGAGGTCTTCTGTATTAGAGACATAGTTTTACGTCAATTCTGAGTTAATTGATGGTCTAGTGTAGTAAAGACATAGTTTAACGTCATTTCTGAGTTAGAAGAGGGCTCTTGTGTATTAAAGACATAGTTTTATGTCATTTCTGAGTTAGAAGGGGGACTTGTGTATCGGAGACGTAGTATTATATCATTTCTGAGGTAGAAGAGGGGTCTTGTGTATCAGAGACGTAGTAATATATTATTTCTGAGGTAGAAGAGGGGTCTTGTGTATCAGAGATGTAGTATTATATCATTTCTGAGGTAGAAGAGGGGTCTTGTGTATCAGAGACGTAGTTTTATGTCATTTCTGAGTTGTCAGATGGATCTTGTGTATCAGAGACGTAGTTTGACATAATTTCTGAGTTGGAAGAGAGGTCTTGTGTATCAGAGACATAGTTTTATGTCATTTTTGAGTTTGAAGGGGGTATTGTGTATCAGAGACGTAGTATTATATCATTTCTGGGGTAGAAGAGGAGTCTCGTGTATCAGATGCATAATTCTACATCATTTCTGAGTTTTAAGAGGGATCTTGTGTATCAAAGACATAGTTTTACGTAATTTCTGAGTTGGAAGTGGGGTCTTGTTTATCAGAGACATAGTTTTAAGTCATTTCTGAGTTAAAAGAGGGGTCTTGTGTATCAGAGACGTAGTTTTATGTCATTTCTGATTTGGAAGAGGGGTCTTGTGTATCAGAGACGTAGTTTTACATCATTTCTGAGTTAAAAGATGGCTCTAGAGTAGTAAAGACATAGTTTTACGTCATTTCTGAGTTAGAAGAGGGCTCTTGTGTATTAAAGACATAGTTTTGCGTTATTTCTGAGTTAGAAAAGTGGTCTTCTGTATCAAAGAAATAGTTTTACGTCATTTCTGAGTTGGAAGAGGGGTTTTGTGTTTCAGAGACGTAGTTTTACGTAATTTCTGAGATGGAAGAGAGGTCTTGTGTATCAGAGACATAGTTTTGCGTCATTTCTGAGTTAGAAGAGGGGTCTTGTGTATTAGAGACATAGTTTTACGTCATTTCTGAGTTGGAAGAGGGGTCTTGTGTATTAGAGACATAGTTTTACGTCATTTCTGAGTTAAAAGATGGCTCTAGAGTAGTAAAGACATAGTTTTACGTCATTTCTGAGTTAGAAGAGGGCTCTTGTGTATTAAAGACATAGTTTTGCGTCATTTCTGAGTTAGAAAAGTGGTCTTCTGTATCAAAGAAATAGTTTTACGTCATTTCTGAGTTGGAAGAGGGGTCTTGTGTATCAGAGACGTAGTTTTACGTAATTTCTGAGATGGAAGAGAGGTCTTGTGTATCAGAGACATAGTTTTGCGTCATTTCTGAGTTAGAAGAGGGGTCTTGTGTATTAAAGACATAGTTTTGCGTATTTTCTGAGTTGGAAGAGGTATCTTGTGTATCAGAGACGTAGTTTTATTTCATTTCCGAGTTGTCAGAGGGGTCTTGTGTATCAGAGACATAGGTTTACGTCATTCTGAGTTGGAAGAGGGGTCTTCTGTATCAGAGATGTAGTTTTACATCATTTCTAAGTTGGAAGACATGTCTTGTGTATTAGAGATGCAGTTTTGCGTCATTTCTGAGTTAGAAGAGGGGTCTTGTGTATTAAAGACATAGTTTTACATCATTTCTGAGTTGGAAGAGGGGTCTTGTGTATCAGAGACGTAGTTTTATGTCATTTCTGAGTTGGAAAAGAGATCTTGTGTATCATAGACATAGTTTTACGTCATTTCTGAGTTAGAAGAGGGGTCTTGTGTATCAAAGACATAGTTTTACGTCATTTCTGACTTAAAAGAGGGGTCTTGTATATCAAAGACACAGTTTTGCGTCATTTCTGAGTTAGAAAAGGGGACTTGTGCATCAAAGACATAGTTTTACGTCATTTCTAAGTTGGAAGAGTGGTCTTGTGTATCAGAGACGTAGTTTTATGTCATTTCTGAGTTGGAAGAGAGGTCTTGTGTATTAGAGAGATATGTTTTACGTCATTTCTGAGTTAAAATATGGGTCTAGAGTAGTAAAGACATAGTTTTACGTCATTTCTGAGTTAGAAGAGGGCTCTTGTGTATTAAAGACATAGTTTTGCGTTATTTCTGAGTTAGAAAAGTGGTCTTCTGTATCAAAGAAATAGTTTTACGTCATTTCTGAGTTGGAAGACGGGTCTTGTGTATCAGGGACGTAGTTCTATGTCATTTCTGAGTTGGAAGAGAGGTCTTGTGTATTAGAGACATAGTTTTACGTCAATTCTGAGTTAATTGATGGTCTAGTGTAGTAAAGACATAGTTTTACGTCATTTCTGAGTTAGAAGAGGGCTCTTGTGTATTAAAGACATAGTTTTATGTCATTTCCGAGTTAGAAGGGGGACTTGTGTATCGGAGACGTAGTATTATATCATTTCTGAGGTAGAAGAGGGGTCTTGTGTATCAGAGATGTAGTATTATATCATTTCTGAGGTAGAAGAGGGGTCTTGTATATCAGAGACGTAGTTTTATGTCATTTCTGAGTTGTCAGATGGATCTTGTGTATCAGAGACGTAGTTTGACGTAATTTCTGAGTTGGAAGAGAGGTCTTGTGTATCAGAGACATAGTTTTATGTCATTTTTGAGTTTGAAGGGGGTATTGTGTATCAGAGACGTAGTATTATATCATTTCTGGGGTAGAAGAGGAGTCTCGTGTATCAGATGCATAATTCTACATCATTTCTGAGTTTTAAGAGGGATCTTGTGTATCAAAGACATAGTTTTACGTAATTTCTGAGTTGGAAGTGGGGTCTTGTGTATCAGAGACATAGTTTTAAGTCATTTCTGAGTTAAAAGAGGGGTCTTGTGTATTAGAGATGTAGTTTTATGTCATTTCTGAGTTGGAAGAGGGGTCTTGTGTATCAGAGACGTAGTTTTATGTCATTTCTGATTTGGAAGAGGGGTCTTGTGTATCAGAGACGTAGTTTTACATCATTTCTGAGTTAAAAGATGGCTCTAGAGTAGTAAAGACATAGTTTTACGTCATTTCTGAGTTAGAAGAGGGCTCTTGTGTAATAAAGACATCGTTTTGCGTTATTTCTGAGTTAGAAAAGTGGTCTTCTGTATCAAAGAAATAGTTTTACGTCATTTCTGAGTTGGAAGAGGGGTCTTGTGTATCAGAGACATAGTTTTACGTAATTTCTGAGATGGAAGAGAGGTCTTGTGTATCAGAGACATAGTTTTGCGTCATTTCTGAGTTAGAAGAGGGGTCTTGTGTATTAAAGACATAGTTTTACATCATTTCTGAGTTAGAAGAGGGGTCTTATTTATTAAAGACATAGTTTTGCAACATTTCTGAGCTGGAAGAGGGGTCTTGTGTATCAGAGGCGTAGTTTTATGTCATTTCTGAGTTGTCAGATGGATCTTGTGTATCAGAGACATAGTTTGACGTAATTTCTGAGTTGGAAGAGGGGGTCTTGTTTATCAGAGATGTAGTTTTACATCATTTCTGAGTTGGTAGACATGTCTTGTGTATTAGAGATGCAGTTTTGCGTCATTTCTGAGTTAGAAGAGGGGTCTTGTCTATCAGAGATGTAGTTTTATGTCATTTCTGAGTTAGAAGAGGGCTCTTGTATATTAGAGACATAGTTTTACGTCATTTCTGAGTTGGAAGATGGGTCTTGTGTATCAAAGACATAGTTTTACGTCATTTCTGAGTTAAAAGATGGGTCTAGTTTATTAAAGACATAGTTTTAAGTAATTTCTGAGTTAAAAGAGGGCTCTTGTGTATTAAAGACATAGTTTTATGTCATTTCTGAGTTAGAAGAGGGGTCTTGTGTATTAGAGATGTAGTTTTACATAATCTCTGAGTTGGAAGAGGGGTCGTGTATATCAGAGATGTAGTTTTACGTCATTTCTGAGTTGGAAGATAGGTCTTGTGTATCAGAGAAGTAGTTTTATGTCATTTCTGAGTTGGAAAAAAAATCTTGTGTATCATAGACATAGTTTTACGTAATTTCTGACTTAGAAGAGGTGTTTTGTGTATCAAAGACATAGTTTTGCGTCATTTCTGAGTTGGAAGAGGGGTCTTGTGTATCAGAGACGTAGTTTTATTTCATTTCCGAGTTGTTAGAGGGGTCTTGTGTATCAGACACATAGGTTTACGTCATTTCTGAGTTGGAAGAGGGGTCTTGTGTGTCAGAGACATAGTTTTACGTCAATTCTGAGTTAAAAGATGGTCTAGTGTAGTAAAGACATAGTTTTACGTCATTTCTGAGTTAGAAGAGGGCTCTTGTGTATTAAATACATAGTTTTATGTCATTTTTGAGTTAGAAGAGGGGTCTTGTGTATTAGAGATGTAGTTTTACATAATTTCTGAGTTGGAAGAGGGGTCTTGTGTATCAGGGACGTAGTTCTATGTCATTTCTGAGTTGGAAGAGAGGTCTTCTGTATTAGAGACATAGTTTTACGTCAATTCTGAGTTAATTGATGGTCTAGTGTAGTAAAGACATAGTTTAACGTCATTTCTGAGTTAGAAGAGGGCTCTTGTGTATTAAAGACATAGTTTTATGTCATTTCTGAGTTAGAAGGGGGACTTGTGTATCGGAGACGTAGTATTATATCATTTCTGAGGTAGAAGAGGGGTCTTGTGTATCAGAGACGTAGTAATATATTATTTCTGAGGTAGAAGAGGGGTCTTGTGTATCAGAGATGTAGTATTATATCATTTCTGAGGTAGAAGAGGGGTCTTGTGTATCAGAGACGTAGTTTTATGTCATTTCTGAGTTGTCAGATGGATCTTGTGTATCAGAGACGTAGTTTGACATAATTTCTGAGTTGGAAGAGAGGTCTTGTGTATCAGAGACATAGT
Source organism: Triturus cristatus (assembly GCF_964204655.1). Lineage (NCBI taxonomy): Eukaryota > Metazoa > Chordata > Amphibia > Caudata > Salamandridae > Triturus > Triturus cristatus. The sequence goes on from NC_140589.1 coordinate 1,940,752,582, forward strand.
TTTATGTCATTTTTGAGTTTGAAGGGGGTATTGTGTATCAGAGACGTAGTATTATATCATTTCTGGGGTAGAAGAGGAGTCTCGTGTATCAGATGCATAATTCTACATCATTTCTGAGTTTTAAGAGGGATCTTGTGTATCAAAGACATAGTTTTACGTAATTTCTGAGTTGGAAGTGGGGTCTTGTTTATCAGAGACATAGTTTTAAGTCATTTCTGAGTTAAAAGAGGGGTCTTGTGTATCAGAGACGTAGTTTTATGTCATTTCTGATTTGGAAGAGGGGTCTTGTGTATCAGAGACGTAGTTTTACATCATTTCTGAGTTAAAAGATGGCTCTAGAGTAGTAAAGACATAGTTTTACGTCATTTCTGAGTTAGAAGAGGGCTCTTGTGTATTAAAGACATAGTTTTGCGTTATTTCTGAGTTAGAAAAGTGGTCTTCTGTATCAAAGAAATAGTTTTACGTCATTTCTGAGTTGGAAGAGGGGTTTTGTGTATCAGAGACGTAGTTTTACGTAATTTCTGAGATGGAAGAGAGGTCTTGTGTATCAGAGACATAGTTGTGCGTCATTTCTGAGTTAGAAGAGGGGTCTTGTGTATTAGAGACATAGTTTTACGTCATTTCTGAGTTGGAAGAGGGGTCTTGTGTATTAGAGACATAGTTTTACGTCATTTCTGAGTTAAAAGATGGCTCTAGAGTAGTAAAGACATAGTTTTACGTCATTTCTGAGTTAGAAGAGGGCTCTTGTGTATTAAAGACATAGTTTTGCGTCATTTCTGAGTTAGAAAAGTGGTCTTCTGTATCAAAGAAATAGTTTTACGTCATTTCTGAGTTGGAAGAGGGGTCTTGTGTATCAGAGACGTAGTTTTACGTAATTTCTGAGATGGAAGAGAGGTCTTGTGTATCAGAGACATAGTTTTACGTCATTTCTGAGTTGGAAGAGGGGTCTTGTGTATCAGAGACGTAGTGTTACATCATTTCTGAGTTGGAAGAGAGGTCTTGTGTATTAGAGACGTAGTTTTGCGTCATTTCTGAGTTAGAAGAGGGGTCTTGTGTGTCAGAGATGTAGTTTTATGTCATTTCTGAGTTAGAAGAGGGGTCTTGTGTATTAAAGACACAGTTTTGCGTCATTTCTGAGTTGGAAGAGGGGTCTTGTGTATCAGAGACGTAGTTTTATTTCATTTCCGAGTTGTCAGAGGGGTCTTGTGTATCAGAGACATAGGTTTACGTCATTTTTGAGTTGGAAGAGGGGTCTTGTGTATCAGAGACGTAGTTTTATGTCATTTCTGAGTTGTAAGATGTATCTTGTGTATCAGAGGCGTAATTTGACATAATTTCTGAGTTGGAAGAGGGGTCTTGTTTATCAGAGACGTAGTTTTATGTAATTTCTGAGTTAGAAGAGGGGTCTTGTATATCAGAGACGTAGTTTTACGTCATTTCTGAGTTGGAAGATGGGTCTTTTGTATCTGAGAAGTAGTTTTATGTCATTTCTGAGTTGGAAAAGAGATCTTGTGTATCATAGACATAGTTTTACGTAATTTCTGAGTTAGAAGAGGTGTCTTGCTTATTAAAGACATAGTTTTGCATCATTTCTGAGTTGGAAGATGGGTCTTGTGTATCAGAGACGTAGTTTTATTTCATTTCCGAGTTGTCAGAGGGGTCTTGTGTATCAGAGACATAGGTTTACGTCATTTCTGAGTTGGAAGAGGGGTCTTGTGTATCAGAGACATACTTTTACGTCATTTCTGAGTTAAAAGATGGGTCTAGTTTATTAAAGACATAGTTTTAAGTAATTTATGAGTTAGAAGAGGGCTCTTGTGTATTAAAGACATCGTTTTGCGTCATTTCTGAGTTGGAAGAGGGGTCTTGTGTATCAGAGACGTAGTTTTATGTCATTTCTGAGTTGTCAGATGGATCTTGTGTATCAGAGACGTAGTGTGACGTAATTTCTGAGTTGGAAGAGAGGTCTTGTGTATCAGAGACGTAGTTTTATGTCATTTTTGAGTTTGAAGGGGGTATTGTGTATCAGAGACGTAGTATTATATCATTTCTGGGGTAGAAGAGGAGTCTTGTGTATCAGATGCATAATTCTACATCATTTCTGAGTTTTAAGAGGGATCTTGTGTATCAAAGACATAGTTTTGCGTCATTTCTGAGTTGGAAGAGGGGTCTTGTGTATCAGAGACGTAGTTTTATTTCATTTCCGAGTTGGTAGAGGGGTCTTGTGTATCAGACACATAGGTTTACGTCATTTCTGAGTTGGAAGAGGGGTCTTGTGTGTCAGAGACATAGTTTTACGTCAATTCTGAGTTAAAAGATGGTCTAGTGTAGTAAAGACATAGTTTTACGTCATTTCTGAGTTAGAAGAGGGCTCTTGTGTATTAAATACATAGTTTTATGTCATTTCTGAGTTAGAAGGGGGACTTGTGTATCGGAGACGTAGTATTATATTATTTCTGAGGTAGAAGAGGGGTCTTGTTTATCAGAGACGTAGTAATATATTATTTCTGAGGTAGAAGAGGGGTCTTGTGTATCAGAGATGTAGTATTATATCATTTCTGAGGTAGAAGAGGGGTCTTGTGTATCAGAGACGTAGTTTTATGTCATTTCTGAGTTGTCAGATGGATCTTGTGTATCAGAGACGTAGTTTGACGTAATTTCTGAGTTGGAAGAGAGGTCTTGTGTATCAGAGACATAGTTTTATGTCATTTTTGAGTTTGAAGGGGGTATTGTGTATCAGAGACGTAGTATTATATCATTTCTGGGGTAGAAGAGGAGTCTCGTGTATCAGATGCATAATTCTACATCATTTCTGAGTTTTAAGAGGGATCTTGTGTATCAAAGACATAGTTTTACGTAATTTCTGAGTTGGAAGTGGGGTCTTGTGTATCAGAGACATAGTTTTAAGTCATTTCTGAGTTAAAAGAGGGGTCTTGTGTATTAGAGATGTAGTTTTACGTCATTTCTGAGTTGGAAGAGGGGTCTTGTGTATCAGAGACGTAGTTTTATGTCATTTCTGATTTGGAAGAGGGGTCTTGTGTATCAGAGACGTAGTTTTACATCATTTCTGAGTTAAAAGATGGCTCTAGAGTAGTAAAGACATAGTTTTACGTCATTTCTGAGTTAGAAGAGGGCTCTTGTGTATTAAAGACATCGTTTTGCGTTATTTCTGAGTTAGAAAAGTGGTCTTCTGTATCAAAGAAATAGTTTTACGTCATTTCTGAGTTGGAAGAGGGGTCTTGTGTATCAGAGACGTAGTTTTACGTAATTTCTGAGATGGAAGAGAGGTCTTGTGTATCAGAGACATAGTTTTGCGTCATTTCTGAGTTAGAAGAGGGGTCTTGTGTATTAGAGACATAGATTTACGTCATTTCTGAGTTGGAAGAGGGGTCTTGTGTAGTAGAGACATAGTTTTACGTCATTTCTGAGTTAAAAGATGGCTCTAGAGTAGTAAAGACATAGTTTTACGTCATTTCTGAGTTAGAAGAGGGCTCTTGTGTATTAAAGACATAGTTTTGCGTTATTTCTGAGTTAGAAAAGTGGTCTTCTGTATCAAAGAAATAGTTTTACGTCATTTCTGAGTTGGAAGAGGGGTCTTGTGTATCAGAGACGTAGTTTTACGTAATTTCTGAGATGGAAGAGAGGTCTTGTGTATCAGAGACATAGTTTTACGTCATTTCTGAGTTGGAAGAGGGGTCTTGTGTATCAGAGACGTAGTGTTACATCATTTCTGAGTTGGAAGAGAGGTCTTGTGTATTAGAGACGTAGTTTTGCGTCATTTCTGAGTTAGAAGAGGGGTCTTGTGTGTCAGAGATGTAGTTTTATGTCATTTCTGAGTTAGAAGAGGGGTCTTGTGTATTAAAGACACAGTTTTGCGTCATTTCTGAGTTGGAAGAGGGGTCTTGTGTATCAGAGACGTAGTTTTATTTCATTTCCGAGTTGTCAGAGGGGTCTTGTGTATCAGAGACATAGGTTTACGTCATTTTTGAGTTGGAAGAGGGGTCTTGTGTATCAGAGACGTAGTTTTATGTCATTTCTGAGTTAGAAGAGGGGTCTTGTATATCAGAGACGTAGTTTTACATCATTTCTGAGTTGGAAGATGGGTCTTGTGTATCTGAGAAGTAGTTTTATGTCATTTCTGAGTTGGAAAAGAGATCTTGTGTATCATAGACATAGTTTTACGTAATTTCTGAGTTAGAAGAGGTGTCTTGCTTATTAAAGACATAGTTTTGCATCATTTCTGAGTTGGAAGAGGGGTCTTGTGTATCAGAGACGTAGTTTTATTTCATTTCCGAGTTGTCAGAGGGGTCTTGTGTATCAGAGACATAGGTTTACGTCATTTCTGAGTTGGAAGAGGGGTCTTGTGTATCAGAGACATACTTTTACGTCATTTCTAAGTTAAAAGATGGGTCTAGTTTATTAAAGACATAGTTTTAAGTAATTTATGAGTTAGAAGAGGGCTCTTGTGTATTAAAGACATAGTTTTGCGTCATTTCTGAGTTGTAAGATGTATCTTGTGTATCAGAGGCGTAATTTGACATAATTTCTGAGTTGGAAGAGGGGTCTTGTTTATCAGAGACGTAGTTTTATGTCATTTCTGAGTTAGAAGAGGGGTCTTGTATATCAGAGACGTAGTTTTACGTCATTTCTGAGTTGGAAGATGGGTCTTGTGTATCTGAGAAGTAGTTTTATGTCATTTCTGAGTTGGAAAAGAGATCTTGTGTATCATAGACATAGTTTTACGTAATTTCTGAGTTAGAAGAGGTGTCTTGCTTATTAAAGACATAGTTTTGCATCATTTCTGAGTTGGAAGAGGGGTCTTGTGTATCAGAGACGTAGTTTTATTTCATTTCTGAGTTGTCAGAGGGGTCTTGTGTATCAGAGACATAGGTTTACGTCATTTCTGAGTTGGAAGAGGGGTCTTGTGTATCAGAGACATACTTTTACGTCATTTCTAAGTTAAAAGATGGGTCTAGTTTATTAAAGACATAGTTTTAAGTAATTTATGAGTTAGAAGAGGGCTCTTGTGTATTAAAGACATAGTTTTGCGTCATTTCTGAGTTGGAAGAGGGGTCTTGTGTATCAGAGACGTAGTTTTATGTCATTTCTGAGTTGTCAGATGGATCTTGTGTATCAGAGACGTAGTTTGACGTAATTTCTGAGTTGGAAGAGAGGTCTTGTGTATCAGAGACGTAGTTTTATGTCATTTTTGAATTTGAAGGGGGTATTGTGTATCAGAGACGTAGTATTATATTATTTCTGGGGTAGAAGAGGAGTCTTGTGTATCAGATGCATAATTCTACATCATTTCTGAGTTTTAAGAGGGATCTTGTGTATCAAAGACATAGTTTTGCGTCATTTCTGAGTTGGAAGAGGGGTCTTGTGTATCAGAGACGTAGTTTTATTTCATTTCCGAGTTGGTAGAGGGGTCTTGTGTATCAGACACATAGGTTTACGTCATTTCTGAGTTGGAAGAGGGGTCTTGTGTGTCAGAGACATAGTTTTACGTCAATTCTGAGTTAAAAGATGGTCTAGTGTAGTAAAGACATAGTTTTACGTCATTTCTGAGTTAGAAGAGGGCTCTTGTGTATTAAATACATAGTTTTATGTCATTTCTGAGTTAGAAGAGGGGTCTTGTGTATTAGAGATGTAGTTTTACATAATTTATGAGTTGGAAGAGGGGTCTTGTGTATCAGGGACGTAATTCTATGTCATTTCTGAGTTGGAAGAGAGGTCTTCTGTATTAGAGACATAGTTTTACGTCAATTCTGAGTTAATTGATGGTCTAGTGTAGTAAAGACATAGTTTAACGTCATTTCTGAGTTAGAAGAGGGCTCTTGTGTATTAAAGACATAGTTTTATGTCATTGCTGAGTTAGAAGGGGGACTTGTGTATCGGAGACGTAGTATTATATCATTTCTGAGGTAGAAGAGGGGTCTTGTGTATCAGAGACGTAGTAATATATTATTTCTGAGGTAGAAGAGGGGTCTTGTGTATCAGAGATGTAGTATTATATCATTTCTGAGGTAGAAGAGGGGACTTGTGTATCAGAGACGTAGTTTTATGTCATTTCTGAGTTGTCAGATGGATCTTGTGTATCAGAGACGTAGTTTGACGTAATTTCTGAGTTGGAAGAGAGGTCTTGTATATCAGAGACATAGTTTTATGTCATTTTTGAGTTTGAAGGGGGTATTGTGTATCAGAGACGTAGTATTATATCATTTCTGGGGTAGAAGAGGAGTCTCGTGTATCAGATGCATAATTCTACATCATTTCTGAGTTTTAAGAGGGATATTGTGTATCAAAGACATAGTTTTACGTAATTTCTGAGTTGGAAGTGGGGTCTTGTGTATCAGAGACATAGTTTTAAGTCATTTCTGAGTTAAAAGAGGGGTCTTGTGTATTAGAGATGTAGTTTTACGTCATTTCTGAGTTGGAAGAGGGGTCTTGTGTATCAGAGACGTAGTTTTATGTCATTTCTGATTTGGAAGAGGGGTCGTGTGTATCAGAGACGTAGTTTTACATCATTTCTGAGTTAAAAGATGGCTCTAGAGTAGTAAAGACATAGTTTTACGTCATTTCTGAGTTAGAAGAGGGCTCTTGTGTATTAAAGACATCGTTTTGCGTTATTTCTGAGTTAGAAAAGTGGTCTTCTGTATCAAAGAAATAGTTTTACGTCATTTCTGAGTTGGAAGAGTGGTCTTGTGTATCAGAGACGTAGTTTTACGTAATTTCTGAGATGGAAGAGAGGTCTTGTGTATCAGAGACATAGTTTTGCGTCATTTCTGAGTTAGAAGAGGGGTCTTGTGTATTAGAGACATAGATTTACGTCATTTCTGAGTTGGAAGAGGGGTCTTGTGTATTAGAGACATAGTTTTACGTCATTTCTGAGTTAAAAGATGGCTCTAGAGTAGTAAAGACATAGTTTTACGTCATTTCTGAGTTAGAAGAGGGCTCTTGTGTATTAAAGACATAGTTTTGCGTTATTTCTGAGTTAGAAAAGTGGTCTTCTGTATCAAAGAAATAGTTTTACGTCATTTCTGAGTTGGAAGAGGGGTCTTGTGTATCAGAGACGTAGTTTTACGTAATTTCTGAGATGGAAGAGAGGTCTTGTGTATCAGAGATATAGTTTTACGTCATTTCTGAGTTGGAAGAGGGGTCTTGTGTATCAGAGACGTAGTTTTACATCATTTCTGAGTTGGAAGAGAGGTCTTGTGTATTAGAGACGTAGTTTTGCGTCATTTCTGAGTTAGAAGAGGGGTCTTGTGTGTCAGAGACGTAGTTTTATGTCATTTCTGAGTTGTAAGATGTATCTTGTGTATCAGAGGCGTAATTTGACATAATTTCTGAGTTGGAAGAGGGGTCTTGTTTATCAGAGACGTAGTTTTATGTCATTTCTGAGTTAGAAGAGGGGTCTTGTATATCAGAGACGTAGTTTTACGTCATTTCTGAGTTGGAAGATGGGTCTTGTGTATCTGAGAAGTAGTTTTATGTCATTTCTGAGTTGGAAAAGAGATCTTGTGTATCATAGACATAGTTTTACGTAATTTCTGAGTTAGAAGAGGTGTCTTGCTTATTAAAGACATAGTTTTGCATCATTTCTGAGTTGGAAGAGGGGTCTTGTGTATCAGAGACGTAGTTTTATTTCATTTCCGAGTTGTCAGAGGGGTCTTGTGTATCAGAGACATAGGTTTACGTCATTTCTGAGTTGGAAGAGGGGTCTTGTGTATCAGAGACATACTTTTACGTCATTTCTGAGTTAAAAAATGGGTCTAGTTTATTAAAGACATAGTTTTAAGTAATTTATGAGTTAGAAGAGGGCTCTTGTGTATTAAAGACATAGTTTTGCGTCATTTCTGAGTTGGAAGATGGGTCTTGTGTATCAGAGACGTAGTTTTATGTCATTTCTGAGTTGTCAGATGGATCTTGTGTATCAGAGACGTAGTTTGACGTAATTTCTGAGTTGGAAGAGAGGTCTTGTGTATCAGAGACGTAGTTTTATGTCATTTTTGAGTTTGAAGGGGGTATTGTGTATCAGAGACGTAGTATTATATCATTTCTGGGGTAGAAGAGGAGTCTTGTGTATCAGATGCATAATTCTACATCATTTCTGAGTTTTAAGAGGGATCTTGTGTATCAAAGACATAGTTTTACGTAATTTCTGAGTTGGAAGTGGGGTCTTGTGTATTAGAAATGTAGTTTTACGTCATTTTTGAGTTGGAAGAGGGGTCTTGTGTATCAGAGACGTAGTTTTATGTCATTTCTGAGTTGGAAAAGAGATCTTGTGTATCATAGACATAGTTTTACGTCATTTCTGAGTTAGAAGAGGGTTCTTGTGTATCAAAGACATAGTTTTACGTCATTTCTGAGTTAAAAGAGGGGTCTTGTATATCAAAGACACAGTTTTGCATCATTTCAGATTTAGAAAAGGGGACTTGTGCATCAAAGACATAGTTTTACGTCATTTCTGAGTTGGAAGAGTGGTCTTGTGTATCAGAGACGTAGTTTTATGTCATTTCTGAGTTGGAAGAGAGGTCTTGTGTATTAGAGACATAGTTTTACATCATTTCTGAGTTAAAAGATGGGTCTAGAGTAGTAAAGACATAGTTTTACGTCATTTCTGAGTTAGAAGAGGGCTCTTGTGTATTAAAGACATCGTTTTGCGTTATTTATGAGTTAGAAAAGTGGTCTTCTGTATCAAAGAAATAGTTTTACGTCATTTCTGAGTTGGAAGAGGGGTCTTGTGTATCAGAGACGTAGTTTTACGTCATTTCTGAGATGGAAGAGAGGTCTTATGTATCAGAGACATAGTTTTGCGTCATTTCTGAGTTAGAAGAGGGGTCTTGTGTATCAAAGACATAGTTTTATGTTTTTTCTGAGTTGGAAGAGAGGTCTTTTGTATTAGAGACATAGTTTTACGTCAATTCTGAGTTAAAAGATGGTCTAGTGTAGTAAAGACATAGTTTTACATCATTTCTGAGTTAGAAGAGGGGTCTTGTGTGTCACAGATGTAGTTTTATGTCATTTCTGAGTTAGAAGAGGGGTCTTGTGTATTAAAGACATAGTTTTGCGTAATTTCTGAGTTGGAAGAGGTATCTTGTGTATCAGAGACGTAGTTTTATTTCATTTCCGAGTTGTCAGAGGGGTCTTGTGTATCAGAGACATAGGTTTACGTCATTCTGAGTTGGAAGAGGGGTCTTCTGTATCAGAGATGTAGTTTTACATCATTTCTAAGTTGGAAGACATGTCTTGTGTTAGAGATGCAGTTTTGCGTCATTTCTGAGTTAGAAGAGGGGTCTTGTGTATTAAAGACATAGTTTTACATCATTTCTGAGTTGGAAGAGGGGTCTTGTGTATCAGAGACGTAGTTTTATGTCATTTCTGAGTTGGAAAAGAGATCTTGTGTATCATAGACATAGTTTTACGTCATTTCTGAGTTAGAAGAGGGGTCTTGTGTATCAAAGACATAGTTTTACGTCATTTCTGACTTAAAAGAGGGGTCTTGTATATCAAAGACACAGTTTTGCGTCATTTCTGAGTTAGAAAAGGGGACTTGTGCATCAAAGACATAGTTTTACGTCATTTCTAAGTTGGAAGAGTGGTCTTGTGTATCAGAGACGTAGTTTTATGTCATTTCTGAGTTGGAAGAGAGGTCTTGTGTATTAGAGAGATATGTTTTACGTCATTTCTGAGTTAAAATATGGGTCTAGAGTAGTAAAGACATAGTTTTACGTCATTTCTGAGTTAGAAGAGGGCTCTTGTGTATTAAAGACATAGTTTTGCGTTATTTCTGAGTTAGAAAAGTGGTCTTCTGTATCAAAGAAATAGTTTTACGTCATTTCTGAGTTGGAAGACGGGTCTTGTGTATCAGGGACGTAGTTCTATGTCATTTCTGAGTTGGAAGAGAGGTCTTGTGTATTAGAGACATAGTTTTATGTCAATTCTGAGTTAATTGATGGTCTAGTGTAGTAAAGACATAGTTTTACGTCATTTCTGAGTTAGAAGAGGGCTCTTGTGTATTAAAGACATAGTTTTATGTCATTTCCGAGTTAGAAGGGGGACTTGTGTATCGGAGACGTAGTATTATATCATTTCTGAGGTAGAAGAGGGGTCTTGTGTATCAGAGATGTAGTATTATATCATTTCTGAGGTAGAAGAGGGGTCTTGTGTATCAGAGACGTAGTTTTATGTCATTTCTGAGTTGTCAGATGGATCTTGTGTATCAGAGACGTAGTTTGACGTAATTTCTGAGTTGGAAGAGAGGTCTTGTGTATCAGAGACATAGTTTTATGTCATTTTTGAGTTTGAAGGGGGTATTGTGTATCAGAGACGTAGTATTATATCATTTCTGGGGTAGAAGAGGAGTCTCGTGTATCAGATGCATAATTCTTCATCATTTCTGAGTTTTAAGAGGGATCTTGTGTATCAAAGACATAGTTTTACGTAATTTCTGAGTTGGAAGTGGGGTCTTGTGTATCAGAGACATAGTTTTAAGTCATTTCTGAGTTAAAAGAGGGGTCTTGTGTATTAGAGATGTAGTTTTACGTCATTTCTGAGTTGGAAGAGGGGTCTTGTGTATCAGAGACGTAGTTTTATGTCATTTCTGATTTGGAAGAGGGGTCTTGTGTATCAGAGACGTAGTTTTACATCATTTCTGAGTTAAAAGATGGCTCTAGAGTAGTAAAGACATAGTTTTACATCATTTCTGAGTTAGAAGAGGGCTCTTGTGTAATAAAGACATCGTTTTGCGTTATTTCTGAGTTAGAAAAGTGGTCTTCTGTATCAAAGAAATAGTTTTACGTCATTTCTGAGTTGGAAGAGGGGTCTTGTGTATCAGAGACATAGTTTTACGTAATTTCTGAGATGGAAGAGAGGTCTTGTGTATCAGAGACATAGTTTTGCGTCATTTCTGAGTTAGAAGAGGGGTCTTGTGTATTAGAGACATAGTTTTACGTCAGTTCTGAGTTGGAAGAGGGGTCTTGTGTATTAGAGACATAGTTTTATGTCAATTCTGAGTTAATTGATGGTCTAGTGTAGTAAAGACATAGTTTTACGTCATTTCTGAGTTAGAAGAGGGCTCTTGTGTATTAAAGACATAGTTTTATGTCATTTCCGAGTTAGAAGGGGGACTTGTGTATCGGAGACGTAGTATTATATCATTTCTGAGGTAGAAGAGGGGTCTTGTGTATCAGAGATGTAGTATTATATCATTTCTGAGGTAGAAGAGGGGTCTTGTGTATCAGAGACGTAGTTTTATGTCATTTCTGAGTTGTCAGATGGATCTTGTGTATCAGAGACGTAGTTTGACGTAATTTCTGAGTTGGAAGAGAGGTCTTGTGTATCAGAGACATAGTTTTATGTCATTTTTGAGTTTGAAGGGGGTATTGTGTATCAGAGACGTAGTATTATATCATTTCTGGGGTAGAAGAGGAGTCTCGTGTATCAGATGCATAATTCTTCATCATTTCTGAGTTTTAAGAGGGATCTTGTGTATCAAAGACATAGTTTTACGTAATTTCTGAGTTGGAAGTGGGGTCTTGTGTATCAGAGACATAGTTTTAAGTCATTTCTGAGTTAAAAGAGGGGTCTTGTGTATTAGAGATGTAGTTTTACGTCATTTCTGAGTTGGAAGAGGGGTCTTGTGTATCAGAGACGTAGTTTTATGTCATTTCTGATTTGGAAGAGGGGTCTTGTGTATCAGAGACGTAGTTTTACATCATTTCTGAGTTAAAAGATGGCTCTAGAGTAGTAAAGACATAGTTTTACGTCATTTCTGAGTTAGAAGAGGGCTCTTGTGTAATAAAGACATCGTTTTGCGTTATTTCTGAGTTAGAAAAGTAGTCTTCTGTATCAAAGAAATAGTTTTACGTCATTTCTGAGTTGGAAGAGGGGTCTTGTGTATCAGAGACATAGTTTTACGTAATTTCTGAGATGGAAGAGAGGTCTTGTGTATCAGAGACATAGTTTTGCGTCATTTCTGAGTTAGAAGAGGGGTCTTGTGTATTAGAGACATAGTTTTACGTCAGTTCTGAGTTGGAAGAGGGGTCTTGTGTATTAGAGACATAGTTTTACGTCATTTCTGAGTTAAAAGATGGCTCTAGAGTAGTAAAGACATAGTTTTATGTCATTTCTGAGTTAGAAGAGGGCTCTTGTGTATTAAAGACATAGTTTTGCGTTATTTCTGAGTTAGAAAAGTGGTCTTCTGTATCAAAGAAATAGTTTTACGTCATTTCTGAGTTGGAAGAGGGGTCTTGTGTATCAGAGACGTAGTTTTACGTAATTTCTGAGATGGAAGAGAGGTCTTGTGTATCAGAGACATAGTTTTACGTCATTTCTGAGTTGGAAGAGGGGTCTTGTGTATCAGAGACGTAGTTTTACATCATTTCTGAGTTGGAAGAGAGGTCTTGTGTATTAGAGACGCAGTTTTGCGTCATTTCTGAGTTAGAAGAGGGGTCTTGTGTGTCAGAGATGTAGTTTTATGTCATTTCTGAGTTAGAAGAGGGGTCTTGTGTATTAAAGACACAGTTTTGCGTCATTTCTGAGTTGGAAGAGGGGTCTTGTGTATCAGAGACGTAGTTTTATTTCATTTCCGAGTTGTCAGAGGGGTCTTGTGTATCAGAGACATAGGTTTACGTCATTTTTGAGTTGGAAGAGGGGTCTTGTGTATCAGAGACGTAGTTTTATGTCATTTCTGAGTAGTAAGATGTATCTTGTGTATCAGAGGCGTAATTTGACATAATTTCTGAGTTGGAAGAGGGGTCTTGTGTGTCAGAGATGTAGTTTTATGTCATTTCTGAGTTAGAAGAGGGGTCTTGTGTATTAAAGACACAGTTTTGCGTCATTTCTGAGTTGGAAGAGGGGTCTTGTGTATCAGAGACGTAGTTTTACATCATTTCTGAGTTGGAAGAGAGGTCTTGTGTATTAGAGACGTAGTTTTGCGTCATTTCTGAGTTAGAAGAGGGGTCTTGTGTGTCAGAGACGTACTTTTTATGTCATTTCTGAGTTGTAAGATGTATCTTGTGTATCAGAGGCGTAATTTGACATAATTTCTGAGTTGGAAGAGGGGTCTTGTTTATCAGAGACGTAGTTTTATGTCATTTCTGAGTTAGAAGAGGGGTCTTGTATATCAGAGACGTAGTTTTACGTCATTTCTGAGTTGGAAGATGGGTCTTGTGTATCTGAGAAGTAGTTTTATGTCATTTCTGAGTTGGAAAAGAGATCTTGTGTATCATAGACATAGTTTTACGTAATTTCTGAGTTAGAAGAGGTGTCTTGCTTATTAAAGACATAGTTTTGCATCATTTCTGAGTTGGAAGAGGGGTCTTGTGTATGAGAGACGTAGTTTTATTTCATTTCCGAGTTGTCAGAGGGGTCTTGTGTATCAGAGACATAGGTTTACGTCATTTCTGAGTTGGAAGAGGGGTCTTGTGTATCAGAGACAAACTTTTACGTCATTTTTGAGTTAAAAAATGGGTCTAGTTTATTAAAGACATAGTTTTAAGTAATTTATGAGTTAGAAGAGGGCTCTTGTGTATTAAAGACATAGTTTTGCGTCATTTCTGAGTTGGAAGATGGGTCTTGTGTATCAGAGACGTAGTTTTATGTCATTTCTGAGTTGTCAGATGGATCTTGTGTATCAGAGACGTAGTTTGACGTAATTTCTGAGTTGGAAGAGAGGTCTTGTGTATCAGAGACGTAGTTTTATGTCATTTTTGAGTTTGAAGGGGGTATTGTGTATCAGAGACGTAGTATTATATCATTTCTGGGGTAGAAGAGGAGTCTTGTGTATCAGATGCATAATTCTACATCATTTCTGAGTTTTAAGAGGGATCTTGTGTATCAAAGACATAGTTTTACGTAATTTCTGAGTTGGAAGTGGGGTCTTGTGTATTAGAAATGTAGTTTTACGTCATTTTTGAGTTGGAAGAGGGGTCTTGTGTATCAGAGACGTAGTTTTATGTCATTTCTGAGTTGGAAAAGAGATCTTGTGTATCATAGACATAGTTTTACGTCATTTCTGAGTTAGAAGAGGGTTCTTGTATATCAAAGACATAGTTTTACGTCATTTCTGAGTTAAAAGAGGGGTCTTGTATATCAAAGACACAGTTTTGCGTCATTTCAGATTTAGAAAAGGGGACTTGTGCATCAAAGACATAGTTTTACGTCATTTCTGAGTTGGAAGAGTGGTCTTGTGTATCAGAGACGTAGTTTTATGTCATTTCTGAGTTGGAAGAGAGGTCTTGTGTATTAGAGACATAGTTTTACATCATTTCTGAGTTAAAAGATGGGTCTAGAGTTGTAAAGACATAGTTTTACGTCATTTCTGAGTTAGAAGAGGGCTCTTGTGTATTAAAGACATAGTTTTGCGTTATTTATGAGTTAGAAAAGTGGTCTTCTGTATCAAAGAAATAGTTTTACGTCATTTCTGAGTTGGAAGAGGGGTCTTGTGTATCAGAGACGTAGTTTTACGTCATTTCTGAGATGGAAGAGAGGTCTTATGTATCAGAGACATAGTTTTGCGTCATTTCTGAGTTAGAAGAGGGGTCTTGTGTATCAAAGACATAGTTTTATGTTTTTTCTGAGTTGGAAGAGAGGTCTTTTGTATTAGAGACATAGTTTTACGTCAATTCTGAGTTAAAAGATGGTCTAGTGTAGTAAAGACATAGTTTTACGTCATTTCTGAGTTAGAATAGGGGTCTTGTGTGTCACATATGTAGTTTTATGTCATTTCTGAGTTAGAAGAGGGGTCTTGTGTATTAAAGACATAGTTTTGCGTAATTTCTGAGTTGGAAGAGGTATCTTGTGTATCAGAGACGTAGTTTTATTTCATTTCCGAGTTGTCAGAGGGGTCTTGTGTATCAGAGACATAGGTTTACGTCATTCTGAGTTGGAAGAGGGGTCTTCTGTATCAGAGATGTAGTTTTACATCATTTCTAAGTTGGAAGACATGTCTTGTGTATTAGAGATGCAGTTTTGCGTCATTTCTGAGTTAGAAGAGGGGTCTTGTGTATTAAAGACATAGTTTTACATCATTTCTGAGTTGGAAGAGGGGTCTTGTGTATCAGAGACGTAGTTTTATGTCATTTCTGAGTTGGAAAAGAGATCTTGTGTATCATAGACATAGTTTTACGTCATTTCTGAGTTAGAAGAGGGGTCTTGTGTATCAAAGACATAGTTTTACGTCATTTCTGACTTAAAAGAGGGGTCTTGTATATCAAAGACACAGTTTTGCGTCATTTCTGAGTTAGAAAAGGGGACTTGTGCATCAAAGACATAGTTTTACGTCATTTCTAAGTTGGAAGAGTGGTCTTGTGTATCAGAGACGTAGTTTTATGTCATTTCTGAGTTGGAAGAGAGGTCTTGTGTATTAGAGAGATATGTTTTACGTCATTTCTGAGTTAAAATATGGGTCTAGAGTAGTAAAGACATAGTTTTACGTCATTTCTGAGTTAGAAGAGGGCTCTTGTGTATTAAAGACATAGTTTTGCGTTATTTCTGAGTTAGAAAAGTGGTCTTCTGTATCAAAGAAATAGTTTTACGTCATTTCTGAGTTGGAAGACGGGTCTTGTGTATCAGGGACGTAGTTCTATGTCATTTCTGAGTTGGAAGAGAGGTCTTGTGTATTAGAGACATAGTTTTACGTCAATTCTGAGTTAATTGATGGTCTAGTGTAGTAAAGACATAGTTTTACGTCATTTCTGAGTTAGAAGAGGGCTCTTGTGTATTAAAGACATAGTTTTATGTCATTTCCGAGTTAGAAGGGGGACTTGTGTATCGGAGACGTAGTATTATATCATTTCTGAGGTAGAAGAGGGGTCTTGTGTATCAGAGATGTAGTATTATATCATTTCTGAGGTAGAAGAGGGGTCTTGTGTATCAGAGACGTAGTTTTATGTCATTTCTGAGTTGTCAGATGGATCTTGTGTATCAGAGACGTAGTTTGACGTAATTTCTGAGTTGGAAGAGAGGTCTTGTGTATCAGAGACATAGTTTTATGTCATTTTTGAGTTTGAAGGGGGTATTGTGTATCAGAGACGTAGTATTATATCATTTCTGGGGTAGAAGAGGAGTCTCGTGTATCAGATGCATAATTCTACATCATTTCTGAGTTTTAAGAGGGATCTTGTGTATCAAAGACATAGTTTTACGTAATTTCTGAGTTGGAAGTGGGGTCTTGTGTATCAGAGACATAGTTTTAAGTCATTTCTGAGTTAAAAGAGGGGTCTTGTGTATTAGAGATGTAGTTTTACGTCATTTCTGAGTTGGAAGAGGGGTCTTGTGTATCAGAGACGTAGTTTTATGTCATTTCTGATTTGGAAGAGGGGTCTTGTGTATCAGAGACGTAGTTTTACATCATTTCTGAGTTAAAAGATGGCTCTAGAGTAGTAAAGACATAGTTTTACGTCATTTCTGAGTTAGAAGAGGGCTCTTGTGTAATAAAGACATCGTTTTGCGTTATTTCTGAGTTAGAAAAGTGGTCTTCTGTATCAAAGAAATAGTTTTACGTCATTTCTGAGTTGGAAGAGGGGTCTTGTGTATCAGAGACATAGTTTTACGTAATTTCTGAGATGGAAGAGAGGTCTTGTGTATCAGAGACATAGTTTTGCGTCATTTCTGAGTTAGAAGAGGGGTCTTGTGTATTAGAGACATAGTTTTACGTCAGTTCTGAGTTGGAAGAGGGGTCTTGTGTATTAGAGACATAGTTTTACGTCATTTCTGAGTTAAAAGATGGCTCTAGAGTAGTAAAGACATAGTTTTACGTCATTTCTGAGTTAGAAGAGGGCTCTTGTGTATTAAAGACATAGTTTTGCGTTATTTCTGAGTTAGAAAAGTGGTCTTCTGTATCAAAGAAATAGTTTTACGTCATTTCTGAGTTGGAAGAGGGGTCTTGTGTATCAGAGACGTAGTTTTACGTAATTTCTGAGATGGAAGAGAGGTCTTGTGTATCAGAGACATAGTTTTACGTCATTTCTGAGTTGGAAGAGGGGTCTTGTGTATCAGAGACGTAGTTTTACATCATTTCTGAGTTGGAAGAGAGGTCTTGTGTATTAGAGACGTAGTTTTGCGTCATTTCTGAGTTAGAAGAGGGGTCTTGTGTGTCAGAGATGTAGTTTTATGTCATTTCTGAGTTAGAAGAGGGGTCTTGTGTATCAGAGACATAGTTTTATTTCATTTCCGAGTTGTCAGAGGGGTCTTGTGTATCAGAGACATAGGTTTACGTCATTTTTGAGTTGGAAGAGGGGTCTTGTGTATCAGAGACGTAGTTTTATGTCATTTCTGAGTTGTAAGATGTATCTTGTGTATCAGAGGCGTAATTTGACATAATTTCTGAGTTGGAAGAGGGGTCTTGTTTATCAGAGACGTAGTTTTATGTCATTTCTGAGTTAGAAGAGGGGTCTTGTATATCAGAGACGTAGTTTTACGTCATTTCTGAGTTGGAAGATGGGTCTTGTGTATCTGAGAAGTAGTTTTATGTCATTTCTGAGTTGGAAAAGAGATCTTGTGTATCATAGACATAGTTTTACGTAATTTCTGAGTTAGAAGAGGTGTCTTGCTTATTAAAGACATAGTTTTGCATCATTTCTGAGTTAGAAGAGGGGTCTTGTGTATCAGAGACGTAGTTTTATTTCATTTCCGAGTTGTCAGAGGGGTCTTGTGTATCAGAGACATAGGTTTACGTCATTTCTGAGTTGGAAGAGGGGTCTTGTGTATCAGAGAAATACTTTTACGTCATTTCTGAGTTAAAAGATGGGTCTAGTTTATTAAAGACATAGTTTTAAGTAATTTATGAGTTAGAAGAGGGCTCTTGTGTATTAAAGACATAGTTTTGCGTCATTTCTGAGTTGGAAGAGGGGTCTTGTGTATCAGAGACGTAGTTTTATGTCATTTCTGAGTTGTCAGATGGATCTTGTGTATCAGAGACGTAGTTTGACGTAATTTCTGAGTTGGAAGAGAGGTCTTGTGTATCAGAGACGTAGTTTTATGTCATTTTTGAGTTTGAAGGGGGTATTGTGTATCAGAGACGTAGTATTATATCATTTCTGGGGTAGAAGAGGAGTCTTGTGTATCAGATGCATAATTCTACATCATTTCTGAGGTGGAAGAGGGGTCTTGTGTATCAGAGACATACTTTTACGTCATTTCTGAGTTAAAAGTTGGGTCTAGAGTAGTAAAGAAATAGTTTTACGTCATTTCTGAGTTAGAAGAGGGCTCTTGTGTATTAAAGACATAGTTTTGCGTTATTTATGAGTTAGAAAAGTGGTCTTCTGTATCAAAGAAATAGTTTTACGTCATTTCTGAGTTGGAAGAGGGGTCTTGTGTATCAGAGACGTAGTTTTACGTCATTTCTGAGATGGAAGAGCGGTCTTATGTATCAGAGACATAGTTTTGCGTCATTTCTGAGTTAGAAGAGGGGTCTTGTGTATCAAAGACATAGTTTTATGTTTTTTCTGAGTTGGAAGAGAGGTCTTTTGTATTAGAGACATAGTTTTACGTCAATTCTGAGTTAAAAGATGGTCTAGTGTAGTAAAGACATAGTTTACGTCATTTCTGAGTTAGAAGAGGGGTCTTGTGTGTCACAGATGTAGTTTTATGTCATTTCTGAGTTAGAAGAGGGGTCTTGTGTATTAAAGACATAGTTTTGCGTAATTTCTGAGTTGGAAGAGGTATCTTGTGTATCAGAGACGTAGTTTTATTTCATTTCCGAGTTGTCAGAGGGGTCTTGTGTATCAGAGACATAGGTTTACGTCATTCTGAGTTGGAAGAGGGGTCTTCTGTATCAGAGATGTAGTTTTACATCATTTCTAAGTTGGAAGACATGTCTTGTGTATTAGAGATGCAGTTTTGCGTCATTTCTGAGTTAGAAGAGGGGTCTTGTGTATTAAAGACATAGTTTTACATCATTTCTGAGTTGGAAGAGTGGTCTTGTGTATCAGAGACGTAGTTTTATTTCATTTCCGAGTTGTCAGAGGGGTCTTGTGTATCAGAGACATAGGTTTAAGTCATTTTTGAGTTGGAAGAGGGGTCTTGTGTATCAGAGACGTAGTTTTATGTCATTTCTGAGTAGTAAGATGTATCTTGTGTATCAGAGGCGTAATTTGACATAATTTCTGAGTTGGAAGAGGGGTCTTGTGTGTCAGAGATGTAGTTTTATGTCATTTCTGAGTTAGAAGAGGGGTCTTGTGTATTAAAGACACAGTTTTGCGTCATTTCTGAGTTGGAAGAGGGGTCTTGTGTATCAGAGACGTAGTTTTACATCATTTCTGAGTTGGAAGAGAGGTCTTGTGTATTAGAGACGTAGTTTTGCGTCATTTCTGAGTTAGAAGAGGGGTCTTGTGTGTCAGAGACGTACTTTTTATGTCATTTCTGAGTTGTAAGATGTATCTTGTGTATCAGAGGCGTAATTTGACATAATTTCTGAGTTGGAAGAGGGGTCTTGTTTATCAGAGACGTAGTTTTATGTCATTTCTGAGTTAGAAGAGGGGTCTTGTATATCAGAGACGTAGTTTTACGTCATTTCTGAGTTGGAAGATGGGTCTTGTGTATCTGAGAAGTAGTTTTATGTCATTTCTGAATTGGAAAAGAGATCTTGTGTATCATAGACATAGTTTTACGTAATTTCTGAGTTAGAAGAGGTGTCTTGCTTATTAAAGACATAGTTTTGCATCATTTCTGAGTTGGAAGAGGGGTCTTGTGTATGAGAGACGTAGTTTTATTTCATTTCCGAGTTGTCAGAGGGGTCTTGTGTATCAGAGACATAGGTTTACGTCATTTCTGAGTTGGAAGAGGGGTCTTGTGTATCAGAGACAAACTTTTACGTCATTTCTGAGTTAAAAAATGGGTCTAGTTTATTAAAGACATAGTTTTAAGTAATTTATGAGTTAGAAGAGGGCTCTTGTGTATTAAAGACATAGTTTTGCATCATTTCTGAGTTGGAAGATGGGTCTTGTGTATCAGAGACGTAGTTTTATGTCATTTCTGAGTTGTCAGATGGATCTTGTGTATCAGAGACGTAGTTTGACGTAATTTCTGAGTTGGAAGAGAGGTCTTGTGTATCAGAGACGTAGTTTTATGTCATTTTTGAGTTTGAAGGGGGTATTGTGTATCAGAGACGTAGTATTATATCATTTCTGGGGTAGAAGAGGAGTCTCGTGTATCAGATGCATAATTCTACATCATTTCTGAGTTTTAAGAGGGATCTTGTGTATCAAAGACATAGTTTTACGTAATTTCTGAGTTGGAAGTGGGGTCTTGTGTATCAGAGACATAGTTTTAAGTCATTTCTGAGTTAAAAGAGGGGTCTTGTGTATTAGAGATGTAGTTTTACGTCATTTCTGAGTTGGAAGAGGGGTCTTGTGTATCAGAGACGTAGTTTTATGTCATTTCTGATTTGGAAGAGGGGTCTTGTGTATCAGAGACGTAGTTTTACATCATTTCTGAGTTAAAAGATGGCTCTAGAGTAGTAAAGACATAGTTTTACGTCATTTCTGAGTTAGAAGAGGGCTCTTGTGTAATAAAGACATCGTTTTGCGTTATTTCTGAGTTAGAAAAGTGGTCTTCTGTATCAAAGAAATAGTTTTACGTCATTTCTGAGTTGGAAGAGGGGTCTTGTGTATCAGAGACATAGTTTTACGTAATTTCTGAGATGGAAGAGAGGTCTTGTGTATCAGAGACATAGTTTTGCGTCATTTCTGAGTTAGAAGAGGGGTCTTGTGTATTAGAGACATAGTTTTACGTCAGTTCTGAGTTGGAAGAGGGGTCTTGTGTATTAGATACATAGTTTTACGTCATTTCTGAGTTAAAAGATGGCTCTAGAGTAGTAAAGACATAGTTTTACGTCATTTCTGAGTTAGAAGAGGGCTCTTGTGTATTAAAGACATAGTTTTGCGTTATTTCTGAGTTAGAAAAGTGGTCTTCTGTATCAAAGAAATAGTTTTACGTCATTTCTGAGTTGGAAGAGGGGTCTTGTGTATCAGAGACGTAGTTTTACGTAATTTCTGAGATGGAAGAGAGGTCTTGTGTATCAGAGACATAGTTTTACGTCATTTCTGAGTTGGAAGAGGGGTCTTGTGTATCAGAGACGTAGTTTTACATCATTTCTGAGTTGGAAGAGAGGTCTTGTGTATTAGAGACGTAGTTTTGCGTCATTTCTGAGTTAGAAGAGGGGTCTTGTGTGTCAGAGATGTAGTTTTATGTCATTTCTGAGTTAGAAGAGGGGTCTTGTGTATCAGAGACGTAGTTTTATTTCATTTCCGAGTTGTCAGAGGGGTCTTGTGTATCAGAGACATAGGTTTACGTCATTTTTGAGTTGGAAGAGGGGTCTTGTGTATCAGAGACGTAGTTTTATGTCATTTCTGAGTTGTAAGATGTATCTTGTGTATCAGAGGCGTAATTTGACATAATTTCTGAGTTGGAAGAGGGGTCTTGTTTATCAGAGACGTAGTTTTATGTCATTTCTGAGTTAGAAGAGGGGTCTTGTATATCAGAGACGTAGTTTTACGTCATTTCTGAGTTGGAAGATGGGTCTTGTGTATCTGAGAAGTAGTTTTATGTCATTTCTGAGTTGGAAAAGAGATCTTGTGTATCATAGACATAGTTTTACGTAATTTCTGAGTTAGAAGAGGTGTCTTGCTTATTAAAGACATAGTTTTGCATCATTTCTGAGTTAGAAGAGGGGTCTTGTGTATCAGAGACGTAGTTTTATTTCATTTCCGAGTTGTCAGAGGGGTCTTGTGTATCAGAGACATAGGTTTACGTCATTTCTGAGTTGGAAGAGGGGTCTTGTGTATCAGAGAAATACTTTTACGTCATTTCTGAGTTAAAAGATGGGTCTAGTTTATTAAAGACATAGTTTTAAGTAATTTATGAGTTAGAAGAGGGCTCTTGTGTATTAAAGACATAGTTTTGCGTCATTTCTGAGTTGGAAGAGGGGTCTTGTGTATCAGAGACGTAGTTTTATGTCATTTCTGAGTTGTCAGATGGATCTTGTGTATCAGAGACGTAGTTTGACGTAATTTCTGAGTTGGAAGAGAGGTCTTGTGTATCAGAGACGTAGTTTTATGTCATTTTTGAGTTTGAAGGGGGTATTGTGTATCAGAGACGTAGTATTATATCATTTCTGGGGTAGAAGAGGAGTCTTGTGTATCAGATGCATAATTCTACATCATTTCTGAGGTGGAAGAGGGGTCTTGTGTATCAGAGACATACTTTTACGTCATTTCTGAGTTAAAAGTTGGGTCTAGAGTAGTAAAGAAATAGTTTTACGTCATTTCTGAGTTAGAAGAGGGCTCTTGTGTATTAAAGACATAGTTTTGCGTTATTTATGAGTTAGAAAAGTGGTCTTCTGTATCAAAGAAATAGTTTTACGTCATTTCTGAGTTGGAAGAGGGGTCTTGTGTATCAGAGACGTAGTTTTACGTCATTTCTGAGATGGAAGAGCGGTCTTATGTATCAGAGACATAGTTTTGCGTCATTTCTGAGTTAGAAGAGGGGTCTTGTGTATCAAAGACATAGTTTTATGTTTTTTCTGAGTTGGAAGAGAGGTCTTTTGTATTAGAGACATAGTTTTACGTCAATTCTGAGTTAAAAGATGGTCTAGTGTAGTAAAGACATAGTTTACGTCATTTCTGAGTTAGAAGAGGGGTCTTGTGTGTCACAGATGTAGTTTTATGTCATTTCTGAGTTAGAAGAGGGGTCTTGTGTATTAAAGACATAGTTTTGCGTAATTTCTGAGTTGGAAGAGGTATCTTGTGTATCAGAGACGTAGTTTTATTTCATTTCCGAGTTGTCAGAGGGGTCTTGTGTATCAGAGACATAGGTTTACGTCATTCTGAGTTGGAAGAGGGGTCTTCTGTATCAGAGATGTAGTTTTACATCATTTCTAAGTTGGAAGACATGTCTTGTGTATTAGAGATGCAGTTTTGCGTCATTTCTGAGTTAGAAGAGGGGTCTTGTGTATTAAAGACATAGTTTTACATCATTTCTGAGTTGGAAGAGTGGTCTTGTGTATCAGAGACGTAGTTTTATTTCATTTCCGAGTTGTCAGAGGGGTCTTGTGTATCAGAGACATAGGTTTACGTCATTTCTGAGTTGGAAGAGGGGTCTTGTGTATCAGAGACATACTTTTACGTCATTTCTGAGTTAAAAGATGGGTCTAGTTTATTAAAGACATAGTTTTGCGTCATTTCTGAGTTGGAAGAGGGGTCTTGTGTATCAGAGACGTAGTTTTATGTCATTTCTGAGTTGGAAAAGAGATCTTGTGTATCATAGACATAGTTTTACGTCATTTCTGAGTTAGAAGAGGGGTCTTGTGTATCAAAGACATAGTTTTACGTCATTTCTGACTTAAAAGAGGGGTCTTGTATATCAAAGACACAGTTTTGCGTCATTTCTGAGTTAGAAAAGGGGACTTGTGCATCAAAGACATAGTTTTTCGTCATTTCTGAGTTGGAAGAGTGGTCTTGTGTATCAGAGACGTAGTTTTATGTCATTTCTGAGTTGGAAGAGAGGTCTTGTGTATTAGAGAGATAGTTTTACGTCATTTCTGAGTTAAAATATGGATCTAGAGTAGTAACGACATAGTTTTACGTCATTTCTGAGTTAGAAGAGGGCTCTTGTGTATTAAAGACATAGTTTTGCGTTATTTCTGAGTTAGAAAAGTGGTCTTCTGTATCAAAGAAATAGTTTTACGTCATTTCTGAGTTGGAAGACGGGTCTTGTGTATCAGGGACGTAGTTCTATGTCATTTCTGAGTTGGAAGAGAGGTCTTGTGTATTAGAGACATAGTTTTACGTCAATTCTGAGTTAATTGATGGTCTAGTGTAGTAAAGACATAGTTTTACGTCATTTCTGAGTTAGAAGAGGGCTCTTGTGTATTAAAGACATAGTTTTATGTCATTTCCGAGTTAGAAGGGGGACTTGTGTATCGGAGACGTAGTATTATATCATTTCTGAGGTAGAAGAGGGGTCTTGTGTATTAAAGACATAGTTTTGCGTAATTTCTGAGTTGGAAGAGGTATCTTGTGTATCAGAGACGTAGTTTTATTTCATTTCCGAGTTGTCAGAGGGGTCTTGTGTATCAGAGACATAGGTTTACGTCATTCTGAGTTGGAAGAGGGGTCTTCTGTATCAGAGATGTAGTTTTACATCATTTCTAAGTTGGAAGACATGTCTTGTGTATTAGAGATGCAGTTTTGCGTCATTTCTGAGTTAGAAGAGGGGTCTTGTGTATTAAAGACATAGTTTTACATCATTTCTGAGTTGGAAGAGTGGTCTTGTGTATCAGAGACGTAGTTTTATTTCATTTCCGAGTTGTCAGAGGGGTCTTGTGTATCAGAGACATAGGTTTACGTCATTTCTGAGTTGGAAGAGGGGTCTTGTGTATCAGAGACATACTTTTACGTCATTTCTGAGTTAAAAGATGGGTCTAGTTTATTAAAGACATAGTTTTGCGTCATTTCTGAGTTGGAAGAGGGGTCTTGTGTATCAGAGACGTAGTTTTATGTCATTTCTGAGTTGGAAAAGAGATCTTGTGTATCATAGACATAGTTTTACGTCATTTCTGAGTTAGAAGAGGGGTCTTGTGTATCAAAGACATAGTTTTACGTCATTTCTGACTTAAAAGAGGGGTCTTGTATATCAAAGACACAGTTTTGCGTCATTTCTGAGTTAGAAAAGGGGACTTGTGCATCAAAGACATAGTTTTACGTCATTTCTGAGTTGGAAGAGTGGTCTTGTGTATCAGAGACGTAGTTTTATGTCATTTCTGAGTTGGAAGAGAGGTCTTGTGTATTAGAGAGATAGTTTTACGTCATTTCTGAGTTAAAATATGGGTCTAGAGTAGTAAAGACATAGTTTTACGTCATTTCTGAGTTAGAAGAGGGCTCTTGTGTATTAAAGACATAGTTTTGCGTTATTTCTGAGTTAGAAAAGTGGTCTTCTGTATCAAAGAAATAGTTTTACGTCATTTCTGAGTTGGAAGACGGGTCTTGTGTATCAGGGACGTAGTTCTATGTCATTTCTGAGTTGGAAGAGAGGTCTTGTGTATTAGAGACATAGTTTTACGTCAATTCTGAGTTAATTGATGGTCTAGTGTAGTAAAGACATAGTTTTACGTCATTTCTGAGTTAGAAGAGGGCTCTTGTGTATTAAAGACATAGTTTTATGTCATTTCCGAGTTAGAAGGGGGACTTGTGTATCGGAGACGTAGTATTATATCATTTCTGAGGTAGAAGAGGGGTCTTGTGTATCAGAGATGTAGTATTATATCATTTCTGAGGTAGAAGAGGGGTCTTGTGTATCAGAGACATAGTTTTATGTCATTTCTGAGTTGTCCGATGGATCTTGTGTATCAGAGACGTAGTTTGATGTAATTTCTGAGTTGGAAGAGAGGTCTTGTGTATCAGAGACATAGTTTTATGTCATTTTTGAGTTTGAAGGGGGTATTGTGTATCAGAGACGTAGTATTATATCATTTCTGGGGTAGAAGAGGAGTCTCGTGTATCAGATGCATAATTCTACATCATTTCTGAGTTTTAAGAGGGATCTTGTGTATCAAAGACATAGTTTTACGTAATTTCTGAGTTGGAAGTGGGGTCTTGTGTATCAGAGACATAGTTTTAAGTCATTTCTGAGTTAAAAGAGGGGTCTTGTGTATTAGAGATGTAGTTTTACGTCATTTCTGAGTTGGAAGAGGGGTCTTGTGTATCAGAGACGTAGTTTTATGTCATTTCTGAGTTGGAAGAGGGGTCTTGTGTATCAGAGACGTAGTTTTACGTAATTTCTGAGATGGAAGAGAGGTCTTGTGTATCAGAGACATAGTTTTGCGTCATTTCTGAGTTAGAAGAGGGGTCTTGTGTATTAGAGACATAGTTTTACGTCATTTCTGAGTTGGAAGAGGGGTCTTGTGTATTAGAGACATAGTTTTACGTCATTTCTGAGTTAAAAGATGGCTCTAGAGTAGTAAAGACATAGTTTTACGTCATTTCTGAGTTAGAAGAGGGCTCTTGTGTATTAAAGACATAGTTTTGCGTTATTTCTGAGTTAGAAAAGTGGTCTTCTGTATCAAAGAAATAGTTTTACGTCATTTCTGAGTTGGAAGAGGGGTCTTGTGTATCAGAGACGTAGTTTTACGTAATTTCTGAGATGGAAGAGAGGTCTTGTGTATCAGAGACATAGTTTTACGTCATTTCTGAGTTGGAAGAGGGGTCTTGTGTATCAGAGACGTAGTTTTACATCATTTCTGAGTTGGAAGAGAGGTCTTGTGTATTAGAGACGTAGTTTTGCGTCATTTCTGAGTTAGAAGAGGGGTCTTGTGTGTCAGAGATGTAGTTTTATGTCATTTCTGAGTTAGAAGAGGGGTCTTGTGTATCATAGACATAGTTTTACGTCATTTCTGAGTTAGAAGAGGGGTCTTGTGTATCAAAGACATAGTTTTACATCCTTTCTGAGTTGGAAGAGGGGTCTTGTGTATCAGAGACGTATTTTTACCTCATTTCTGAGTTAAAAGATGGCTCTAGAGTAGTAAAGACATAGTTTTACGTCATTTCTGAGTTAGAAGAGGGCTCTTGTGTAATAAAGACATCGTTTTGCGTTATTTCTGAGTTAGAAAAGTGGTCTTCTGTATCAAAGAAATAGTTTTACGTCATTTCTGAGTTGGAAGAGGGGTCTTGTGTATCAGAGACGTAGTTTTACGTAATTTCTGAGATGGAAGAGAGGTCTTGTGTATCAGAGACATAGTTTTGCGTCATTTCTGAGTTAGAAGAGGGGTCTTGTGTATTAGAGACATAGTTTTACGTCAGTTCTGAGTTGGAAGAGGGGTCTTGTGTATTAGAGACATAGTTTTACGTCATTTCTGAGTTAAAAGATGGCTCTAGAGTAGTAAAGACATAGTTTTACGTCATTTCTGAGTTAGAAGAGGGCTCTTGTGTATTAAAGACATAGTTTTGCGTTATTTCTGAGTTAGAAAAGTGGTCTTCTGTATCAAAGAAATAGTTTTACGTCATTTCTGAGTTGGAAGAGGGGTCTTGTGTATCAGAGACGTAGTTTTACGTAATTTCTGAGATGGAAGAGAGGTCTTGTGTATCAGAGACATAGTTTTACGTCATTTCTGAGTTGGAAGAGGGGTCTTGTGTATCAGAGACGTAGTTTTACATCATTTCTGAGTTGGAAGAGAGGTCTTGTGTATTAGAGACGTAGTTTTGCATCATTTCTGAGTTAGAAGAGGGGTCTTGTGTGTCAGAGATGTAGTTTTATGTCATTTCTGAGTTAGAAGAGGGGTCTTGTGTATTAAAGACACAGTTTTGCGTCATTTCTGAGTTGGAAGAGGGGTCTTGTGTATCAGAGACGTAGTTTTATTTCATTTCCGAGTTGTCAGAGGGGTCTTGTGTATCAGAGACATAGGTTTACGTCATTTTTGAGTTGGAAGAGGGGTCTTGTGTATCAGAGACGTAGGTTTATGTCATTTCTGAGTTGTAAGATGTATCTTGTGTATCAGAGGCGTAATTTGACATAATTTCTGAGTTGGAAGAGTGGTCTTGTTTATCAGAGACGTAGTTTTATGTCATTTCTGAGTTAGAAGAGGGGTCTTGTATATCAGAGACGTAGTTTTACGTCATTTCTGAGTTGGAAGATGGGTCTTGTGTATCTGAGAAGTAGTTTTATGTCATTTCTGAGTTGGAAAAGAGATCTTGTGTATCATAGACATAGTTTTACGAAATTTCTGAGTTAGAAGAGGTGTCTTGCTTATTAAAGACATAGTTTTGCATCATTTCTGAGTTGGAAGAGGGGTCTTGTGTATCAGAGACGTAGTTTTATTTCATTTCCGAGTTGTCAGAGGGGTCTTGTGTATCAGAGACATAGGTTTACGTCATTTCTGAGTTGGAAGAGGGGTCTTGTGTATCAGAGACATACTTTTACGTCATTTCTGAGTTAAAAGATGGGTCTAGTTTATTAAAGACATAGTTTTAAGTAATTTATGAGTTAGAAGAGGGCTCTTGTGTATTAAAGACATAGTTTTGCGTCATTTCTGAGTTGGAAGAGGGGTCTTGTGTATCAGAGACGTAGTTTTATGTCATTTCTGAGTTGTCAGATGGATCTTGTGTATCAGAGACGTAGTTTGACGTAATTTCTGAGTTGGAAGAGAGGTCTTGTGTATCAGAGACGTAGTTTTATGTCATTTTTGAGTTTGAAGGGGGTATTGTGTATCAGAGACGTAGTATTATATCATTTCTGGGGTAGAAGAGGAGTCTTGTGTATCAGATGCATAATTCTACATCATTTCTGAGTTGGAAGAGGGGTCTTGTGTATCAGAGACATACTTTTACGTCATTTCTGAGTTAAAATATGGGTCTAGAGAGTAGTAAAGACATAGTTTTACGTCATTTCTGAGTTAGAAGAGGGCTCTTGTGTATTAAAGACATAGTTTTGCGTTATTTATGAGTTAGAAAAGTGGTCTTCTGTATCAAAGAAATAGTTTTACGTCATTTCTGAGTTGGAAGAGGGGTCTTGTGTATCAGAGACGTAGTTTTACGTCATTTCTGAGATGGAAGAGAGGTCTTATGTATCAGAGACATAGTTTTGCGTCATTTCTGAGTTAGAAGAGGGGTCTTGTGTATCAAAGACATAGTTTTATGTTTTTTCTGAGTTGGAAGAGAGGTCTTTTGTATTAGAGACATAGTTTTACGTCAATTCTGAGTTAAAAGATGGTCTAGTGTAGTAAAGACATAGTTTACGTCATTTCTGAGTTAGAAGAGGGGTCTTGTGTGTCACAGATGTAGTTTTATGTCATTTCTGAGTTAGAAGAGGGGTCTTGTGTATTAAAGACATAGTTTTGCGTAATTTCTGAGTTGGAAGAGGTATCTTGTGTATCAGAGACGTAGTTTTACGTAATTTCTGAGATGGAAGAGAGGTCTTGTGTATCAGAGACATAGTTTTACGTCATTTCTGAGTTGGAAGAGGGGTCTTGTGTATCAGAGACGTAGTGTTACATCATTTCTGAGTTGGAAGAGAGGTCTTGTGTATTAGAGACGTAGTTTTGCGTCATTTCTGAGTTAGAAGAGGGGTCTTGTGTGTCAGAGATGTAGTTTTATGTCATTTCTGAGTTAGAAGAGGGGTCTTGTGTATTAAAGACACAGTTTTGCGTCATTTCTGAGTTGGAAGAGGGGTCTTGTGTATCAGAGACGTAGTTTTATTTCATTTCCGAGTTGTCAGAGGGGTCTTGTGTATCAGAGACATAGGTTTACGTCATTCTGAGTTGGAAGAGGGGTCTTCTGTATCAGAGATGTAGTTTTACATCATTTCTAAGTTGGAAGACATGTCTTGTGTATTAGAGATGCAGTTTTGCGTCATTTCTGAGTTAGAAGAGGGGTCTTGTGTATTAAAAACATAGTTTTACATCATTTCTGAGTTGGAAGAGTGGTCTTGTGTATCAGAGACGTAGTTTTATTTCATTTCCGAGTTGTCAGAGGGGTCTTGTGTATCAGAGACATAGGTTTACGTCATTTCTGAGTTGGAAGAGGGGTCTTGTGTATCAGAGACATACTTTTACGTCATTTCTGAGTTAAAAGATGGGTCTAGTTTATTAAAGACATAGTTTTGCGTCATTTCTGAGTTGGAAGAGGGGTCTTGTGTATCAGAGACGTAGTTTTATGTCATTTCTGAGTTGAAAAAGAGATCTTGTGTATCATAGACATAGTTTTACGTCATTTCTGAGTTAGAAGAGGGGTCTTGTGTATCAAAGACATAGTTTTACGTCATTTCTGACTTAAAAGAGGGGTCTTGTATATCAAAGACACAGTTTTGCGTCATTTCTGAGTTAGAAAAGGGGACTTGTGCATCAAAGACATAGTTTTACGTCATTTCTGAGTTGGAAGAGTGGTCTTGTGTATCAGAGACGTAGTTTTATGTCATTTCTGAGTTGGAAGAGAGGTCTTGTGTATTAGAGAGATAGTTTTACGTCATTTCTGAGTTAAAATATGGGTCTAGAGTAGTAAAGACATAGTTTTACGTCATTTCTGAGTTAGAAGAGGGCTCTTGTGTATTAAAGACATAGTTTTGCGTTATTTCTGAGTTAGAAAAGTGGTCTTCTGTATCAAAGAAATAGTTTTACGTCATTTCTGAGTTGGAAGACGGGTCTTGTGTATCAGGGACGTAGTTCTATGTCATTTCTGAGTTGGAAGAGAGGTCTTGTGTATTAGAGACATAGTTTTACGTCAATTCTGAGTTAATTGATGGTCTAGTGTAGTAAAGACATAGTTTTACGTCATTTCTGAGTTAGAAGAGGGCTCTTGTGTATTAAAGACATAGTTTTATGTCATTTCCGAGTTAGAAGGGGGACTTGTGTATCGGAGACGTAGTATTATATCATTTCTGAGGTAGAAGAGGGGTCTTGTGTATCAGAGATGTAGTATTATATCATTTCTGAGGTAGAAGAGGGGTCTTGTGTATCAGAGACGTAGTTTTATGTCATTTCTGAGTTGTCAGATGGATCTTGTGTATCAGAGACGTAGTTTGATGTAATTTCTGAGTTGGAAGAGAGGTCTTGTGTATCAGAGACATAGTTTTATGTCATTTTTGAGTTTGAAGGGGGTATTGTGTATCAGAGACGTAGTATTATATCATTTCTGGGGTAGAAGAGGAGTCTCGTGTATCAGATGCATAATTCTACATCATTTCTGAGTTTTAAGAGGGATCCTGTGTATCAAAGACATAGTTTTATGTAATTTCTGAGTTGGAAGTGGGGTCTTGTGTATCAGAGACATAGTTTTAAGTCATTTCTGAGTTAAAAGAGGGGTCTTGTGTATTAGAGATGTAGTTTTACGTCATTTCTGAGTTGGAAGAGGGGTCTTGTGTATCAGAGACGTAGTTTTATGTCATTTCTGATTTGGAAGAGGGGTCTTGTGTATCAGAGACGTAGTTTTACATCATTTCTGAGTTAAAAGATGGCTCTAGAGTAGTAAAGACATAGTTTTACGTCATTTCTGAGTTAGAAGAGGGCTCTTGTGTATTAAAGACATCGTTTTGCGTTATTTCTGAGTTAGAAAAGTGGTCTTCTGTATCAAAGAAATAGTTTTACGTCATTTCTGAGTTGGAAGAGGGGTGTTGTGTATCAGAGACGTAGTTTTACGTAATTTCTGAGATGGAAGAGAGGTCTTGTGTATCAGAGACATAGTTTTGCGTCATTTCTGAGTTAGAAGAGGGGTCTTGTGTATTAGAGACATAGTTTTACGTCATTTCTGAGTTGGAAGAGGGGTCTTGTGTATTAGAGACATAGTTTTACGTCATTTCTGAGTTAAAAGATGGCTCTAGAGTAGTAAAGACATAGTTTTACGTCATTTCTGAGTTAGAAGAGGGCTCTTGTGTATTAAAGACATAGTTTTGCGTTATTTGTGAGTTAGAAAAGTGGTCTTCTGTATCAAAGAAATAGTTTTACGTCATTTCTGAGTTGGAAGAGGGGTCTTGTGTATCAGAGACGTAGTTTTACGTAATTTCTGAGATGGAAGAGAGGTCTTGTGTATCAGAGACATAGTTTTACGTCATTTCTGAGTTGGAAGAGGGGTCTTGTGTATCAGAGACGTAGTTTTACATCATTTCTGAGTTGGAAGAGAGGTCTTGTGTATTAGAGACGTAGTTTTGCGTCATTTCTGAGTTAGAAGAGGGGTCTTGTGTGTCAGAGATGTAGTTTTATGTCATTTCTGAGTTAGAAGAGGGGTCTTGTGTATTAAAGACACAGTTTTGCGTCATTTCTGAGTTGGAAGAGGGGTCTTGTGTATCAGAGACGTAGTTTTTTTTCATTTCCGAGTTGTCAGAGGGGTCTTGTGTATCAGAGACATAGGTTTACGTCATTTTTGAGTTGGAAGAGGGGTCTTGTGTATCAGAGACGTAGTTTTATGTCATTTCTGAGTTGTAAGATGTATCTTGTGTATCAGAGGCGTAATTTGACATAATTTCTGAGTTGGAAGAGGGGTCTTGTTTATCAGAGACGTAGTTTTATGTCATTTCTGAGTTAGAAGAGGGGTCTTGTATATCAGAGACGTAGTTTTACGTCATTTCTGAGTTGGAAGATGGGTCTTGTGTATCTGAGAAGTAGTTTTATGTCATTTCTGAGTTGGAAAAGAGATCTTGTGTATCATAGACATAGTTTTACGTAATTTCTGAGTTAGAAGAGGTGTCTTGCTTATTAAAGACATAGTTTTGCATCATTTCTGAGTTGGAAGAGGGGTCTTGTGTATCAGAGACGTAGTTTTTTTTCATTTCCGAGTTGTCAGAGGGGTCTTGTGTATCAGAGACATAGGTTTACGTCATTTCTGAGTTGGAAGAGGGGTCTTGTGTATCAGAGACATACTTTTACGTCATTTCTGAGTTAAAAGATGGGTCTAGTTTATTAAAGACATAGTTTTAAGTAATTTATGAGTTAGAAGAGGGCTCTTGTGTATTAAAGACATAGTTTTGCGTCATTTCTGAGTTGGAAGAGGGGTCTTGTGTATCAGAGACGTAGTTTTATGTCATTTCTGAGTTGTCAGATGGATCTTGTGTATCAGAGATGTAGTTTGACGTAATTTCTGAGTTGGAAGAGAGGTCTTGTGTATCAGAGACGTAGTTTTATGTCATTTTTGAGTTTGAAGGGGGTATTGTGTATCAGAGACGTAGTATTATATCATTTCTGGGGTAGAAGAGGAGTCTTGTGTATCAGATGCATAATTCTACATCATTTCTGAGTTTTAAGAGGGATCTTGTGTATCAAAGACATAGTTTTACGTAATTTCTGAGTTGGAAGTGGGGTCTTGTGTATTAGAAATGTAGTTTTACGTCATTTTTGAGTTGGAAGATGAGTCTTGTGTATCAGAGACGTAGTTTTATGTCATTTCTGAGTTGGAAAAGAGATTTTGTGTATCATAGACATAGTTTTACGTCATTTCTGAGTTAGAAGAGGGGTCTTGTATATCAGAGACGTAGTTTTACGTCATTTCTGAGTTGGAAGATGGGTCTTGTGTATCTGAGAAGTAGTTTTATGTCATTTCTGAGTTGGAAAAGAGATCTTGTGTATCATAGACATAGTTTTACGTAATTTCTGAGTTAGAAGAGGTGTCTTGCTTATTAAAGACATAGTTTTGCATCATTTCTGAGTTGGAAGAGGGGTCTTGTGTATCAGAGACGTAGTTTTATTTCATTTCCGAGTTGTCAGAGGGGTCTTGTGTATCAGAGACATAGGTTTACGTCATTTCTGAGTTGGAAGAGGGGTCTTGTGTATCAGAGACATACTTTTACGTCATTTCTGAGTTAAAAGATGGGTCTAGTTTATTAAAGACATAGTTTTAAGTAATTTATGAGTTAGAAGAGGGCTCTTGTGTATTAAAGACATAGTTTTGCGTCATTTCTGAGTTGGAAGAGGGGTCTTGTGTATCAGAGACGTAGTTTTATGTCATTTCTGAGTTGTCAGATGGATCTTGTGTATCAGAGACGTAGTTTGACGTAATTTCTGAGTTGGAAGAGAGGTCTTGTGTATCAGAGACGTAGTTTTATGTCATTTTTGAGTTTGAAGGGGGTATTGTGTATCAGAGACGTAGTATTATATCATTTCTGGGGTAGAAGAGGAGTCTTGTGTATCAGATGCATAATTCTACATCATTTCTGAGTTGGAAGAGGGGTCTTGTGTATCAGAGACATACTTTTACGTCATTTCTGAGTTAAAATATGGGTCTAGAGTAGTAAAGACATAGTTTTACGTCATTTCTGAGTTAGAAGAGGGCTCTTGTGTATTAAAGACATAGTTTTGCGTTATTTATGAGTTATAAAAGTGGTCTTCTGTATCAAAGAAATAGTTTTACGTCATTTCTGAGTTGGAAGAGGGGTCTTGTGTATCAGAGACGTAGTTTTACGTCAT
Organism: Triturus cristatus; assembly: GCF_964204655.1. Classification (NCBI taxonomy): domain Eukaryota; kingdom Metazoa; phylum Chordata; class Amphibia; order Caudata; family Salamandridae; genus Triturus; species Triturus cristatus. The sequence continues at coordinate 1,940,786,462 of NC_140589.1, forward strand.
TTCTGAGATGGAAGAGAGGTCTTATGTATCAGAGACATAGTTTTGCGTCATTTCTGAGTTAGAAGAGGGGTCTTGTGTATCAAAGACATAGTTTTATGGTTTTTCTGAGTTGGAAGAGAGGTCTTTTGTATTAGAGACATAGTTTTACGTCAATTCTGAGTTAAAAGATGGTCTAGTGTAGTAAAGACATAGTTTACGTCATTTCTGAGTTAGAAGAGGGGTCTTGTGTGTCACAGATGTAGTTTTATGTCATTTCTGAGTTAGAAGAGGGGTCTTGTGTATTAAAGACATAGTTTTGCGTAATTTCTGAGTTGGAAGAGGTATCTTGTGTATCAGAGACGTAGTTTTACGTAATTTCTGAGATGGAAGAGAGGTCTTGTGTATCAGAGACATAGTTTTACGTCATTTCTGAGTTGGAAGAGGGGTCTTGTGTATCAGAGACGTAGTGTTACATCATTTCTGAGTTGGAAGAGAGGTCTTGTGTATTAGAGACGTAGTTTTGCGTCATTTCTGAGTTAGAAGAGGGGTCTTGTGTGTCAGAGATGTAGTTTTATGTCATTTCTGAGTTAGAAGAGGGGTCTTGTGTATTAAAGACACAGTTTTGCGTCATTTCTGAGTTGGAAGAGGGGTCTTGTGTATCAGAGACGTAGTTTTATTTCATTTCCGAGTTGTCAGAGGGGTCTTGTGTATCAGAGACATAGGTTTACGTCATTCTGAGTTGGAAGAGGGGTCTTCTGTATCAGAGATGTAGTTTTACATCATTTCTAAGTTGGAAGACATGTCTTGTGTATTAGAGATGCAGTTTTGCGTCATTTCTGAGTTAGAAGAGGGGTCTTGTGTATTAAAAACATAGTTTTACATCATTTCTGAGTTGGAAGAGTGGTCTTGTGTATCAGAGACGTAGTTTTATTTCATTTCCGAGTTGTCAGAGGGGTCTTGTGTATCAGAGACATAGGTTTACGTCATTTCTGAGTTGGAAGAGGGGTCTTGTGTATCAGAGACATACTTTTACGTCATTTCTGAGTTAAAAGATGGGTCTAGTTTATTAAAGACATAGTTTTGCGTCATTTCTGAGTTGGAAGAGGGGTCTTGTGTATCAGAGACGTAGTTTTATGTCATTTCTGAGTTGAAAAAGAGATCTTGTGTATCATAGACATAGTTTTACGTCATTTCTGAGTTAGAAGAGGGGTCTTGTGTATCAAAGACATAGTTTTACGTCATTTCTGACTTAAAAGAGGGGTCTTGTATATCAAAGACACAGTTTTGCGTCATTTCTGAGTTAGAAAAGGGGACTTGTGCATCAAAGACATAGTTTTACGTCATTTCTGAGTTGGAAGAGTGGTCTTGTGTATCAGAGACGTAGTTTTATGTCATTTCTGAGTTGGAAGAGAGGTCTTGTGTATTAGAGAGATAGTTTTACGTCATTTCTGAGTTAAAATATGGGTCTAGAGTAGTAAAGACATAGTTTTACGTCATTTCTGAGTTAGAAGAGGGCTCTTGTGTATTAAAGACATAGTTTTGCGTTATTTCTGAGTTAGAAAAGTGGTCTTCTGTATCAAAGAAATAGTTTTACGTCATTTCTGAGTTGGAAGACGGGTCTTGTGTATCAGGGACGTAGTTCTATGTCATTTCTGAGTTGGAAGAGAGGTCTTGTGTATTAGAGACATAGTTTTACGTCAATTCTGAGTTAATTGATGGTCTAGTGTAGTAAAGACATAGTTTTACGTCATTTCTGAGTTAGAAGAGGGCTCTTGTGTATTAAAGACATAGTTTTATGTCATTTCCGAGTTAGAAGGGGGACTTGTGTATCGGAGACGTAGTATTATATCATTTCTGAGGTAGAAGAGGGGTCTTGTGTATCAGAGATGTAGTATTATATCATTTCTGAGGTAGAAGAGGGGTCTTGTGTATCAGAGACGTAGTTTTATGTCATTTCTGAGTTGTCAGATGGATCTTGTGTATCAGAGACGTAGTTTGATGTAATTTCTGAGTTGGAAGAGAGGTCTTGTGTATCAGAGACATAGTTTTATGTCATTTTTGAGTTTGAAGGGGGTATTGTGTATCAGAGACGTAGTATTATATCATTTCTGGGGTAGAAGAGGAGTCTCGTGTATCAGATGCATAATTCTACATCATTTCTGAGTTTTAAGAGGGATCTTGTGTATCAAAGACATAGTTTTATGTAATTTCTGAGTTGGAAGTGGGGTCTTGTGTATCAGAGACATAGTTTTAAGTCATTTCTGAGTTAAAAGAGGGGTCTTGTGTATTAGAGATGTAGTTTTACGTCATTTCTGAGTTGGAAGAGGGGTCTTGTGTATCAGAGACGTAGTTTTATGTCATTTCTGATTTGGAAGAGGGGTCTTGTGTATCAGAGACGTAGTTTTACATCATTTCTGAGTTAAAAGATGGCTCTAGAGTAGTAAAGACATAGTTTTACGTCATTTCTGAGTTAGAAGAGGGCTCTTGTGTATTAAAGACATCGTTTTGCGTTATTTCTGAGTTAGAAAAGTGGTCTTCTGTATCAAAGAAATAGTTTTACGTCATTTCTGAGTTGGAAGAGGGGTCTTGTGTATCAGAGACGTAGTTTTACGTAATTTCTGAGATGGAAGAGAGGTCTTGTGTATCAGAGACATAGTTTTGCGTCATTTCTGAGTTAGAAGAGGGGTCTTGTGTATTAGAGACATAGTTTTACGTCATTTCTGAGTTGGAAGAGGGGTCTTGTGTATTAGAGACATAGTTTTACGTCATTTCTGAGTTAAAAGATGGCTCTAGAGTAGTAAAGACATAGTTTTACGTCATTTCTGAGTTAGAAGAGGGCTCTTGTGTATTAAAGACATAGTTTTGCGTTATTTCTGAGTTAGAAAAGTGGTCTTCTGTATCAAAGAAATAGTTTTACGTCATTTCTGAGTTGGAAGAGGGGTCTTGTGTATCAGAGACGTAGTTTTACGTAATTTCTGAGATGGAAGAGAGGTCTTGTGTATCAGAAACATAGTTTTACGTCATTTCTGAGTTGGAAGAGGGGTCTTGTGTATCAGAGACGTAGTTTTACATCATTTCTGAGTTGGAAGAGAGGTCTTGTGTATTAGAGACGTAGTTTTGCGTCATTTCTGAGTTAGAAGAGGGGTCTTGTGTGTCAGAGATGTAGTTTTATGTCATTTCTGAGTTAGAAGAGGGGTCTTGTGTATTAAAGACACAGTTTTGCGTCATTTCTGAGTTGGAAGAGGGGTCTTGTGTATCAGAGACGTAGTTTTTTTTCATTTCCGAGTTGTCAGAGGGGTCTTGTGTATCAGAGACAAAGGTTTACGTCATTTTTGAGTTGGAAGAGGGGTCTTGTGTATCAGAGACGTAGTTTTATGTCATTTCTGAGTTGTAAGATGTATCTTGTGTATCAGAGGCGTAATTTGACATAATTTCTGAGTTGGAAGAGGGGTCTTGTTTATCAGAGACGTAGTTTTATGTCATTTCTGAGTTAGAAGAGGGGTCTTGTATATCAGAGACGTAGTTTTACGTCATTTCTGAGTTGGAAGATGGGTCTTGTGTATCTGAGAAGTAGTTTTATGTCATTTCTGAGTTGGAAAAGAGATCTTGTGTATCATAGACATAGTTTTACGTAATTTCTGAGTTAGAAGAGGTGTCTTGCTTATTAAAGACATAGTTTTGCATCATTTCTGAGTTGGAAGAGGGGTCTTGTGTATCAGAGACGTAGTTTTTTTTCATTTCCGAGTTGTCAGAGGGGTCTTGTGTATCAGAGACATAGGTTTACGTCATTTCTGAGTTGGAAGAGGGGTCTTGTGTATCAGAGACATACTTTTACGTCATTTCTGAGTTAAAAGATGGGTCTAGTTTATTAAAGACATAGTTTTAAGTAATTTATGAGTTAGAAGAGGGCTCTTGTGTATTAAAGACATAGTTTTGCGTCATTTCTGAGTTGGAAGAGGGGTCTTGTGTATCAGAGACGTAGTTTTATGTCATTTCTGAGTTGTCAGATGGATCTTGTGTATCAGAGATGTAGTTTGACGTAATTTCTGAGTTGGAAGAGAGGTCTTGTGTATCAGAGACGTAGTTTTATGTCATTTTTGAGTTTGAAGGGGGTATTGTGTATCAGAGACGTAGTATTATATCATTTCTGGGGTAGAAGAGGAGTCTTGTGTATCAGATGCATAATTCTACATCATTTCTGAGTTTTAAGAGGGATCTTGTGTATCAAAGACATAGTTTTACGTAATTTCTGAGTTGGAAGTGGGGTCTTGTGTATTAGAAATGTAGTTTTACGTCATTTTTGAGTTGGAAGATGGGTCTTGTGTATCAGAGACGTAGTTTTATGTCATTTCTGAGTTGGAAAAGAGATTTTGTGTATCATAGACATAGTTTTACGTCATTTCTGAGTTAGAAGAGGGGTCTTGTGTATCAAAGACATAGTTTTACGTCATTTCTGAGTTAAAAGAGGGGTCTTGTATATCAAAGACACAGTTTTGCGTCATTTCAGAGTTAGAAAAGGGGACTTGTGCATCAAAGACATAGTTTTACGTCATTTCTGAGTTGGAAGAGTGGTCTTGTGTATCAGAGACGTAGTTTTATGTCATTTCTGAGTTGGAAGAGAGGTCTTATGTATTAGAGACATAGTTTTACATCATTTCTGAGTTAAAAAGATGGGTCTAGAGTAGTAAAGACATAGTTTTACGTCATTTCTGAGTTAGAAGAGGGCTCTTGTGTATTAAAGACATAGTTTTGCGTTATTTCTGAGTTAGAAAAGTGGTCTTCTGTATCAAAGAAATAGTTTTACGTCATTTCTGAGTTGGAAGAGGGGTCTTGTGTATCAGAGACGTAGTTTTACGTCATTTCTGAGATGGAAGAGAGGTCTTATGTATCAGAGACATAGTTTTGCGTCATTTCTGAGTTAGAAGAGGGGTCTTGTGTATCAAAGACATAGTTTTATGTTTTTTCTGAGTTGGAAGAGAGGTCTTTTGTATTAGAGACATAGTTTTACGTCAATTCTGAGTTAAAAGATGGTCTAGTGTAGTAAAGACATAGTTTTACGTCATTTCTGAGTTAGAAGAGGGGTCTTGTGTGTCACAGATGTAGTTTTATGTCATTTCTGAGTTAGAAGAGGGGTCTTGTGTATTAAAGACATAGTTTTGCGTAATTTCTGAGTTGGAAGAGGTATCTTGTGTATCAGAGACGTAGTTTTATTTCATTTCCAAGTTGTCAGAGGGGTCTTGTGTATCAGAGACATAGGTTTACGTCATTCTGAGTTGGAAGAGGGGTCTTCTGTATCAGAGATGTAGTTTTACATCATTTCTAAGTTGGAAGACATGTCTTGTGTATTAGAGATGCAGTTTTGCGTCATTTCTGAGTTAGAAAAGGGGTCTTGTGTATTTAAGACATAGTTTTACATAATTTCTGAGTAGGAAGAGGGGTCTTGTGTATCAGAGACGTAGTTTTATTTCATTTCCGAGTTGTCAGAGGGGTCTTGTGTATCAGAGACATAGGTTTACGTCATTTCTGAGTTGGAAGAGGGGTCTTGTGTATCAGAGACATACTTTTACGTCATTTCTGCGTTAAAAGATGGGTCTAGTTTATTAAAGACATAGTTTTGCGTCATTTCTGAGTTGGAAGAGGGGTCTTGTGTATCAGAGACGTAGTTTTATGTCATTTCTGAGTTGGAAAAAAGATCTTGTGTATCATAGACATAGTTTTACGTCATTTCTGAGTTAGAAGAGGGGTCTTGTGTATCAAAGACATAGTTTTACGTCATTTCTGAGTTAAAAGAGGGGTCTTGTATATCAAAGACACAGTTTTGCGTCATTTCTGAGTTAGAAAAGGGGACTTGTGCATCAAAGACATAGTTTTACGTCATTTCTGAGTTGGAAGAGTGGTCTTGTGTATCAGAGACGTAGTTTTATGTCATTTCTGAGTTGGAAGAGAGGTCTTGTGTATTAGAGAGATAGTTTTACGTCATTTCTGAGTTAAAAGATGGGTCTAGAGTAGTAAAGACATAGTTTTACGTCATTTCTGAGTTAGAAGAGGGCTCTTGTGTATTAAAGACATAGTTTTGCGTTATTTCTGAGTTAGAAAAGTGGTCTTCTGTATCAAAGAAATAGTTTTACGTCATTTCTGAGTTGGAAGAGGGGTCTTGTGTATCAGAGACGTAGTTTTACGTCATTTCTGAGATGGAAGAGATGTCTTATGTATCAGAGACATAGTTTCGCGTCATTTCTGAGTTAAAAGATGGTCTAGTGTAGTAAAGACATAGTATTATATCATTTCTGAGTTAGAAGAGGGGTCTTGTGTATTAAAGACATAGTTTTACATCATTTCTGAGTTAGAAGAGGGGTCTTATTTATTAAAGACATAGTTTTGCAACATTTCTGAGCTGGAAGAGGGGTCTTGTGTATCAGAGGCGTAGTTTTATGTCATTTCTGAGTTGTCAGATGGATCTTGTGTATCAGAGACGTAGTTTGACGTAATTTCTGAGTTGGAAGAGGGGTCTTGTTTATCAGAGATGTAGTTTTACATCATTTCTGAGTTGGAAGACATGTCTTGTGTATTAGAGATGCAGTTTTGCGTCATTTCTGAGTTAGAAGAGGGGTCTTGTCTATCAGAGATGTAGTTTTATGTCATTTCTGAGTTAGAAGAGGGCTCTTGTATATTAGAGACGTAGTTTTACGTCATTTCTGAGTTGGAAGATGGGTCTTGTGTATCAAAGACATAGTTTGACGTCATTTCTGAGTTAGATGAGGGGTCTTGTATATCAAAGACACAGTTTTGCGTCATTTCTGAGTTAAAAGAAGGGACTTGTGTATCAAAGTTTTACATTATTTCTGAGCTGGAAGAGGGGTTGTGTGTATCAGAGACGTAGTTTTATATCATTTCTGAGTTGACAGAGGGGTCTTGTGTATTAGAGACATAGTTTTACATCATTTCTGAGTGGGAAGAGGAGTCTTGTTTATCAGAGACGTAGTTTTACATCATTTCTGAGTTGGAAGAGATGTCTTGTGTATTAGAGATGCAGTTTTGCGTCATTTCTGAGTTAGAAGAGGGGTCTTGTGTATCAAAGACTCAGTTTTGCGTCATTTCTGAGTTAGAAGAGGGGACTTGTGTATCAAAGACATAGTTTTACGTCATTTCTGAGTTGGAAGAGGGGTCTTGTGTATCAGAGACGTAGTTTTATGTCATTTCTGAATTGGAAAACAGGTCTTGTGTATTAGAGACATAGTTTTACGTCATTTCTGAGTTAAAAGATGGTTCTAGTGTAGTAAAGACATAGTTTTACGTCATTTCTGAGTTAGAATTGGGCTTTTGTGTATTAAAGACATAGTTTTGCGACATTTCTGAGTTCAAAAAGGGGTCTTCTGTATCAAAGAAATAGTTTTTCGTCATTTCTGAGTTGGAAGAGTGGTCTTGTGTATCAGAGACGTAGTTTTACTTCATTTCTGAGTTGGAAGAGAGGTCTTGTGTATCAGAGACCTAGTTTTGCGTAATTTCTGAGTTAGAAGACACGTCTTGTGTATGTGAGACGTAGTTTTATGTCATTTCTGAGTTAGAAGGTGGTCTTGTGTATCAGAGACGTAGTATTATATCATTTCTGAGATAGAAGAGGGGTCTTGTGTATCAGATACATAGTTTTATGTTATTTCTGAGTTGGCATATGGGTCTTGTGTATCAGAGAGATATTGTTCTACGTCATTTCTGAGTTGTAAGAGGGATCTTGTGTATCAAAGACATCGTTTTACATAATTTCTGAGTTGAAAGAGGGGTCTTGTGTATCAGAGACGTAGTAGGTTTGAGTCATTTCTGAGTTGGAAGAGAGGTCTTGTGTATTAGAGACATAGTTTTAAGTCAAGTCTGAGTTAAAAGATGGTCTAGTGTAGTAAAGACATAGTTTTACGTCATTTCTGAGTTAGAAGAGGGCTCTTGTGTATCAGAGACGTAGTATTATATCATTTCTGAGGTAGAAGAGGGGTCTTGTGTATCAGAGACGTAGTATTATATCATTTCTGAGGTAGAAGAGGGGTCTTGTGTATCAGAGACGTAGTTTTATGTCATTTCTGAGTTGGCAGAGGGGTCTTGTGTATCAGAGACATAGTTCTATGTCATTTCTGAGTTGTAAGAGGGATCTTGTGTATCAAAGACAACGTTTTATGTAATTTCTGAGTTGGAAGAGAGATCTTGTGTAGCACAGACATAGTTTTACGTCATTTCTGAGTTAGAAGAGGAGTCTTGTGTATCAAAGACATTGTTTTGCGTCATTTCTGAGTTAGAAGAGGGTCTTGTGTATTAGAGACATAGTTTTACGTCATTTCTGAGTTGGAAGAGGGGTCTTGTGTATCAGAGACGTAGTTTTACATCATTTCTGAGTTGGAAGAGAGGTCTTGTGTATTAGGGATGTAGTTTTGCGTCATTTCTGAGTTGGAAGAGGGGTCTTCTGTATCAGAGACGTAGTTTTATTTCATTTCCGATTTGTCAGAGGGGTCTTGTGTATCAGAGACATAGGTTTATGTCATTTCTGAGTTGGAAGAGGGGTCTTGTGTATCAGAGACATACTTTTACGTCATTTCTGAGTTAAAAGATGGGTCTAGTGTATTAAAGACATAGTTTTACGTAATTTCTGAGTTAGAAGAGGGCTCTTGTGTATTAAAGACATAGTTTTACATCAGTTCTGAGTTAGAAGAGGGGTCTTGTTTATTAAAGACATAGTTTTGCAACATTTCTGAGTTGGAAGAGGGGTCTTGTGTATCAGAGATGCAGTTTTTATGTCATGTGTGAGTTGTCAGATGGATCTTGTGTATCAGAGACGTAGTTTGACGTAATTTCTCAGTTGGAAGAGGGGTCTTGTTTATCAGAGATGTAGAGAATTCGAAAGGGGTTTTGGGGTGGTGCACCACCAAGTAGGTTTGTCAGTAAATTACACCAAGTGGTCCGTAGTTGGTATATAAACAAAGTCTTTATTTTAATTCAGTTGTTGAAACAAAGCCTCAGCCAACGCGTTTCGTTCAAAAATGAACTTCGTCAGGGCATGAGTAACAATGCAAGTGCAATCCAATAGCGCCGGGGTTCATGTAAACCAGGAGTCGTCTCTCGATAGGTTACGAAATGTGCTGGGTGAACAGTCCTTTTCAGTCATCCAGTGCCTCCATGATAAGGGCACTGTACACGTATTCCTTTTACGCAAGACCTATGCATTGGAAACTGGAGTGCGGGCATGCGAGAAGGTAAGAACGGGAGTTTGGGAGGACAGGCGGATAAGTCACGGAATGCGGGAGGGGGGCCACGAGAAGAAAATAGTGTTTGAAGTAAATGGGCCATCAGAGATGTAGTTTTACATCATTTCTGAGTTGGAAGACATGTCTTGTGTATTAGAGATGCAGTTTTGCGTCATTTCTGAGTTAGAAGAGGGGTTTTGTCTATCAGAGATGTAGTTTTATGTCATTTCTGAGTTAGAAGAGGGGTCTTGTATATTAGAGACGTAGTTTTATGTCATTTCTGAGTTGGAAGAGAGATCTTGTGTATCATAGAATTAGTTTTACATCATTTCTGAGTTCGAAGAGGAGTCTTGTGTATCAAAGACATAGTTTTATGTCATTTCTGAGTTGGAAGAGATATCTTGTGTATCATAGACATAGTTTTACATAATTTCTTAGTTAGAAGAGGAGTCTTGTGTATCCAAGACATAGTTTTACGTCATTTCTGAGTTAGAAGAGGGGTCTTGTGTATCAAAGACATAGTTTTGCGTCATTTCTGAGTTAGAAGGAGGGGTCTTGTGTATCAAAGACATAGTTTTACATCATTTCTGAGTTGGAAGAGTGGTCTTGTGTATCAGAGACGTACTTTGATATCATTTCTGAATTGGAAGATAGGTCTTGTGTATTAGAGACATAGTTTTACGTCATTTCTGAGTTAAAAGATGGGTCTAGTGTAGTAAAGACATAGTTTGACGTCATTTCTGAGTTAGAAGAGGGCTCTTGTGTATTAAAGACATATTTTTGCTTCATTTCTGAGTTAGAAAAGGGGTCTTGTGTATCAAAGACATAGTTTTACGTCATTTCTGAGTTGGAAAAGGGGTCTTGTGTATCAGAGACGCAGTTTTATGTCATTTCTGAGTTTGAAGTGGGTCTTGTGTATCAGAGACGTAGTATTATATGATTTCTAAGGTAGAAGAGAGGTCGTGTGTATCAGATACGTAGTTTTATGTTATTTCTGAGTTGGCAGAGGGGTCTTGTGTATCAGAGACATAGTTCTACGTCATTTCTGAGTTGTAAGAGGGATCTTGTGTATCAAAGACATAGTTGTACGTAATTTCTGAGTTGAAAGAGGGGTCTTGTGTATCAGAGACGTAGTTTTATGTCATTTCTGAGTTGGAAGAGAGATCTTGTGTATTAGAGATGTAGTTTTACATAATTTCTGAGTTGGAAGACGGGTCTTGTGTATCAGGGACGTAGTTCTATGTCATTTCTGAGTTGGAAGAGAGGTCTTGTGTATTAAAGACATAGTTTTACGTCAATTCTGAGTTAATTGATGGTCTAGTGTAGTAAAGACATAGTTTTACGTCATTTCTGAGTTAGAAGAGGGCTCTTGTGTATTAAAGACATAGTTTTATGTCATTTCTGAGTTAGAAGGGGGACTTGTGTATCAGAGACTTAGTAATATATCATTTCTGAGGTAGAAGAGGGGTCTTGTGTATCAGAGACATAGTATTATATCATTTCTGAGGTAAAAGAGGGGTCTTGTGTATCAGAGACGTAGTTTTATGTCATTTCTGAGTTGGCAGAGGGGTCTTGTGTATCAAAGACATAGTTTTGCGTCATTTCTGAGTTAGAAGAGGGGTCTTGCTTATCAAAGACATCGTTTTACATCATTTCTGAGTTGGAAAAGGGGTCTTGTGTATCAGAGATGTAGTTTTATGTCAATTCTGAGTTGGAAGAGAGGTCTTTTGTATTAGAGACATAGTTTTACGTCAATTCTGAGTTAAAAGATGGTCTAGTGTAGTAAAGACATAGCTTTACGTCATTTCTGAGTTAGAAGAGGGGTCTTGTGTATTAGAGACATAGTTTTACATCATTTCTGAGTTGGAAGAGGGGTCTTGTGTATCAGAGACGTAGTTTTACATCATTTCTGAGTTGAAAGAGAGACCTTGTGTATTAGAGACGTAGTTTTGCGTCATTTCTGAGTTAGAAGAGGAGTCTTGTGTATTAAAGACATAGTTTTGCGTCATTTCTGAGTTGGAAGAGGGGTCTTGTGTATCAGAGATGTAGTTTTATTTCATTTCCGAGTTGTCAGAGGGGTCTTGTGTATCAGAGACATAGGTTTACGTCATTTCTGAGTTGGAAGAGGGGTCTTGTGTATCAGAGACATACCTTTACGTCATTTCTGAGTTAAAAGATGGGTCTAGTTTTTAAAGACATAGCTTTAAGTAATTTTTGAGTTAGAAGAGGGCTCTTGTGTATTAAAGACATAGTTTTACATCATTTCTGAGTTAGAAGAGGGGTCTTGTTTATTAAAGACATAGTTTTGGATCATTTCTGAGTTGGAAGAGGGGTCTTGTGTATCAGAGACGTAGTTTTATGTCATTTCTGAGTTGTCAGATGGATCTTGTGTATCAGAGACGTAGTTTGACGTAATTTCTGAGTTGGAAGGGAGGTCTTGTGTATCAGAGACGTAGTTTTATGTCATTTTTTAGTTTGAAGGGGGTATTGTGTATCAGAGACGTAGTATTATATCATTTCTGGGGTAGAAGAGGAGTCTCGTGTATCAGATGCATAATTCTACATCATTTCTGAGTTTTAAGAGGGATCTTGTGTATCAAAGACATAGTTTTACGTAATTTCTGAGTTGGAAGTGGGGTCTTGTGTATCAGAGACATAGTTTTAAGTCATTTCTGAGTTAAAAGAGGGGTCTTGTGTATTAGAGATGTAGTTTTACGTCATTTCTGAGTTGGAAGAGGGGTCTTGTGTATCAGATACGTAGTTTTATGTCATTTCTGAGTTGGAAAAGAGATCTTGTGCATCATAGACATAGTTTTACGTCATTTCTGAGTTAGAAGAGGGGTCTTGTGTATCAAAGACATAGTTTTACGTAATTTCTAAATTAAAAGAGGGGTCTTGTATATCAAAGACACAGTTTTGCGTCATTTCTGAGTTAGAAAAGGGGACTTGTGCATCAAAGACATAGTTTTACGTCATTTCTGAGTTGGAAGAGGGGTCTTGTGTATCAGAGACGTAGTTTTATGTCATTTCTGAGTTGGAAGAGAGGTCTTGTGTATTAGAGACATAGTTTTACGTCATTTCTGAATTAAAAGATGGCTCTAGAGTAGTAAAGACATAGTTTTACGTCATTTCTGAGTTAGAAGAGGGCTCTTGTGTATTAAAGACGTAGTTTTGCGTTATTTCTGAGTTAGAAAAGTGGTCTTCTGTATCAAAGAAATCGTTTTACGTCATTTCTGAGTTGGAAGAGGGGTCTTGTGTATCAGAGATGTAGTTTTACGTAATTTCTGAGATGGAAGAGAGGTCTTGTGTATCAGAGACATAGTTTTGCGTCATTTCTGAGTTAGAAGAGGGGTCTTGTGTATTAGAGACATAGTTTTACGTCATTTCTGAGTTGGAAGAGGGGTCTTGTGTATCAGAGACGTAGTTTTACATCATTTCTGAGTTGGAAGAGAGGTCTTGTGTATTAGAGACGTGGTTTTGCGTCATTTCTGAGTTAGAAGAGGGGTCTTGTGTGTCAGAGATGTAGTTTTATGTCATTTCTGAGTTAGAAGAGGGGTCTTGTGTATTAAAGACACAGTTTTGCGTCATTTCTGAGTTGGAAGAGGGGTCTTGTGTAGCAGAGACGTAGTTTTATTTCATTTCCGAGTTGTCAGAGGGGTCTTGTGTATCAGAGACATAGGTTTACGTCATTTCTGAGTTAGAAGAAGGGTCTTGTGTATCAGAGACATACTTTTACGTCATTTCTGAGTTAAAAGATGGGTCTAGTGTATTAAAGACATAGTTTTACTTAATTTCTGAGTTAGAAGAGATCTCTTGTGTATTAAAGACATAGTTTTACATCATTTCTGAGTTAGAAGAGGGGTCTTGTTTATTAAAGACATAGTTTTGCATCATTTCTGAGTTGGAAGAGGGGTCTTGTGTATCAGAGACATAGTTTTATGTCATTTCTGAGTTGTAAGATGGATCTTGTCTATCAGAGGCGTAGTTTGACGTAATTTCTGAGTTGGAAGAGGGGTCTTGTTTAACAGAGATGTAGTTTTTCATCATTCCTGAGTTGGAAGAGATGTCTTGTGTATTAAAGACATAGTTTTGCGTCATTTCTGAGTTGGAAGAGGGGTCTTGTGTATCAGAGACGTAGTTTTATTTCATTTCCGAGTTGTTAGAGGGGTCTTGTGTATCAGAAACATAGGTTTACGTCATTTCTGAGTTGGAAGAGGGGTCTTGTGTATCAGAGACATACTTTTACGTCATTTCTGAGTTAAAAGATGGGTCTAGTTTATTAAAGACATAGTTTTAAGTAATTTCTCAGTTAGAAGAGGGCTCTTGTGTATTAAAGACATAGTTTTACATCATTTCTGAGTTGAAAGAGTGGTCTTGTGTATCAGAGACGTAGTTTTATGTCATTTCTGAGTTGGAAGAGAGATCTTGTGTGTCAGAGACATAGTTTTACGTCAATTCTGAGTTAAAAGATGGTCTAGTGTAGTAAAGACATAGTTTTACGTCATTTCTGAGTCAGAAGAGGGCTCTTGTGTAATAAATACATAGTTTTATGTCATTTCTGAGTTAGAAGAGAGGTCTTGTGTATTAGAGATGTAGTTTTACATAATTTCTGAGTTGGAAGAGGGGTCTTGTGTATCAGGGACGTAGTTCTATGTCATTTCTGAGTTGGAAGAGAGGTCTTGTGTATTAGAGACATAGTTTTATGTCAATTCTGAGTTAATTGATGGTCTAGTGTAGTAAAGACATAGTTTTACATCATTTCTGAGTTAGAAGAGGGCTCTTGTGTATTAAAGACATAGTTTTATGTCATTTCTGAGTTAGAAGGGGGACTTGTGTATCGGAGACGTAGTATTATATCATTTCTGAGGTAGAAGAGGGGTCTTGTGTATCAGAGATGTAGTATTATATCATTTCTGAGGTAGAAGAGGGGTCTCGTGTATCAGAGACGTAGTTTTATGTCATTTCTGAGTTGGCAGAGGGGTCTTGTGTATCAGAGACATAGTTCTACGTCATTTCTGAGTTGTAAGAGGGATCTTGTGTATCAAAGACATAGTTTTACATAATTTCTGAGTTGGAAGAGAGATCTTGTGTAGCACAGACATAGTTTTACGTCATTTCTGAGTTAGAAGAGGGGTCTTGCTTATCAACGACATCGTTTTACATCATTTCTGAGTTTGAAAAGGGGTCTTGTGTATCAGAGATGTAGTTTTATGTCAATTCTGAGTTGGAAGAGAGGTCTTTTGTATTAGAGACATAGTTTTACGTCAATTTTGAGTTAAAAGATGGTCTAGTGTAGTAAAGACATAGCTTTACGTCATTTCTGAGTTAGAAGAGGGGTCTTGTGTATTAGAGACATAGTTTTACGTCATTTCTGAGTTGGATGAGGAGTCTTGTGTATCAGAGACGTAGTTTTACATCATTTCTGAGTTGGAAGAGAGACCTTGTGTATTAGAGACGTAGTTTTGCGTCATTTCTGAGTCAGAAGAGGGGTCTTGTGTGTCAGAGATGTAGTTTTATTTCATTTCCGAGTTGTCAGAGAGGTCTTGTGTATCAGAGACATAGGTTTACGTCATTTCTGAGTTGGAAGAGGGGTCTTGTGTATCAGAGACATATTTTTACGTCATTTCTGAGTTAAAAGATGGGTCTAGTTTATTAAAGACATAGTTTTAAGTAATTTCTGAGTTAGAAGAGGGCTCTTGTGTATTAAAGACATAGTTTTGCATCATTTCTGAGTTGGAAGAGGGGTCTTTTGTATCAGAGATGTAGTTTTATGTCATTTCTGAGTTGTCAGATGGATCTTGTGTATCAGAGACGTAGTTTGACGTAATTTCTATGTTGGAAGAGAGGTCTTGTGTATCAGAGACATAGTTTTATGTCAATTTTGAGTTTGAAGGGGGTATTGTGTATCAGAGACGTAGTATTATATCATTTCTGGGGTAGAAGAGGAGTCTCGTGTATCAGATGCATAATTCTACATCATTTCTGAGTTTTAAGAGGGATCTTGTGTATCAAAGACATAGTTTTGCGTTATTTCTGAGTTAGAAAAGTGGTCTTCTGTATCAAAGAAATAGTTTTACGTCATTTCTGAGTTGGAAGAGGGGTCTTGTGTATCAGAGACGTAGTTTTACGTAATTTCTGAGATGTAAGAGAGGTCTTGTGTATCAGAGACATAGTTTTGCGTCATTTCTGAGTTAGAAGAGGGGTCTTGTGTATTAGAGACATAGTTTTACGTCATTTCTGAGTTGGAAGAGGGGTCTTGTGTATTAGAGACATAGTTTTACGTCAATTCTGAGTTAAAAGATGGTCTAGTGTAGTAAAGACATAGCTTTACGTCATTTCTGAGTTAGAAGAGGGGTCTTGTGTATTAGAGACATAGTTTTACGTCATTTCTGAGTTGGATGAGGGGTCTTGTGTATCAGAGACGTAGTTTTACATCATTTCTGAGTTGGAAGAGAGACCTTGTGTATTAGAGACGTAGTTTTGCGTCATTTCTGAGTCAGAAGAGGGGTCTTGTGTGTCAGAGATGTAGTTTTATTTCATTTCCGAGTTGTCAGAGAGGTCTTGTGTATCAGAGACATAGGTTTACGTCATTTCTGAGTTGGAAGAGGGGTCTTGTGTATCAGAGACATATTTTTACGTCATTTCTGAGTTAAAAGATGGGTCTAGTTTATTAAAGACATAGTTTTAAGTAATTTCTGAGTTAGAAGAGGGCTCTTGTGTATTAAAGACATAGTTTTACATCATTTCTGAGTTAGAAGAGGGGTCTTGTTCATTAAAGACATAGTTTTGCATCATTTCTGAGTTGGAAGAGGGGTCTTTTGTATCAGAGACGTAGTTTTATGTCATTTCTGAGTTGTCAGATGGATCTTGTGTATCAGAGACGTAGTTTGACGTAATTTCTGAGTTGGAAGAGAGGTCTTGTGTATCAGAGACATAGTTTTATGTCAATTTTGAGTTTGAAGGGGGTATTGTGTATCAGAGACGTAGTATTATATCATTTCTGGGGTAGAAGAGGAGTCTCGTGTATCAGATGCATAATTCTACATCATTTCTGAGTTTTAAGAGGGATCTTGTGTATCAAAGACATAGTTTTGCGTTATTTCTGAGTTAGAAAAGTGGTCTTCTGTATCAAAGAAATAGTTTTACGTCATTTCTGAGTTGGAAGAGGGGTCTTGTGTATCAGAGACGTAGATTTACGTAATTTCTGAGATGTAAGAGAGGTCTTGTGTATCAGAGACATAGTTTTGCGTCATTTCTGAGTTAGAAGAGGGGTCTTGTGTATTAGAGACATAGTTTTACGTCATTTCTGAGTTGGAAGAGGGGTCTTGTGTATTAGAGACATAGTTTTACGTCATTTCTGAGTTAAAAGATGGCTCTAGAGTAGTAAAGACATAGTTTTACGTCATTTCTGAGTTAGAAGAGGGCTCTTGTGTATTAAAGACATAGTTTTGCGTTATTTCTGAGTTAGAAAAGTGGTCTTCTGTATCAAAGAAATAGTTTTACGACATTTCTGAGTTGAAAGAGGGGCCTTGTGTATCAGAGACGTAGTTTTACGTAATTTCTGAGATGGAAGAGAGGTCTTGTGTATCAGAGACATAGTTTTACGTCATTTCTGAGTTGGAAGAGGGGTCTTGTGTATCAGAGACGTAGTTTTACATCATTTCTGAGTTGGAAGAGAGGTCTTGTGTATTAGAGACGTAGTTTTGCGTCATTTCTGAGTTAGAAGAGGGGTCTTGTGTGTCAGAGATGTAGTTTTATGTCATTTCTGAGATGTAAGAGAGGTCTTGTGTATCAGAGACATAGTTTTGCGTCATTTCTGAGTTAGAAGAGGGGTCTTGTGTATTAGAGACATAGTTTTACGTCATTTCTGAGTTAGACGAGGGGTCTTGTGTATTAGAGACATAGTTTTACGTCATTTCTGAGTTGGAAGAGGGGTCTTGTGTATCAGAGACATAGTTTTACGTCATTTCTGAGTTAGAAGAGGGCTCTTGTGTATTAAAGACATAGGTGCCGATTAGGATCCTGGAAAAAATTTCCCCAACCTAATTGAATCTGGACTTTTTTCCGTACAAATGGTAAAAGCGCCGTACAAACTGCCAAGTACGATTCGTATGGGAAAAAGTCCATACAAATCGCATTGGGAAAATTCCCCCACACGTCCTCGGGTCGGGAAAAGTCTCCGACACGTCCCCGGACATTTTTACGTACAAATGGGAAAACTGAAGTCCAAATGCGCAAGTACGATCTGTCCCATCCGTCCGATTGTACAACTGTATGGAAAAAAGACCGTCCGGAGCGAACTCCCATAGCAACCATTGAGATGTCCAAACAAGTGCCCGGTACGCGCCGTACCCCCCCCCCGCCCCCCGTATGTTTGCGCCGTACCCCCAGCCCCCCCGCGGTTGGGCGCGCCGTACCCCCCAGCCCCCCGTATGTACGGAGCGTACCCCCCAGTCCCCCGTATGTACGGAGCGTACCCCCGTACCCCCCAGCCCCCCGTACGGTGCGGACCCCGTAGCGCTGGGGGTCCGCACCGTACATACGGGGGTGGGGGTACGCTCCGTACATACGGGGGGCTGGGGGGTACGGGGGTACGCTCCGTACATACGGGGGACTGGGGGGTATGCTCCGTACATACGGGGGGCTGGGGGGTACGGGGGTACGCTCCGTACATACGGGGGGCTGGGGGGTACGCTCCGTACATACGGGGGACTGGGGGGTACGGGGGTACGCTCCGTACATACGGGGGGCTGGGGGGTACGCTCCGTACATACGGGGGACTGGGGGGTACGGGGGTACGCTCCGTACATACGGGGGGCTGGGGGGTACGGCGCGCCCATCCGCGGGGGGGCTGGGGGTACGGCGCGAACATACGGGGGGTGGGGGTGGGGGTACGGCGCGTACCGGGCCCCCTAATCAGCTCGCATCGCTGCGTACTTAGCTTTTCCGGCACTTTTTAGGTGCCGTAAAAATATTCCCATCCGGACTGCAGTCGGTGCGAATCGTAATTGCTGGTACGTAAAAACATGCCTAAATCCGTCCGGACGTCACGTCCGCGGTGTCCCGGATCACATTTGTATGTATTTTTCTGTCGGTTGGTCTTTTTTCCGATTCGTACGGAAATGGTGTTTCCGTACGAATCGTAATTGCATGTTTGTAAAGTTTTACAACCCGGTACGAGTCGGACGGAGAAAACGCTCCGACCCACGGTTTGTACCGGGTTTTTCCAGGATCGTAATCGGCCCCATAGTTTTGCGTTATTTCTGAGTTAGAAAAGTGGTCTTCTGTATCAAAGAAATCGTTTTACGTCATTTCTGAGTTGGAAGAGGGGTCTTGTGTATCAGAGATGTAGTTTTACGTAATTTCTGAGATGGAAGAGAGGTCTTGTGTATCAGAGACATAGTTTTGCGTCATTTCTGAGTTAGAAGAGGGGTCTTGTGTATTAGAGACATAGTTTTACGTCATTTCTGAGTTGGAAGAGGGGTCTTGTGTATCAGAGACGTAGTTTTACATCATTTCTGAGTTGGAAGAGAGGTCTTGTGTATTAGAGACGTAGTTTTGCATCATTTCTGAGTTAGAAGAGGGGTCTTGTGTGTCAGAGATGTAGTTTTATGTCATTTCTGAGTTAGAAGAGGGGTCTTGTGTATTAAAGACACAGTTTTGCGTCATTTCTGAGTTGGAAGAGGGGTCTTGTGTATCAGAGACGTAGTTTTATTTCATTTCCGAGTTGTCAGAGGGGTCTTGTGTATCAGAGACATAGGTTTACGTCATTTCTGAGTTAGAAGAAGGGTCTTGTGTATCAGAGACATACTTTTACATCATTTCTGAGTTAAAAGATGGGTCTAGTGTATTAAAGACATAGTTTTACTTAATTTCTGAGTTAGAAGAGATCTCTTGTGTATTAAAGACATAGTTTTACATCATTTTTGAGTTAGAAGAGGGGTCTTGTTTATTAAAGACATAGTTTTGCATCATTTCTGAGTTGGAAGAGGGGTCTTGTGTATCAGAGACATAGTTTTATGTCATTTCTGAGTTGTAAGATGGATCTTGTCTATCAGAGGCGTAGTTTGACGTAATTTCTGAGTTGGAAGAGGGGTCTTGTTTAACAGAGATGTAGTTTTTCATCATTTCTGAGTTGGAAGAGATGTCTTGTGTAAGGGTGGGCGTAGTGGGCGTAGTGGGGCTACGTGAAGCAGCACGTAGTGTGCCCAAATCTACGCACACTATGCGCTTCGCGTAGCCCCACTACGCGCCACCCGCCACCCACCCACCCTACTTTTAAAAGATTAAATTAATTTGTAATAAAGCAAATTAAAGGCACTTACCTGACGCGCGGCATCTCCCGGGGCTCCCTCTTCCTGTTTTTCAATTTTCCTGACAAATGCGCATGCGCGGACGCCCGCGCATGCGCATTTCTTGCGAGAAATGGGCATGCGCGGGCGTCCGCGCATGCGCATTAGTCAGGAAAATTGAAAAACAGGAAGAGGGAGCCCCGGGAGACGCCGCGCGTCAGGTAAGTGCCTAATTTCCTTTATAACAAATTTATTTTTTCTTTTAAAAGTACGGCGGGCGGGAGGCGGGTGGTGGGCGGCAGGCAGCTACGCTTCGCCCACGTAGTGTGCGTAGGCGCTGCCTGCTTCGCCTACTTCGAAAACTGCGAAGCAGGCAGCGCTACGTACACTACGTGGGCGAAGCGTAGTGTCGCGCCCAGGGTTAGTCTTGTGTATTAAAGACATAGTTTTGCGTCATTTCTGAGTTGGAAGAGGGGTCTTGTGTATCAGAGACGTAGTTTTATTTCATTTCCGAGTTGTTAGAGGGGTCTTGTGTATCAGACACATAGGTTTACGTCATTTCTGAGTTGGAAGAGGGGTCTTGTGTATCAGAGACATACTTTTACGTCATTTCTGAGTTAAAAGATGGGTCTAGTTTATTAAAGACATAGTTTTAAGTAATTTCTGAGTTAGAAGAGGGCTCTTGTGTATTAAAGACATAGTTTTACATCATTTCTGAGTTGAAAGAGTGGTCTTGTGTATCAGAGACGTAGTTTTATGTCATTTCTGAGTTGGAAGAGAGATCTTGTGTGTCAGAGACATAGTTTTACGTCAATTCTGAGTTAAAAGATGGTCTAGTGTAGTAAAGACATAGTTTTACGTCATTTCTGAGTTAGAAGAGGGCTCTTGTGTAATAAATACATAGTTTTATGTCATTTCTGAGTTAGAAGAGGGGTCTTGTGTATTAGAGATGTAGTTTTACATAATTTCTGAGTTGGAAGAGGGGTCTTGTGTATCAGAGACGTAGTTGTATGTCATTTCTGAGTTGGAAGAGAGGTCTTGTGTATTAGAGAGATAGTTTTACGTCATTTCTGAGTTAAAAGATGGGTCTAGAGTAGTAAAGACATAGTTTTATGTCATTTCTGAGTTAGAAGAGGGCTCTTGTGTATTAAAGACATAGTTTTGCGTTATTTCTGAGTTGGAAAAGTGGTCTTCTGTATCAAAGAAATAGTTTTACGTCATTTCTGAGTTGGAAGAGGGGTCTTGTGTATCAGAGACGTAGTTTTACGTCATTTCTGAGATGGAAGAGATGTCTTATGTATCAGAGACATAGTTTTGCGTCATTTCTGAGTTAGAAGAGGGGTCTTGTGTATCAAAGACATAGTTTTACGTTATTTCTGAGTTGGAAGAGAGGTCTTTTGTATTAGAGACATAGTTTTATGTCAATTCTGAGTTAAAAGATGGTCTAGTGTAGTAAAGACATAGTTTTACGTCATTTCTGAGTTAGAAGAGGGGTCTTGTGTGTCACAGATGTAGATTTATGTCATTTCTGAGTTAGAAGAGGGGTCTTGTGTATTAAAGACATAGTTTTGCGTAATTTCTGAGTTGGAAGAGGTGTCTTGTGTATCAGAGACGTAGTTTTATTTCATTTCCGAGTTGTCAGAGGGGTCTTGTGTATCAGAGACATAGGTTTACGTCATTCTGAGTTGGAAGAGGGGTCTTCTGTATCAGAGATGTAGTTTTACATCATTTCTAAGTTGGAAGACATGTCTTGTGTATTAGAGATGCAGTTTTGCGTCATTTCTGAGTTAGAAGAGGGGTCTTGTTTATTAAAGACATAGTTTTACATAATTTCTGAGTTAGAAGAGGGGTCTTATTTATTAAAGACATAGTTTTGCAACATTTCTGAGCTGGAAGAGGGGTCTTGTGTATCAGAGGCATAGTTTTATGTCATTTCTGAGTTGTCAGATGGATCTTGTGTATCAGAGACGCAGTTTGACGTAATTTCTGAGTTGGAAGAGGGGTCTTGTTTATCAGAGATGTAGTTTTACATCATTTCTGAGTTGGAAGACATGTCTTGTGTATTAGAGATGCAGTTTTGCGTCATTTCTGAGTTAGAAGAGGGGTCTTGTCTATCAGAGATGTAGTTTTATGTCATTTCTGAGTTAGAAGAGGGCTCTTGTATATTAGAGACGTAGTTTTACGTCATTTCTGAGTTGGAAGATGGGTCTTGTGTATCAAAGACATAGTTTTACGTCATTTCTGAGTTAAAAGATGGGTCTAGTTTATTAAAGACATAGTTTTAAGTAATTTCTGAGTTAGAAGAGGGCTCTTGTGTATTAAAGACATAGTTTTACATCATTTCTGAGTTAGAAGAGGGGTCTTGTTCATTAAAGACATAGTTTTGCATCATTTCTGAGTTGGAAGAGGGGTCTTTTGTATCAGTGACGTAGTTTTACGTCATTTCTGAGTTGGAAGATGGATCTTGTGTATCAGAGAAGTATTTTTATGTCATTTCTGAGTTGGAAAAGAGATCTTGTGTATCATAGACATAGTTTTACGTAATTTCTGAGTTAGAAGAGGTGTCTTGTGTATTAAAGACATAGTTTTGCGTCATTTCTGAGTTGGAAGAGGGGTCTTGTGTATCAGAGACGTAGTTTTATTTAATTTCCGAGTTGTTAGAGGCGTCTTGTGTATCAGACACATAGGTTTACGTCATTTCTGAGTTGGAAGAGGGGTCTTGTGTATCAGAGACATACTTTTACGTCATTTCTGAGTTAAAAGATGGGTCTAGTTTATTAAAGACATAGTTTTAAGTAATTTCTGAGTTAGAAGAGGGCTCTTGTGTATTAAAGACATAGTTTTACATCATTTATGAGTTGAAAGAGTGGTCTTGTGTATCAGAGACTTAGTTTTATGTCATTTCTGAGTTGGAAGAGAGATCTTGTGTGTCAGAGACATAGTTTTACGTCAATTCTGAGTTAAAAGATGGTCTAGTGTAGTAAAGACATAGTTTTACGTCATTCCTGAGTTAGAAGAGGGCTCTTGTGTATTAAATACATAGTTTTATGTCATTTCTGAGTTAGAAGAGGGGTCTTGTGTATTAGAGATGTAGTTTTACATAATTTCTGAGTTGGAAGAGGGGTCTTGTGTATCAGGGACGTAGTTCTATGTCATTTCTGAGTTGGAAGAGAGGTCTTGTGTATTAGAGACATAGTTTTACGTCAATTCTGAGTTAATTGATGGTCTAGTGTAGTAAAGACATAGTTTTACGTCATTTCTGAGTTAGAAGAGGGCTCTTGTGTATTAAAGACATAGTTTTATGTCATTTCTGAGTTAGAAGGGGGACTTGTGTATCGGAGACGTAGTATTATATCATTTCTGAGGTAGAAGAGGGGTCTTGTGTATCAGAGACGTAGTAATATATCATTTCTGAGGTAGAAGAGGGGTCTTGTGTATCAGAGATGTAGTATTATATCATTTCTGAGGTAGAAGAGGGGTCTTGTGTATCAGAGACGTAGTTTTATGTCATTTCTGAGTTGGCAGAGGGGTCTTGTGTATCAGAGACATAGTTCTACGTCATTTCTGAGTTGTAAGAGGGATCTTGTGTATCAAAGACATAGTTTTACATAATTTCTGAGTTGGAAGAGAGATCTTGTGTAGCACAGACATAGTTTTACGTCATTTCTGAGTTAGAAGAGGGGTCTTGTGTATCACAGACATAGTTTTGCGTCATTTCTGAGTTAGAAGAGGGGTCTTGCTTATCAAAGACATCGTTTTACATCATTTCTGAGTTGGAAAAGGGGTCTTGTGTATCAGAGATGTAGTGTTATATCATTTCTGAGGTAGAAGAGGGGTCTTGTGTATTAGAGAGATAGTTTCACGTCATTTCTGAGTTGGATGAGGGGTCTTGTGTATCAGAGACGTAGTTTTACATCATTTCTGAGTTGGAAGAGAGACCTTGTGTATTAGAGACGTAGTTTTGCGTCATTTCTGAGTTAGAAGAGTGGTCTTGTGTGTCAGAGATGTAGTTTTATGTCATTTCTGAGTTAGAAGAGGGGTCTTGTGTATTAAAGACATAGTTTTGCGTCATTTCTGAGTTGGAAAAGGGGTCTTGTGTATCAGAGATGTAGTTTTATTTCATTTCCGAGTTGTCAGAGAGGTCTTGTGTATCAGAGACATAGGTTTACGTCATTTCTGAGTTGGAAGTGGGGTCTTGTGTATCAGAGACATATTTTTACGTCATTTCTGAGTTAAAAGATGGGTCTAGTTTATTAAAGACATAGTTTTAAGTAATTTCTGAGTTAGAAGAGGGCTCTTGTGTATTGAAGACATAGTTTTACATCATTTCTGAGTTAGAAGAGGGGTCTTGTTCATTAAAGACATAGTTTTGCATCATTTCTGAGTTGGAAGAGGGGTCTTTTGTATCAGAGACGTAGTTTTATGTCATTTCTGAGTTGTCAGATGGATCTTGTGTATCAGAGACGTAGTTTGACGTAATTTCTGAGTTGGAAGAGAGGTCTTGTGTATCAGAGACATAGTTTTATGTCATTTTTGAGTTTGAAGGGGGTATTGTGTATCAGAGACGTAGTATTATATCATTTCTGGGGTAGAAGAGGAGTCTCGTGTATCAGATGCATAATTCTACATCATTTCTGAGTTTTAAGAGGAATCTTGTGTATCAAAGACATAGTTTTATGTAATTTCTGAGTTGGAAGTGGGGTCTTATGTATTAGAGATGTAGTTTTACGTCATTTCTGAGTTGGAAGAGGGATCTTGTGTATCAGAGACGTAGTTTTATGTCATTTCTGATTTGGAAGAGGGGTCTTGTGTATCAGAGACTTAGTTTTACATCATTTCTGAGTTAAAAGATGGCGCTAGAGTAGTAAAGACATAGTTTTACGTCATTTCTGAGTTAGAAGAGGGCTCTTGTGTATTAAAGACATAGTTTTGCGTTATTTCTGAGTTAGAAAAGTGGTCTTCTGTATCAAAGAAATAGTTTTACACCATTTCTGAGTTGGAAGAGGGGTCTTGTGCATCAGAGACGTAGTTTTACGTAATTTCTGAGATGGAAGAGAGGTCTTGTGTATCAGAGACATAGTTTTGCGTCATTTCTGAGTTAGAAGAGGGGTCTTGTGTATTAGAGACATAGTTTTACGTCATTTCTGAGTTGGAAGAGGGGTCTTGTGTATTAGAGACATAGTTTTACGTCATTTCTGAGTTAAAAGATGGCTCTAGAGTAGTAAAGACATAGTTTTACGTCATTTCTGAGTTAGAAGAGTGGTCTTCTGTATCAAAGAAATAGTTTTATGTCATTTCTGAGTTGGAAGAGGGGTCTTGTGTATCAGAGACGTAGTTTTACGTAATTTCTGAGATGGAAGAGAGGTCTTGTGTATCAGAGACATAGTTTTGCGTCATTTTGAGTTAGACGAGGGGTCTTGTGTATTAGAGACATAGTTTCACGTCATTTCTGAGTTGGAAGAGGGTCTTGTGTATCAGAGACGTAGTTTTACATCATTTCTGAGTTGGAAGAGAGGTCTTGTGTATTAGAGAGGTAGTTTTGCGTCCTTTCTGAGTTAGAAGAGGGGAATTGTTTGTCGGAGATGTAGTTTATGTCATTTCTGAGTTAGAAGAGGGCTCTTGTGTGTTAAAGACATAGTTTTGCGTTATTTCTGAGTTAGAAAAGTGGTCTTCTGTATCAAAGAAATAGTTTTACGTCATTTCTGAGTTGGAAGAGGGGTCTTGTGTATCAGAGACGTAGTTTTACGTAATTTCTGAGATGGAAGAGAGGTCTTGTGTATCAGAGACATAGTTTTACGTCATTTCTGAGTTGGAAGAGGGGTCTTGTGTATCAGAGACGTAGTTTTACATCATTTCTGAGTTGGAAGAGAGGTCTTGTGTATTAGAGACGTAGTTTTGCGTCATTTCTGAGTTAGAAGAGGGGTCTTGTGTGTCAGAGATGTAGTTGTATGTCATTTCTGAGTTAGAAGAGGGGTCTTGTGTATTAAAGACACAGTTTTGCGTCATTTATGAGTTGGAAGAGGGGTCTTGTGTATCAGAGACGTAGTTTTATGTCATTTCTGAGTTGTCAGATGGATCTTGTGTATCAGAGATGTAGTTTGACGTAATTTCTGAGTTGGAAGAGAGGTCTTGTGTATCAGAGACGTAGTTTTATGTCATTTTTGAGTTTGAAGGGGGTATTGTGTATCAGAGACGTAGTATTATATCATTTCTGGGGTAGAAGAGGAGTCTCGTGTATCAGATGCATAATTCTACATCATTTCTGAGTTTTAATAGGGATCTTGTGTATCAAAGACATAGTTTTACGTAATTTCTGAGTTGGAAGTGGGGTCTTGTGTATTAGAGATGTAGTTTTACGTCATTTTTGAGTTGGAAGAGGGGTCTTGTGTATCAGAGACGTAGTTTTATGTCATTTCTGAGTTGGAAAAGAGATCTTGTGTATCATAGACATAGTTTTACGTCATTTCTGAGTTAGAAGAGGGGTCTTGTGTATCAAAGACATAGTTTTACGTCATTTCTGAGTTAAAAGAGGGGTCTTGTATATCAAAGACACAGTTTTGCGTCATTTCTGAGTTAGAAAAGGGGACTTGTGCATCAAAGACATAGTTTTGCGTCATTTCTGAGTTGGAAGAGGGGTCTTGTGTATCAGAGACGTAGTTTTATTTCATTTCCGAGTTGTCAGAGAGGTCTTGTGTATCAGAGACATAGGTTTACGTCATTTCTGAGTTGGAAGAGGGGTCTTGTGTATCAGAGACATATTTTTAAGTCATTTCTGAGTTAAAAGATGGGTCTAGTTTATTAAAGACATAGTTTTAAGTAATTTCTGAGTTAGAAGAGGGCTCTTGTGTATTAAAGACATAGTTTTACATCATTTCTGAGTTAGAAGAGGGGTCTTGTTCATTAAAGACATAGTTTTGCATCATTTCTGAGTTGGAAGACGGGTCTTTTGTATCAGAGACATAGTTTTATGTCATTTCTGAGTTGTCAGATGGATCTTGTGTATCAGAGACGTAGTTTGACGTAATTTCTGAGTTGGAAGAGAGGTCTTGTGTATCAGAGACATAGTTTTATGTCATTTTTGAGTTTGAAGGGGGTATTGTGTATCAGAGACGTAGTATTATATCATTTCTGGGGTAGAAGAGGAGTCTCGTGTATCAGATGCATAATTCTACATCATTTCTGAGTTTTAAGAGGGATCTTGTGTATCAAAGACATCGTTTTACGTAATTTCTGAGTTGGAAGTGGGGTCTTGTGTATCAGAGACATAGTTTTAAGTCATTTCTGAGTTAAAAGATGGCTCTAGAGTAGTAAAGACATAGTTTTACGTCATTTCTGAGTTAGAAGAGGGCTCTTGTGTATTAAAGACATAGTTTTGCGTTATTTCTGAGTTAGAAAAGTGGTCTTCTGTATCAAAGAAATAGTTTTACGTCATTTCTGAGTTGGAAGAGGGGTCTTGTGTATTACAGACATAGTTTTACGTCATTTCTGAGTTAAAAGATGGCTCTAGAGTAGTAAAGACATAGTTTTACATCATTTCTGAGTTAGAAGAGGGCTCTTGTGTATTAAAGACATAGTTTTGCGTTATTTCTGAGTTAGAAAAGTGGTCTTCTGTATCAAAGAAATAGTTTTACGTCATTTCTGAGTTGGAAGAGGGGTCTTGTGTATCAGAGACGTAGTTTTACATAATTTCTGAGATGGAAGAGAGGTCTTGTGTATCAGAGACATAGTTTTGCGTCATTTCTGAGTTAGAAGAGGGGTCTTGTGTATTAGACACATAGTTTTACGTCATTTCTGAGTTGGAAGAGGGGTCTTGTGTATTACAGACATAGTTTTACGTCATTTCTGAGTTGAAAGATGGCTCTAGAGTAGTAAAGACATAGTTTTACATCATTTCTGAGTTAGAAGAGGGCTCTTGTGTATTAAAGACATAGTTTTGCGTTATTTCTGAGTTAGAAAAGTGGTCTTCTGTATCAAAGAAATAGTTTTACGTCATTTCTGAGTTGGAAGAGGGGTCTTGTGTATCAGAGACGTAGTTTTACGTAATTTCTGAGATGGAAGAGAGGTCTTGTGTATCAGAGACATAGTTTTACGTCATTTCTGAGTTGGAAGAGGGGTCTTGTGTATCAGAGACGTAGTTTTACATCATTTCTGAGTTGGAAGAGAGGTCTTGTGTATTAGAGACATAGTTTTGCGTCATTTCTGAGTTAGAAGAGGGGTCTTGTGTGTCAGAGATGTAGTTTTATGTCATTTCTGAGTTAGAAGAGGGGTCTTGTGTATTAAAGACACAGTTTTGCGTCATTAATGAGTTGGAAGAGGGGTCTTGTGTATCAGAGACGTCGTTTTATTTCATTTCCGAGTTGTCAGAGGGGTCTTGTGTATCAGAGACATAGGTTTACGTCATTTTGAGTTGGAAGAGGGGTCTTGTGTATCAGAGACATACTTTTACATCGTTTCTGAGTTAATAGATGGTTCTAGTGTATTAAAGACATAGTTTTACGTAATTTCTGAGTTAGAAGAGGTCTCTTGTGTATTAAAGACATAGTTTTACATCATTTCTGAGTTAGAAGAGGGGTCTTGTTTATTAAAGACATAGTTTTGCATCATTTCTGAGTTGGAAGAGGGGTCTTGTGTATCAGAGACATAGTTTTATGTCATTTCTGAGTTGTAAGATGTATCTTGTGTATCAGAGGCGTAATTTGACGTTATTTCTGAGTTGGAAGAGGGGTCTTGTTTATCAGAGACGTAGTTTTATGTCATTTCTGAGTTAGAAGAGGGGTCTTGTATATCAGAGACGTAGTTTTACGTCATTTCTGAGTTGGAAGATGGGTCTTGTGTATCTGAGAAGTAGTTTTATGTCATTTCTGAGTTGGAAAAGAGATCTTGTGTATCATAGACATAGTTTTACGTAATTTCTGAGTTAGAAGAGGTGTCTTGCTTATTAAAGACATAGTTTTGCATCATTTCTGAGTTGGAAGAGGGGTCTTGTGTATCAGAGACGTAGTTTTATTTCATTTCCGAGTTGTCAGAGGGGTCTTGTGTATCAGAGACATAGGTTTACGTCATTTCTGAGTTGGAAGAGGGGTCTTGTGTATCAGAGACATACTTTTA
Organism: Triturus cristatus; assembly: GCF_964204655.1. NCBI lineage: Eukaryota > Metazoa > Chordata > Amphibia > Caudata > Salamandridae > Triturus > Triturus cristatus. The sequence continues at coordinate 1,940,815,065 of NC_140589.1, forward strand.
CGTCATTTCTGAGTTAAAAGATGGGTCTAGTTTATTAAAGACATAGTTTTAAGTAATTTCTGAGTTAGAAGAGGGCTCTTGTGTATTAAAGACATAGTTTTGCGTCATTTCTGAGTTGGAAGAGGGGTCTTGTGTATCAGAGATGTAGTTTTATGTAATTTCTGAGTTGTCAGATGGATCTTGTGTATCAGAGACATAGTTTGACGTAATTTCTGAGTTGGAAGAGAGGTCTTGTGTATCAGAGACGTAGTTTTATGTCATTTTTGAGTTTGAAGGGGGTATTGTGTATCAGAGACGTAGTATTATATCATTTCTGGGGTAGAAGAGGAGTCTTGTGTATCAGCTGCATAATTCTACATCATTTCTGAGTTTTAAGAGGGATCTTGTGTATCAAAGACATAGTTTTACGTAATTTCTGAGTTTGAAGTGGGGTCTTGTGTATTAGAGATGTAGTTTTACATCATTTTTGAGTTGGAAGAGGGGTCTTGTGTATCAGAGACGTAGTTTTATGTCATTTCTGAGTTGGAAAAGAGATCTTGTGTATCATAGACATAGTTTTACGTCATTTCTGAGTTAGAAGAGGGGTCTTGTGTATCAAAGACATAGTTTTACGTCATTTCTGAGTTAAAAGAGGGGTCTTGTATATCAAAGACACAGTTTTGCGTCATTTCAGAGTTAGAAAAGGGGACTTGTGCATCAAAGACATAGTTTTACGTCATTTCTGAGTTGGAAGAGTGGTCTTGTGTATCAGAAACGTAGTTTTATGTCATTTCTGAGTTGGAAGAGAGGTCTTGTGTATTAGAGACATAGTTTTACGTCATTTCTGAGTTAAAAGATGGGTCTAGAGTAGTAAAGACATAGTTGTACGTCATTTCTGAGTTGGAAGAGGGGTCTTGTGTATCAGAGACGTAGTTTTATGTCATTTCTGAGTTGTCAGATGGATCTTGTGTATCAGAGACGTAGTTTGACGTAATTTCTGAGTTGGAAGAGAGGTCTTGTGTATCAGAGACGTAGTTTTATGTCATTTTTGAGTTTGAAGGGGGTATTGTGTATCAGAGACGTAGTATTATATCATTTCTGGGGTAGAAGAGGAGTCTCGTGTATCAGATGCATAATTCTACATCATTTCTGAGTTTTAATAGGGATCTTGTGTATCAAAGACATAGTTTTATGTAATTTCTGAGTTGGAAGTGGGGTCTTGTGTATTAGAGATGTAGTTTTACGTCATTTTTGAGTTGGAAGAGGGGTCTTGTGTATCAGAGACGTAGTTTTATGTCATTTCTGAGTTGGAAAAGAGATCTTGTGTATCATAGACATAGTTTTACGTCATTTCTGAGTTAGAAGAGGGGTCTTGTGTATCAAAGACATAGTTTTACGTCATTTCTGAGTTAAAAGAGGGGTCTTGTATATCAAAGACACAGTTTTGCGTCATTTCTGAGTTAGAAAAGGGGACTTGTGCATCAAAGACATAGTTTTGCGTCATTTCTGAGTAGGAAGAGGGGTCTTGTGTATCAGAGACGTAGTTTTATTTCATTTCCGAGTTGTCAGAGAGGTCTTGTGTATCAGAGACATAGGTTTACGTCATTTCTGAGTTGGAAGAGGGGTCTTGTGTATCAGAGACATATTTTTACGTCATTTCTGAGTTAAAAGATGGGTCTAGTTTATTAAAGACATCGTTTTAAGTAATTTCTGAGTTAGAAGAGGGCTCTTGTGTATTAAAGACATAGTTATACATCATTTCTGAGTTAGAAGAGGGGTCTTGTTCATTAAAGACATAGTTTTGCATCATTTCTGAGTTGGAAGACGGGTCTTTTGTATCAGAGACGTAGTTTTATGTCATTTCTGAGTTGTCAGATGGATCTTGTGTATCAGAGACGTAGTTTGACGTAATTTCTGAGTTGGAAGAGAGGTCTTGTGTATCAGAGACATAGTTTTATGTCATTTTTGAGTTTGAAGGGGGTATTGTGTATCAGAGACGTAGTATTATATCATTTCTGGGGTAGAAGAGGAGTCTCGTGTATCAGATGCATAATTCTACATCATTTCTGAGTTTTAAGAGGGATCTTGTGTATCAAAGACATCGTTTTACGTAATTTCTGAGTTGGAAGAGGGGTCTTGTGTATCAGAGACGTAGTTTTACATCATTTCTGAGTTAAAAGATGGCTCTAGAGTAGTAAAGACATATTTTTACGTCATTTCTGAGTTAGAAGAGGGCTCTTGTGTATTAAAGACATAGTTTTGCGTTATTTCTGAGTTAGAAAAGTGGTCCTCTGTATCAAAGAAATAGTTTTACGTCATTTCTGAGTTGGAAGAGGGGTCTTGTGTATCAGAGACGTAGTTTTACGTAATTTCTGATATGGAAGAGAGGTCTTGTGTATCAGAGACATAGTTTTGCGTCATTTCTGAGTTAGAAGAGGGGTCTTGTGTATTAGACACATAGTTTTACGTCATTTCTGAGTTGGAAGAGGGGTCTTGTGTATTACAGACATAGTTTTACGTCATTTCTGAGTTAAAAGATGGCTCTAGAGTAGTAAAGACATAGTTTTACGTCATTTCTGAGTTAGAAGAGGGCTCTTGTGTATTAAAGACATAGTTTTGCGTTATTTCTGAGTTAGAAAAGTGGTCTTCTGTATCAAAGAAATAGTTTTACGTCATTTCTGAGTTGGAAGAGGGGTCTTGTGTATCAGAGACGTAGTTTTACGTAATTTCTGAGATGGAAGAGAGGTCTTGTGTATCAGAGACATAGTTTTACGTCATTTCTGAGTTGGAAGAGGGGTCTTGTGTATCAGAGACGTAGTTTTACATCATTTCTGAGTTGGAAGAGAGGTCTTGTGTATTAGAGACGTAGTTTTGCGTCATTTCTGAGTTAGAAGAGGGGTCTTGTGTGTCAGAGATGTAGTTTTATGTCATTTCTGAGTTAGAAGAGGGGTCTTATGTATTAAAGACACAGTTTTGCGTCATTAATGAGTTGGAAGAGGGGTCTTGTGTATCAGAGACGTAGTTTTATTTCATTTCCGAGTTGTCAGAGGGGTCTTGTGTATCAGAGACATAGGTTTACGTCATTTTGAGTTGGAAGAGGGGTCTTGTGTATCAGAGACATACTTTTACATCGTTTCTGAGTTAATAGATGGTTCTAGTGTATTAAAGACATAGTTTTACGTAATTTCTGAGTTAGAAGAGGTCTCTTGTGTATTAAAGACATAGTTTTACATCATTTCTGAGTTAGAAGAGGGGTCTTGTTTATTAAAGACATAGTTTTGCATCATTTCTGAGTTGGAAGAGGGGTCTTGTGTATCAGAGACATAGTTTTATGTCATTTCTGAGTTGCAAGATGTATCTTGTGTATCAGAGGCGTAATTTGACGTTATTTCTGAGTTGGAAGAGGGGTCTTGTTTATCAGAGACGTAGTTTTATGTCATTTCTGAGTTAGAAGAGGGGTCTTGTATATCAGAGACGTAGTTTTACGTCATTTCTGAGTTGGAAGATGGGTCTTGTGTATCTGAGAAGTAGTTTTATGTCATTTCTGAGTTGGAAAAGAGATCTTGTGTATCATAGACATAGTTTTACGTAATTTCTGAGTTAGAAGAGGTGTCTTGCTTATTAAAGACATAGTTTTGCATCATTTCTGAGTTGGAAGAGGGGTCTTGTGTATCAGAGACGTAGTTTTATTTCATTTCCGAGTTGTCAGAGGGGTCTTGTGTATCAGAGACATAGGTTTACGTCATTTCTGAGTTGGAAGAGGGGTCTTGTGTATCAGAGACATACTTTTACGTCATTTCTGAGTTAAAAGATGGGTCTAGTTTATTAAAGACATAGTTTTAAGTAATTTCTGAGTTAGAAGAGGGCTCTTGTGTATTAAAGACATAGTTTTGCGTCATTTCTGAGTTGGAAGAGGGGTCTTGTGTATCAGAGATGTAGTTTTATGTCATTTCTGAGTTGTCAGATGGATCTTGTGTATCAGAGACGTAGTTTGACGTAATTTCTGAGTTGGAAGAGAGGTCTTGTGTATCAGAGACGTAGTTTTATGTCATTTTTGAGTTTGAAGGGGGTATTGTGTATCAGAGACGTAGTATTATATCATTTCTGGGGTAGAAGAGGAGTCTTGTGTATCAGCTGCATAATTCTACATCATTTCTGAGTTTTAAGAGGGATCTTGTGTATCAAAGACATAGTTTTACGTAATTTCTGAGTTTGAAGTGGGGTCTTGTGTATTAGAGATGTAGTTTTACATCATTTTTGAGTTGGAAGAGGGGTCTTGTGTATCAGAGACGTAGTTTTATGTCATTTCTGAGTTGGAAAAGAGATCTTGTGTATCATAGACATAGTTTTACGTCATTTCTGAGTTAGAAGAGGGGTCTTGTGTATCAAAGACATAGTTTTACGTCATTTCTGAGTTAAAAGAGGGGTCTTGTATATCAAAGACACAGTTTTGCGTCATTTCAGAGTTAGAAAAGGGGACTTGTGCATCAAAGACATAGTTTTACGTCATTTCTGAGTTGGAAGAGTGGTCTTGTGTATCAGAAACGTAGTTTTATGTCATTTCTGAGTTGGAAGAGAGGTCTTGTGTATTAGAGACATAGTTTTACGTCATTTCTGAGTTAAAAGATGGGTCTAGAGTAGTAAAGACATAGTTTTACGTCATTTCTGAGTTGGAAGAGGGGTCTTGTGTATCAGAGACGTAGTTTTATGTCATTTCTGAGTTGTCAGATGGATCTTGTGTATCAGAGACGTAGTTTGACGTAATTTCTGAGTTGGAAGAGAGGTCTTGTGTATCAGAGACGTAGTTTTATGTCATTGTTGAGTTTGAAGGGGGTATTGTGTATCAGAGACGTAGTATTATATCATTTCTGGGGTAGAAGAGGAGTCTCGTGTATCAGATGCATAATTCTACATCATTTCTGAGTTTTAATAGGGATCTTGTGTATCAAAGACATAGTTTTATGTAATTTCTGAGTTGGAAGTGGGGTCTTGTGTATTAGAGATGTAGTTTTACGTCATTTTTGAGTTGGAAGAGGGGTCTTCTGTATCAGAGACGTAGTTTTATGTCATTTCTGAGTTGGAAAAGAGATCTTGTGTATCATAGACATAGTTTTACGTCATTTCTGAGTTAGAAGAGGGGTCTTGTGTATCAAAGACATAGTTTTACGTCATTTCTGAGTTAAAAGAGGGGTCTTGTATATCAAAGACACAGTTTTGCGTCATTTCTGAGTTAGAAAAGGGGACTTGTGCATCAAAGACATAGTTTTGCGTCATTTCTGAGTAGGAAGAGGGGTCTTGTGTATCAGAGACGTAGTTTTATTTCATTTCCGAGTTGTCAGAGAGGTCTTGTGTATCAGAGACATAGGTTTACGTCATTTCTGAGTTGGAAGAGGGGTCTTGTGTATCAGAGACATATTTTTACGTCATTTCTGAGTTAAAAGATGGGTCTAGTTTATTAAAGACATAGTTTTAAGTAATTTCTGAGTTAGAAGAGGGCTCTTGTGTATTAAAGACATAGTTATACATCATTTCTGAGTTAGAAGAGGGGTCTTGTTCATTAAAGACATAGTTTTGCATCATTTCTGAGTTGGAAGACGGGTCTTTTGTATCAGAGACGTAGTTTTATGTCATTTCTGAGTTGTCAGATGGATCTTGTGTATCAGAGACGTAGTTTGACGTAATTTCTGAGTTGGAAGAGAGGTCTTGTGTATCAGAGACATAGTTTTATGTCATTTTTGAGTTTGAAGGGGGTATTGTGTATCAGAGACGTAGTATTATATCATTTCTGGGGTAGAAGAGGAGTCTCGTGTATCAGATGCATAATTCTACATCATTTCTGAGTTTTAAGAGGGATCTTGTGTTTCAAAGACATCGTTTTACATAATTTCTGAGTTGGAAGTGGGGTCTTGTGTATCAGAGACATAGTTTTAAGTCATTTCTGAGTTAAAAGATGGCTCTAGAGTAGTAAAGACATAGTTTTACGTCATTTCTGAGTTAGAAGAGGGCTCTTGTGTATTAAAGACATAGTTTTGCGTTATTTCTGAGTTCGAAAAGTGGTCTTCTGTATCAAAGAAATAGTTTTACGTCATTTCTGAGTTGGAAGAGGGGTCTTGTGTATCAGAGACGTAGTTTTACATCATTTCTGAGTTAAAAGATGGCTCTAGAGTAGTAAAGACATAGTTTTACGTCATTTCTGAGTTAGAAGAGGGCTCTTGTGTATTAAAGACATAGTTTTGCGTTATTTCTGAGTTAGAAAAGTGGTCTTCTGTATCAAAGAAATAGTTTTACGTCATTTCTGAGTTGGAAGAGGGGTCTTGTGTATCAGAGACGTAGTTTTACATCATTTCTGAGTTAAAAGATGGCTCTAGAGTAGTAAAGACATAGTTTTACGTCATTTCTGAGTTAGAAGAGGGCTCTTGTGTATTAAAGACATAGTTTTGCGTTATTTCTGAGTTAGAAAAGTGGTCTTCTGTATCAAAGAAATAGTTTTACGTCATTTCTGAGTTGGAAGAGGGGTCTTGTGTATCAGAGACGTAGTTTTACGTAATTTCTGAGATGGAAGAGAGGTCTTGTGTATCAGAGACATAGTTTTGCGTCATTTCTGAGTTAGAAGAGGGGTCTTGTGTATTAGAGACATAGTTTTACGTCATTTCTGAGTTGGAAGAGGGGTCTTGTGTATTAGAGACATAGTTTTACGTCATTTCTGAGTTAAAAGATGGCTCTAGAGTAGTAAAGACATAGTTTTACGTCATTTCTGAGTTAGAAGAGGGCTCTTGTGTATTAAAGACATAGTTTTGCGTTATTTCTGAGTTAGAAAAGTGGTCTTCTGTATCAAAGAAATAGTTTTACGTCATTTCTGAGTTGGAAGAGGGGTTTTGTGTATCAGAGACGTAGTTTTACGTAATTTCTGAGATGGAAGAGAGGTCTTGTGTATCAGAGACATAGTTTTACGTCATTTCTGAGTTGGAAGAGGGGTCTTGTGTATCAGAGACGTAGTTTTACATCATTTCTGAGTTGGAAGAGAGGTCTTGTGTATTAGAGACGTAGTTTTGCGTCATTTCTGAGTTAGAAGAGGGGTCTTGTGTGTCAGAGATGCAGTTTTATGTCATTTCTGAGTTAGAAGAGGGGTCTTGTGTATTAAAGACACAGTTTTGCGTCATTTATGAGTTGGAAGAGGGGTCTTGTGTATCAGAGACGTAGTTTTATTTCATTTCCGAGTTGTCAGAGGGGTCTTGTGTATCAGAGACATAGGTTTACGTCATTTTGAGTTGGAAGAGGGGTCTTGTGTATCAGAGACATACTTTTACGTCATTTCTGAGTTAATAGATGGGTCTAGTGTATTAAAGACATAGTTTTACGTAATTTCTGAGTTAGAAGAGGTCTCTTGTGTATTAAAGACATAGTTTTACATCATTTCTGAGTTAGAAGAGGGGTCTTGTTTATTAAAGACATAGTTTTGCATCATTTCTGAGTTGGAAGAGGGGTCTTGTGTATCAGAGACATAGTTTTATGTCATTTCTGAGTTGTAAGATGTATCTTGTGTATCAGAGGCGTAATTTGACGTAATTTCTGAGTTGGAAGAGGGATCTTGTTTATCAGAGACGTAGTTTTATGTCATTTCTGAGTTAGAAGAGGGGTCTTGTATATCAGAGACGTAGTTTTACGTAATTTCTGAGTTGGAAGATGGGTCTTGAGTATCTGAGAAGTAGTTTTATGTCATTTCTGAGTTGGAAAAGAGATCTTGTGTATCATAGACATAGTTTTACGTAATTTCTGAGTTAGAAGAGGTGTCTTGCTTATTAAAGACATAGTTTTGCATCCTTTCTGAGTTGGAAGAGGGGTCTTGTGTATCAGAGACGTAGTTTTATTTCATTTCCGAGTTGTCAGAGGGGTCTTGTGTATCAGAGACATAGGTTTACGTCATTTCTGAGTTGGAAGAGGGGTCTTGTGTATCAGAGACATACTTTTACGTCATTTCTGAGTTAAAAGATGGGTCTAGTTTATTAAAGACATAGTTTTAAGTAATTTCTGAGTTAGAAGAGGGCTCTTGTGTATTAAAGACATAGTTTTGCGTCATTTCTGAGTTGGAAGAGGGGTCTTAAGTATCAGAGACGTAGTTTTATGTCATTTCTGAGTTGTCAGATGGATCTTGTGTATCAGAGACGTAGTTTGACGTAATTTCTGAGTTGGAAGAGAGGTCTTGTGTATCAGAGACGTAGTTTTATGTCATTTTTGAGTTTGAAGGGGGTATTGTGTATCAGAGACGTAGTATTATATCATTTCTGGGGTAGAAGAGGAGTCTTGTGTATCAGCTGCATAATTCTACATCATTTCTGAGTTTTAAGAGGGATCTTGTGTATCAAAGACATAGTTTTACGTAATTTCTGAGTTTGAAGTGGGGTCTTGTGTATTAGAGATGTAGTTTTACGTCATTTTTGAGTTGGAAGAGGGGTCTTGTGTATCAGAGACGTAGTTTTATGTCATTTCTGAGTTGGAAAAGAGATCTTGTGTATCATAGACATAGTTTTACGTCATTTCTGAGTTTGAAGAGGGGTCTTGTGTATCAAAGACATAGTTTTACGTCATTTCTGAGTTAAAAGAGGGGTCTTGTATATCAAAGACACAGTTTTGCGTCATTTCAGAGTTAGAAAAGGGGACTTGTGCATCAAAGACATAGTTTTACGTCATTTCTGAGTTGGAAGAGTGGTCTTGTGTATCAGAAACGTAGTTTTATGTCATTTCTGAGTTGGAAGAGAGGTCTTGTGTATTAGAGACATAGTTTTACGTCATTTCTGAGTTAAAAGATGGGTCTAGAGTAGTAAAGACATAGTTTTACGTCAATTCTGAGTTAGAAGAGGGCTCTTGTGTATTAAAGACATAGTTTTGCGTTATTTCTGAGTTAGAAAAGTGGTCTTCTGTATCAAAGAAATAGTTTTACGTCATTTCTGAGTTGGAAGAGGGGTCTTGTGTATCAGAGACGTAGTTTTGCGTCATTTCTGAGATGGAAGAGAGGTCTTATGTATCAGAGACATAGTTTTGCGTCATTTCTGAGTTAGAAGAGGGGTCTTGTGTATCAAAGACATAGTTTTATGTTTTTTCTGAGTTGGAAGAGAGGTCTTTTGTATTAGAGACATAGTTTTACGTCAATTCTGAGTTAAAAGATGGTCTAGTGTAGTAAAGACATAGTTTTACGTCATTTCTGAGTTAGAAGAGGGGTCTCGTGTGTCACAGATGTAGTTTTATGTCATTTCTGAGTTAGAAGAGGGGTCTTGTGTATTAAAGACATAGTTTTGCGTAATTTCTGAGTTGGAAGAGGTATCTTGTGTATCAGAGATGTAGTTTTATTTCATTTCCGAGTTGTCAGAGGGGTCTTGTGTATCAGAGACATAGGTTTACGTCATTCTGAGTTGGAAGAGGGGTCTTCTGTATCAGAGATGTAGTTTTACATCATTTCTAAGTTGGAAGACATGTCTTGTGTATTAGAGATGCAGTTTTGCGTCATTTCTGAGTTAGAAGAGGGGTCTTGTGTATTAAAGACATAGTTTTACATCATTTCTGAGTTAGAAGAGGGGTCTTATTTATTAAAGACATAGTTTTGCAACATTTCTGAGCTGGAAGAGGGGTCTTGTGTATCAGAGGCGTAGTTTTATGTCATTTCTGAGTTGTCAGATGGATCTTGTGTATCAGAGACGTAGTTTGACGTAATTTCTGAGTTGGAAGAGGGGTCTTGTTTATCAGAGATGTAGTTTTACATCATTTCTGAGTTGGTAGACATGTCGTGTGTATTAGAGATGCAGTTTTGCGTCATTTCTGAGTTAGAAGAGGGGTCTTGTCTATCAGAGATGTAGTTTTGTGTCATTTCTGAGTTAGAAGAGGGCTCTTGTATATTAGAGACGTAGTTTTACGTCATTTCTGAGTTGGAAGATGGGTCTTGTGTATCAAAGACATAGTTTTACGTCATTTCTGAGTTAAAAGATGGGTCTAGTTTATTAAAGACATAGTTTTAAGTAATTTCTGAGCTAGAAGAGGGCTCTTGTGTATTAAAGACATAGTTTTATGTCATTTCTGAGTTAGAAGAGGGGTCTTGTGTATTAGAGATGTAGTTTTACATAATTTCTGAGTTAGAAGAGGGGTCGTGTATATCAGAGACGTAGTTTTACGTCATTTCTGAGTTGGAAGATAGGTCTTGTGTATCAGAGAAGTAGTTTTATGTCATTTCTGAGTTGAAAAAGAGATCTTGTGTATCATAGACATAGTTTTACGTAATTTCTGAGTTAGAAGAGGTGTCTTGTGTATCAAAGACATAGTTTTGCGTCATTTCTGAGTTGGAAGAGGGGTCTTGTGTATCAGAGACGTAGTTTTATTTCATTTCCGAGTTGTCAGAGAGGTCTTGTGTATCAGAGACATAGGTTTACGTCATTTCTGAGTTGAAAGAGGGGTCTTGTGTATCAGAGACATATTTTTACGTCATTTCTGAGTTAAAAGATGGGTCTAGTTTATTAAAGACATAGTTTTAAGTAATTTCTGAGTTAGAAGAGGGCTCTTGTGTATTAAAGACATAGTTTTACATCATTTCTGAGTTAGAAGAGGGGTCTTGTTCATTAAAGACATAGTTTTGCATCATTTCTGAGTTGGAAGACGGGTCTTTTGTATCAGAGACGTAGTTTTATGTCATTTCTGAGTTGTCAGATGGATCTTGTGTATCAGAGACGTAGTTTGACGTAATTTCTGAGTTGGAAGAGAGGTCTTGTGTATCAGAGACATAGTTTTATGTCATTTTTGAGTTTGAAGGGGGTATTGTGTATCAGAGACGTAGTATTATATCATTTCTGGGGTAGAAGAGGAGTCTCGTGTATCAGATGCATAATTCTACATCATTTCTGAGTTTTAAGAGCGATCTTGTGTATCAAAGACATCATTTTACGTAATTTCTGAGTTGGAAGTGGGGTCTTGTGTATCAGAGACATAGTTTTAAGTCATTTCTGAGTTAAAAGAGGGGTCTTGTGTATTAGAGATGTAGTTTTACGTCAATTCTGATTTGGAAGAGGGGTCTTGTGTATCAGAGACGTAGTTTTACATCATTTCTGAGTTAAAAGATGGCTCTAGAGTAGTAAAGACATAGTTTTACGTCATTTCTGAGTTAGAAGAGGGCTCTTGTGTATTAAAGACATAGTTTTGCGTTATTTCTGAGTTAGAAAAGTGGTCTTCTGTATCAAAGAAATAGTTTTACGTCATTTCTGAGTTGGAAGAGGGGTCTTGTGTATCAGAGACGTAGTTTTACGTAATTTCTGAGATGGAAGAGAGGTCTTGTGTATCAGAGACATAGTTTTGCGTCATTTCTGAGTTAAAAGAGGGGTCTTGTGTATTAGAGATGTAGTTTTACGTCAATTCTGATTTGGAAGAGGGGTCTTGTGTATCAGAGACGTAGTTTTACATCATTTCTGAGTTAAAAGATGGCTCTAGAGTAGTAAAGACATAGTTTTACGTCATTTCTGAGTTAGAAGAGGGCTCTTGTGTATTAAAGACATAGTTTTGCGTTATTTCTGAGTTAGAAAAGTGGTCTTCTGTATCAAAGAAATAGTTTTACGTCATTTCTGAGTTGGAAGAGGGGTCTTGTGTATCAGAGACGTAGTTTTACATCATTTCTGAGTTGGAAGAGAGGTCTTGTGTATTAGAGACGTAGTTTTGCGTCATTTCTGAGTTAGAAGAGGGGTCTTGTGTGTCAGAGATGTAGTTTTATGTCATTTCTGAGTTAGAAGAGGGGTCTTGTGTATTAAAGACACAGTTTTGCGTCATTTATGAGTTGGAAGAGGGGTCTTGTGTATCAGAGACGTAGTTTTATTTCATTTCCGAGTTGTCAGAGGGGTCTTGTGTATCAGAGACATAGGTTTACGTCATTTTGAGTTGGAAGAGGGGTCTTGTGTATCAGAGACATACTTTTACGTCATTTCTGAGTTAATAGATGGGTCTAGTGTATTAAAGACATAGTTTTACGTAATTTCTGAGTTAGAAGAGGTCTCTTGTGTATTAAAGACATAGTTTTACATCATTTCTGAGTTAGAAGAGGGGTCTTGTTTATTAAAGACATAGTTTTGCATCATTTCTGAGTTGGAAGAGGGGTCTTCTGTATCAGAGACATAGTTTTATGTCATTTCTGAGTTGTAAGATGTATCTTGTGTATCAGAGGCGTAATTTGACGTAATTTCTGAGTTGGAAGAGGGATCTTGTTTATCAGAGACGTAGTTTTATGTCATTTCTGAGTTAGAAGAGGGGTCTTGTATATCAGAGATGTAGTTTTACGTAATGTCTGAGTTGGAAGATGGGTCTTGAGTATCTGAGAAGTAGTTTTATGTCATTTCTGAGTTGGAAAAGAGATCTTGTGTATCATAGACATAGTTTTACGTAATTTCTGAGTTAGAAGAGGTGTCTTGCTTATTAAAGACATAGTTTTGCATCATTTCTGAGTTGGAAGAGGGGTCTTGTGTATCAGAGACGTAGTTTTATTTCATTTCCGAGTTGTCAGAGGGGTCTTGTGTATCAGAGACATAGGTTTACGTCATTTCTGAGTTGGAAGAGGGGTCTTGTGTATCAGAGACATACTTTTACGTCATTTCTGAGTTAAAAGATGGGTCTAGTTTATTAAAGACATAGTTTTAAGTAATTTCTGAGTTAGAAGAGGGCTCTTGTGTATTAAAGACATAGTTTTGCGTCATTTCTGAGTTGGAAGAGGGGTCTTGTGTATCAGAGACGTAGTTTTATGTCATTTCTGAGTTGTCAGATGGATCTTGTGTATCAGAGACGTAGTTTGACGTAATTTCTGAGTTGGAAGAGAGGTCTTGTGTATCAGAGACGTAGTTTTATGTCATTTTTGAGTTTGAAGGGGGTATTGTGTATCAGAGACGTAGTATTATATCATTTCTGGGGTAGAAGAGGAGTCTTGTGTATCAGCTGCATAATTCTACATCATTTCTGAGTTTTAAGAGGGATCTTGTGTATCAAAGACATAGTTTTACGTAATTTCTGAGTTTGAAGTGGGGTCTTGTGTATTAGAGATGTAGTTTTACGTCATTTTTGAGTTGGAAGAGGGGTCTTGTGTATCAGAGACGTAGTTTTATGTCATTTCTGAGTTGGAAAAGAGATCTTGTGTATCATAGACATAGTTTTACGTCATTTCTGAGTTTGAAGAGGGGTCTTGTGTATCAAAGACATAGTTTTACGTCATTTCTGAGTTAAAAGAGGGGTCTTGTATATCAAAGACACAGTTTTGCGTCATTTCAGAGTTAGAAAAGGGGACTTGTGCATCAAAGACATAGTTTTACGTCATTTCTGAGTTGGAAGAGAGGTCTTGTGTATTAGAGACATAGTTTTACGTCATTTCTGAGTTAAAAGATGGGTCTAGAGTAGTAAAGACATAGTTTTACGTCAATTCTGAGTTAGAAGAGGGCTCTTGTGTATTAAAGACATAGTTTTGCGTTATTTCTGAGTTAGAAAAGTGGTCTTCTGTATCAAAGAAATAGTTTTACGTCATTTCTGAGTTGGAAGAGGGGTCTTGTGTATCAGAGACGTAGTTTTGCGTCATTTCTGAGATGGAAGAGAGGTCTTATGTATCAGAGACATAGTTTTGCGTCATTTCTGAGTTAGAAGAGGGGTCTTGTGTATCAAAGACATAGTTTTATGTTTTTTCTGAGTTGGAAGAGAGGTCTTTTGTATTAGAGACATAGTTTTACGTCAATTCTGAGTTAAAAGATGGTCTAGTGTAGTAAAGACATAGTTTTACGTCATTTCTGAGTTAGAAGAGGGGTCTCGTGTGTCACAGATGTAGTTTCATGTCATTTCTGAGTTAGAAGAGGGGTCTTGTGTATTAAAGACATAGTTTTGCGTAATTTCTGAGTTGGAAGAGGTATCTTGTGTATCAGAGACGTAGTTTTATTTCATTTCCGAGTTGTCAGAGGGGTCTTGTGTATCACAGACATAGGTTTACGTCATTCTGAGTTGGAAGAGGGGTCTTCTGTATCAGAGATGTAGTTTTACATCATTTCTAAGTTGGAAGACATGTCTTGTGTATTAGAGAAGCAGTTTTGCGTCATTTCTGAGTTAGAAGAGGGGTCTTGTGTATTAAAGACATAGTTTTACATCATTTCTGAGTTAGAAGAGGGGTCTTATTTATTAAAGACATAGTTTTGCAACATTTCTGAGCTGGAAGAGGGGTCTTGTGTATCAGAGGCGTAGTTTTATGTCATTTCTGAGTTGTCAGATGGATCTTGTGTATCAGAGACGTAGTTTGACGTAATTTCTGAGTTGGAAGAGGGGTCTTGTTTATCAGAGATGTAGTTTTACATCATTTCTGAGTTGGTAGACATGTCTTGTGTATTAGAGATGCAGTTTTGCTTCATTTCTGAGTTAGAAGAGGGGTCTTGTCTATCAGAGATGTAGTTTTATGTCATTTCTGAGTTAGAAGAGGGCTCTTGTATATTAGAGACGTAGTTTTACGTCATTTCTGAGTTGGAAGATGGGTCTTGTGTATCAAAGACATAGTTTTACGTCATTTCTGAGTTAAAAGATGGGTCTAGTTTATTAAAGACATAGTTTTAAGTAATTTCTGAGTTAGAAGAGGGCTCTTGTGTATTAAAGACATAGTTTTATGTCATTTCTGAGTTAGAAGAGGGGTCTTGTGTATCAGAGACGTAGTTTTACGTCATTTCTGAGTTGGAAGATAGGTCTTGTGTATCAGAGAAGTAGTTTTATGTCATTTCTGAGTTGGAAAAGAGATCTTGTGTATCATAGACATAGTTTTACGTAATTTCTGAGTTAGAAGAGGTGTCTTGTGTATCAAAGACATAGTTTTGCGTCATTTCTGAGTTGGAAGAGGGGTCTTGTGTATCAGAGACGTAGTTTTATTTCATTTCCGAGTTGTCAGAGAGGTCTTGTGTATCAGAGACATAGGTGTACGTCATTTCTGAGTTGGAAGAGGGGTCTTGTGTATCAGAGACATATTTTTACGTCATTTCTGAGTTAAAAGATGGGTCTAGTTTATTAAAGACATAGTTTTAAGTAATTTCTGAGTTAGAAGAGGGCTCTTGTGTATTAAAGACATAGTTTTACATCATTTCTGAGTTAGAAGAGGGGTCTTGTTCATTAAAGACATAGTTTTGCATCATTTCTGAGTTGGAAGACGGGTCTTTTGTATCAGAGACATAGTTTTATGTCATTTCTGAGTTGTCAGATGGATCTTGTGTATCAGAGACGTAGTTTGACGTAATTTCTGAGTTGGAAGAGAGGTCTTGTGTATCAGAGACATAGTTTTATGTCATTTTTGAGTTTGAAGGGGGTATTGTGTATCAGAGACGTAGTATTATATCATTTCTGGGGTAGAAGAGGAGTCTCGTGTATCAGATGCATAATTCTACATCATTTCTGAGTTTTAAGAGGGATCTTGTGTATCAAAGACATCGTTTTACGTAATTTCTGAGTTGGAAGTGGGTCTTGTGTATCAGAGACATAGTTTTAAGTCATTTCTGAGTTAAAAGAGGGGTCTTGTGTATTAGAGATGTAGTTTTACGTCATTTCTGATTTGGAAGAGGGGTCTTGTGTATCAGAGACGTAGTTTTACATCATTTCTGAGTTAAAAGATGGCTCTAGAGTAGTAAAGACATAGTTTTACGTCATTTCTGAGTTAGAAGAGGGCTCTTGTGTATTAAAGACATAGTTTTGCGTTATTTCTGAGTTAGAAAAGTGGTCTTCTGTATCAAAGAAATAGTTTTACGTCATTTCTGAGTTGGAAGAGGGGTCTTGTGTATCAGAGACGTAGTTTTACGTAATTTCTGAGATGGAAGAGAGGTCTTGTGTATCAGAGACATAGTTTTGCGTCATTTCTGAGTTAGAAGAGGGGTCTTGTGTATTAGAGACATAGTTTTACGTCATTTCTGAGTTGGAAGAGGGGTCTTGTGTATTAGAGACATAGTTTTACGTCATTTCTGAGTTAAAAGATGGCTCTAGAGTAGTAAAGACATAGTTTTACGTCATTTCTGAGTTAGAAGAGGGCTCTTGTGTATTAAAGACATAGTTTTGCGTTATTTCTGAGTTAGAAAAGTGGTCTTCTGTATCAAAGAAATAGTTTTACGTCATTTCTGAGTTGGAAGAGGGGTCTTGTGTATCAGAGACATAGTTTTACATAATTTCTGAGATGGAAGAGAGGTCTTGTGTATCAGAGACATAGTTTTACGTCATTTCTGAGTTGGAAGAGGGGTCTTGTGTATCAGAGACGTAGTTTTACATCATTTCTGAGTTGGAAGAGAGGTCTTGTGTATTAGAGACGTAGTTTTGCGTCATTTCTGAGTTAGAAGAGGGGTCTTGTGTGTCAGAGATGTAGTTTTATGTCATTTCTGAGTTAGAAGAGGGGTCTTGTGTATTAAAGACACAGTTTTGCGTCATTTATGAGTTGGAAGAGGGGTCTTGTGTATCAGAGACGTAGTTTTATTTCATTTCCGAGTTGTCAGAGGGGTCTTGTGTATCAGAGACATAGGTTTACG
This sequence comes from Triturus cristatus, assembly GCF_964204655.1. Classification (NCBI taxonomy): domain Eukaryota; kingdom Metazoa; phylum Chordata; class Amphibia; order Caudata; family Salamandridae; genus Triturus; species Triturus cristatus. The sequence goes on from NC_140589.1 coordinate 1,940,831,573, forward strand.
TCATTTTGAGTTGGAAGAGGGGTCTTGTGTATCAGAGACATACTTTTACATCATTTCTGAGTTAATAGATGGGTCTAGTGTATTAAAGACATAGTTTTACGTAATTTCTGAGTTAGAAGAGGTCTCTTGTGTATTAAAGACATAGTTTTACATCATTTCTGAGTTAGAAGAGGGGTCTTGTTTATTAAAGACATAGTTTTGCATCATTTCTGAGTTGGAAGAGGGGTCTTGTGTATCAGAGACATAGTTTTATGTCATTTCTGAGTTGTAAGATGTATCTTGTGTATCAGAGGCGTAATTTGACGTAATTTCTGAGTTGGAAGAGGGGTCTTGTTTATCAGAGACGAAGTTTTATGTAATTTCTGAGTTAGAAGAGGGGTCTTGTATATCAGAGACGTAGTTTTACGTAATTTTTGAGTTGGAAGATGGGTCTTGAGTATCTGAGAAGTAGTTTTATGTCATTTCTGAGTTGGAAAAGAGATCTTGTGTATCATAGACATAGTTTTACGTAATTTCTGAGTTAGAAGAGGTGTCTTGCTTATTAAAGACATAGTTTTGCATCATTTCTGAGTTGGAAGAGGGGTCTTGTGTATCAGAGACGTAGTTTTATTTCATTTCTGAGTTGTCAGAGGGGTCTTGTGTATCAGAGACATAGGTTTACGTCATTTCTGAGTTGTGTGGAAATATGGATTTTCATGATCAGTTATGTCCCCTATCTTGGACCCCAACGGTTCTATATGCATGTTACAAGTACATGTATGTTCCCTCCAGTTCCAGTTCTGAAGACGCAAACACATGTGCGTCCACCGTCAACATGTCCTCTGTCAGATCCGCCATGAATGGGCTGGATATTCGATTCCTAAGTATGAAAGGCCACCGACTTTATATGGCTCAGTTACTCCATTTTTACAGTTCAGGCGAGTAGGCCCGATTCTGCCATCAAGCTCTTCCTTGTTCTCTGCCTCTGACAGCTTCAGCTTGAGCTCGCATCTGTATCCATGAACTTTGTCCTACTCCCTGTGCAGCTAACGGTGCCTGCCTCGGCCGGTTTTGCCTGCCTGCAAAGAAACTGTATTTCACCTTCGAATTATCTACTTTGCTCCTCAGCCGATGCATTCCTGTCTAGTAGTTTAGGTAAACATTTCCTTCAGCTACCGAGCAAAGGGCCCGGCCTCTCTGTCCTCCTGCAAGTAATTCATAGCCCTGTTACCATGGAAAGTTTCTGCCCCTTGCATCTCATATAGACACTTAGACGCTTGTGCACGTACACACAGTCAGTATAGAATAGATTCTGTCCGAGAGTCCTTCCTTGTGGATAACATAGTTCTTTAAACATAGGATGTTAGATATGATTTGGGATTAGGTTGACTTGACCCCCCAGACTTCTTGTCTCCACATGTAGAGCTAAATGTCAAGTCCCCTTCACCCCCTAGTTGCACGTCAATCACACGTCATGCTGCTGCGCGCGCATCTCTGCCAAGTATTATCTTATAGATCCACCTATATATGACATCATAACCAATCATGTTTCTTTTTATTCCTTATTACGCCCATTTTCGACTACGCATATGCATTATCGTTTCTCTTATCAATTGTTACGCCTTCTACATTTGTTTCATTGTAATGTATGTTCTATAAAAGCAATTTCTTGTCAATAAAATATCGTACTTCACTTCCTGAACCCCCGTGGTGACGGAACCTGAAGGCCGCGACTCGAGTCGGCCATTTTGGAATAAAGACCATTCAGAAACCTCTTATACCACGGATTCTGCCTCTTATTTTTCTGAGCTATCTTATTTAAATTCCGTATTAAATTCAGTCCAGGTAATTAGAATATTTACCACATAATTGGCGCCCGAATAGGGACACTTTCTCATCTCACGCGCCGGCGGTGCGTTGCAGGCCCGGTCTCCTGCCACAGCTGGACGGACCATAACGCGTACCAGCAGGATTTCCTGTAGCTCCCTCCGGTCAAGCGGGGGCGACTGAGGCTGCGATCAACCCAGACGAGGCGGTGAGAAGTGCGAAGTATCCCGACCAGAGCCTAGCTGAGAGAGCAAGATCCGAGGTATACAGAGGCCCACCAGGTTTTCGAAGTCCCGATGTCCAGAGGGTCCGATGTCCGCAGTCGTCGAGTCCAGTCCATTCTCCGAGGCCTTCCGTTTCGAGCTACCCGGTGAGTACCATTGCTGGGGAGGCGTTCTGACGTGCACATAGGTTGTGCCGGTCAAGACGGATTTGGGTACACAAATCCGGTCTGCACTGTTATAGCAGTGTATCTGTACTGTTTAGCAGTATATCAAGTATTCCGAAGTATCTAGTTATGGTCAAGAATTATGCTTGGTGATTTAGTCATGCAGACGATCATCATTGTTGGTCATTTTAGGACACAAAATGTTTAATGTTTAATGTTTAATGTGTTAAAAGCGTCCTGCATATTGTGGTATGAATGACTGTTCATTGTTGTGCTTTTCGTACTAAGTGTGTTCAAGATTAAGTATCAGATCAGTTGTCAATATGCCACTCTTTTCGAAACTAAGACAGATCACTACAAGAAAAGGGGTACTTGAAGAAGCAGTCCCTATTCCTCCTAGGGACACTCCAGGGCACTTCATGTATCACAAGCATGGCTTAGATGCCATACTATTCCTTGATTTATGGGTGGACTACACCAAAGAGTTACCAGAAAGTCAGAGATGGCCCGTAGCTGGGACCTGGGATGCAGAATGCATTATGAAAGTAGAAGAAGAGTTGTGGAAGAGGAAAGCCAGACAGTCACAGAAAGACGCTGTTGAATTATGGCGTAAAGAATCGCATAGACGCACCGAAAAAGCATTAAGACAGGAAGAGAGAAGTAAAGAAAGTGCAAATAAAGTCCGAGAAGGTTTGTTGATTGAAGAAGGTATACGAGTAAAAGCAGAACAAACTGATAGACAAAGGAATGCCCTTATAAAAGGAATGTATCCCCTCCTGGCCGAAGGATTGCCTAAAGCTACTACGGCCATACCAAAAGACTTGCCACCTCCACTGTTTCCAATAAAGGTACATCCTAAAGGACATCCCAGAACCGCAGAAGATGTTTTTCTTTCTTCATATTTAGATGACGCAGCTCCCGAGTATGCTAACCCCGCATCACATAGACCGTCTGCTGGGGGGGTTCAACATCAAGATCAAGTGTCTGTATCTGTACAACAGCAAGCCCCGACACAAGCTTCGGCAAGCACATCTGTTTCCGCATCTGTCCCCGCAACCGATTCTACAGTTGTGTCCACGCCTGTAGTTGCTGTAGCACGTTCAACGAATCCTTTCACGCCCAGTACCTCAGAGGGGGCCACTGGAGGTGCTACTAGCATTCATTCCACGCCACCCCGAATGAGTAAATTCACTTTTCAAGAACCAGTACATGCACGTACGCCCAAACTTGTAAATACCCGTATGCTTAAAGACCTTATGATAGATTGTAGATATGACCCGGTGCCTGGCAAAGAGGACGAAATGGTCCTAGCATCGTTACGTGTTAGACGGGCTGCATCGTTTTTAGGGAAACTACCAGGAATGACTATACATCTAGATAGCATATATCATTTTGTCCAAACAGGGAAAGACCCTGAATGCATTAACAGAGCTATGGAATATCAGAAAGTGGAAATACAGGGGGAATTGTTACGTTTTCTTGTAAATTGTGTGATCAGAAATCAAGATCGACCGGGGGTGGACCCGGGAATAATGCAAACTCTTACGAAATGGAGTCAGAATATATCAGACGGGAGACATGATAAACAAGGAAGTATAGTAGCCATGTGCCGAAAAATTAGGAAAGAAATAGAACGTATACATGAAGAGAGATTGGAGACAGACGAGTTCGAGCAAGACGAAGCGTCCGAATCAGGGGATTCCGTAAGACAATCAGACACCATAGCCTATGTAGGTAGAGGAAGGTCCTGTAATAATACTAGATGTTTTTCTGATCCAATACATTCGATATGTCCAGATAATAACAGAACTTATCCGACGCCTATAATAAATCTGAAGTCTCCCGAACATTCGTTTCAAGCCGCTGACAAAATACTCCGAGAACGAAGGGGTTACCACCTCCTCGATTCTATGGATGAGCAAGAATTAGCTAGGTCAGCCGTTCACTGGATTGACAGTCCTGGAAAATACGGTGATGAGACAGTAGCACACACGTTTTTAAACCTCAGCCCAGATGAACAGCGTTTAGCTGGAATCTATATGATTCAGCAACTTCTTATATTATATAAGAACCAACATTCCGATCCTGGTCCCTTACCTGATATATTAACTGAACTACTCACGAATAGATGGAGAGGTTCTGGTAATAAGTTAATTAAAGAAATACTAGTATCAAGAAAGCAGTACATTCTTTTTGTAAGCCCAGATCCTTTCTCGCTGCCCAACAAGGAAAGAACGCCGTATTACATGGATAGACAGAATCCTTTACGAGAAGTGCACCCAATAAAAGGCGAAGACAATCATTTTCACCGTGTATTTGTATATACACCCATATCTAAACTGGAATTGTTAGAAATGAAGAAAGTGGTACCCAGTCACGATAAAGACCCAGCGGGTTTTCACCGAGAAATTAAAGACATGTTACTGATGGGAGAGTATACCTATCCTGACATTATGACGATATTAAAGGTGCTCTTGCCTGCTGGCATCTATGAAAAACTTAAGGAAAAGGAGTGGGAAGTGGGAGACCAAAAGATAGACTGGACAGCATTAGAAACCGAAGAAAGAGGCCGAACTGCAGGTTCAGGGCTCGGGGATAAAGTTAAAGCATTGCCAGGTTTACTAGTACAGGTACTGCCACGTTTATTAACTACAAAAAAGGAAGATTGGGGTGCAATCTCAGCCTGTAAACAGAAACAAGATGAAGACACTAGTGATTTCTATGCTCGATTTGAAAAATGTTTTAATATAAATAGTGGTATAAAAGCAAATAGTGAGTCATATCCACATTTATTTGTGACAAAATTAGTGGAAAATTCCTTGTCTCAAGTGAAGAATAGAGTATTGAAATTCGAGAGTACATGGCAGGGTAACACTCCGTCACAGATGTTGCAAATGTTACAGTATCATCACAATAGAATTAGAGATGAACAAGAACACGAACAAAGACGTATGAAGGACACTAAAATGAAAATGCTAGTTTCCCAGACAGTTCCAGCGGATGGTCACAAGAAGGGTGTGACACATCCCGGAGATTCAGCAGTTCCTGTAAAAGGGACATGCAATTATTGTAAACAGCCAGGTCATTATGTACACGATTGTCCAGTTCTAAAACGTAATATAGCTGTAGGTATTGCAAAAGAGAGACCACGACTAGTCAGACAGGATCAGAATGAACAAGGAGCTCCGCAGCATGGACAGTCCATGCCAGCTCAGCAACAGTCTATGCCAGTCTCACAACAGCCCATACAGTTTGTGCCAGCTGCACCACCGTTGCCTGCTGCTGCCACACAAACAACAACACGACAAATGTATCAGACCGCACAGTATGAATACCCTGAGTATCAACGTTACGCATGAACAAGCCTAGAGAGGGAAGTTGACTTACCCCTTATTGAAATCCCGGTAGATCAAGAAGGACCTTATGTGCATAGTGAATTATTAGGTCAAGACAGAAAATTTTTACTTGATACAGGGGCAAGTCGAACAACAATAAAACGTAGTGAAGTTCCAGGGGCACCCCTCTCAGGCTCTCAAAATGTTTCCCTTGGTTTTTCAGGAAAACCTATTGTTAATGAAGTATCACAGCCACTCCCACTTACGATTGGTCCCTTGACACGAACTACAGATTTATTGCTTACCAAATCATGTCCAGAAAACTTGTTAGGTATAAAGACATTGAAAGCTTTAGGGGCTATTATATGTTGTTCTCCGGAAGGAGTAAGATTGTTTTTACGTGATTTTATAGGTCACTATGTATCCAGAGACATGGATCCCCGACTACAGACTTTACCCGCACATCTATGGGCACAAGGCCCTACTGATGTTGGTTGCATGGACATTACACCATATCGAGTCACATTAAAGGCAGGAGTGGTACTACCACGAATGCGACAATACAAGTTACCACCAGATGCTGTAGTGGCTTTACTGAAAATCATTGACGAGCTTATTGCCCAAGGAGTGGTTGTGGAAACCGACTCCAATGTATGTAATTCACCGATAATTCCGATTCTTAAACGAACTGATCCAATGGCCCCGCCAGTATATCGATTGGTTGTTGATCTGCGCGAACTAAACAAGTGCATTGTGCCACAATTTCCTGTGGTCCCCGATATCTCATCATTGTTGACAACCATTGATTCACGAGCAACGTTCTTTACAGTAATTGATCTCAAGAATGCCTTTTTCAGCGTCCCCATAGATCCGGAAAGCCAATATCTGTTCGGATTTAGTTTGAATGGACGAAGCTTTAAATTCACACGCGCTCCTCAAGGATTTACAGAAAGCCCCAGCATCTATAGCCAAGCACTGAAACGAGAACTTGACAGTATACACATGCCAGTTTGTACTGCACTGCTTCAATACGTCGATGATCTGCTGATCACCGCCCGAAGCGAACCCGAATGTGAAAAAGCATCTCTGACAGTTTTACAATTTCTAGCCTACAAGGGGCACAAGGTGTCTCCTTCTAAGCTGCAATTCTGTGTCCAGCGAGTTGTTTATCTTGGTCACTCGCTGTCCAAGGAGGGAAGACAGCTTACACCCGACCGCATTCAGTTAATTGCTAACATGCCAATACCCAAGACACAAAAGGAGGTGCGGGCTTTTATAGGCCTCACTTCATATTGTAGGCAGTGGATCCCTCAATATGCATTCCTAGCAAAACCACTCATTCAGTTGACAACGCAGGAGGCAGCCACATCGACTGTCCTCCCTTGGACTCAGGAACACACACTAGCTTTTGAAAGCTTAAAGAAAGCTCTATGTCAAGCACCTGTTTTAGCGACACCATGTTACTATAAGCATTTTACACTCTTTGTTACAGAACGTGAAGGTACTGCTTTGTCAGTGCTCACTCAGGAACAAGCAGGATCACGCAAGCCATGTGCTTACTTTTCTAGTACATTAGATCCCGTGGCTCAGGCTTTGCCTGCGTGCCTGAAATCAGTAGCAGCGACAGCTTTAGCAATCAGACAAAGTGATGCCATAGTGTTAGGACATCCATTGACAGTACAAGTACCACACGCAGTAGAGGTTCTTGTGAACCGAACGCAAACACAACACTTGACCGTAGCTAGACTTACAGGATATGAACTGACATTGTTTCAGCCACATATAGAAATCCGACGCTGTAATACATTGAATCCTGCTACACTTTTACCTGTAATTGGAACAGACCCACTAGCTCATGATTGTGTTGAAGTCATTACAATAACGACGAAGCCCAGACAAGACTTGACAGATGTTCCATTGTTAGATCCAGACCTGACGTTGTATGTAGATGGATCATGTAGGAGAACAAGTACAGGAGATTTGGTGGCCGCGTATGCAGTCACAACAGATACTGAAGTCATTGAAACAAACTGTATAGATACTTTGTCAGCCCAAGCAGCAGAGCTTATTGCTCTGACACAAGCCTGTATTCAAGCCACAAATAAGAAAGTTAACATATACACTGATTCACGTTATGCATTCGGAGTCGTACATGACTTCGGGGTGCTGTGGCGAGAGAGAGGTTATTTAACTTCTCACGGTACCCACATTCAGCACGGGTCCCTCATTCATGCTCTGCTAGACGCAATTCATCTACCCACTGCTATATCAATTATGAAATGCAAAGCACATACGAAAGTCACTGATATCATTTCTCAAGGCAATGATTTAGCTGACAGAACAGCTAAACAGACTGCTCAGACTCGCACATCCGACATGACAAAGCCAATAGTTCCGACACCAACACAGTGTATGACGATTAAGGATCCCGCACTTGACATAATTGACATACAGACACATGCTACAGCAGACGAAACAAAGAAATGGACTGAACTAGGAGGGATCCAAACAGACCAGGGATGGATGACGAAGGAGAAATCTGTATGGTTCCTTCCTGATTCTATGGTCCAAGCCATTATAACTACAATTCACAGTCCGGCGCATTTAGGAGAGAAAGCTATGCTAGACAGCATCCAACACATTTGGTTCAACAAACATCTACGAGCAGCAGCTAAACAAAAAGTCCGTACCTGTATGATATGTTGTCAGTTTAACCCAGGAAAAAGCATTCCCGTAGAGCAGGGTGGATTTCAGCCTCCTGATCACCCTTTCGAAGTCCTCCAGATGGATTACATCCAGATGGAACGATGTCGAGGATTCAAATATGTTCTTGTAGTTGTCTGTGCTCTTTCCCGATGGACTGAAGCATACCCAGTATCAGATTACACTGCCCCGACTACTGCCAAACAGTTGGTTCGAGAATTCTTCCCACGGTACGGTTTACCACGTGTTGTCTATTCAGATAACGGCCAGCCTTTCTCATCCGAATTGATGAAACATGTTTCACTTTTGCTAGGATATCAGTGGAAGTTTCATTGTGTCCGACACCCCGAGGCAGCAGGTCTCGTGGAACGACATAATCAAACTTTGAAAATCAGATTGTCCAAAATATGTAGGGAGAAAGGTGTCGATTGGATAGTAGCCTTACCAGTTGCACTCTTTTACATGAGAATGGTAGCACACTCTCGAACAGGGCTATCCCCTTATGAGGTGATCTTTGGCAGACCGCCGAATATGTGGGGGACGCCTATACCCCGTAAAATAACTGATGTTGATTGTAATATGCTGACAGATTACCTGGCTTCCTTGATGTCTGCACTACAATCTTGTCGTTCACAGGTAGCTGCAGCCTTTCCTGACAACACTGAGGTGAAACCCCATGACGTAATTCCGGGGGATTTCGTACTTGTGAGGAACTTTGACCGAAAGACTCAGCTGGAGCCCAGGTGGAAGACGCCCAAACTGGTCCTGCTCACCACAAGGACAGCCGTGAAGATCGAGGGCAGGAAGGGATGGGTGCATTCAAGTCATATTAAGAAATTTCATGGACTTCCTTCGGATATAAATAGCCCTCCTCGTGTGTCTTCACCCATTGACTCAAAGCTACCTTTGGCTGAGGCCAGTAGCAAAGACCTTTATAAATTGAAACTCAGACCCAAGCCGTCGGACGATTTGATTGTTTAAGTCCTCTCCAAGGTGAAGCGGTTGAATCTGTCTCCGACATGTATCCCTTAGGTCTGAATCATGAACAATCGAGAACAATGTTGAAACGACATGCATACTGTAAAGCACTGCATAGCCACTGTATAGTGACATTATTAATTTTGTTTTTCTTGAGTTTTATAATAATAACTGCAAGTATATTGTTGCATATGTATTATCCTATTTCTAAACATGTTTTCAATATAACTGATGAACATTCTTTTAGTGACCTACCCCCACATGAATTGTCCTATAGACTTGCGCTGCGTAATAACACTTTCATTAGTATGTTACATCATTCCCATCAGACTAGTAATGCTACTAATTGTTGGGTGTGTGGCCGACTCCCTCCCTATCAGGAGTTGAAGGGAGTTCTGCCTTTCTTTCCACATCCGTTCACACATAATGGCTCCTGTGGAGCATGGTTTAGTTTAATAAATTCCATAGACTCAGACACAGCAGTTTATCAAGACCATTGGATATGGGGAAATCTGAACCTAGTTTTATTCAAAGTCTGTTACCCTGATAAGGAGGGTCACCCCAGTAGAACAGGAACTGATCTAGAAAATGAAGTGTATGGATTAGGTAATTTTACACCTAATCTCATGATTCTGAATGTCGAATCCGAAGTTGAACTAATTTTGCCCACCATGTCAGTATTTCCAGTTAAGGGTGAATTATGTGTAAGAAAAGTTGGTTCCATACATATGGGCCATAGTAAATGCACTACTACAGTAGAATTCAGTGATCAAGGCAAATCTTCATTTAGAGCTTCTCGCCATTCCTACTTTATATGTGGTCAGACCGCATATATGCGTCTGCCTCTAGATTGGGATGGTACCTGTTACGTTGCATTCCTTTTGCCACCTGTTTTCCTAGCTCCTCCTGATTATTACCGAAATGTTCATTTAGTACACAATAGAGAGCGGAGAGATCTCCCAGTTGTCGATTATACTGAGACGGCATGGGACAAGTATGTAGATTTCAATAAAGGCATCTTCCCCTATATAGGTACAATTTCCAATAGTAAGCTAATACGTAGATTAACTAAGACTCTTGAAGCTGTAGTGAATGAAACTATTGCCGCCCTAGGCAATCTGACAGAGGAGCAATCTGCGATGAGAATTGTTGTTCTTCAAAATCGTCTTGTCCTTGACGTCATCCTAGCCGATAGGGGCGGAGCTTGTAGGGTCATCGGATCAAGCTGCTGCGTATTCATACCAGAAAATTCGCCATCTGTATATAAAGCTATAACCCGCCTTCATAAGATTGTGAGCCAGATACACGAGAATCCAGGCACTTGGACTTGGTCCGGGTGGTTTTGGAGTGTGATATCAGCCTGGGGATGGAGAGTTCTATCCTTCCTAGGTATTGGCCTTCTTATACTATTCAGTTGCTGCTTATGCCTGCAATGTGGACCAGCGATTTGTGGCCTGTGTGCCACATCGTGTATTCCACATCAAGGTTTTCACTCAAGATCCCGGAAGAAGAAAGAAGAAGAAATGATGCTCCATGAACTAATCGATGGATTAATGAAGATTGATGTTTCTTGATGGGCAAGTAGGGGACAAGGAGGGAATGTGGAAATATGGATTTTCATGATCAGTTATGTCCCCTATCTTGGACCCCAACGGTTCTATATGCATGTTACAAGTACATGTATGTTCCCTCCAGTTCCAGTTCTGAAGACGCAAACACATGTGCGTCCACCGTCAACATGTCCTCTGTCAGATCCGCCATGAATGGGCTGGATATTCGATTCCTAAGTATGAAAGGCCACCGACTTTATATGGCTCAGTTACTCCATTTTTACAGTTCAGGCGAGTAGGCCCGATTCTGCCATCAAGCTCTTCCTTGTTCTCTGCCTCTGACAGCTTCAGCTTGAGCTCGCATCTGTATCCATGAACTTTGTCCTACTCCCTGTGCAGCTAACGGTGCCTGCCTCGGCCGGTTTTGCCTGCCTGCCAAGAAACTGTATTTCACCTTCGAATTATCTACTTTGCTCCTCAGCCGATGCATTCCTGTCTAGTAGTTTAGGTAAACATTTCCTTCAGCTACCGAGCAAAGGGCCCGGCCTCTCTGTCCTCCTGCAAGTAATTCATAGCCCTGTTACCATGGAAAGTTTCTGCCCCTTGCATCTCATATAGACACTTAGACGCTTGTGCACGCACACAGTCAGTATAGAATAGATTCTGTCCGAGAGTCCTTCCTTGTGGATAACATAGTTCTTTAAACATAGGATGTTAGATATGATTTGGGATTAGGTTGACTTGACCCCCCAGACTTCTTGTCTCCACATGTAGAGCTAAATGTCAAGTCCCCTTCACCCCCTAGTTGCACGTCAATCACACGTCATGCTGCTGCGCGCGCATCTCTGCCAAGTATTATCTTATAGATCCACCTATATATGACATCATAACCAATCATGTTTCGTTTTATTCCTTATTACGCCCATTTTCGACTACGCATATGCATTATCGTTTCTCTTATCAATTGTTACGCCTTCTACATTTGTTTCATTGTAATGTATGTTCTATAAAAGCAATTTCTTGTCAATAAAATATCGTACTTCACTTCCTGAACCCCCGTGGTGACGGAACCTGAAGGCCGCGACTCGAGTCGGCCATTTTGGAATAAAGACCATTCAGAAACCTCTTATACCACGGATTCTGCCTCTTATTTTTCTGAGCTATCTTATTTAAATTCCGTATTAAATTCAGTCCAGGTAATTAGAATATTTACCACAGTTGGAAGAGGGGTCTTGTGTATCAGAGACATACTTTTACGTCATTTCTGAGTTAAAAGATGGGTCTAGTTTATTAAAGACATAGTTTTAAGTAATTTCTGAGTTAGAAGAGGGCTCTTGTGTATTAAAGACATAGTTTTGCGTCATTTCTGAGTTGGAAGAGGGGTCTTGTGTATCAGAGACGTAGTTTTATGTCATTTCTGAGTTGTCAGATGGATCTTGTGTATCAGAGACGTAGTTTGACGTAATTTCTGAGTTGGAAGAGAGGTCTTGTGTATCAGAGACGTAGTTTTATGTCATTTTTGAGTTTGAAGGGGGTATTGTGTATCAGAGACGTAGTATTATATCATTTCTGGGGTAGAAGAGGAGTCTTGTGTATCAGATGCATAATTCTACATCATTTCTGAGTTTTAAGAGGGATCTTGTGTATCAAAGACATAGTTTTACGTAATTTCTGAGTTTGAAGTGGGGTCTTGTGTATTAGAGATGTAGTTTTACGTCATTTTTGAGTTGGAAGAGGGGTCTTGTGTATCAGAGACGTAGTTTTATGTCATTTCTGAGTTGGAAAAGAGATCTTGTGTATCATAGACATAGTTTTACATCATTTCTGAGTTAGAAGAGGGGTCTTGTGTATCAAAGACATAGTTTTACATCATTTCTGAGTTAAAAGAGGGGTCTTGTATATCAAAGACACAGTTTTGCGTCATTTCAGAGTTAGAAAAGGGGACTTGTGCATCAAAGACATAGTTTTACGTCATTTCTGAGTTGGAAGAGTGGTCTTGTGTATCAGAAACGTAGTTTTATGTCATTTCTGAGTTGGAAGAGAGGTCTTGTGTATTAGAGACATAGTTTTACGTCATTTCTGAGTTAAAAGATGGGTCTAGAATAGTAAAGACATAGTTTTACGTCATTTCTGAGTTAGAAGAGGGCTCTTGTGTATTAAAGACATAGTTTTGCGTTATTTCTGAGTTAGAAAAGTGGTCTTCTGTATCAAAGAAATAGTTTTACGTCATTTCTGAGTTGGAAGAGGGGTCTTGTGTATCAGAGACGTAGTTTTGCGTTATTTCTGAGATGGAAGAGAGGTCTTATGTATCAGAGACATAGTTTTGCGTCATTTCTGAGTTAGAAGAGGGGTCTTGTGTATCAAAGACATAGTTTTACATCATTTCTGAGTTAGAAGAGGGGTCTTATTTATTAAAGACATAGTTTTGCAACATTTCTGAGCTGGAAGAGTGGTCTTGTGTACCAGAGGCGTAGTTTTATGTCATTTCTGAGTTGTCAGATGGATCTTGTGTATCAGAGACGTAGTTTGACGTAATTTCTGAGTTGGAAGAGGGGTCTTGTTTATCAGAGATGTAGTTTTACATCATTTCTGAGTTGGTAGACATGTCTTGTGTATTAGAGATGCAGTTTTGCGTCATTTCTGAGTTAGAAGAGGGGTCTTGTCTATCAGAGATGTAGTTTTATGTCATTTCTGAGTTAGAAGAGGGCTCTTGTATATTAGAGACGTAGTTTTACGTCATTTCTGAGTTGGAAGATGGGTCTTGTGTATCAAAGACATAGTTTTACGTCATTTCTGAGTTAAAAGATGGGTCTAGTTTATTAAAGACATAGTTTTAAGTAATTTCTGAGTTAGAAGAGGGCTCTTGTGTATTAAAGACATAGTTTTATGTCATTTCTGAGTTAGAAGAGGGGTCTTGTGTATTAGAGATGTAGTTTTACATAATTTCTGAGTTAGAAGAGGGGTCGTGTATATCAGAGACGTAGTTTTACGTCATTTCTGAGTTGGAAGATAGGTCTTGTGTATCAGAGAAGTCGTTTTATGTCATTTCTGAGTTGGAAAAGAGATCTTGTGTATCATAGACATAGTTTTACGTAATTTCTGAGTTAGAAGAGGTGTCTTGTGTATCAAAGACATAGTTTTGCGTCATTTCTGAGTTGGAAGAGGGGTCTTGTGTATCAGAGACGTAGTTTTATTTCATTTCCGAGTTGTTAGAGGGGTCTTGTGTATCAGACACATAGGTTTACGTCATTTCTGAGTTGGAAGAGGGGTCTTGTGTGTCAGAGACATAGTTTTACGTCAATTCTGAGTTAAAAGATGGTCTAGTGTAGTAAAGACATAGTTTTACGTCATTTCTGAGTTAGAAGAGGGCTCTTGTGTATTAAATACATAGTTTTATGTCATTTCTGAGTTAGAAGAGGGGTCTTGTGTATTAGAGATGTAGTTTTACATAATTTCTGAGTTGGAAGAGGGGTCTTGTGTATCAGGGACGTAGTTCTATGTCATTTCTGAGTTGGAAGAGAGGTCTTGTGTATTAGAGACAAAGTTTTACGTCAATTCTGAGTTAATTGATGGTCTAGTGTAGTAAAGACATAGTTTAACGTCATTTCTGAGTTAGAAGAGGGCTCTTGTGTATTAAAGACATAGTTTTATGTCATTTCTGAGTTAGAAGGGGGACTTGTGTATCGGAGACGTAGTGTTATATCATTTCTGAGGTAGAAGCGGGGTCTTGTGTATCAGAGACGTAGTATTATATCATTTCTGAGGTAGAAGAGGGGTCTTGTGTATCAGAGACGTAGTTTTATGTTATTTCTGAGTTGTCAGATGGATCTTGTGTATCAGAGACGTAGTTTGACGTAATTTCTGAGTTGGAAGAGAGGTCTTGAGTATCAGAGACATAGTTTTATGTCATTTTTGAGTTTGAAGGGGGTATTGTGTATCAGAGACGTAGTATTATATCATTTCTGGGGTAGAAGAGGAGTCTCGTGTATCAGATGCATAATTCTACATCATTTCTGAGTTTTAAGAGGGATCTTGTGTATCAAAGACATAGTTTTATGTAATTTCTGAGTTGGAAGAGGGGTCTTCTGTATCAGAGATGTAGTTTTACATCATTTCTAAGTTGGAAGACATGTCTTGTGTATTAGAGATGCAGTTTTGCGTCATTTCTGAGTTAGAAGAGGGGTCTTGTGTATTAAAGACATAGTTTTACATCATTTCTGAGTTAGAAGAGGGGTCTTATTTATTAAAGACATAGTTTTGCAACATTTCTGAGCTGGAAGAGGGGTCTTGTGTATCAGAGGCGTAGTTTTATGTCATTTCTGAGTTGTCAGATGGATCTTGTGTATCAGAGACGTAGTTTGACGTAATTTCTGAGTTGGAAGAGGGGTCTTGTTTATCAGAGAGGCAGTTTTACATCATTTCTGAGTTGGTAGACATGTCTTGTGTATTAGAGATGCAGTTTTGCGTCATTTCTGAGTTAGAAGAGGGGTCTTGTCTATCAGAGATGTAGTTTTATGTCATTTCTGAGTTAGAAGAGGGCTCTTGTATATTAGAGACGTAGTTTTACGTCATTTCTGAGTTGGAAGATGGGTCTTGTGTATCAAAGACATAGTTTTACGTCATTTCTGAGTTAAAAGATGGGTCTAGTTTATTAAAGACATAGTTTTAAGTAATTTCTGAGTTAGAAGAGGGCTCTTGTGTATTAAAGACATAGTTTTACATCATTTCTGAGTTAGAAGAGGGGTCTTGTTCATTAAAGACATAGTTTTGCATCATTTCTGAGTTGGAAGAGGGGTCTTTTGTATCAGTGACGTAGTTTTACGTCATTTCTGAGTTGGAAGATGGATCTTGTGTATCAGAGAAGTAGTTTTATGTCATTTCTGAGTTGGAAAAGAGATCTTGTGTATCATAGACATAGTTTTACGTAATTTCTAAGTTAGAAGAGGTGTCTTGTGTATTAAAGACATAGTTTTGCGTCATTTCTGAGTTAAAAGAGGGGTCTTGTGTATTAGAGATGTATTTTTACGTCATTTCTGAGTTGGAAGAGGGGTCTTGTGTATCAGATGCAAAATTCTACATCATTTCTGAGTTTTAAGAGGGATCTTGTGTATCAAAGACATAGTTTTATGTAATTTCTGAGTTAGAAGGGGGACTTGTGTATCGGAGACGTAGTATTATATCATTTCTGAGGTAGAAGCGGGGTCTTGTGTATCAGAGACGTAGTATTATATCATTTCTGAGGTAGAAGAGGGGTCTTGTGTATCAGAGACGTAGTTTTATGTCATTTCTGAGTTGTCAGATGGATCTTGTGTATCAGAGACGTAGTTTGACGTAATTTCTGAGTTGGAAGAGAGGTCTTGTGTATCAGAGACATAGTTTTATGTCATTTTTGAGTTTGAAGGGGGTATTGTGTATCAGAGACGTAGTATTATATCATTTCTGGGGTAGAAGAGGAGTCTCGTGTATCAGATGCATAATTCTACATCATTTCTGAGTTTTAAGAGGGATCTTGTGTATCAAAGACATAGTTTTATGTAATTTCTGAGTTGGAAGAGGGGTCTTCTGTATCAGAGATGTAGTTTTACATCATTTCTAAGTTGGAAGACATGTCTTGTGTATTAGAGATGCAGTTTTGCGTCATTTCTGAGTTAGAAGAGGGGTCTTGTGTATTAAAGACATAGTTTTACATCATTTCTGAGTTAGAAGAGGGGTCTTATTTATTAAAGACATAGTTTTGCAACATTTCTGAGCTGGAAGAGGGGTCTTGTGTATCAGAGGCGTAGTTTTATGTCATTTCTGAGTTGTCAGATGGATCTTGTGTATCAGAGACGTAGTTTGACATAATTTCTGAGTTGGAAGAGGGGTCTTGTTTATCAGAGATGCAGTTTTACATCATTTCTGAGTTGGTAGACATGTCTTGTGTATTAGAGATGCAGTTTTGCGTCATTTCTGAGTTAGAAGAGGGGTCTTGTCTATCAGAGATGTAGTTTTATGTCATTTCTGAGTTAGAAGAGGGCTCTTGTATATTAGAGACGTAGTTTTACGTCATTTCTGAGTTGGAAGATGGGTCTTGTGTATCAAAGACATAGTTTTACGTCATTTCTGAGTTAAAAGATGGGTCTAGTTTATTAAAGACATAGTTTTAAGTAATTTCTGAGTTAGAAGAGGGCTCTTGTGTATTAAAGACATAGTTTTACATCATTTCTGAGTTAGAAGAGGGGTCTTGTTCATTAAAGACATAGTTTTGCATCATTTCTGAGTTGGAAGAGGGGTCTTTTGTATCAGTGACGTAGTTTTACGTCATTTCTGAGTTGGAAGATGGATCTTGTGTATCAGAGAAGTAGTTTTATGTCATTTCTGAGTTGGAAAAGAGATCTTGTGTATCATAGACATAGTTTTACGTAATTTCTGAGTTAGAAGAGGTGTCTTGTGTATTAAAGACATAGTTTTGCGTCATTTCTGAGTTAAAAGAGGGGTCTTGTGTATTAGAGATGTATTTTTACGTCATTTCTGAGTTGGAAGAGGGGTCTTGTGTATCAGATGCAAAATTCTACATCATTTCTGAGTTTTAAGAGGGATCTTGTGTATCAAAGACATAGTTTTATGTAATTTCTGAGTTGGAAGTGGGGTCTTGTGTATCAGAGACATAGTTTTAAGTCATTTCTGAGTTAAAAGAGGGGTCTTGTGTATTAGAGATGTATTTTTACGTCATTTCTGAGTTGGAAGAGGGGTCTTGTGTATCAGAGACGTAGTTTTATGTCATTTCTGATTTGGAAGAGGGGTCTTGTGTATCAGAGACGTAGTTTTACATCATTTCTGAGTTAAAAGATGGCTCTAAAGTAGTAAAGACATAGTTTTACGTCATTTCTGAGTTAGAAGAGGGCTCTTGTGTATTAAAGACATAGTTTTGCGTTATTTCTGAGTTAGAAAAGTGGTCTTCTGTATCAAAGAAATAGTTTTACGTCATTTCTGAGTTGGAAGAGGGGTCTTGTGTATCAGAGACGTAGTTTTACGTAATTTCTGAGATGGAAGAGAGGTCTTGTGTATCAGAGACATAGTTTTGCGTCATTTCTGAGTTAGAAGAGGGGTCTTGTGTATTAGAGACGTAGTTTTACGTAATTTCTGAGATGGAAGAGAGATCTTGTGTATCAGAGACATAGTTTTACGTCATTTCTGAGTTGGAAGAGGGGTCTTGTGTATCAGAGACGTAGTTTTACGTAATTTCTGAGATGGAAGAGAGGTCTTGTGTATCAGAGACATAGTTTTGCGTCATTTCTGAGTTAGAAGAGGGGTCTTGTGTATTAGAGACATAGTTTTACGTCATTTCTGAGTTGGAAGAGGGGTCTTGTGTATTAGAGACATAGTTTTACGTCATTTCTGAGTTAAAAGATGGCTCTAGAGTAGTAAAGACATAGTTTTACGTCATTTCTGAGTTAGAAAAGTGGTCTTCTGTATCAAAGAAATAGTTTTACGTCATTTCTGAGTTGGAAGAGGGGTCTTGTGTATCAGAGACGTAGTTTTACGTAATTTCTGAGATGGAAGAGAGATCTTGTGTATCAGAGACATAGTTTTACGTCATTTCTGAGTTGGAAGAGGGGTCTTGTGTATCAGAGACGTAGTTTTACATCATTTCTGAGTTGGAAGAGAGGTTTTGTGTATTAGAGACGTAGTTTTGCGTCATTTCTGAGTTAGAAGAGGGGTCTTGTGTGTCAGAGATGTAGTTTTATATCATTTCTGAGTTAGAAGAGGGGTCTTGTGTATTAAAGACACAGTTTTGCGTCATTTCTGAGTTGGAAGAGGGGTCTTGTGTATCAGAGACGTAGTTTTATTTCATTTCCGAGTTGTCAGAGGGGTCTTGTGTATCAGAGACATAGGTTTACGTCATTTTTGAGTTGGAAGAGGGGTCTTGTGTATCAGAGACATACTTTTGCGTCATTTCTGAGTTAAAAGATGGGTCTAGTGTATTAAAGACATAGTTTTACGTAATTTCTGAGTTAGAAGAGGTCTCTTGTGTATTAAAGACATAGTTTTACATCATTTCTGAGTTAGAAGAGGGGTCTTGTTTATTAAAGACATAGTTTTGCATCATTTCTGAGTTGGAAGAGGGGTCTTGTGTATCAGAGACGTAGTTTTATGTCATTTCTGAGTTGTAAGATGTATCTTGTGTATCAGAGGCGTAATTTGACGTAATTTCTGAGTTGGAAAAGAGATCTTGTGTATCATAGACATAGTTTTACGTAATTTCTGAGTTAGAAGAGGTGTCTTGTGTATCAAAGACATAGTTTTGCGTCATTTCTGAGTTGGAAGAGGGGTCTTGTGTATCAGAGACGTAGTTTTATTTCATTTCCGAGATGTTAGAGGGGTCTTGTGTATCAGACACATAGGTTTACGTCATTTCTGAGTTGGAAGAGTGGTCTTGTGTGTCAGAGACATAGTTTTACGTCAATTCTGAGTTAAAAGATGGTCTAGTGTAGTAAAGACATAGTTTAACGTCATTTCTGAGTTAGAAGAGGGCTCTTGTGTATTAAAGACATAGTTTTATGTCATTTCTGAGTTAGAAGGGGGACTTGTGTATCGGAGACGTAGTATTATATCGTTTCTGAGGTAGAAGCGGGGTCTTGTGTATCAGAGACGTAGTATTATATCATTTCTGAGGTAGAAGAGGGGTCTTGTGTATCAGAGACGTAGTTTTATGTCATTTCTGAGTTGTCAGATGGATCTTGTGTATCAGAGACGTAGTTTGACGTAATTTCTGAGTTGGAAGAGAGGTCTTGTGTATCAGAGACGTAGTTTTATGTCATTTTTGAGTTTGAAGGGGGTATTGTGTATCAGAGACGTAGTATTATATCATTTCTGGGGTAGAAGAGGAGTCTTGTGTATCAGATGCATAATTCTACATCATTTCTGAGTTTTAAGAGGGATCTTGTGTATCAAAGACATAGTTTTACGTAATTTCTGAGTTTGAAGTGGGGTCTTGTGTATTAGAGATGTAGTTTTACGTCATTTTTGAGTTGGAAGAGGGGTCTTGTGTATCAGAGACGTAGTTTTATGTCATTTCTGAGTTGGAAAAGAGATCTTGTGTATCATAGACATAGTTTTACATCATTTCTGAGTTAGAAGAGGGGTCTTGTGTATCAAAGACATAGTTTTACATCATTTCTGAGTTAAAAGAGGGGTCTTGTATATCAAAGACACAGTTTTGCGTCATTTCAGAGTTAGAAAAGGGGACTTGTGCATCAAAGACATAGTTTTACGTCATTTCTGAGTTGGAAGAGTGGTCTTGTGTATCAGAAACGTAGTTTTATGTCATTTCTGAGTTGGAAGAGAGGTCTTGTGTATTAGAGACATAGTTTTACGTCATTTCTGAGTTAAAAGATGGGTCTAGAATAGTAAAGACATAGTTTTACGTCATTTCTGAGTTAGAAGAGGGCTCTTGTGTATTAAAGACATAGTTTTGCGTTATTTCTGAGTTAGAAAAGTGGTCTTCTGTATCAAAGAAATAGTTTTACGTCATTTCTGAGTTGGAAGAGGGGTCTTGTGTATCAGAGACGTAGTTTTGCGTTATTTCTGAGATGGAAGAGAGGTCTTATGTATCAGAGACATAGTTTTGCGTCATTTCTGAGTTAGAAGAGGGGTCTTGTGTATCAAAGACATAGTTTTACATCATTTCTGAGTTAGAAGAGGGGTCTTATTTATTAAAGACATAGTTTTGCAACATTTCTGAGCTGGAAGAGTGGTCTTGTGTACCAGAGGCGTAGTTTTATGTCATTTCTGAGTTGTCAGATGGATCTTGTGTATCAGAGACGTAGTTTGACGTAATTTCTGAGTTGGAAGAGGGGTCTTGTTTATCAGAGATGTAGTTTTACATCATTTCTGAGTTGGTAGACATGTCTTGTGTATTAGAGATGCAGTTTTGCGTCATTTCTGAGTTAGAAGAGGGGTCTTGTCTATCAGAGATGTAGTTTTATGTCATTTCTGAGTTAGAAGAGGGCTCTTGTATATTAGAGACGTAGTTTTACGTCATTTCTGAGTTGGAAGATGGGTCTTGTGTATCAAAGACATAGTTTTACGTCATTTCTGAGTTAAAAGATGGGTCTAGTTTATTAAAGACATAGTTTTAAGTAATTTCTGAGTTAGAAGAGGGCTCTTGTGTATTAAAGACATAGTTTTATGTCATTTCTGAGTTAGAAGAGGGGTCTTGTGTATTAGAGATGTAGTTTTACATAATTTCTGAGTTAGAAGAGGGGTCGTGTATATCAGAGACGTAGTTTTACGTCATTTCTGAGTTGGAAGATAGGTCTTGTGTATCAGAGAAGTCGTTTTATGTCATTTCTGAGTTGGAAAAGAGATCTTGTGTATCATAGACATAGTTTTACGTAATTTCTGAGTTAGAAGAGGTGTCTTGTGTATCAAAGACATAGTTTTGCGTCATTTCTGAGTTGGAAGAGGGGTCTTGTGTATCAGAGACGTAGTTTTATTTCATTTCCGAGTTGTTAGAGGGGTCTTGTGTATCAGACACATAGGTTTACGTCATTTCTGAGTTGGAAGAGGGGTCTTGTGTGTCAGAGACACAGTTTTACGTCAATTCTGAGTTAAAAGATGGTCTAGTGTAGTAAAGACATAGTTTTACGTCATTTCTGAGTTAGAAGAGGGCTCTTGTGTATTAAATACATAGTTTTATGTCATTTCTGAGTTAGAAGAGGGGTCTTGTGTATTAGAGATGTAGTTTTACATAATTTCTGAGTTGGAAGAGGGGTCTTGTGTATCAGGGACGTAGTTCTATGTCATTTCTGAGTTGGAAGAGAGGTCTTGTGTATTAGAGACAAAGTTTTACGTCAATTCTGAGTTAATTGATGGTCTAGTGTAGTAAAGACATAGTTTAACGTCATTTCTGAGTTAGAAGAGGGCTCTTGTGTATTAAAGACATAGTTTTATGTCATTTCTGAGTTAGAAGGGGGACTTGTGTATCGGAGACGTAGTGTTATATCATTTCTGAGGTAGAAGCGGGGTCTTGTGTATCAGAGACGTAGTATTATATCATTTCTGAGGTAGAAGAGGGGTCTTGTGTATCAGAGACGTAGTTTTATGTTATTTCTGAGTTGTCAGATGGATCTTGTGTATCAGAGACGTAGTTTGAAGTAATTTCTGAGTTGGAAGAGAGGTCTTGTGTATCAGAGACATAGTTTTATGTCATTTTTGAGTTTGAAGGGGGTATTGTGTATCAGAGACGTAGTATTATATCATTTCTGGGGTAGAAGAGGAGTCTCGTGTATCAGATGCATAATTCTACATCATTTCTGAGTTTTAAGAGGGATCTTGTGTATCAAAGACATAGTTTTATGTAATTTCTGAGTTGGAAGAGGGGTCTTCTGTATCAGAGATGTAGTTTTACATCATTTCTAAGTTGGAAGACATGTCTTGTGTATTAGAGATGCAGTTTTGCGTCATTTCTGAGTTAGAAGAGGGGTCTTGTGTATTAAAGACATAGTTTTACATCATTTCTGAGTTAGAAGAGGGGTCTTATTTATTAAAGACATAGTTTTGCAACATTTCTGAGCTGGAAGAGGGGTCTTGTGTATCAGAGGCGTAGTTTTATGTCATTTCTGAGTTGTCAGATGGATCTTGTGTATCAGAGACGTAGTTTGACGTAATTTCTGAGTTGGAAGAGGGGTCTTGTTTATCAGAGATGCAGTTTTACATCATTTCTGAGTTGGTAGACATGTCTTGTGTATTAGAGATGCAGTTTTGCGTCATTTCTGAGTTAGAAGAGGGGTCTTGTCTATCAGAGATGTAGTTTTATGTCATTTCTGAGTTAGAAGAGGGCTCTTGTATATTAGAGACGTAGTTTTACGTCATTTCTGAGTTGGAAGATGGGTCTTGTGTATCAAAGACATAGTTTTACGTCATTTCTGAGTTAAAAGATGGGTCTAGTTTATTAAAGACATAGTTTTAAGTAATTTCTGAGTTAGAAGAGGGCTCTTGTGTATTAAAGACATAGTTTTACATCATTTCTGAGTTAGAAGAGGGGTCTTGTTCATTAAAGACATAGTTTTGCATCATTTCTGAGTTGGAAGAGGGGTCTTTTGTATCAGTGACGTAGTTTTACGTCATTTCTGAGTTGGAAGATGGATCTTGTGTATCAGAGAAGTAGTTTTATGTCATTTCTGAGTTGGAAAAGAGATCTTGTGTATCATAGACATAGTTTTACGTAATTTCTAAGTTAGAAGAGGTGTCTTGTGTATTAAAGACATAGTTTTGCGTCATTTCTGAGTTAAAAGAGGGGTCTTGTGTATTAGAGATGTATTTTTACGTCATTTCTGAGTTGGAAGAGGGGTCTTGTGTATCAGATGCAAAATTCTACATCATTTCTGAGTTTTAAGAGGGATCTTGTGTATCAAAGACATAGTTTTATGTAATTTCTGAGTTAGAAGGGGGACTTGTGTATCGGAGACGTAGTATTATATCATTTCTGAGGTAGAAGCGGGGTCTTGTGTATCAGAGACGTAGTATTATATCATTTCTGAGGTAGAAGAGGGGTCTTGTGTATCAGAGACGTAGTTTTATGTCATTTCTGAGTTGTCAGATGGATCTTGTGTATCAGAGACGTAGTTTGACGTAATTTCTGAGTTGGAAGAGAGGTCTTGTGTATCAGAGACATAGTTTTATGTCATTTTTGAGTTTGAAGGGGGTATTGTGTATCAGAGACGTAGTATTATATCATTTCTGGGGTAGAAGAGGAGTCTCGTGTATCAGATGCATAATTCTACATCATTTCTGAGTTTTAAGAGGGATCTTGTGTATCAAAGACATAGTTTTATGTAATTTCTGAGTTGGAAGAGGGGTCTTCTGTATCAGAGATGTAGTTTTACATCATTTCTAAGTTGGAAGACATGTCTTGTGTATTAGAGATGCAGTTTTGCGTCATTTCTGAGTTAGAAGAGGGGTCTTGTGTATTAAAGACATAGTTTTACATCATTTCTGAGTTAGAAGAGGGGTCTTATTTATTAAAGACATAGTTTTGCAACATTTCTGAGCTGGAAGAGGGGTCTTGTGTATCAGAGGCGTAGTTTTATGTCATTTCTGAGTTGTCAGATGGATCTTGTGTATCAGAGACGTAGTTTGACATAATTTCTGAGTTGGAAGAGGGGTCTTGTTTATCAGAGATGCAGTTTTACATCATTTCTGAGTTGGTAGACATGTCTTGTGTATTAGAGATGCAGTTTTGCGTCATTTCTGAGTTAGAAGAGGGGTCTTGTCTATCAGAGATGTAGTTTTATGTCATTTCTGAGTTAGAAGAGGGCTCTTGTATATTAGAGACGTAGTTTTACGTCATTTCTGAGTTGGAAGATGGGTCTTGTGTATCAAAGACATAGTTTTACGTCATTTCTGAGTTAAAAGATGGGTCTAGTTTATTAAAGACATAGTTTTAAGTAATTTCTGAGTTAGAAGAGGGCTCTTGTGTATTAAAGACATAGTTTTACATCATTTCTGAGTTAGAAGAGGAGTCTTGTTCATTAAAGACATAGTTTTGCATCATTTCTGAGTTGGAAGAGGGGTCTTTTGTATCAGTGACGTAGTTTTACGTCATTTCTGAGTTGGAAGATGGATCTTGTGTATCAGAGAAGTAGTTTTATGTCATTTCTGAGTTGGAAAAGAGATCTTGTGTATCATAGACATAGTTTTACGTAATTTCTGAGTTAGAAGAGGTGTCTTGTGTATTAAAGACATAGTTTTGCGTCATTTCTGAGTTAAAAGAGGGGTCTTGTGTATTAGAGATGTATTTTTACGTCATTTCTGAGTTGGAAGAGGGGTCTTGTGTATCAGATGCAAAATTCTACATCATTTCTGAGTTTTAAGAGGGATCTTGTGTATCAAAGACATAGTTTTATGTAATTTCTGAGTTGGAAGTGGGGTCTTGTGTATCAGAGACATAGTTTTAAGTCATTTCTGAGTTAAAAGAGGGGTCTTGTGTATTAGAGATGTATTTTTACGTCATTTCTGAGTTGGAAGAGGGGTCTTGTGTATCAGAGACGTAGTTTTATGTCATTTCTGATTTGGAAGAGGGGTCTTGTGTATCAGAGACGTAGTTTTACATCATTTCTGAGTTAAAAGATGGCTCTAAAGTAGTAAAGACATAGTTTTACGTCATTTCTGAGTTAGAAGAGGGCTCTTGTGTATTAAAGACATAGTTTTGCGTTATTTCTGAGTTAGAAAAGTGGTCTTCTGTATCAAAGAAATAGTTTTACGTCATTTCTGAGTTGGAAGAGGGGTCTTGTGTATCAGAGACGTAGTTTTACGTAATTTCTGAGATGGAAGAGAGGTCTTGTGTATCAGAGACATAGTTTTGCGTCATTTCTGAGTTAGAAGAGGGGTCTTGTGTATTAGAGACGTAGTTTTACGTAATTTCTGAGATGGAAGAGAGATCTTGTGTATCAGAGACATAGTTTTACGTCATTTCTGAGTTGGAAGAGGGGTCTTGTGTATCAGAGACGTAGTTTTACGTAATTTCTGAGATGGAAGAGAGGTCTTGTGTATCAGAGACATAGTTTTGCGTCATTTCTGAGTTAGAAGAGGGGTCTTGTGTATTAGAGACATAGTTTTACGTCATTTCTGAGTTGGAAGAGGGGTCTTGTGTATTAGAGACATAGTTTTACGTCATTTCTGAGTTAAAAGATGGCTCTAGAGTAGTAAAGACATAGTTTTACGTCATTTCTGAGTTAGAAAAGTGGTCTTCTGTATCAAAGAAATAGTTTTACGTCATTTCTGAGTTGGAAGAGGGGTCTTGTGTATCAGAGACGTAGTTTTACGTAATTTCTGAGATGGAAGAGAGATCTTGTGTATCAGAGACATAGTTTTACGTCATTTCTGAGTTGGAAGAGGGGTCTTGTGTATCAGAGACGTAGTTTTACATCATTTCTGAGTTGGAAGAGAGGTTTTGTGTATTAGAGACGTAGTTTTGCGTCATTTCTGAGTTAGAAGAGGGGTCTTGTGTGTCAGAGATGTAGTTTTATATCATTTCTGAGTTAGAAGAGGGGTCTTGTGTATTAAAGACACAGTTTTGCGTCATTTCTGAGTTGGAAGAGGGGTCTTGTGTATCAGAGACGTAGTTTTATTTCATTTCCGAGTTGTCAGAGGGGTCTTGTGTATCAGAGACATAGGTTTACGTCATTTTTGAGTTGGAAGAGGGGTCTTGTGTATCAGAGACATACTTTTGCGTCATTTCTGAGTTAAAAGATGGGTCTAGTGTATTAAAGACATAGTTTTACGTAATTTCTGAGTTAGAAGAGGTCTCTTGTGTATTAAAGACATAGTTTTACATCATTTCTGAGTTAGAAGAGGGGTCTTGTTTATTAAAGACATAGTTTTGCATCATTTCTGAGTTGGAAGAGGGGTCTTGTGTATCAGAGACGTAGTTTTATGTCATTTCTGAGTTGTAAGATGTATCTTGTGTATCAGAGGCGTAATTTGACGTAATTTCTGAGTTGGAAAAGAGATCTTGTGTATCATAGACATAGTTTTACGTAATTTCTGAGTTAGAAGAGGTGTCTTGTGTATCAAAGACATAGTTTTGCGTCATTTCTGAGTTGGAAGAGGGGTCTTGTGTATCAGAGACGTAGTTTTATTTCATTTCCGAGATGTTAGAGGGGTCTTGTGTATCAGACACATAGGTTTACGTCATTTCTGAGTTGGAAGAGTGGTCTTGTGTGTCAGAGACATAGTTTTACGTCAATTCTGAGTTAAAAGATGGTCTAGTGTAGTAAAGACATAGTTTAACGTCATTTCTGAGTTAGAAGAGGGCTCTTGTGTATTAAAGACATAGTTTTATGTCATTTCTGAGTTAGAAGGGGGACTTGTGTATCGGAGACGTAGTATTATATCGTTTCTGAGGTAGAAGCGGGGTCTTGTGTATCAGAGACGTAGTATTATATCATTTCTGAGGTAGAAGAGGGGTCTTGTGTATCAGAGACGTAGTTTTATGTCATTTCTGAGTTGTCAGATGGATCTTGTGTATCAGAGACGTAGTTTGACGTAATTTCTGAGTTGGAAGAGAGGTCTTGTGTATCAGAGACATAGTTTTATGTCATTTTTGAGTTTGAAGGGGGTATTGTGTATCAGAGACGTAGTATTATATCATTTCTGGGGTAGAAGAGGAGTCTTGTGTATCAGATGCATAATTCTACATCATTTCTGAGTTTTAAGAGGGATCTTGTGTATCAAAGACATCGTTTTATGTAATTTCTGAGTTGGAAGAGGGGTCTTCTGTATCAGAGATGTAGTTTTACATCATTTCTAAGTTGGAAGACATGTCTTGTGTATTAGAGATGCAGTTTTGCGTCATTTCTGAGTTAGAAGAGGGGTCTTGTGTATTAAAGACATAGTTTTACATCATTTCTGAGTTAGAAGAGGGGTCTTATTTATTAAAGACATAGTTTTGCAACATTTCTGAGCTGGAAGAGGGGTCTTGTGTATCAGAGGCGTAGTTTTATGTCATTTCTGAGTTGTCAGATGGATCTTGTGTATCAGAGACGTAGTTTGACGTAATTTCTGAGTTGGAAGAGGGGTCTTGTTTATCAGAGATGCAGTTTTACATCATTTCTGAGTTGGTAGACATGTCTTGTGTATTAGAGATGCAGTTTTGCGTCATTTCTGAGTTAGAAGAGGGGTCTTGTCTATCAGAGATGTAGTTTTATGTCATTTCTGAGTTAGAAGAGGGCTCTTGTATATTAGAGACGTAGTTTTACGTCATTTCTGAGTTGGAAGATGGGTCTTGTGTATCAAAGACATAGTTTTACGTCATTTCTGAGTTAAAAGATGGGTCTAGTTTATTAAAGACATAGTTTTAAGTAATTTCTGAGTTAGAAGAGGGCTCTTGTGTATTAAAGACATAGTTTTACATCATTTCTGAGTTAGAAGAGGGGTCTTGTTCATTAAAGACATAGTTTTGCATCATTTCTGAGTTGGAAGAGGGGTCTTTTGTATCAGTGACGTAGTTTTACGTCATTTCTGAGTTGGAAGATGGATCTTGTGTATCAGAGAAGTAGTTTTATGTCATTTCTGAGTTGGAAAAGAGATCTTGTGTATCATAGACATAGTTTTACGTAATTTCTGAGTTAGAAGAGGTGTCTTGTGTATTAAAGACATAGTTTTGCGTCATTTCTGAGTTAAAAGAGGGGTCTTGTGTATTAGAGATGTATTTTTACGTCATTTCTGAGTTGGAAGAGGGGTCTTGTGTATCAGATGCAAAATTCTACATCATTTCTGAGTTTTAAGAGGGATCTTGTGTATCAAAGACATAGTTTTATGTAATTTCTGAGTTGGAAGTGGGGTCTTGTGTATCAGAGACATAGTTTTAAGTCATTTCTGAGTTAAAAGAGGGGTCTTGTGTATTAGAGATGTATTTTTACGTCATTTCTGAGTTGGAAGAGGGGTCTTGTGTATCAGAGACGTAGTTTTATGTCATTTCTGATTTGGAAGAGGGGTCTTGTGTATCAGAGACGTAGTTTTACATCATTTCTGAGTTAAAAGATGGCTCTAAAGTAGTAAAGACATAGTTTTACGTCATTTCTGAGTTAGAAGAGGGCTCTTGTGTATTAAAGACATAGTTTTGCGTTATTTCTGAGTTAGAAAAGTGGTCTTCTGTATCAAAGAAATAGTTTTACGTCATTTCTGAGTTGGAAGAGGGGTCTTGTGTATCAGAGACGTAGTTTTACGTAATTTCTGAGATGGAAGAGAGGTCTTGTGTATCAGAGACATAGTTTTGCGTCATTTCTGAGTTAGAAGAGGGGTCTTGTGTATTAGAGACATAGTTTTACGTCATTTCTGAGTTGGAAGAGGGGTCTTGTGTATTAGAGACATAGTTTTACGTCATTTCTGAGTTAAAAGATGGCTCTAGAGTAGTAAAGACATAGTTTTACGTCATTTCTGAGTTAGAAAAGTGGTCTTCTGTATCAAAGAAATAGTTTTACGTCATTTCTGAGTTGGAAGAGGGGCCTTGTGTATCAGAGACGTAGTTTTACGTAATTTCTGAGATGGAAGAGAGATCTTGTGTATCAGAGACATAGTTTTACGTCATTTCTGAGTTGGAAGAGGGGTCTTGTGTATCAGAGACGTAGTTTTACATCATTTCTGAGTTGGAAGAGAGGTTTTGTGTATTAGAGACGTAGTTTTGCGTCATTTCTGAGTTAGAAGAGGGGTCTTGTGTGTCAGAGATGTAGTTTTATATCATTTCTGAGTTAGAAGAGGGGTCTTGTGTATTAAAGACACAGTTTTGCGTCATTTCTGAGTTGGAAGAGGGGTCTTGTGTATCAGAGACGTAGTTTTATTTCATTTCCGAGTTGTCAGAGGGCTCTTGTGTATTAAAGACATAGTTTTATGTCATTTCTGAGTTAGAAGAGGGGTCTTGTGTATCAAAGACATAGTTTGGCGTCATTTCTGAGTTAGAAGAGGGGTCTTGCTTATCAAAGACATCGTTTTACATCATTTCTGAGTTGGAAGATGGGTCTTGTGTATCTGAGAAGTAGTTTTATGTCATTTCTGAGTTGGAAAAGAGATCTTGTGTATCATAGACATAGTTTTACGTAATTTCTGAGTTAGAAGAGGTGTCATGCTTATTAAAGACATAGTTTTGCATCATTTCTGAGTTGGGAGAGGGGTCTTGTGTATCAGAGACGTAGTTTTATTTCATTTCCGAGTTGTCAGAGGGGTCTTGTGTATCAGAGACATAGGTTTACGTCATTTCTGAGTTGGAAGAGGGGTCTTGTGTGTCAGAGACATAGTTTTACGTCAATTCTGAGTTAAAAGATGGTCTACTGTAGTAAAGACATAGTTTTACGTCATTTCTGAGTTAGAAGAGGGCTCTTGTGTATTAAATACATAGTTTTATGTCATTTCTGAGTTAGAAGAGGGGTCTTGTGTATTAGAGATGTAGTTTTACATAATTTCTGAGTTGGAAGAGGGGTCTTGTGTATCAGGGACGTAGTTCTATGTCATTTCTGAGTTGGAAGAGAGGTCTTGTGTATTAGAGACAAAGTTTTACGTCAATTCTGAGTTAATTGATGGTCTAGTGTAGTAAAGACATAGTTTAACGTCATTTCTGAGTTAGAAGATGGCTCTTGTGTATTAAAGACATAGTTTTATGTCATTTCTGAGTTAGAAGGGGGACTTGTGTATCGGAGACGTAGTATTATATCATTTCTGAGGTAGAAGAGGGGTCTTGT
Organism: Triturus cristatus; assembly: GCF_964204655.1. Lineage (NCBI taxonomy): Eukaryota > Metazoa > Chordata > Amphibia > Caudata > Salamandridae > Triturus > Triturus cristatus. The sequence goes on from NC_140589.1 coordinate 1,940,861,550, forward strand.
GTATCAGAGACGTAGTATTATATCATTTCTGAGGTAGAAGAGGGGTCTTGTGTATCAGAGACGTAGTTTTATGTCATTTCTGAGTTGTCAGATGGATCTTGTGTATCAGAGACGTAGTTTGACGTAATTTCTGAGTTGGAAGAGAGGTCTTGTGTATCAGAGACATAGTTTTATGTCATTTTTGAGTTTGAAGGGGGTATTGTGTATCAGAGACGTAGTATTATATCATTTCTGGGGTAGAAGAGGAGTCTCGTGTATCAGATGCATAATTCTACATCATTTCTGAGTTTTAAGAGGGATCTTGTGTATCAAAGACATAGTTTTATGTAATTTCTGAGTTGGAAGAGGGGTCTTCTGTATCAGAGATGTAGTTTTACACCATTTCTAAGTTGGAAGACATGTCTTGTGTATTAGAGATGCAGTTTTGCGTCATTTCTGAGTTAGAAGAGGGGTCTTGTGTATTAAAGACATAGTTTTACATCATTTGTGAGTTAGAAGAGGGGTCTTATTTATTAAAGACATAGTTTTGCAACATTTCTGAGCTGGAAGAGGGGTCTTGTGTATCAGAGGCGTAGTTTTATGTCATTTCTGAGTTGTCAGATGGATCTTGTGTATCAGAGACGTAGTTTGACGTAATTTCTGAGTTGGAAGAGGGGTCTTGTTTATCAGAGATGTAGTTTTACATAATTTCTGAGTTGGTAGACATGTCTTGTGTATTAGAGATGCAGTTTTGCGTCATTTCTGAGTTAGAAGAGGGGTCTTGTCTATCAGAGATGTAGTTTTATGTCATTTCTGAGTTAGAAGAGGGCTCTTGTATATTAGAGATGTAGTTTTACGTCATTTCTGAGTTGGAAGATGGGTCTTGTGTATCAAAGACATAGTTTTACGTCATTTCTGAGTTAAAAGATGGGTCTAGTTTATTAAAGACATAGTTTTAAGTAATTTCTGAGTTAGAAGAGGGCTCTTGTGTATTAAAGACATAGTTTTATGTCATTTCTGAGTTAGAAGAGGGGTCTTGTGTATTAGAGATGTAGTTTTACATAATTTCTGAGTTAGAAGAGGGGTCGTGTATATCAGAGACGTAGTTTTACGTCATTTCTGAGTTGGAAGATAGGTCTTGTGTATCAGAGAAGTAGTTTTATGTCATTTCTGAGTTGGAAAAGAGATCTTGTGTATCATAGACATAGTTTTACGTAATTTCTGAGTTAGAAGAGGTGTCTTGTGTATCAAAGACATAGTTTTGCATCATTTCTGAGTTGGAAGAGGGGTCTTGTGTATCAGAGACGTAGTTTTATTTCATTTCCGAGTTGTTAGAGGGGTCTTGTGTATCAGACACATAGGTTTACGTCATTTCTGAGTTGGAAGAGGGCTCTTGTGTGTCAGAGACATAGTTTTACGTCAATTCTGAGTTAAAAGATGGTCTAGTGTAGTAAAGACATAGTTTTACGTCATTTCTGAGTTAGAAGAGGGCTCTTGTGTATTAAATACATCGTTTTATGTCATTTCTGAGTTAGAAGAGGGGTCTTGTGCATTAGAGATGTAGTTTTACATAATTTCTGAGTTGGAAGAGGGGTCTTGTGTATCAGGGACGTAGTTCTATGTCATTTCTGAGTTGGAAGAGAGGTCTTGTGTATTAGAGACATAGTTTTACGGCAATTCTGAGTTAATTGATGGTCTAGTGTAGGAAAGACATAGTTTTACGTCATTTCTGAGTTAGAAGAGGGCTCTTGTGTATTAAAGACATAGTTTTATGTCATTTCTGAGTTAGAAGGGGGACTTGTGTATCAGAGACGTAGTAATATATCATTTCTGAGGTAGAAGAGGGGTCTTGTGTATCAGAGACATAGTATTATATCATTTCTGAGGTAGAAGAGGGGTCTTGTGTATCAGAGACGTAGTTTTATGTCATTTCTGAGTTGTCAGATGGATCTTGTGTATCAGAGACGTAGTTTGACGTAATTTCTGAGTTGGAAGAGAGGTCTTGTGTATCAGAGACATAGTTTTATGTCATTTTTGAGTTTGAAGGGGGTATTGTGTATCAGAGACGTAGTATTATATCATTTCTGGGGTAGAAGAGGAGTCTCGTGTATCAGATGCAAAATTCTACATCATTTCTGAGTTTTAAGAGGGATCTTGTGTATCAAAGACATAGTTTTGTGTAATTTCTGAGTTGGACGTGGGGTCTTGTGTATCAGAGACATAGTTTTAAGTCATTTCTGAGTTAAAAGAGGGGTCTTGTATATTAGAGATGTATTTTTACGTCATTTCTGAGTTGGAAGAGGGGTCTTGTGTATCAGAGACGTAGTTTTATGTCATTTCTGATTTGGAAGAGGGGTCTTGTGTATCAGAGACGTAGTTTTACATCATTTCTGAGTTAAAAGATGGCTCTAGAGTAGTAAAGACATAGTTTTACGTCATTTCTGAGTTAGAAGAGGGCTCTTGTGTATTAAAGACATAGTTTTGCGTTATTTCTGAGTTAGAAAAGTGGTCTTCTGTATCAAAGAAATAGTTTTAAGTCATTTCTGAGTTGGAAGAGGGGTCTTGTGTATCAGAGACGTAGTTTTACGTAATTTCTGAGATGGAAGAGAGGTCTTGTGTATCAGAGACATAGTTTTGCGTCATTTCTGAGTTAGAAGAGGGGTCTTGTGTATTAGAGACATAGTTTTACGTCATTTCTGAGTTGGAAGAGGGGTCTTGTGTATTAGAGACATAGTTTTACGTCATTTCAGAGTTAAAAGATGGCTCTAGAGTAGTAAAGACATAGTTTTACGTCATTTCTGAGTTAGAAAAGTGGTCTTCTGTATCAAAGAAATAGTTTTACGTCATTTCTGAGTTGGAAGAGGGGTCTTGTGTATCAGAGACGTAGTTTTACGTAATTTCTGAGATGGAAGAGAGGTCTTGTGTATCAGAGACATAGTTTTACGTCATTTCTGAGTTGGAAGAGGGGTCTTGTGTATCAGAGACGTAGTTTTACATCATTTCTGAGTTGGAAGAGAGGTTTTGTGTATTAGAGACGTAGTTTTGCAACATTTCTGAGTTAGAAGAGGGGTCTTGTGTGTCAGAGATGTAGTTTTATGTCATTTCTGAGTTAGAAGAGGGGTCTTGTGTATTAAAGACACAGTTTTGCGTCATTTCTGAGTTAGAAGAGGGGTCTTGTGTATCAGAGACGTAGTTTTATTTCATTTCCGAGTTGTCAGAGGGGTCTTGTGTATCAGAGACATAGGTTTACGTCATTTTTGAGTTGGAAGAGGGGTCTTGTGTATCAGAGACATACTTTTGCGTCATTTCTGAGTTAAAAGATGGGTCTAGTGTATTAAAGACATAGTTTTACGTAATTTCTGAGTTAGAAGAGGTCTCTTGTGTATTAAAGACATAGTTTTACATCATTTCTGAGTTAGAAGAGGGGTCTTGTTTATTAAATACATAGTTTTGCATCATTTCTGAGTTGTAAGATGTATCTTGTGTATCAGAGGCGTAATTTGACGTAATTTCTGAGTTGGAAGAGGGGTCTTGTTTATCAGAGACGTAGTTTTATGTCATTTCTGAGTTAGAAGAGGGGTCTTGTATATCAGAGACGTAGTTTTACATCGTTTCTGAGTTGGAAGATGGGTCTTGTGTATCTGAGAAGTAGTTTTATGTCATTTCTGAGTTGGAAAAGAGATCTTGTGTATCATAGACATAGTTTTACGTAATTTCTGAGTTAGAAGAGGTGTCTTGCTTATTAAAGACATAGTTTTGCATCATTTCTGAGTTGGAAGAGGGGTCTTGTGTATCAGAGACGTAGTTTTATTTCATTTCCGAGTTGTCAGAGGGGTCTTGTGTATCAGAGACATAGGTTTACGTCATTTCTGAGTTGGAAGAGGGGTCTTGTGTATCAGAGACATACTTTTACGTCATTTCTGAGTTAAAAGATGGGTCTAGTTTATTAAAGACATAGTTTTAAGTAATTTCTGAGTTAGAAGAGGGCTCTTGTGTATTAAAGACATAGTTTTGCGTCATTTCTGAGTTGGAAGAGGGGTCTTGTGTATCAGAGACGTAGTTTTATGTCATTTCTGAGTTTTCAGATGGATCTTGTGTATCAGAGACGTAGTTTGACGTAATTTCTGAGTTGGAAGAGAGGTCTTGTGTATCAGAGACGTAGTTTTATGTCATTTTTGAGTTTGAAGGGGGTATTGTGTATCAGAGACGTAGTATTATATCATTTCAGGTGTAGAAGAGGAGTCTTGTGTATCAGATGCATATTTCTACATCATTTCTGAGTTTTAAGAGGGATCTTGTGTATCAAAGACATAGTTTTACGTAATTTCTGAGTTGGAAGTGGGGTCTTGTGTATTAGAAATGTAGTTTTACATCATTTTTGAGTTGGAAGAGGGGTCTTGTATATCAGAGACGTAGTTTTATGTCATTTCTGAGTTGGAAAAGAGATCTTGTGTATCATAGACATAGTTTTACGTCATTTCTGAGTTAGAAGAGGGGTCTTGTGTATCAAAGACATAGTTTTACGTCATTTCTGAGTTAAAAGAGGGGTCTTGTATATCAAAGACACAGTTTTGCGTCATTTAAGAGTTAGAAAAGGGGACTTGTGCATCAAAGACATAGTTTTACGTCATTTCTGAGTTGGAAGAGTGGTCTTGTGTATCAGAGACGTAGTTTTATGTCATTTCTGAGTTGGAAGAGAGGTCTTGTGTATTAGAGACATAGTTTTACGTCATTTCTGAGTTAAAAGATGGGTCTAGAGTAGTAAAGACATAGTTTTACGTCATTTCTGAGTTAGAAGAGGGCTCTTGTGTATTAAAAACATAGTTTTGCGTTATTTCTGAGTTAGAAAAGTGGTCTTCTGTATCAAAGAAATAGTTTTACGTCATTTCTGAGTTGGAAGAGGGGTCTTGTGTATCAGAGACGTAGTTTTACGTCATTTCTGAGATGGAAGAGAGGTCTTATTTATCAGAGACGTAGTTTTGCGTCATTTCTGAGTTAGAAGAGGGGTCTTGTGTATCAAAGACATAGTTTTATGTTTTTTCTGAGTTGGAAGAGAGGTCTTTTGTATTAGAGACATAGTTTTACGTCAATTCTGAGTTAAAAGATGGTCTAGTGTAGTAAAGACATAGTTTTATATCATTTCTGAGGTAGAAGAGGGGTCTTGTGTGTCACAGATGTAGTTTTATGTCATTTCTGAGTTAGAAGAGGGGTCTTGTGTATTAAAGACATAGTTTTGCGTAATTTCTGAGTTGGAAGAGGTATCTTGTGTATCAGAGACGTAGTTTTATTTCATTTCCGAGTTGTCAGAGGGGTCTTGTGTATCAGAGACATAGGTTTACGTCATTCTGAGTTGGAAGAGGGATCTTCTGTATCAGAGATGTAGTTTTACATCATTTCTAAGTTGGAAGACATGTCTTGTGTATTAGAGATGCAGTTTTGCGTCATTTCTGAGTTAGAAGAGGGGTCTTGTGTATTAAAGACATAGTTTTACATCATTTCTGAGTTAGAAGAGGGGTCTTATTTATTAAAGACATAGTTTTGCAACATTTCTGAGCTGGAAGAGGGGTCTTGTGTATCAGAGGCGTAGTTTTATGTCATTTCTGAGTTGTCAGATGGATCTTGTGTATCAGAGACGTAGTTTGACGTAATTTCTGAGTTGGAAGAGGGGTCTTGTTTATCAGAGATGTAGTTTTACATCATTTCTGAGTTGGTAGACATGTCTTGTGTATTAGAGATGCAGTTTTGCGTCATTTCTGAGTTAGAAGAGGGGTCTTGTCTATCAGAGATGTAGTTTTATGTCATTTCTGAGTTAGAAGAGGGCTCTTGTATATTAGAGACGTAGTTTTACGTCATTTCTGAGTTGGAAGATGGGTCTTGTGTATCAAAGACATAGTTTTACGTCATTTCTTAGTTAAAAGATGGGTCTAGTTTATTAAAGACATAGTTTTAAGTAATTTCTGAGTTAGAAGAGGGCTCTTGTGTATTAAAGACATAGTTTTATGTCATTTCTGAGTTAGAAGAGGGGTCTTGTGTATTAGAGATGTAGTTTTACATAATTTCTGAGTTGGAAGAGGGGTCGTGTATATCAGAGACGTAGTTTTACGTCATTTCTGAGTTGGAAGATAGGTCTTGTGTATCAGAGAAGTAGTTTTATGTCATTTCTGAGTTGGAAAAGAGATCTTGTGTATCATAGACATAGTTTTACGTAATTTCTGAGTTAGAAGAGGTGTCTTGTGTATCAAAGACATAGTTTTGCGTCATTTCTGAGTTGGAAGAGGGGCCTTGTGTATCTGAGACGTAGTTTTATTTCATTTCCGAGTTGTTAGAGGGGTCTTGTGTATCAGACATATAGGTTTACGTCATTTCTGAGTTGGAAGAGGGGTCTTGTGTGTCAGAGACATAGTTTTACGTCAATTCTGAGTTAAAAGATGGTCTAGTGTAGTAAAGACATAGTTTTACGTCATTTCTGAGTTAGAAGAGGGCTCTTGTGTATTAAAGACATAGTTTTGCGTTATTTCTGAGTTAGAAAAGTGGTCTTCTGTATCAAAGAAATAGTTTTACGTCATTTCGGAGTTGGAAGAGGGGTCTTGTGTATCAGAGACGTAGTTTTACGTCATTTCTGAGATGGAAGAGAGGTCTTATGTATCAGAGACATAGTTTTGCGTCATTTCTGAGTTAGAAGAGGGGTCTTGTGTATCAAAGACATAGTTTTATGTTTTTTCTGAGTTGGAAGAGAGGTCTTTTGTATTAGAGACATAGTTTTACGTCAATTCTGAGTTAAAAGATGGTCTAGTGTAGTAAAGACATAGTTTTACGTCATTTCTGAGTTAGAAGAGGGGTCTTGTGTGTCACAGATGTAGTTTTATGTCATTTCTGAGTTAGAAGAGGGGTCTTGTGTATTAAAGACATAGTTTTGCGTAATTTCTGAGTTGGAAGAGGTATCTTGTGTATCAGAGACGTAGTTTTATTTCATTTCCGAGTTGTCAGAGGGGTCTTGTGTATCAGAGACATAGGTTTACGTCATTCTGAGTTGGAAGAGGGATCTTCTGTATCAGAGATGTAGTTTTACATCATTTCTAAGTTGGAAGACATGTCTTGTGTATTAGAGATGCAGTTTTGCGTCATTTCTGAGTTAGAAGAGGGGTCTTGTGTATTAAAGACATAGTTTTACATCATTTCTGAGTTAGAAGAGGGGTCTTATTTATTAAAGACATAGTTTTGCAACATTTCTGAGCTGGAAGAAGGGTCTTGTGTATTAGAGATGTAGTTTTACATAATTTCTGAGTTGGAAGAGGGGTCTTGTGTATCAGGGACGTAGTTCTATGTCATTTCTGAGTTGGAAGAGAGGTCTTGTGTATTAGAGACATAGTTTTACGTCAATTCTGAGTTAATTGATGGTCTAGTGTAGTAAAGACATAGTTTAACGTCATTTCTGAGTTACAAGGGGGCTCTTGTGTATTAAAGACATAGTTTTATGTCATTTCTGAGTTAGAAGGGGGACTTGTGTATCGGAGACGTAGTATTATATCATTTCTGAGGTAGAAGAGGGGTCTTGTGTATCAGAGACGTAGTAATATATCATTTCTGAGGTAGAAGAGGGGTCTTGTGTATCAGAGATGTAGTATTATATCATTTCTGAGGTAGAAGAGGGGTCTTGTGTATCAGAGATGTAGTTTTATGTCATTTCTGAGTTGGCAGAGGGGTCTTGTGTATCAGAGACATAGTTCTACGTCATTTCTGAGTTGTAAGAGGGATCTTGTGTATCAAAGACATAGTTTTACATAATTTCTGAGTTGGAAGAGAGATCTTGTGTAGCACAGACATAGTTTTACGTCATTTTTGAGTTAGAAGAGGGGTCTTGTGTATCAAAGACATAGTTTGGCGTCATTTCTGAGTTAGAAGAGGGGTCTTGCTTATCAAAGACATCGTTTTACATCATTTCTGAGTTGGAAGATGGGTCTTGTGTATCTGAGAAGTAGTTTTATGTCATTTCTGAGTTGGAAAAGAGATCTTGTGTATCATAGACATAGTTTTACGTAATTTCTGAGTTAGAAGAGGTGTCATGCTTATTAAAGACATAGTTTTGCATCATTTCTGAGTTGGGAGAGGGGTCTTGTGTATCAGAGACGTAGTTTTATTTCATTTCCGAGTTGTCAGAGGGGTCTTGTGTATCAGAGACATAGGTTTACGTCATTTCTGAGTTGGAAGAGGGGTCTTGTGTATCAGAGACATACTTTTACGTCATTTCTGAGTTAAAAGATGGGTCTAGTTTATTAAAGACATAGTTTTAAGTAATTTCTGAGTTAGAAGAGGGCTCTTGTGTATTAAAGACATCGTTTTGCGTCATTTCTGAGTTGGAAGAGGGGTCTTGTGTATCAGAGACGTAGTTTTATGTCATTTCTGAGTTGTCAGATGGATCTTGTGTATCAGAGACGTAGTTTGATGTAATTTCTGAGTTGGAAGAGAGGTCTTGTGTATCAGAGACGTAGTTTTATGTCATTTCTGGGGTAGAAGAGGAGTCTTGTGTATCAGATGCATAATTCTACATCATTTCTGAGTTTTAAGAGGGATCTTGTGTATCAAAGACATAGTTTTACGTAATTTCTGAGTTGGAAGTGGGGTCTTGTGTATTAGAAATGTAGTTTTACGTCATTTTTGAGTTGGAAGAGGGGTCTTGTGTATCAGAGACGTAGTTTTATGTCATTTCTGAGTTGGAAAAGAGATCTTGTGTATCATAGACATAGTTTTACGTCATTTCTGAGTTAGAAGAGGGGTCTTGTGTATCAAAGACATAGTTTTACGTCATTTCTGAGTTAAAAGAGGGGTCTTGTATATCAAAGACACAGTTTTGCGTCATTTCAGAGTTGGAAGAGTGGTCTTGTGTATCAGAGACGTAGTTTTATGTCATTTCTGAGTTGGAAGAGAGGTCTTGTGTATTAGAGACATAGTTTTACGTCATTTCTGAGTTAAAAGATGGGTCTAGAGTAGTAAAGACATAGTTTTACGTCATTTCTGAGTTAGAAGAGGGCTCTTGTGTATTAAAGACATAGTTTTGCGTTATTTCTGAGTTAGAAAAGTGGTCTTCTGTATCAAAGAAATAGTTTTACGTCATTTCTGAGTTGGAAGAGGGGTCTTGTGTATCAGAGACGTAGTTTTACGTCATTTCTGAGATGGAAGAGAGGTCTTATGTATCAGAGACATAGTTTTGCGTCATTTCTGAGTTAGAAGAGGGGTCTTGTGTATCAAAGACATAGTTTTATGTTTTTTCTGAGTTGGAAGAGAGGTCTTTTGTATTAGAGACATAGTTTTACGTCAATTCTGAGTTAAAAGATGGTCTAGTGTAGTAAAGACATAGTTTTACGTCATTTCTGAGTTAGAAGAGGGGTCTTGTGTGTCACAGCTGTAGTTTTATGTCATTTCTGAGTTAGAAGAGGGGTCTTGTGTATTAAAGACATAGTTTTGCGTAATTTCTGAGTTGGAAGAGGTATCTTGTGTATCAGAGACGTAGTTTTATTTCATTTCCGAGTTGTCAGAGGGGTCTTGTGTATCAGAGACGTAGTTTGACGTAATTTCTGAGTTGGAAGAGGGGTCTTGTTTATCAGAGATGTAGTTTTACATCATTTCTGAGTTGGTAGACATGTCTTGTGTATTAGAGATGCAGTTTTGCGTCATTTCTGAGTTAGAAGAGGGGTCTTGTCTATCAGAGATGTAGTTTTATGTCATTTCTGAGTTAGAAGAGGGCTCTTGTATATTAGAGACGTAGTTTTACGTCATTTCTGAGTTGGAAGATGGGTCTTGTGTATCAAAGACATAGTTTTACGTCATTTCTGAGTTAAAAGATGGGTCTAGTTTATTAAAGACATAGTTTTAAGTAATTTCTGAGTTAGAAGAGGGCTCTTGTGTAATAAAGACATAGTTTTATGTCATTTCTGAGTTAGAAGAGGGGTCTTGTGTATTAGAGATGTAGTTTTACATAATTTCTGAGTTGGAAGAGGGGTCGTGTATATCAGAGACGTAGTTTTACGTCATTTCTGAGTTGGAAGATAGGTCTTGTGTATCAGAGAAGTAGTTTTATGTCATTTCTGAGTTGGAAAAGAGATCTTGTGTATCATAGACATAGTTTTACGTAATTTCTGAGTTAGAAGAGGTGTCTCGTGTATCAAAGACATAGTTTTGCGTCATTTCTGAGTTGGAAGAGGGGCCTTGTGTATCTGAGACGTAGTTTTATTTCATTCCTGAGTTGTTAGAGGGGTCTTGTGTATCAGACATATAGGTTTATGTCATTTCTGAGTTGGAAGAGGGGTCTTGTGTGTCAGAGACATAGTTTTACGTCAATTCTGAGTTAAAAGATGGTCTAGTGTAGTAAAGACATAGTTTTACGTCATTTCTGAGTTAGAAGAGGGCTCTTGTGTATTAAATACATAGTTTTATGTCATTTCTGAGTTAGAAGAGGGGTCTTGTGTATTAGAGATGTAGTTTTACATAATTTCTGAGTTGGAAGAGGGGTCTTGTGTATCAGGGACGTAGTTCTATGTCATTTCTGAGTTGGAAGAGAGGTCTTGTGTATTAGAGACATAGTTTTACGTCAATTCTGAGTTAATTGATGGTCTAGTGTAGTAAAGACATAGTTTAACGTCATTTCTGAGTTACAAGGGGGCTCTTGTGTATTAAAGACATAGTTTTATGTCATTTCTGAGTTAGAAGGGGGACTTGTGTATCGGAGACGTAGTATTATATCATTTCTGAGGTAGAAGAGGGGTCTTGTGTATCAGAGACGTAGTAATATATCATTTCTGAGGTAGAAGAGGGGTCTTGTGTATCAGAGATGTAGTATTATATCATTTCTGAGGTAGAAGAGGGGTCTTGTGTATCAGAGATGTAGTTTTATGTCATTTCTGAGTTGGCAGAGGGGTCTTGTGTATCAGAGACATAGTTCTACGTCATTTCTGAGTTGTAAGAGGGATCTTGTGTATCAAAGACATAGTTTTACATAATTTCTGAGTTGGAAGAGAGATCTTGTGTAGCACAGACATAGTTTTACATCATTTCTGAGTTAGAAGAGGGGTCTTGTGTATCAAAGACATAGTTTGGCGTCATTTCTGAGTTAGAAGAGGGGTCTTGCTTATCAAAGACATCGTTTTACATAATTTCTGAGTTGGAAAAGGGGTCTTGTGTATCAGAGATGTAGTTTTATGTAAATTCTGAGTTGGAAGAGAGGTCTTTTATATGAGAGACAGTTTTACGTCAATTCTGAGTTAAAAGATGGTCTAGTGTAGTAAAGACAGAGTTTTACGTCATTTCTGAGTTAGAAGAGGGGTCTTGTGTATTAGAGAGATAGTTTTACGTCATTTCTGAGTTGGATGAGGGGTCTTGTGTATCAGAGACGTAGTTTTACATCATTTCTGAGTTGGAAGAGAGACCTTGTGTATTAGAGACGTAGTTTTGCGTCATTTCTGAGTTAGAAGAGGGGTCTTGTGTGTCAGAGATGTAGTTTTATGTCATTTCTGAGTTAGAAGAGGGGTCTTGTGTATTAAAGACACAGTTTTGCGTCATTTCTGAGTTGGAAGAGGGGTCTTGTGTATCAGAGACGTAGTTTTATTTCATTTCCGAGTTGTCAGAGAGGTCTTGTGTATCAGAGACGTAGTTTTATGTCATTTCTGAGTTGTCAGATGGATCTTGTGTATCAGAGACGTAGTTTGACGTAATTTCTGAGTTGGAAGAGAGGTCTTGTGTATCAGAGACATAGTTTTATGTCATTTTTGAGTTTGAAGGGGGTATTGTGTATCAGAGACGTAGTATTATATCATTTCTGGGGTAGAAGAGGAGTCGCGTGTATCAGATGCATAATTCTACATCATTTCTGAGTTTTAAGAGGGATCTTGTGTATCAAGACATAGTTTTACGTAATTTCTGAGTTGGAAGTGGGGTCTTGTGTATCAGAGACATAGTTTTAAGTCATTTCTGAGTTAAAAGAGGGGTCTTGTGTATTAGAGATGTAGTTTTACATCATTTCTGAGTTGGAAGAGGGGTCTTGTGTATCAGAGACGTAGTTTTATGTCATTTCTGATTTGGAAGGGGGGTCTTGTGTATCAGAGACGTAGTTTTACATCATTTCTGAGTTAAAAGATGGCTCTAGTGTATTAAAGACATAGTTTTACGTAATTTCTGAGTTAGAAGAGGTCTCTTGTGTATTAAAGACATAGTTTTACATCATTTCTGAGTTAGAAGAGGGTCTTGTTTATTAAAGACATAGTTTTGCATCATTTCTGAGTTGGAAGAGGGGTCTTGTGTATCAGAGACGTAGTTTTATGTCATTTCTGAGTTGTAAGATGTATCTTGTGTATCAGAGGCGTAGTTTGACGTAATTTCTGAGTTGGAAGAGGGGTCTTGTTTATCAGAGATTTAGTTTTACATCATTTCTGAGTTGGAAGAGATGTCTTGTGTATTAAAGACATAGTTTTGCGTCATTTCTAGTTGTAAGAGGGGTCTTGTGTATCAGAGACGTAGCTTTATGTCATTTCTGAGTTAGAATAGGTGTCTTGTATATCAGAGACGTAGTTTTACATCATTTCTGAGTTGGAAGATGGTTCTTGTGTATCTGAGAAGTAGTTTTATGTCATTTCTGAGTTGGAAAAGAGATCTTGTGTATCATAGACATAGTTTTACGTAATTTCTGAGTTAGAAGAGGTGTCTTGCATATTAAAGACATAGTTTTGCGTCATTTCTGAGTTGGAAGAGGGGTCTTGTGTATCAGAGACGTAGTTTTATTTCATTTCCGAGTTGTCAGAGGGGTCTTGTGTATCAGAGACATAGGTTTACGTCATTTCTGAGTTGGAAGAGGGGTCTTGTGTATCAGAGACATACTTTTACGTCATTTCTGAGTTAAAAGATGGGTCTAGTTTATTAAAGACATAGTTTTGCGTCATTTCTGAGTTGGAAGAGGGGTCTTGTGTATCAGAGACGTAGTTTTATGTCATTTCTGAGTTGGAAAAGAGATCTTGTGTATCATAGACATAGTTTTACGTCATTTCTGAGTTAGAAGAGGGGTCTTGTGTATCAAAGACATAGTTTTACGTCATTTCTTAGTTAAAAGAGGGGTCTTGTATATCAAAGACACAGTTTTGCGTCATTTCTGAGTTAGAAAAGGGGACTTGTGCATCAAAGACATAGTTTTACGTCATTTCTGAGTTGGAAGAGTGGTCTTGTCTATCAGAGACGTAGTTTTATGTCATTTCTGAGTTGGAAGAGAGGTCTTGTGTATTAGAGAGATAGTTTTACGTCATTTCTGAGTTAAAAGATGGGTCTAGAGTAGTAAAGACATAGTTTTACGTCATTTCTGAGTTAGAAGAGGGCTCTTGTGTATTAAAGACATAGTTTTGCGTTATTTCTGAGTTAGAAAAGTGGTCTTCTGTATCAAAGAAATAGTTTTACGTCATTTCTGAGTTGGAAGAGGGGTCTTGTGTATCAGAGACGTAGTTTTACGTCATTTCTGAGATGGAAGAGATGTCTTATGTATCAGAGACATAGTTTTGCGTCATTTCTGAGTTAAAAGATGGTCTAGTGTAGTAAAGACATAGTTTTACGTCATTTCTGAGTTAGAAGAGGGCTCTTGTGTATTAAATACATAGTTTTATGTCATTTCTGAGTTAGAAGAGGGGTCTTGTGTATTAGAGATGTAGTTTTACATAATTTCTGAGTTGGAAGAGGGGTCTTGTGTATCAGAGACGTAGTTTTATGTCATTTCTGAGTTGGAAGAGAGGTCTTGTGTATTAGAGAGATAGTTTTACGTCATTTCTGAGTTAAAAGATGGGTCTAGAGTAGTAAAGACATAGTTTTACGTCATTTCTGAGTTAGAAGAGGGCTCTTGTGTATTAAAGACATAGTTTTGCGTTATTTCTGAGTTAGAAAAGTGGTCTTCTGTGTCAAAGAAATAGTTTTACGTCATTTCTGAGTTGGAAGAGGGGTCTTGTGTATCAGACATATAGGTTTACGTCATTTCTGAGTTGGAAGAGGGGTCTTGTGTGTCAGAGACATAGTTTTACGTCAATTCTGAGTTAAAAGATGGTCTAGTGTAGTAAAGACATAGTTTTACGTCATTTCTGAGTTAGAAGAGGGCTCTTGTGTATTAAATACATAGTTTTATGTCATTTCTGAGTTAGAAGAGGGGTCTTGTGTATTAGAGATGTAGTTTTACATAATTTCTGAGTTGGAAGAGGGGTCTTGTGTATCAGGGACGTAGTTCTATGTCATTTCTGAGTTGGAAGAGAGGTCTTGTGTATTAGAGACATAGTTTTACGTCAATTCTGAGTTAATTGATGGTCTAGTGTAGTAAAGACATAGTTTAACGTCATTTCTGAGTTACAAGGGGGCTCTTGTGTATTAAAGACATAGTTTTATGTCATTTCTGAGTTAGAAGGGGGACTTGTGTATCGGAGACGTAGTATTATATCATTTCTGAGGTAGAAGAGGGGTCTTGTGTATCAGAGACGTAGTAATATATCATTTCTGAGGTAGAAGAGGGGTCTTGTGTATCAGAGATGTAGTATTATATCATTTCTGAGGTAGAAGAGGGGTCTTGTGTATCAGAGATGTAGTTTTATGTCATTTCTGAGTTGGCAGAGGGGTCTTGTGTATCAGAGACATAGTTCTACGTCATTTCTGAGTTGTAAGAGGGATCTTGTGTATCAAAGACATAGTTTTACATAATTTCTGAGTTGGAAGAGAGATCTTGTGTAGCACAGACATAGTTTTACGTCATTTCTGAGTTAGAAGAGGGGTCTTGTGTATCAAAGACATAGTTTGGCGTCATTTCTGAGTTAGAAGAGGTGTCTTGCTTATCAAAGACATCGTTTTACATAATTTCTGAGTTGGAAAAGGGGTCTTGTGTATCAGAGATGTAGTTTTATGTCAATTCTGAGTTGGAAGAGAGGTCTTTTATATGAGAGACAGTTTTACGTCAATTCTGAGTTAAAAGATGGTCTAGTGTAGTAAAGACAGAGTTTTACGTCATTTCTGAGTTAGAAGAGGGGTCTTGTGTATTAGAGAGATAGTTTTACGTCATTTCTGAGTTGGATGAGGGGTCTTGTGTATCAGAGACGTAGTTTTACATCATTTCTGAGTTGGAAGAGAGACCTTGTGTATTAGAGACGTAGTTTTGCGTCATTTCTGAGTTAGAAGAGGGGTCTTGTGTGTCAGAGATGTAGTTTTATGTCATTTCTGAGTTAGAAGAGGGGTCTTGTGTATTAAAGACACAGTTTTGCGTCATTTCTGAGTTGGAAGAGGGGTCTTGTGTATCAGAGACGTAGTTTTATTTCATTTCCGAGTTGTCAGAGAGGTCTTGTGTATCAGAGACATAGGTTTACGTCATTTCTGAGTTGGAAGAGGGGTCTTGTGTATCAGAGACATATTTTTACGTCATTTCTGAGTTAAAAGATGGGTCTAGTTTATTAAAGACAAAGTTTTAAGTAATTTCTGAGTTAGAAGAGGGCTCTTGTTCATTAAAGACATAGTTTTGCATCATTTCTGAGTTGGAAGAGGGGTCTTTTATATCAGAGACGTAGTTTGACGTAATTTCTGAGTTGGAAGAGAGGTCTTGTGTATCAGAGACATAGTTTTATGTCATTTTTGAGTTTGAAGGGGGTATTGTGTATCAGAGACGTAGTATTATATCATTTCTGGGGTAGAAGAGGAGTCTCGTGTATCAGATGCATAATTCTACATCATTTCTGAGTTTTAAGAGGGATCTTGTGTATCAAGACATAGTTTTACGTAATTTCTGAGTTGGAAGTGGGGTCTTGTGTATCAGAGACATAGTTTTAAGTCATTTCTGAGTTAAAAGAGGGGTCTTGTGTATTAGAGATGTAGTTTTACATCATTTCTGAGTTGGAAGAGGGGTCTTGTGTATCAGAGACGTAGTTTTATGTCATTTCTGATTTGGAAGGGGGGTCTTGTGTATCAGAGACGTAGTTTTACATCATTTCTGAGTTAAAAGATGGCTCTAGTGTATTAAAGACATAGTTTTACGTAATTTCTGAGTTAGAAGAGGTCTCTTGTGTATTAAAGACATAGTTTTACATCATTTCTGAGTTAGAAGAGGGTCTTGTTTATTAAAGACATAGTTTTGCATCATTTCTGAGTTGGAAGAGGGGTCTTGTGTATCAGAGACGTAGTTTTATGTCATTTCTGAGTTGTAAGATGTATCTTGTGTATCAGAGGCGTAGTTTGACGTAATTTCTGAGTTGGAAGAGGGGTCTTGTTTATCAGAGATTTAGTTTTACATCATTTCTGAGTTGGAAGAGATGTCTTGTGTATTAAAGACATAGTTTTGCGTCATTTCTAGTTGTAAGAGGGGTCTTGTGTATCAGAGACGTAGCTTTATGTCATTTCTGAGTTAGAATAGGTGTCTTGTATATCAGAGACGTAGTTTTACATCATTTCTGAGTTGGAAGATGGTTCTTGTGTATCTGAGAAGTAGTTTTATGTCATTTCTGAGTTGGAAAAGAGATCTTGTGTATCATAGACATAGTTTTACGTAATTTCTGAGTTAGAAGAGGTGTCTTGCATATTAAAGACATAGTTTTGCGTCATTTCTGAGTTGGAAGAGGGGTCTTGTGTATCAGAGACGTAGTTTTATTTCATTTCCGAGTTGTCAGAGGGGTCTTGTGTATCAGAGACATAGGTTTACGTCATTTCTGAGTTGGAAGAGGGGTCTTGTGTATCAGAGACATACTTTTACGTCATTTCTGAGTTAAAAGATGGGTCTAGTTTATTAAAGACATAGTTTTGCGTCATTTCTGAGTTGGAAGAGGGGTCTTGTGTATCAGAGACATAGTTTTATGTCATTTCTGAGTTGGAAAAGAGATCTTGTGTATCATAGACATAGTTTTATGTCATTTCTGAGTTAGAAGAGGGGTCTTGTGTATCAAAGACATAGTTTTACGTCATTTCTTAGTTAAAAGAGGGGACTTGTATATCAAAGACACAGTTTTGCGTCATTTCTGAGTTAGAAAAGGGGACTTGTGCATCAAAGACATAGTTTTACATCATTTCTGAGTTGGAAGAGTGGTCTTGTCTATCAGAGACGTAGTTTTATGTCATTTCTGAGTTGGAAGAGAGGTCTTGTGTATTAGAGAGATAGTTTTACGTCATTTCTGAGTTAAAAGATGGGTCTAGAGTAGTAAAGACATAGTTTTACGTCATTTCTGAGTTAGAAGAGGGCTCTTGTGTATTAAAGACATAGTTTTGCGTTATTTCTGAGTTAGAAAAGTGGTCTTCTGTATCAAAGAAATAGTTTTACGTCATTTCTGAGTTGGAAGAGGGGTCTTGTGTATCAGAGACGTAGTTTTTCGTCATTTCTGAGATGGAAGAGATGTCTTATGTATCAGAGACATAGTTTTGCGTCATTTCTGAGTTAGAAGAGGGGTCTTGTGTATCAAAGACATAGTTTTACGTTATTTATGAGTTGGAAGAGAGGTCTTTTGTATTAGAGACATAGTTCTACGTCATTTCTGAGTTGTAAGAGGGATCTTGTGTATCAAAGACATAGTTTTACATAATTTCTGAGTTGGAAGAGAGATCTTGTGTGTCACAGATGTAGTTTTATGTCATTTCTGAGTTAGAAGAGGGGTCTTGTGTATTAAAGACATAGTTTTGCGTAATTTCTGAGTTGGAAGAGGTATCTTGTGTATCAGAGACGTAGTTTTATTTCATTTCCGAGTTGTCAGAGGGGTCTTGTGTATCAGAGACATAGGTTTACGTCATTCTGAGTTGGAAGAGGGGTCTTCTGTATCAGAGATGTAGTTTTACAACATTTCTAAGTTGGAAGACATGTCTTGTGTATTAGAGATGCAGTTTTGCGTCATTTCTGAGTTAGAAGAGGGGTCTTGTGTATTAAAGACATAGTTTTACATCATTTCTGAGTTAGAAGATGGGTCTTATTTATTAAAGACATAGTTTTGCAACATTTCTGAGCTGGAAGAGGGGTCTTGTGTATCAGAGGCGTAGTTTTATGTCATTTCTGAGTTGTCAGATGGATCTTGTGTATCAGAGACGTAGTTTGACGTAATTTCTGAGTTGGAAGAGTGTCTTGTTTATCAGAGATGTTGTTTTACATCATTTCTGAGTTGGTAGACATGTCTTGTGTATTAGAGATGCAGTTTTGCGTCATTTCTGAGTTAGAAGAGGGGTCTTGTCTATCAGAGATGTAGTTTTATGTCATTTCTGAGTTAGAAGAGGGCTCTTGTATATTAGAGACGTAGTTTTATGTCATTTCTGAGTTGGAAGATGGGTCTTGTGTATCAAAGACATAGTTTTACGTCATTTCTGAGTTAAAAGATGGGTCTAGTTTATTAAAGACATAGTTTTAAGTAATTTCTGAATTAGAAGAGGGCTCTTGTGTATTAAAGACATAGTTTTATGTCATTTCTGAGTTAGAAGAGGGGTCTTGTGTATTAGAGATGTAGTTTTACATAATTTCTGAGTTGGAAGAGGGGTCGTGTATATCAGAGACGTAGTTTTACGTCATTTCTGAGTTGGAAGATAGGTCTTGTGTATCAGAGAAGTAGTTTTATGTCATTTCTGAGTTGGAAAAGAGATCTTGTGTATCATAGACATAGTTTTACGTAATTTCTGAGTTAGAAGAGGTGTCTTGTGTATCAAAGACATAGTTTTGCGTCATTTCTGAGTTGGAAGAGGGGTCTTGTGTATCAGAGACGTAGTTTTATTTCATTTCCGAGTTGTTAGAGGGGTCTTGTGTATCAGACATATAGGTTTACAACATTTCTTAGTTGGAAGAGGGGTCTTGTGTGTCAGAGACATAGTTTTACGTCAATTCTGAGTTAAAAGATGGTCTAGTGTAGTAAAGACATAGTTTTACGTCATTTCTGAGTTAGAAGAGGGCTCTTGTGTATTAAATACATAGTTTTATGTCATTTCTGAGTTAGAAGAGGGGTCTTGTGTATTAGAGATGTAGTTTTACATAATTTCTGAGTTGGAAGAGGGGTCTTGTGTATCAGGGACGTAGTTCTATGTCATTTCTGAGTTGGAAGAGAGGTCTTGTGTATTAGAGACATAGTTTTACGTCAATTCTGAGTTAATTGATGGTCTAGTGTAGTAAAGACATAGTTTAACGTCATTTCTGAGTTACAAGAGGGCTCTTGTGTATTAAATACATAGTTTTATGTCATTTCTGAGTTAGAAGGGGGACTTGTGTATCGGAGACGTAGTATTATATCATTTCTGAGGTAGAAGAGGGGTCTTGTGTATCAGAGACGTAGTAATATGTCATTTCTGAGGTAGAAGAGGGGTCTTGTAGATCAGAGATGTAGTATTATATCATTTCTGGGGTAGAAGAGGGGTCTTGTGTATCAGAGATGTAGTTTTATGTCATTTCTGAGTTGGCAGAGGGGTCTTGTGTATCAGAGACATAGTTCTACGTCATTTCTGAGTTGTAAGAGGGATCTTGTGTATCAAAGACATAGTTTTACATAATTTCTGAGTTGGAAGAGAGAACTTGTGTAGCACAGACATAGTTTTACGTCATTTCTGAGTTAGAAGAGGGGTCTTGTGTATCAAAGACATAGTTTGGCGTCATTTCTGAGTTAGAAGAGGGGTCTTGCTTATCAAAGACATCGTTTTACATAATTTCTGAGTTGGAAAAGGGGTCTTGTGTATCAGAGATGTAGTTTTATGTCAATTCTGAGTTGGAAGAGAGGTCTTTTATATGAGAGACAGTTTTACGTCAATTCTGAGTTAAAAGATGGTCTAGTGTAGTAAAGACAGAGTTTTACGTCATTTCTGAGTTAGAAGAGGGGTCTTGTGTATTAGAGAGATAGTTTTACGTCATTTCTGAGTTGGATGAGGGGTCTTGTGTATCAGAGACGTAGTTTTACATCATTTCTGAGTTGGAAGAGAGACCTTGTGTATTAGAGACGTAGTTTTGCGTCATTTCTGAGTTAGAAGAGGGGTCTTGTGTGTCAGAGATGTAGTTTTATGTCATTTCTGAGTTGGAAGAGGGGTCTTGTGTATCAGAGACGTAGTTTTATTTCATTTCCGAGTTGTCAGAGAGGTCTTGTGTATCAGAGACATAGGTTTACGTCATTTCTGAGTTGGAAGAGGGGTCTTGTGTATCAGAGACATATTTTTACGTCATTTCTGAGTTAAAAGATGGGTCTAGTTTATTAAAGACAAAGTTTTAAGTAATTTCTGAGTTAGAAGAGGGCTCTTGTTCATTAAAGACATAGTTTTGCATCATTTCTGAGCTGGAAGAGGGGTCTTTTATATCAGAGACGTAGTTTTATGTCATTTCTGAGTTGTCAGATGGATCTTGTGTATCAGAGACATAGTTTGACGTAATTTCTGAGTTGGAAGAGAGGTCTTGTGTATCAGAGACATAGTTTTATGTCATTTTTGAGTTTGAAGGGGGTATTGTGTATCAGAGACGTAGTATTATATCATTTCTGGGGTAGAAGAGGAGTCTCGTGTATCAGATGCATAATTCTACATCATTTCTGAGTTTTAAGAGGGATCTTGTGTATCACGACATAGTTTTACGTAATTTCTGAGTTGGAAGTGGGGTCTTGTGTATCAGAGACATAGTTTTAAGTCATTTCTGAGTTAAAAGAGGGGTCTTGTGTATTAGAGATGTAGTTTTACATCATTTCTGAGTTGGAAGAGGGGTCTTGTGTATCAGAGACGTAGTTTTATGTCATTTCTGATTTGGAAGGGGGGTCTTGTGTATCAGAGACGTAGTTTTACATCATTTCTGAGTTAAAAGATGGCTCTAGTGTATTAAAGACATAGTTTTACGTAATTTCCGAGTTAGAAGAGGTCTCTTGTGTATTAAAGACATAGTTTTACATCATTTCTGAGTTAGAAGAGGGTCTTGTTTATTAAAGACAAAGTTTTGCATCATTTCTGAGTTGGAAGAGGGGTCTTGTGTATCAGAGACGTAGTTTTATGTCATTTCTGAGTTGTAGGATGTATCTTGTGTATCAGAGGCGTAGTTTGACGTAATTTCTGAGTTGGAAGAGGGGTCTTGTTTATCAGAGATTTAGTTTTACATCATTTCTGAGTTGGAAGAGATGTCTTGTGTATTAAAGACATAGTTTTGCGTCATTTCTAGTTGTAAGAGGGGTCTTGTGTATCAGAGACGTAGCTTTATGTCATTTCTGAGTTAGAATAGGTGTCTTGTATATCAGAGACGTAGTTTTACATCATTTCTGAGTTGGAAGATGGTTCTTGTGTATCTGAGAAGTAGTTTTATGTCATTTCTGAGTTGGAAAAGAGATCTTGTGTATCATAGACATAGTTTTACGTAATTTCTGAGTTAGAAGAGGTGTCTTGCATATTAAAGACATAGTTTTGCGTCATTTCTGAGTTGGAAGAGGGGTCTTGTGTATCAGAGACGTAGTTTTATTTCATTTCCGAGTTGTCAGAGGGGTCTTGTGTATCAGAGACATAGGTTTACGTCATTTCTGAGTTGGAAGAGGGGTCTTGTGTATCAGAGACATACTTTTACGTCATTTCTGAGTTAAAAGATGGGTCTAGTTTATTAAAGACATAGTTTTGCGTCATTTCTGAGTTGGAAGAGGGGTCTTGTGTATCAGAGACGTAGTTTTATGTCATTTCTGAGTTGGAAAAGAGATCTTGTGTATCATAGACATAGTTTTACGTCATTTCTGAGTTAGAAGAGGGGTCTTGTGTATCAAAGACATAGTTTTACGTCATTTCTTAGTTAAAAGAGGGGTCTTGTATATCAAAGACACAGTTTTGCATCATTTCTGAGTTAGAAAAGGGGACTTGTGCATCAAAGACATAGTTTTACGTCATTTCTGAGTTGGAAGAGTGGTCTTGTCTATCAGAGACGTAGTTTTATGTCATTTCTGAGTTGGAAGAGAGGTCTTGTGTATTAGAGAGATAGTTTTACGTCATTTCTGAGTTAAAAGATGGGTCTAGAGTAGTAAAGACATAGTTTTACGTCATTTCTGAGTTAGAAGAGGGCTCTTGTGTATTAAAGACATAGTTTTGCGTTATTTCTGAGTTAGAAAAGTGGTCTTCTGTATCAAAGAAATAGTTTTACGTCATTTCTGAGTTGGAAGAGGGGTCTTGTGTATCAGAGACGTAGTTTTACGTCATTTCTGAGATGGAAGAGATGTCTTATGTATCAGAGACATAGTTTTGCGTCATTTCTGAGTTAGAAGAGGGGTCTTGTGTATCAAAGACATAGTTTTACGTTATTTATGAGTTGGAAGAGAGGTCTTTTGTATTAGAGACATAGTTTTACGTCAATTCTGAGTTAAAAGATGGTCTAGTGTAGTAAAGGCATAGTTTTACGTCATTTCTGAGTTAGAAGAGGGGTCTTGTGTGTCACAGATGTAGTTTTATGTCATTTCTGAGTTAGAAGAGGGGTCTTGTGTATTAAAGACATAGTTTTGCGTAATTTCTGAGTTGGAAGAGGTATCTTGTGTATCAGAGACGTAGTTTTATTTCATTTCCGAGTTGTCAGAGGGGTCTTGTGTATCAGAGACATAGGTTTATGTCATTCT
This sequence comes from Triturus cristatus, assembly GCF_964204655.1. NCBI lineage: Eukaryota > Metazoa > Chordata > Amphibia > Caudata > Salamandridae > Triturus > Triturus cristatus. Next base: position 1,940,884,073 of record NC_140589.1, read on the forward strand.
GAGTTGGAAGAGGGGTCTTCTGCATCAGAGATGTAGTTTTACATCATTTCTAAGTTGGAAGACATGTCTTGTGTATTAGAGATGCAGTTTTGCATCATTTCTGAGTTAGAAGAGGGGTCTTGTGTATTAAAGACATAGTTTTACATCATTTCTGAGTTAGAAGAGGGGTCTTATTTATTAAAGACATAGTTTTGCAACATTTCTGAGCTGGAAGAGGGGTCTTGTGTATCAGAGGCGTAGTTTTATGTCATTTCTGAGTTGTCAGATGGATCTTGTGTATCAGAGACGTAGTTTGACGTAATTTCTGAGTTGGAAGAGGGTCTTGTTTATCAGAGATGTAGTTTTACATCATTTCTGAGTTGGTAGACATGTCTTGTGTATTAGAGATGCAGTTTTGCGTCATTTCTGAGTTAGAAGAGGGGTCTTGTCTATCAGAGATTTAGTTTTATGTCATTTCTGAGTTAGAAGAGGGCTCTTGTATATTAGAGACGTAGTTTTACGTCATTTCTGAGTTGGAAGATGGGTCTTGTGTATCAAAGACATAGTTTTACGTCATTTCTGAGTTAAAAGATGGGTCTAGTTTATTAAAGACATAGTTTTAAGTAATTTCTGAGTTAGAAGAGGGCTCTTGTGTATTAAAGACATAGTTTTATGTCATTTCTGAGTTAGAAGAGGGGTCTTGTGTATTAGAGATGTAGTTTTACATAATTTCTGAGTTGGAAGAGGGGTCGTGTATATCAGAGACGTAGTTTTACGTCATTTCTGAGTTGGAAGATAGGTCTTGTGTATCAGAGAAGTAGTTTTATGTCATTTCTGAGTTGGAAAAGAGATCTTGTGTATCATAGACATAGTTATACGTAATTTCTGAGTTAGAAGAGGTGTCTTGTGTATCAAAGACATAGTTTTGCGTCATTTCTGAGTTGGAAGAGGGGCCTTGTGTATCTGAGACGTAGTTTTATTTCATTTCCGAGTTGTTAGAGGGGTCTTGTGTATCAGACATATAGGTTTACGTCATTTCTGAGTTGGAAGAGGGGTCTTGTGTGTCAGAGACATAGTTTTACGTCAATTCTGAGTTAAAAGATGGTCTAGTGTAGTAAAGACATAGTTTTACGTCATTTCTGAGTTAGAAGAGGGCTCTTGTGTATTAAATACATAGTTTTATGTCATTTCTGAGTTAGAAGAGGGGTCTTGTGTATTAGAGATGTAGTTTTACATAATTTCTGAGTTGGAAGAGGGGTCTTGTGTATCAGGGACGTAGTTCTATGTCATTTCTGAGTTGGAAGAGAGGTCTTGTGTATTAGAGACATAGTTTTACGTCAATTCTGAGTTAATTGATGGTCTAGTGTAGTAAAGACATAGTTTAACGTCATTTCTGAGTTACAAGGGGGCTCTTGTGTATTAAAGACATAGTTTTATGTCATTTCTGAGTTAGAAGGGGGACTTGTGTATCGGAGACGTAGTATTATATCATTTCTGAGGTAGAAGAGGGGTCTTGTGTATCAGAGACGTAGTAATATATCATTTCTGAGGTAGAAGAGGGGTCTTGTGTATCAGAGATGTAGTATTATATCATTTCTGAGGTAGAAGAGGGGTCTTGTGTATCAGAGATGTAGTTTTATGTCATTTCTGAGTTGGCAGAGGGGTCTTGTGTATCAGAGACATAGTTCTACGTCATTTCTGAGTTGTAAGAGGGATCTTGTGTATCAAAGACATAGTTTTACATAATTTCTGAGTTGGAAGAGAGATCTTGTGTAGCACAGACATAGTTTTACGTCATTTTTGAGTTAGAAGAGGGGTCTTGTGTATCAAAGACATAGTTTGGCGTCATTTCTGAGTTAGAAGAGGGGTCTTGCTTATCAAAGACATCGTTTTACATCATTTCTGAGTTGGAAGATGGGTCTTGTGTATCTGAGAAGTAGTTTTATGTCATTTCTGAGTTGGAAAAGAGATCTTGTGTATCATAGACATAGTTTTACGTAATTTCTGAGTTAGAAGAGGTGTCTTGCTTATTAAAGACATAGTTTTGCATCATTTCTGAGTTTGGAGAGGGGTCTTGTGTATCAGAGACGTAGTTTTATTTCATTTCCGAGTTGTCAGAGGGGTCTTGTGTATCAGAGACATAGGTTTAGGTCATTTCTGAGTTGGAAGAGGGGTCTTGTGTATCAGAGACATACTTTTACGTCATTTCTGAGTTAAAAGATGGGTCTAGTTTATTAAAGACATAGTTTTAAGTAATTTCTGAGTTAGAAGAGGGCTCTTGTGTATTAAAGACATAGTTTTGCGTCATTTCTGAGTTGGAAGAGGGGTCTTGTGTATTAGAGACGTAGTTTTATGTTATTTCTGAGTTGTCAGATGGATCTTGTGTATCAGAGACGTAGTTTGATGTAATTTCTGAGTTGGAAGAGAGGTCTTGTGTATCAGAGACGTAGTTTTATGTCATTTTTGAGTTTGAAGGGGGTATTGTGTATCAGAGACGTAGTATTATATCATTTCTGGGGTAGAAGAGGAGTCTTGTGTATCAGATGCATAATTCTACATCATTTCTGAGTTTTAAGAGGGATCTTGTGTATCAAAGACATAGTTTTACGTAATTTCTGAGTTGGAAGTGGGGTCTTGTGTATTAGATATGTAGTTTTACGTCATTTTTGAGTTGGAAGAGGGGTCTTGTGTATCAGAGACGTAGTTGTATGTCATTTCTGAGTTGGAAAAGAGATCTTGTGTATCATAGACATAGTTTTACGTCATTTCTGAGTTAGAAGAGGGGTCTTGTGTATCAAAGACATAGTTTTACGTCATTTCTGAGTTAAAAGAGGGGTCTTGTATATCAAAGACACAGTTTTGCGTCATTTCAGAGTTGGAAGAGTGGTCTTGTGTATCAGAGACGTAGTTTTATGTCATTTCTGAGTTGGAAGAGAGGTCTTGTGTATTAGAGACATAGTTTTACGTCATTTCTGAGTTAAAAGATGGGTCTAGAGTAGTAAAGACATAGTTTTACGTCATTTCTGAGTTAGAAGAGGGCTCTTGTGTATTAAAGACATAGTTTTGCGTTATTTCTGAGTTAGAAAAGTGGTCTTCTGTATCAAAGAAATAGTTTTACGTCATTTCTGAGTTGGAAGAGGGGTCTTGTGTATCAGAGACGTAGTTTTACGTCATTTCTGAGATGGAAGAGAGGTCTTATGTATCAGAGACATAGTTTTGCGTCATTTCTGAGTTAGAAGAGGGGTCTTGTGTATCAAAGACATAGTTTTATGTTTTTTCTGAGTTGGAAGAGAGGTCTTTTGTATTAGACACATAGTTTTACGTCAATTCTGAGTTAAAAGATGGTCTAGTGTAGTAAAGACATAGTTTTACGTCATTTCTGAGTTAGAAGAGGGGTCTTGTGTGTCACAGCTGTAGGTTTATGTCATTTCTGAGTTAGAAGAGGGGTCTTGTGTATTAAAGACATAGTTTTGCGTAATTTCTGAGTTGGAAGAGGTATCTTGTGTATCAGAGACGTAGTTTTATTTCATTTCCGAGTTGTCAGAGGGGTCTTGTGTATCAGAGACATAGGTTTACGTCATTCTGAGTTGGAAGAGGGATCTTCTGTATCAGAGATGTAGTTTTACATCATTTCTAAGTTGGAAGACATGTCTTGTGTATTAGAGATGCAGTTTTGCGTCATTTCTGAGTTAGAAGAGGGGTCTTGTGTATTAAAGACATAGTTTTACATCATTTCTGAGTTAGAAGAGGGGTCTTATTTATTAAAGACATAGTTTTGCAACATTTCTGAGCTGGAAGAGGGGTCTTGTGTATCAGAGGCGTAGTTTTATGTCATTTCTGAGTTGTCAGATGGATCTTGTGTATCAGAGACGTAGTTTGACGTAATTTCTGAGTTGGAAGAGGGGTCTTGTTTATCAGAGATGTAGTTTTACATCATTTCTGAGTTGGTAGACATGTCTTGTGTATTAGAGATGCAGTTTTGCGTCATTTCTGAGTTAGAAGAGGGGTCTTGTCTATCAGAGATGTAGTTTTATGTCATTTCTGAGTTAGAAGAGGGCTCTTGTATATTAGAGACGTAGTTTTACGTCATTTCTGAGTTGGAAGATGGGTCTTGTGTATCAAAGACATAGTTTTACGTCATTTCTGAGTTAAAAGATGGGTCTAGTTTATTAAAGACATAGTTTTAAGTAATTTCTGAGTAAGAAGAGGGCTCTTGTGTAATAAAGACATAGTTTTATGTCATTTCTGAGTTAGAAGAGGGGTCTTGTGTATTAGAGATGTAGTTTTACATAATTTCTGAGTTGGAAGAGGGGTCGTGTATATCAGAGACGTAGTTTTACGTCATTTCTGAGTTGGAAGATAGGTCTTGTGTATCAGAGAAGTAGTTTTATGTCATTTCTGAGTTGGAAAAGAGATCTTGTGTATCATAGACATAGTTTTACGTAATTTCTGAGTTAGAAGAGGTGTCTTGTGTATCAAAGACATAGTTTTGCGTCATTTCTGAGTTGGAAGAGGGGCCTTGTGTATCTGAGACGTAGTTTTATTTCATTCCTGAGTTGTTAGAGGGGTCTTGTGTATCAGACATATAGGTTTACGTCATTTCTGAGTTGGAAGAGGGGTCTTGTGTGTCAGAGACATAGTTTTACGTCAATTCTGAGTTAAAAGATGGTCTAGTGTAGTAAAGACATAGTTTTACGTCATTTCTGAGTTAGAAGAGGGCTCTTGTGTATTAAATACATAGTTTTATGTCATTTCTGAGTTAGAAGAGGGGTCTTGTGTATTAGAGATGTAGTTTTACATAATTTCTGAGTTGGAAGAGGGGTCTTGTGTATCAGGGACGTAGTTCTATGTCATTTCTGAGTTGGAAGAGAGGTCTTGTGTATTAGAGACATAGTTTTACGTCAATTCTGAGTTAATTGATGGTCTAGTGTAGTAAAGACATAGTTTAACGTCATTTCTGAGTTACAAGGGGGCTCTTGTGTATTAAAGACATAGTTTTATGTCATTTCTGAGTTAGAAGGGGGACTTGTGTATCGGAGACGTAGTATTATATCATTTCTGAGGTAGAAGAGGGGTCTTGTGTATCAGAGACGTAGTAATATATCATTTCTGAGGTAGAAGAGGGATCTTGTGTATCAGAGATGTAGTATTATATCATTTCTGAGGTAGAAGAGGGGTCTTGTGTATCAGAGACGTAGTTTTATGTCATTTCTGAGTTGGCAGAGGGGTCTTGTGTATCAGAGACATAGTTCTACGTCATTTCTGAGTTGTAAGAGGGATCTTGTGTATCAAAGACATAGTTTTACATAATTTCTGAGTTGGAAGAGAGATCTTGTGTAGCACAGACATAGTTTTACGTCATTTCTGAGTTAGAAGAGGGGTCTTGCTTATCAAAGACATCGTTTTACATCATTTCTGAGTTGGAAAAGGGGTCTTGTGTATCAGAGATGTAGTTTTATGTCAATTCTGAGTTAAAAGATGGGTCTAGTTTATTAAAGACATAGTTTTGCGTCATTTCTGAGTTGGAAGAGGGGTCTTGTGTATCAGAGACGTAGTTTTATGTCATTTCTGAGTTGGAAAAGAGATCTTGTGTATCATAGACATAGTTTTACGTCATTTCTGAGTTAAAAGAGGGCTCTTGTGTATTAAATACATAGTTTTATGTCATTTCTGAGTTAGAAGGGGGACTTGTGTATCGGAGACGTAGTAATATATCATTTCTGAGGTAGAAGAGGGGTCTTGTGTATCAGAGATGTAGTATTATATCATTTCTGGGGTAGAAGAGGGGTCTTGTGTGTCAGAGATGAGATGTAGTTTTATGTCATTTCTGAGTTGGCAGAGGGGTCTTGTGTATCAGAGACATAGTTCTACGTCATTTCTGAGTTGTAAGAGGGATCTTGTGTATCAAAGACATAGTTTTACATAATTTCTGAGTTGGAAGAGAGATCTTGTGTAGCACAGACATAGTTTTACGTCATTTCTGAGTTAGAAGAGGGGTCTTGTGTATCAAAGACATAGTTTGGCGTCATTTCTGAGTTAGAAGAGATGTCTTGCTTATCAAAGACATCGTTTTACATCATTTCTGAGTTGGAAAAGGGGTCTTGTGTATCAGAGATGTAGTTTTATGTCAATTCTGAGTTGGAAGAGAGGTCTTTTGTATGAGAGACATAGTTTTACGTCAATTCTGAGTTAAAAGATGGTCTAGTGTAGTAAAGACAGAGTTTTACGTCATTTCTGAGTTAGAAGAGGGGTCTTGTGTATTAGAGAGATAGTTTTACGTCATTTCTGAGTTGGATGAGGGGTCTTGTGTATCAGAGACATAGTTTTACATCATTTCTGAGTTGGAAGAGAGACCTTGTGTATTAGAGACGTAGTTTTGCGTCATTTCTGAGTTAGAAGAGGGGTCTTGTGTGTCAGAGATGTAGTTTTATGTCATTTCTGAGTTAGAAGAGGGGTCTTGTGTATTAAAGACACAGTTTTGCGTCATTACTGAGTTGGAAGAGGGGTCTTGTGTATCAGAGACGTAGTTTTATTTCATTTCCGAGTTGTCAGAGAGGTCTTGTGTATCAGAGACATAGTTTGACGTAATTTCTGAGTTGGAAGAGAGGTCTTGTATATCAGAGACATAGTTTTATGTCATTTTTGAGTTTGAAGGGGGTATTGTGTATCAGAGACATAGTATTATATCATTTCTGGGGTAGAAGAGGAGTCTTGTGTATCAGATGCATAATTCTACATCATTTCTGAGTTTTAAGAGGGATCTTGTGTATCAGAGGCGTAGTTTGACGTAATTTCTGAGTTGGAAGAGGGGTCTTGTTTATCAGAGACGTAGTTTTATTTCATTTCCGAGTTGTCAGAGGGGTCTTGTGTATCAGAGACATAGGTTTACGTCATTTCTGAGTTGGAAGAGGGGTCTTGTGTATCAGAGACATACTTTTACGTCATTTCTGAGTTAAAAGATGGGTCTAGTTTATTAAAGACATAGTTTTGCGTCATTTCTGAGTTGGAAGAGGGGTCTTGTGTATCAGAGACGTAGTTTTATGTCATTTCTGAGTTGGAAAAGAGATCTTGTGTATCATAGACATAGTTTTACGTCATTTCTGAGTTAAAAGAGGGCTCTTGTGTATTAAATACATAGTTTTATGTCATTTCTGAGTTAGAAGGGGGACTTGTGTATCGGAGACGTAGTAATATATCATTTCTGAGGTAGAAGAGGGGTCTTGTGTATCAGAGATGTAGTATTATATCATTTCTGGGGTAGAAGAGGGGTCTTGTGTGTCAGAGATGAGATGTAGTTTTATGTCATTTCTGAGTTGGCAGAGGGGTCTTGTGTATCAGAGACATAGTTCTACGTCATTTCTGAGTTGTAAGAGGGATCTTGTGTATCAAAGACATAGTTTTACATAATTTCTGAGTTGGAAGAGAGATCTTGTGTAGCACAGACATAGTTTTACGTCATTTCTGAGTTAGAAGAGGGGTCTTGTGTATCAAAGACATAGTTTGGCGTCATTTCTGAGTTAGAAGAGATGTCTTGCTTATCAAAGACATCGTTTTACATCATTTCTGAGTTGGAAAAGGGGTCTTGTGTATCAGAGATGTAGTTTTATGTCAATTCTGAGTTGGAAGAGAGGTCTTTTGTATGAGAGACATAGTTTTACGTCAATTCTGAGTTAAAAGATGGTCTAGTGTAGTAAAGACAGAGTTTTACGTCATTTCTGAGTTAGAAGAGGGGTCTTGTGTATTAGAGAGATAGTTTTACGTCATTTCTGAGTTGGATGAGGGGTCTTGTGTATCAGAGACATAGTTTTACATCATTTCTGAGTTGGAAGAGAGACCTTGTGTATTAGAGACGTAGTTTTGCGTCATTTCTGAGTTAGAAGAGGGGTCTTGTGTGTCAGAGATGTAGTTTTATGTCATTTCTGAGTTAGAAGAGGGGTCTTGTGTATTAAAGACACAGTTTTGCGTCATTACTGAGTTGGAAGAGGGGTCTTGTGTATCAGAGACGTAGTTTTATTTCATTTCCGAGTTGTCAGAGAGGTCTTGTGTATCAGAGACATAGTTTGACGTAATTTCTGAGTTGGAAGAGAGGTCTTGTATATCAGAGACATAGTTTTATGTCATTTTTGAGTTTGAAGGGGGTATTGTGTATCAGAGACATAGTATTATATCATTTCTGGGGTAGAAGAGGAGTCTTGTGTATCAGATGCATAATTCTACATCATTTCTGAGTTTTAAGAGGGATCTTGTGTATCAAGACATAGTTTTACGTAATTTCTGAGTTGGAAGTGGGGTCTTGTGTATCAGAGACATAGTTTTAAGTCATTTCTGAGTTAAACGAGGGGTCTTGTGTATTAGAGATGTAGTTTTACATCATTTCTGAGTTGGAAGAGGGGTCTTGTGTATCAGAGACGTAGTTTTATGTCATTTCTGATTTAGAAGGGGGGTCTTGTGTATCAGAGATGTAGTTTTACATCATTTCTGAGTTAAAAGATGGCTCTAGTGTATTAAAGACATAGTTTTACGTAATTTCTGAGTTAGAAGAGGTCTCTTGTGTATTAAAGACATAGTTTTACATCATTTCTGAGTTAGAAGAGGGTCTTGTTTATTAAAGACATAGTTTTGCATCATTTCTGAGTTGGAAGAGGGGTCTTGTGTATCAGAGACGTAGTTTTATGTCATTTCTGAGTTGTAAGATGTATCTTGTGCATCAGAGGCGTAGTTTGACGTAATTTCTGAGTTGGAAGAGGGGTCTTGTTTATCAGAGATTTAGTTTTACATCATTTCTGAGTTGGAAGAGATGTATTGTGTATTAAAGACATAGTTTTGCGTCATTTCTAGTTGTAAGAGGGGTCTTGTGTATCAGAGACGTAGTTTTATGTCATTTCTGAGTTAGAAGAGGTGTCTTGTATTTCAGAGACGTAGTTTTACATCATTTCTGAGTTGGAAGATGGTTCTTGTGTATCTGAGAAGTAGTTTTATGTCATTTCTGAGTTGGAAAAGAGATCTTGTGTATCAAAGACATAGTTTTACGTCATTTCTGAGTTGGAAGAGGGGTCGTGTGTATCAGAGAAGTAGTTTTATTTCATTTCCGAGTTGTCAGAGGGGTCTTGTGTATCAGAGACATAGGTTTACGTCATTTCTGAGTTGGAAGAGGGGTCTTGTGTATCAGAGACATACTTTTACGTCATTTCTGAGTTAAAAGATAGGTCTAGTTTATTAAAGACATAGTTTTGCGTCATTTCTGAGTTGGAAGAGGGGTCTTGTGTATCAGAGACGTAGTTTTATGTCATTTCTGAGTTGGAAAAGAGATCTTGTGTATCATAGACATAGTTTTACGTCATTTCTGAGTTAAAAGAGGGCTCTTGTGTATTAAATACATAGTTTTATGTCATTTCTGAGTTAGAAGGGGGACTTGTGTATCGGAGACGTAGTATTATATCATTTCTGAGGTAGAAGAGGGGTCTTGTGTATCAGAGACGTAGTAATATATCATTTCTGAGGTAGAAGAGGGGTCTTGTGTATCAGAGATGTAGTATTATATCATTTCTGAGGTAGAAGAGGGGTCTTGTGTATCAGAGATGTAGTTTTATGTCATTTCTGAGTTGGCAGAGGCGTCTTGTGTATCAGAGACATAGTTCTACGTCATTTCTGAGTTGTAAGAGGGATCTTGTGTATCAAAGACATAGTTTTACATAATTTCTGAGTTGGAAGAGAGATCTTGTGTAGCACAGACATAGTTTTACGTCATTTCTGAGTTAGAAGAGGGGTCTTGTGTATCAAAGACATAGTTTGGCGTCATTTCTGAGTTAGAAGAGATGTCTTGCTTATCAAAGACATCGTTTTACATCATTTCTGAGTTGGAAAAGGGGTCTTGTGTATCAGAGATGTAGTTTTATGTCAATTCTGAGTTGGAAGAGAGGTCTTTTGTATGAGAGACATAGTTTTACGTCAATTCTGAGTTAAAAGATGGTCTAGTGTAGTAAAGACAGAGTTTTACGTCATTTCTGAGTTAGAAGAGGGGTCTTGTGTATTAGAGAGATAGTTTTACGTCATTTCTGAGTTGGATGAGGGGTCTTGTGTATCAGAGACATAGTTTTACATCATTTCTGAGTTGGAAGAGAGACCTTGTGTATTAGAGACGTAGTTTTGCGTCATTTCTGAGTTAGAAGAGGGGTCTTGTGTGTCAGAGATGTAGTTTTATGTCATTTCTGAGTTAGAAGAGGGGTCTTGTGTATTAAAGACACAGTTTTGCGTCATTACTGAGTTGGAAGAGGGGTCTTGTGTATCAGAGACGTAGTTTTATTTCATTTCCGAGTTGTCAGAGAGGTCTTGTGTATCAGAGACATAGGTTTACGTCATTTCTGAGTTGGAAGAGGGCTCTTGTGTATCAGAGACATATTTTTACGTCATTTCTGAGTTAAAAGATGGGTCTAGTTTATTAAAGACAAAGTTTTAAGTAATTTCTGAGTTAGAAGAGGGCTCTTGTTCATTAAAGACATAGTTTTGCATCATTTCTGAGTTGGAAGAGGGGTCTTTTATATCAGAGACGTAGTTTTATGTCATTTCTGAGTTGTCAGATGGATCTTGTGTATCAGAGACGTAGTTTGACGTAATTTCTGAGTTGGAAGAGAGGTCTTGTATATCAGAGACATAGTTTTATGTCATTTTTGAGTTTGAAGGGGGTATTGTGTATCAGAGACATAGTATTATATCATTTCTGGGGTAGAAGAGGAGTCTCGTGTATCAGATGCATAATTCTACATCATTTCTGAGTTTTAAGAGGGATCTTGTGTATCAAGACATAGTTTTACGTAATTTCTGAGTTGGAAGTGGGGTCTTGTGTATCAGAGACATAGTTTTAAGTCATTTCTGAGTTAAAAGAGGGGTCTTGTGTATTAGAGATGTAGTTTTACATCATTTCTGAGTTGGAAGAGGGGTCTTGTGTATCAGAGACGTAGTTTTATGTCATTTCTGATTTGGAAGGGGGGTCTTGTGTATCAGAGACGTAGTTTTACATCATTTCTGAGTTAAAAGATGGCTCTAGTGTATTAAAGACATAGTTTTACGTAATTTCTGAGTTAGAAGAGGTCTCTTGTGTATTAAAGACATAGTTTTACATCATTTCTGAGTTAGAAGAGGGTCTTGTTTATTAAAGACATAGTTTTGCATCATTTCTGAGTTGGAAGAGGGGTCTTGTGTATCAGAGACGTAGTTTTATGTCATTTCTGAGTTGTAAGATGTATCTTGTGCATCAGAGGCGTAGTTTGACGTAATTTCTGAGTTGGAAGAGGGGTCTTGTTTATCAGAGATTTAGTTTTACACCATTTCTGAGTTGGAAGAGATGTCTTGTGTATTAAAGACATAGTTTTGCGTCATTTCTAGTTGTAAGAGGGGTCTTGTGTATCAGAGACATAGTTTTATGTCATTTCTCAGTTAGAAGAGGTGTCTTGTATTTCAGAGACGTAGTTTTACATCATTTCTGATTTGGAAGATGGTTCTTGTGTATCTGAGAAGTAGTTTTATGTCATTTCTGAGTTGGAAAAGAGATCTTGTGTATCATAGACATAGTTTTACGTAATTTCTGAGTTAGAAGAGGTGTCTTGCGTATTAAAGACATAGTTTTGCGTCATTTCTGAGTTGGAAGAGGGGTCTTTTGTATCAGAGACGTAGTTTTATTTCATTTCCGAGTTGTCAGAGGGGTCTTGTGTATCAGAGACATAGGTTTACGTCATTTCTGAGTTGGAAGAGGGGTCTTGTGTGTCAGAGACATACTTTTACTTCATTTCTGAGTTAAAAGATGGGTCTAGTTTATTAAAGACATAGTTTTGCGTCATTTCTGAGTTGGAAGAGGGGTCTTGGGTATCAGAGACGTAGTTTTATGTCATTTCTGAGTTGGAAAAGAGATCTTGTGTATCATAGACATAGTTTTACGTCATTTCTGAGTTAAAAGAGGGCTCTTGTGTATTAAATACATAGTTTTATGTCATTTCTGAGTTAGAAGGGGGACTTGTGTATCGGAGACGTAGTATTATATCATTTCTGAGGTAGAAGAGGGGTCTTGTGTATCAGAGACGTAGTAATATATCATTTCTGAGGTAGAAGAGGGGTCTTGTGTATCAGAGATGTAGTATTATATCATTTCTGGGGTAGAAGAGGGGTCTTGTGTATCAGAGATGTAGTTTTATGTCATTTCTGAGTTGGCAGAGGGGTCTTGTGTATCAGAGACATAGTTTTATTTCATTTCCGAGTTGTCAGAGGGGTCTTGTGTATCAGAGACATAGGTTTACGTCATTTCTGAGTTGGAAGAGAGGTCTTGTGTATTAGAGACATAGTTTTACGTCATTTCTGAGTTAAAAGATGGGTCTAGAGTAGTAAAGACATAGTTTTACGTCATTTCTGAGTTAGAAGAGGGCTCTTGTGTATTAAAGACATAGTTTTGCGTTATTTCTGAGTTAGAAAAGTGGTCTTCTGTATCAAAGAAATAGTTTTACGTCATTTCTGAGTTGGAAGAGGGGTCTTGTGTATCAGAGACGTAGTTTTACGTCATTTCTGAGATGGAAGAGAGGTCTTATGTATCAGAGACATAGTTTTGCGTCATTTCTGAGTTAGAAGAGGGGTCTTGTGTATCAAAGACATAGTTTTATGTTTTTTCTGAGTTGGAAGAGAGGTCTTTTGTATTAGAGACATAGTTTTACGTCAATTCTGAGTTAAAAGATGGTCTAGTGTAGTAAAGACATAGTTTTACGTCATTTCTGACTTAGAAGAGGGGTCTTGTGTGTCACAGATGTAGTTTTATGTCATTTCTGAGTTAGAAGAGGGGTCTTGTGTATTAAAGACATAGTTTTGCTTAATTTCTGAGTTGGAAGAGGTATCTTGTGTATCAGAGACGTAGTTTTATTTCATTTCCGAGTTGTCAGAGGGGTCTTGTGTATCAGAGACATAGGTTTACGTCATTCTGAGTTGGAAGAGGGGTCTTCTGTATCAGAGATGTAGTTTTACATCATTTCTAAGTTGGAAGACATGTCTTGTGTATTAGAGATGCAGTTTTGCGTCATTTCTGAGTTAGAAGAGGGGTCTTGTGTATTAAAGACATAGTTTTACATCATTTCTGAGTTAGAAGAGGGGTCTTATTTATTAAAGACATAGTTTTGCAACATTTCTGAGCTGGAAGAGGGGTCTTGTGTATCAGAGGCGTAGTTTTATGTCATTTCTGAGTTGTCAGATGGATCTTGTGTATCAGAGACGTAGTTTGACGTAATTTCTGAGTTGGAAGAGGGGTTTTACATCATTTCTGAGTTGGTAGACATGTCTTGTGTATTAGAGATGCAGTTTTGCGTCATTTCTGAGTTAGAAGAGGGGTCTTGTCTATCAGAGATGTAGTTTTATGTCATTTCTGAGTTAGAAGAGGGCTCTTGTATATTAGAGACGTAGTTTTACGTCATTTCTGAGTTGGAAGATGGGTCTTGTGTATCAAAGACATAGTTTTACGTCATTTCTGAGTTAAAAGATGGGTCTAGTTTATTAAAGACATAGTTTTAAGTTATTTCTGAGTTAGAAGAGGGCTCTTGTGTATTAAAGACATAGTTTTATGTCATTTCTGAGTTAGAAGAGGGGTCTTGTGTATTAGAGATGTAGTTTTACATAATTTCTGAGTTGGAAGAGGGGTCGTGTATATCAGAGACGTAGTTTTACGTCATTTCTGAGTTGGAAGATAGGTCTTGTGTATCAGAGAAGTAGTTTTATGTCATTTCTGAGTTGGAAAAGAGATCTTGTGTATCATAGACATAGTTTTACGTAATTTCTGAGTTAGAAGAGGTGTCTTGTGTATCAAAGACATAGTTTTGCGTCATTTCTGAGTTAAAAGAGGGGTCTTGTATATCAAAGACACAGTTTTGCGTCATTTCAGAGTTAGAAAAAGGGACTTGTGCATCAAAGACATAGTTTTACGTCATTTCTGAGTTGGAAGAGTGGTTTTGTGTATCAGAGACGTAGTTTTATGTCATTTCTGAGTTGGAAGAGAGGTCTTGTGTATTAGAGACATAGTTTTACGTCATTTCTGAGTTAAAAGATGGGTCTAGAGTAGTAAAGACATAGTTTTACGTCATTTCTGAGTTAGAAGAGGGCTCTTGTGTATTAAAGACATAGTTTTGCGTTATTTCTGAGTTAGAAAAGTGGTCTTCTGTTTCAAAGAAATAGTTTTACGTCATTTCTGAGTTGGAAGAGGGGTCTTGTGTATCAGAGACGTAGTTTTACGTCATTTCTGAGATGGAAGAGAGGTCTTATGTATCAGAGACATAGCTTTGCGTCATTTCTGAGTTAGAAGAGGGGTCTTGTGTATCAAAGACATAGTTTTATGTTTTTTCTGAGTTGGAAGAGAGGTCTTTTGTATTAGAGACATAGTTTTACGTCAATTCTGAGTTAAAAGATGGTCTAGTGTAGTAAAGACATAGTTTTATGTCATTTCTGAGTTAGAAGAGGGGTCTTGTGTGTCACAGATGTAGTTTTATGTCATTTCTGAGTTAGAAGAGGGGTCTTGTGTATTAAAGACATAGTTTTGCGTAATTTCTGAGTTGGAAGAGGTATCTTGTGTATCAGAGACGTAGTTTTATTTCATTTCCGAGTTGTCAGAGGGGTCTTGTGTATCAGAGACATAGGTTTACGTCATTCTGAGTTGGAAGAGGGATCTTCTGTATCAGAGATGTAGTTTTACATCTTTTCTAAGTTGGAAGACATGTCTTGTGTATTAGAGATGCAGTTTTGCGTCATTTCTGAGTTAGAAGAGGGGTCTTGTGTATTAAAGACATAGTTTTACATCATTTCTGTGTTAGAAGAGGGGTCTTATTTATTAAAGACATAGTTTTGCAACATTTCTGAGCTGGAAGAGGGGTCTTGTGTATCAGAGGCGTAGTTTTATGTCCTTTCTGAGTTGTCAGATGGATCTTGTGTATCAGAGACATAGTTTGACGTAATTTCTGAGTTGGAAGAGGGGTCTTGTTTATCAGAGATGTAGTTTTACGTCATTTCTGAGTTGGAAGAGGGCTCTTGTGTATTAAATACATAGTTTTATGTCATTTCTGAGTTAGAAGAGGGGTCTTGTGTATTAGAGATGTAGTTTTACATAATTTCTGAGTTGGAAGAGGGGTCTTGTGTATCAGGGACGTAGTTCTATGTCATTTCTGAGTTGGAAGAGAGGTCTTGTGTATTAGAGACATAGTTTTACGTCAATTCTGAGTTAATTGATGGTCTAGTGTAGTAAAGACATAGTTTAACGTCATTTCTGAGTTACAAGAGGGCTCTTGTGTATTAAATACATAGTTTTATGTCATTTCTGAGTTAGAAGGGGGACTTGTGTATCGGAGACGTAGTATTATATCATTTCTGAGGTAGAAGAGGGGTCTTGTGTATCAGAGACGTAGTAATATGTCATTTCTGAGGTAGAAGAGGGGTCTTGTAGATCAGAGATGTAGTATTATATCATTTCTGGGGTAGAAGAGGGGTCTTGTGTATCAGAGATGTAGTTTTATGTCATTTCTGAGTTGGCAGAGGGGTCTTGTGTATCAGAGACATAGTTCTACGTCATTTCTGAGTTGTAAGAGGGATCTTGTGTATCAAAGACATAGTTTTACATAATTTCTGAGTTGGAAGAGAGATCTTGTGTAGCACAGACATAGTTTTACGTCATTTCTGAGTTAGAAGAGGGGTCTTGTGTATCAAAGACATAGTTTGGCGTCATTTCTGAGTTAGAAGAGGGGTCTTGCTTATCAAAGACATCGTTTTACATCATTTCTGAGTTGGAAAAGGGGTCTTGTGTATCAGAGATGTAGTTTTATGTCAATTCTGAGTTGGAAGAGAGGTCTTTTATATGAGAGACATAGTTTTACGTCAATTCTGAGTTAAAAGATGGTCTAGTGTAGTAAAGACAGAGTTTTACGTCATTTCTGAGTTAGAAGAGGGGTCTTGTGTATTAGAGAGATAGTTTTACGTCATTTCTGAGTTGGATGAGGGGTCTTGTGTATCAGAGACGTAGTTTTACATCATTTCTGAGTTGGAAGAGAGACCTTGTGTATTAGAGACGTAGTTTTGCGTCATTTCTGAGTTAGAAGAGGGGTCTTGTGTGTCAGAGATGTAGTTTTATGTCATTTCTGAGTTAGAAGAGGGGTCTTGTGTATTAAAGACACAGTTTTGCATCATTTCTGAGTTGGAAGAGGGGTCTTGTGTATCAGAGACGTAGTTTTATTTCATGTCCAAGTTGTCAGAGAGGTCTTGTGTATCAGAGACATAGGTTTACGTCATTTCTGAGTTGGAAGAGGGGTCTTGTGTATCAGAGACATATTTTTACGTCATTTCTGAGTTAAAAGATGGGTCTAGTTTATTAAAGACAAAGTTTTAAGTAATTTCTGAGTTAGAAGAGGGCTCTTGTTCATTAAAGACATAGTTTTGCATCATTTCTGAGTTGGAAGAGGGGTCTTTTATATCAGAGACGTAGTTTTATGTCATTTCTGAGTTGTCAGATGGATCTTGTGTATCAGAGACGTAGTTTGACGTAATTTCTGAGTTGGAAGAGAGGTCTTGTGTATCAGAGACATAGTTTTATGTCATGTTTGAGTTTGAAGGGGGTATTGTGTATCAGAGATGTAGTATTATATCATTTCTGGGGTAGAAGAGGAGTCTCGTGTATCAGATGCATAATTCTACATCATTTCTGAGTTTTAAGAGGGATCTTGTGTATCAAGACATAGTTTTACGTAATTTCTGAGTTGGAAGTGGGGTCTTGTGTATCAGAGACATCGTTTTAAGTCATTTCTGAGTTAAAAGAGGGGTCTTGTGTATTAGAGATGTAGTTTTACATCATTTCTGAGTTGGAAGAGGGGTCTTGTGTATCAGAGACGTAGTTTTATGTCATTTCTGATTTGGAAGGGGGGTCTTGTGTTTCAGAGACGTAGTTTTACATCATTTCTGAGTTAAAAGATGGCTCTAGTGTATTAAAGACATAGTTTTACGTAATTTCTGAGTTAGAAGAGGTCTCTTGTGTATTAAAGACATAGTTTTACATCATTTCTGAGTTAGAAGAGGGTCTTGTTTATTAAAGACATAGTTTTGCATCATTTCTGAGTTGGAAGAGGGGTCTTGTGTATCAGAGACGTAGTTTTATGTCATTTCTGAGTTGTAAGATGTATCTTGTGTATCAGAGGCATAGTTTGACGTAATTTCTGAGTTGGAAGAGGGGTCTTGTTTATCAGAGATTTAGTTTTACATCATTTCTGAGTTGGAAGAGATGTCTTGTGTATTAAAGACATAGTTTTGCGTCATTTCTAGTTGTAAGATGGGTCTTGTGTATCAGAGACGTAGCTTTATGTCATTTCTGAGTTAGAATAGGTGTCTTGTGTATCAGAGACGTAGTTTTACATCATTTCTGAGTTAGAAGATGGTTCTTGTGTATCTGAGAAGTAGTTTTATGTCATTTCTGAGTTGGAAAAGAGATCTTGTGTATCATAGACATAGTTTTACGTAATTTCTGAGTTAGAAGAGGTGTCCTGCGTATTAAAGACATAGTTTTGCGTCATTTCTGAGTTGGAAGAGGGGTCTTGTGTATCAGAGACGTAGTTTTATTTCATTTCCGAGTTGTCAGAGGGGTCTTGTGTATCAGAGACATAGGTTTACGTCATTTCTGAGTTGGAAGAGGGGTCTTGTGTATCAGAGACATACTTTTACGTCATTTCTGAGTTAAAAGATGGGTCTAGTTTAATAAAGACATAGTTTTGCGTCATTTCTGAGTTGGAAGAGGGGTCTTGTGTATCAGAGACGTAGTTTTATGTCATTTCTGAGTTGGAAAAGAGATCTTGTGTATCATAGACATAGTTTTACGTCATTTCTGAGTTAGAAGAGGGGTCTTGTGTATCAAAGACATAGTTTTACGTCATTTCTTAGTTAAAAGAGGGGTCTTGTATATCAAAGACACAGTTTTGCGTCATTTCTGAGTTAGAAAAGGGGACTTGTGCATCAAAGACATAGTTTTACGTCATTTCTGAGTTGGAAGAGTGGTCTTGTCTATCAGAGACGTAGTTTTATGTCATTTCTGAGTTGGAAGAGAGGTCTTGTGTATTAGAGAGATAGTTTTACGTCATTTCTGAGTTAAAAGATGGGTCTAGAGTAGTAAATACATAGTTTTACGTCATTTCTGAGTTAGAAGAGGGCTCTTGTGTATTAAAGACATAGTTTTGCGTTATTTCTGAGTTAGAAAAGTGGTCTTCTGTATCAAAGAAATAGTTTTACGTCATTTCTGAGTTGGAAGAGGGGTCTTGTGTATCAGAGACATAGTTTTACGTCATTTCTGAGATGGAAGAGATGTCTTATGTATCAGAGACATAGTTTTGCGTCATTTCTGAGTTAGAAGAGG
Organism: Triturus cristatus; assembly: GCF_964204655.1. NCBI lineage: Eukaryota > Metazoa > Chordata > Amphibia > Caudata > Salamandridae > Triturus > Triturus cristatus. The sequence continues at coordinate 1,940,902,449 of NC_140589.1, forward strand.
GGTCTTGTGTATCAAAGACATAGTTTTACGTTATTTATGAGTTGGAAGAGAGGTCTTTTGTATTAGAGACATAGTTTTACGTCAATTCTGAGTTAAAAGATGGTCTAGTGTAGTAAAGACATAGTTTTACGTCATTTCTGACTTAGAAGAGGGGTCTTGTGTGTCACAGATGTAGTTTTATGTCATTTCTGAGTTAGAAGAGGGGTCTTGTGTATTAAAGACATAGTTTTGCGTAATTTCTGAGTTGGAAGAGGTATCTTGTGTATCAGAGACGTAGTTTTATTTCATTTCCGAGTTGTCAGAGGGGTCTTGTGTATCAGAGACATAGGTTTACGTCATTCTGAGTTGGAAGAGGGGTCTTCTGTATCAGAGATGTAGTTTTACATCATTTCTAAGTTGGAAGACATGTCTTGTGTATTAGAGATGCAGTTTTGCGTCATTTCTGAGTTAGAAGAGGGGTCTTGTGTATTAAAGACATAGTTTTACATCATTTCTGAGTTAGAAGAGGGGTCTTATTTATTAAAGACATAGTTTTGCAACATTTCTGAGCTGGAAGAGGGGTCTTGTGTATCAGAGGCGTAGTTTTATGTCATTTCTGAGTTGTCAGATGGATCTTGTGTATCAGAGACGTAGTTTGACGTAATTTCTGAGTTGGAAGAGGGGTCTTGTTTATCAGAGATGTAGTTTTACATCATTTCTGAGTTGGTAGACATGTCTTGTGTATTAGAGATGCAGTTTTGCGTCATTTCTGAGTTAGAAGAGGGGTCTTGTCTCTCAGAGATGTAGTTTTATGTCATTTCTGAGTTAGAAGAGGGCTCTTGTATATTAGAGACGTAGTTTTACGTCATTTCTGAGTTGGAAGATGGGTCTTGTGTATCAAAGACATAGTTTTACGTCATTTCTGAGTTAAAAGATGGGTCTAGTTTATTAAAGACATAGTTTTAAGTTATTTCTGAGTTAGAAGAGGGCTCTTGTGTATTAAAGACATAGTTTTATGTCATTTCTGAGTTAGAAGAGGGGTCTTGTGTATTAGAGATGTAGTTTTACATAATTTCTGAGTTGGAAGAGGGGTCGTGTATATCAGAGACGTAGTTTTACGTCATTTCTGAGTTGGAAGATAGGTCTTGTGTATCAGAGAAGTAGTTTTATGTCATTTCTGAGTTGGAAAAGAGATCTTGTGTATCATAGACATAGTTTTACGTAATTTATGAGTTAGAAGAGGTGTCTTGTGTATCAAAGACATAGATTTGCGTCATTTCTGAGTTGGAAGAGGGGCCTTGTGTATCTGAGATGTAGTTTTATTTCATTTCCGAGTTGTTAGAGGGGTCTTGTGTATCAGACATATAGGTTTACGTCATTTCTGAGTTGGAAGAGGGGTCTTGTGTGTCAGAGACATAGTTTTACGTCAATTCTGAGTTAAAAGATGGTCTAGTGTAGTAAAGACATAGTTTTACGTCATTTCTGAGTTAGAAGAGGGCTCTTGTGTATTAAATACATAGTTTTATGTCATTTCTGAGTTAGAAGAGGGGTCTTGTGTATTAGAGATGTAGTTTTACATAATTTCTGAGTTGGAAGAGGGGTCTTGTGTATCAGGGACGTAGTTCTATGTCATTTCTGAGTTGGAAGAGAGGTCTTGTGTATTAGAGACATAGTTTTACGTCAATTCTGAGTTAATTGATGGTCTAGTGTAGTAAAGACATAGTTTAACGTCATTTCTGAGTTACAAGGGGGCTCTTGTGTATTAAAGACATAGTTTTATGTCATTTCTGAGTTAGAAGGGGGACTTGTGTATCGGAGACGTAGTATTATATCATTTCTGAGGTAGAAGAGGGGTCTTGTGTATCAGAGACGTAGTAATATATCATTTCTGAGGTAGAAGAGGGGTCTTGTGTATCAGAGATGTAGTATTATATCATTTCTGAGTTGGAAGAGAGATCTTGTGTAGCACAGACATAGTTTTACGTCATTTCTGAGTTAGAAGAGGGGTCTTGTGTATCAAAGACATAGTTTGGCGTCATTTCTGAGTTAGAAGAGGGGTCTTGCTTATCAAAGACATCGTTTTACATCATTTCTGAGTTGGAAGATGGGTCTTGTGTATCTGAGAAGTAGTTTTATGTCATTTCTGAGTTGGAAAAGAGATCTTGTGTATCATAGACATAGTTTTACGTAATTTCTGAGTTAGAAGAGGTGTCTTGCTTATTAAAGACATAGTTTTGCAACATTTCTGAGCTGGAAGAGGGGTCTTGTGTATCAGAGGCGTAGTTTTATGTCATTTCTGAGTTGTCAGATGGATCTTCTGTATCAGAGACGTAGTTTGACGTAATTTCTGAGTTGGAAGAGGGGTCTTGCTTATTAAAGACATAGTTTTGCAACATTTCTGAGCTGGAAGAGGGGTCTTGTGTATCAGAGGCGTAGTTTTATGTCATTTCTGAGTTGTCAGATGGATCTTGTGTATCAGAGACGTAGTTTGCCGTAATTTCTGAGTTGGAAGAGGGGTCTTGTTTATCAGAGATGTAGTTTTACATCATTTCTGAGTTGGTAGACATGTCTTGTGTATTAGAGATGCAGTTTTGCGTCATTTCTGAGTTAGAAGAGGGGTCTTGTCTATCAGAGATGTAGTTTTATGTCATTTCTGAGTTAGAAGAGGGCTCTTGTATATTAGAGACGTAGTTTTACGTCATTTCTGAGTTGGAAGATGGGTCTTGTGTATCAAAGACATAGTTTTACATCATTTCTGAGTTAAAAGATGGGTCTAGTTTATTAAAGACATAGTTTTAAGTTATTTCTGAGTTAGAAGAGGGCTCTTGTGTATTAAAGACATAGTTTTGTGTCATTTCTGAGTTAGAAGAGGGGTCTTGTGTATTAGAGATGTAGTTTTACATAATTTCTGAGTTGGAAGAGGGGTCGTGTATATCAGAGACGTAGTTTTACGTCATTTCTGAGTTGGAAGATAGGTCTTGTGTATCAGAGAAGTAGTTTTATGTCATTTCTGAGTTGGAAAAGAGATCTTGTGTATCATAGACATAGTTTTACGTAATTTCTGAGTTAGAAGAGGTGTCTTGTGTATCAAAGACATAGTTTTGCGTCATTTCTGAGTTGGAAGAGGGGCCTTGTGTATCTGAGATGTAGTTTTATTTCATTTCCGAGTTGTTAGAGGGGTCTTGTGTATCAGACATATAGGTTTACGTCATTTCTGAGTTGGAAGAGGGGTCTTGTGTGTCAGAGACATAGTTTTACGTCAATTCTGAGTTAAAAGATGGTCTAGTGTTGTAAAGACATAGTTTTACGTCATTTCTGAGTTAGAAGAGGGCTCTTGTGTATTAAATACATAGTTTTATGTCATTTCTGAGTTAGAAGAGGGGTCTTGTGTATTAGAGATGTAGTTTTACATAATTTCTGAGTTGGAAGAGGGGTCTTGTGTATCAGGGACGTAGTTCTATGTCATTTCTGAGTTGGAAGAGAGGTCTTGTGTATTATGTTATGTTATGTTATGTTATTGATTTTTTTGTATAGCGCAACGGTTACTCAAAAAGAGAATCCCGGCGCTTTTGGTAAGGTGAACAGGTTACAAAATAACACAACACAGAGAAAACAGTTCAAAAGTCCACAAAAGAAACGGGGCAACACGCAAACCTATTGAGAAAACAGCCAGGTTTTGAGGCCTTTCCTAAAATCAAGAAGAGTAGTCGCCCCCCGCAAAGCGAGCGGTAAGGAATTCCACATCTGTGGGGCCAGCAGACTGAAGGAGCGGCCCCCTAGGCGAGCCCTCTTCACACGCGGAACAGCCGCAAGTAGTAAAGATTCCGACCTCAACGCGCGAGTGGGATGGTAAAAAAAGAGTCTTTTTTGAAGGTGTTTAGCTTCCACCGCATGGAGAGCCTTATAGGCCAAGGTCAGAGCCTTAAAGGCAATCCGTTTGCGGATGGGTAGCCAGTGTAGCGTCACCAACAACCCAGAGGTGCTGATGCGTCTACTTAGGCCAAAAATGGCCCTGGCCGCCGCGTTCTGTGCCACTTGAAGCCTCTGCAGCAGATACTCTGGCAGGCCCAGGTACAGGCTGTTGGCATAATCCAACCTGGAGCCTATCAGGGCCTGCACCGTCAGCCTCCTGTGCTCCTCGGACAGGAGAGGCAGAAACTTCCGCAGCATTTTTAGCAGGCCGAAACAGGTGCCGGTTACCCCAAGAATCTGGGCTTTCATCGTCAGCCCCTTGTCCATCTTAACCCCCAGGTTTTTAGCCATGGGAGAAGAACCGGACGGAGGGAACATGTCGATGGGCCACCAGGCCTGCCAGCTGGGCTCCGAGTCGCACCCAAAGAAGAGAACCTCCGATTTGTCCGAATTGCACTTGAGGCTGTGCAGTTGGAACCATGCGAATACAGCCCCAAGGCAATTCTGGATACTCTCTCCGTCAAAGTCAGCACCCCTCTCACATGAGAAGAGGAGCTGAGTGTCGTCGGCATACGACACGATCCGGGCACCAAAAGACTCCGCCACCGCCGCCAAAGGGGTCATATAGATATTAAAGAGGGTCGGGCTCAATATAGAGCCCTGAGGGACCCCGACTCCCAACGGCGGCATTACAGCGGTGTCAGATGATGTCCAGATCGTTTGCCGGCGGCCGGCCAAGAAGGAAGAAAACCATTTGAGCACAGTCCCCCGCAGGCCAATCTCAAAGAGTCTTGCGAGCAGGCCCTCATGGGGGACGGTGTCAAAGGCCGCCGACAGGTCCAACAACACCAGCATGACTTTGCCCCCGGAATCCAGCACCCCTTTGATGGTTTCCGAAACCTCAAGGAGCGCGGTCTCGGTGCTGCGGTTTGAGCGGAAGCCTGACTGGGAGTCGTGCAAGATCTCATGAGACTCCAAAAAATTGGAGAGCACCGACTGAACGTGCTTTTCCAAGATTTTTACGAAAGCCGGCAACAGCGAGATAGGCCTGTAATTGGCTGGGGCTTTCGGGTCAAGTCCCGGCTTTTTAAGCAACGGGATAACCATTGCCTGCTTCCATGATGGCGGCACCTCTCCCGAACTCAACGAAAGGTTGAGAAGAGGGTGGGCCAGCGGATTAACCACCTCCGCCAGTTTACCCAGAAGCTTAGCTGGGCAGGGGTCAAGCGGAGACCCAGATTTTAAATTGCCCATGAGCGCAAGGGAGGCGGAGGCTGGCAAAGATGGAAACTCAGCCAATATAGCGCCCTGCATAACTGGAGGGGACATACCCGCCTCCTGCACCGGCAACGTGACCGGTCCACTCGAAGGAAAGGAGTCCTGGATAAGTTGGATCTTGCCTGTAAAAAAGCTCGCCAGATCTGCTGCCCAGGATTCTACAGGGCCCTCTTCCGAGGCGATGGTCCGAGGTGAGATGAATTCTCGGACGATAGTAAAAATCTCCTTACTGGAGTTCGAAGCTGCTTCGATTCTCCCCGCAAAATAGGCTTTCTTTTCGAGGCGGATATCGCGGTGGTAAGCTTTGACCACAGCCTTGTAGGCAGACCTGTCCTTGCTGTCATAATGTGCCCGCCAGGCCCTTTCGGCTACCTTGCACTGCTGCCGCGTAGCCCGCAGAGCCGTGGTAAACCAAGGGGCCGAGACCCGCTTAGATGTCGAGCGGGGGGGCAGAACAGGGGCCAGGTCATCCAGCCTCTCCGTCAACCACTTTTGCAGGGCCTCCAAGTCGCTTTCTAACTCGCCAGACAGAGGGCAAGGGTGAGTCGCAGCAGCCTGGGCCAGCATCTCAGGGGTCACCCTGCTAAATGCTCTACAGGCTCGTCCCCTCTGCTGTGAGACAAGGTTCGATGCCCTAAGCTTGCTATTGATTGCAAATTTGGCAAGCCAATGATCCGACCACAGGACCGGGAGGATCTCTTTCACTACCAGCGGGGAAGTCGAGAAAACCTGGTCTAGGGTATGCCCCTTATCGTGGGTCGGACCCAATAGATGTGGGGTCAGGCCCACATAGAGACATAGTTTTACGTCAATTCTGAGTTAATTGATGGTCTAGTGTAGTAAAGACATAGTTTAACGTCATTTCTGAGTTACAAGGGGGCTCTTGTGTATTAAAGACATAGTTTTATGTCATTTCTGAGTTAGAAGGGGGACTTGTGTATCGGAGACGTAGTATTATATCATTTCTGAGGTAGAAGAGGGGTCTTGTGTATCAGAGACGTAGTAATATATCATTTCTGAGGTAGAAGAGGGGTCTTGTGTATCAGAGATGTAGTATTATATCATTTCTGAGGTAGAAGAGGGGTCTTGTGTTTCAGAGATGTAGTTTTATGTCATTTCTGAGTTGGCAGAGGGGTCTTGTGTATCAGAGACATAGTTCTACGTCATTTCTGAGTTGTAAGAGGGATCTTGTGTATCAAAGACATAGTTTTACATAATTTCTGAGTTGGAAGAGAGATCTTGTGTAGCACAGACATAGTTTTACGTCATTTCTGAGTTAGAAGAGGGGTCTTGTATATCAAATACATAGTTTGGCGTCATTTCTGAGTTAGAAGAGGGGTCTTGCTTATCAAAGACATCGTTTTACATCATTTCTGAGTTGGAAGATGGGTCTTGTGTATCTGAGAAGTAGTTTTATGTCATTTCTGAGTTGGAAAAGAGATCTTGTGTATCATAGATATAGTTTTACGTAATTTCTGAGTTAGAAGAGGTGTCTTGCTTATTAAAGACATAGTTTTGCATCATTTCTGAGTTGAAAGAGGGGTCTTGTGTATCAGAGACGTAGTTTTATTTCATTTCCGAGTTGTCAGAGGGGTCTTGTGTATCAGAGACATAGGTTTACGTCATTTCTGAGTTGGAAGAGGGGTCTTGTGTATCAGAGACATACTTTTACGTCATTTCTGAGTTAAAAGATGGGTCTAGTTTATTAAAGACATAGTTTTAAGTAATTTCTGAGTTAGAAGAGGGCTCTTGTGTATTAAAGACATAGTTTTGCGTCATTTCTGAGTTGGAAGAGGGGTCTTGTGTATCAGAGACGTAGTTTTATGTCATTTCTGAGTTGTCAGATGGATCTTGTGTATCAGAGACGTAGTTTGACGTAATTTCTGAGTTGGAAGAGAGGTCTTGTGTATCAGAGACGTAGTTTTATGTCATTTTTGAGTTTGAAGGGGGTATTGTGTATCAGAGACGTAGTATTATATCATTTCTGGGGTAGAAGAGGAGTCTTGTGTATCAGATGCATAATTCTACATCATTTCTGAGTTTTAAGAGGGATCTTGTGTATCAAAGACATAGTTTTACGTAATTTCTGAGTTGGAAGTGGGGTCTTGTGTATTAGAAATGTAGTTTTACGTCATTTTTGAGTTGGAAGAGGGGTCTTGCGTATCAGAGACGTAGTTTTATGTCATTTCTGAGTTTGAAAAGAGATCTTGTGTATCATAGACATAGTTTTACGTTATTTCTGAGTTAGAAGAGGGGTCTTGTGTATCAAAGACATAGTTTTACGTCATTTCTGAGTTAAAAGAGGGGTCTTGTATATCAAAGACACAGTTTTGCGTCATTTCAGAGTTAGAAAAGGGGACTTGTGCATCAAAGACATAGTTTTACGTCATTTCTGAGTTGGAAGAGTGGTTTTGTGTATCAGAGACGTAGTTTTATGTCATTTCTGAGTTGGAAGAGAGGTCTTGTGTATTAGAGACATAGTTTTACGTCATTTCTGAGTTAAAAGATGGGTCTAGAGTAGTAAAGACATAGTTTTACGTCATTTCTGAGTTAGAAGAGGGCTCTTGTGTATTAAAGACATAGTTTTGCGTTATTTCTGAGTTAGAAAAGTGGTCTTCTGTTTCAAAGAAATAGTTTTACGTCATTTCTGAGTTGGAAGAGGGGTCTTGTGTATCAGAGACGTAGTTTTATGTCATTTCTGAGATGGAAGAGAGGTCTTATGTATCAGAGACAAAGCTTTGCGTCATTTCTGAGTTAGAAGAGGGGTCTTGTGTATCAAAGACATAGTTTTATGTTTTTTCTGAGTTGGAAGAGAGGTCTTTTGTATTAGAGACATAGTTTTATGTCAATTCTGAGTTAAAAGATGGTCTAGTGTATCAGAGGCGTAGTTTTATGTCATTTCTGAGTTGTCAGATGGATCTTGTGTATCAGAGACGTAGTTTGACGTAATTTCTGAGTTGGAAGAGGGGTCTTGTTTATCAGAGATGTAGTTTTACATCATTTCTGAGTTGGTAGACATGTCTTGTGTATTAGAGATGCAGTTTTGCGTCATTTCTGAGTTAGAAGAGGGGTCTTGTCTATCAGAGATGTAGTTTTATGTCATTTCTGAGTTAGAAGAGGGCTCTTGTATATTAGAGACGTAGTTTTACGTCATTTCTGAGCTGGAAGATGGGTCTTGTGTATCAAAGACATAGTTTTACGTCATTTCTGAGTTAAAAGATGGGTCTAGTTTATTAAAGACATAGTTTTAAGTAATTTCTGAGTTAGAAGAGGGCTCTTGTGTATTAAAGACATAGTTTTATGTCATTTCTGAGTTAGAAGAGGGGTCTTGTATATTAGAGATGTAGTTTTACATAATTTCTGAGTTGGAAGAGGGGTCGTGTATATCAGAGACGTAGTTTTACGTCATTTCTGAGTTGGAAGATAGGTCTTGTGTATCAGAGAAGTAGTTTTATGTCATTTCTGAGTTGGAAAAGAGATCTTGTGTATCATAGACATAGTTTTACGTAGTTTCTGAGTTAGAAGAGGTGTCTCGTGTATCAAAGACATAGTTTTGCGTCATTTCTGAGTTGGAAGAGGGGCCTTGTGTATCTGAGACGTAGTTTTATTTCATTCCTGAGTTGTTAGAGGGGTCTTGTGTATCAGACATATAGGTTTACGTCATTTCTGAGTTGGAAGAGGGGTCTTGTGTGTCAGAGACATAGTTTTACGTCAATTCTGAGTTAAAAGATGGTCTAGTGTAGTAAAGACATAGTTTTACGTCATTTCTGAGTTAGAAGAGGGCTCTTGTGTATTAAATACATAGTTTTATGTCATTTCTGAGTTAGAAGAGGGGTCTTGAGTATTAGAGATGTAGTTTTACATAATTTCTGAGTTGGAAGAGGGGTCTTGTGTATCAGGGACGTAGTTCTATGTCATTTCTGAGTTGGAAGAGAGGTCTTGTGTATTAGAGACATAGTTTTACGTCAATTCTGAGTTAATTGATGGTCTAGTGTAGTAAAGACATAGTTTAACGTCATTTCTGAGTTACAAGGGGGCTCTTGTGTATTAAAGACATAGTTTTATGTCATTTCTGAGTTAGAAGGGGGACTTGTGTATCGGAGACGTAGTATTATATCATTTCTGAGGTAGAAGAGGGGTCTTGTGTATCAGAGACGTAGTAATATATCATTTCTGAGGTAGAAGAGGGGTCTTGTGTATCAGAGATGTAGTATTATATCATTTCTGAGGTAGAAGAGGGGTCTTGTGTTTCAGAGATGTAGTTTTATGTCATTTCTGAGTTGGCAGAGGGGTCTTGTGTATCAGAGACATAGTTCTACGTCATTTCTGAGTTGGAAGAGGGATCTTGTGTATCAAAGACATAGTTTTACATAATTTCTGAGTTGGAAGAGAGATCTTGTGTAGCACAGACATAGTTTTACATCATTTCTGAGTTAGAATAGGGGTCTTGTGTATCAAAGACATAGTTTGGCGTCATTTCTGAGTTAGAAGAGGGGTCTTGCTTATCAAAGACATCGTTTTACATCATTTCTGAGTTGGAAGATGGGTCTTGTGTATCTGAGAAGTAGTTTTATGTCATTTCTGAGTTGGAAAAGAGATCTTGTGTATCATAGACATAGTTTTACGTAATTTCTGAGTTAGAAGAGGTGTCTTGCTTATTAAAGACATAGTTTTGCATCATTTCTGAGTTGAAAGAGGGGTCTTGTGTATCAGAGACGTAGTTTTATTTCATTTCCGAGTTGTCAGAGGGGTCTTGTGTATCAGAGACATAGGTTTACGTCATTTCTGAGTTGGAAGAGGGGTCTTGTGTATCAGAGACATACTTTTACGTCATTTCTGAGTTAAAAGATGGGTCTAGTTTATTAAAGACATAGTTTTAAGTAATTTCTGAGTTAGAAGAGGGCTCTTGTGTATTAAAGACATAGTTTTGCGTCATTTCTGAGTTGGAAGAGGGGTCTTGTGTATCAGAGACGTAGTTTTATGTCATTTCTGAGTTGTCAGATGGATCTTGTGTATCAGAGACGTAGTTTGACGTAATTTCTGAGTTGGAAGAGAGGTCTTGTGTATCAGAGACGTAGTTTTATGTCATTTTTGAGTTTGAAGGGGGTATTGTGTATCAGAGACGTAGTATTATATCATTTCTGGGGTAGAAGAGGAGTCTTGTGTATCAGATGCATAATTCTACATCATTTCTGAGTTTTAAGAGGGATCTTGTGTATCAAAGACATAGTTTTACGTAATTTCTGAGTTGGAAGTGGGGTCTTGTGTATTAGAAATGTAGTTTTACGTCATTTTTGAGTTGGAAGAGGGGTCTTGTGTATCAGAGACGTAGTTTTATGTCATTTCTGAGTTTGAAAAGAGATCTTGTGTATCATAGACATAGTTTTACGTTATTTCTGAGTTAGAAGAGGGGTCTTGTGTATCAAAGACATAGTTTTACGTCATTTCTGAGTTAAAAGAGGGGTCTTGTATATCAAAGACACAGTTTTGAGTCATTTCAGAGTTAGAAAAGGGGACTTGTGCATCAAAGACATAGTTTTACGTCATTTCTGAGTTGGAAGAGTGGTTTTGTGTATCAGAGACGTAGTTTTATGTCATTTCTGAGTTGGAAGAGAGGTCTTGTGTATTAGAGACATAGTTTTACGTCATTTCTGAGTTAAAAGATGGGTCTAGAGTAGTAAAGACATAGTTTTACGTCATTTCTGAGTTAGAAGAGGGCTCTTGTGTATTAAAGACATAGTTTTGCGTTATTTCTGAGTTAGAAAAGTGGTCTTCTGTTTCAAATAAATAGTTTTACGTCATTTCTGAGTTGGAAGAGGGGTCTTGTGTATCAGAGACGTAGTTTTACGTCATTTCTGAGATGGAAGAGAGGTCTTATGTATCAGAGACATAGCTTTGCGTCATTTCTGAGTTAGAAGAGGGGTCTTGTGTATCAAAGACATAGTTTTATGTTTTTTCTGAGTTGGAAGAGAGGTCTTTTGTATTAGAGACATAGTTTTACGTCAATTCTGAGTTAAAAGATGGTCTAGTGTAGTAAAGACATAGTTTTACGTCATTTCTGAGTTAGAAGAGGGGTCTTGTGTGTCACAGATGTAGTTTTATGTCATTTCTGAGTTAGAAGAGGGGTCTTGTGTATTAAAGACATAGTTTTGCGTAATTTCTGAGTTGGAAGAGGTATCTTGTGTATCAGAGACGTAGTTTTATTTCATTTCCGAGTTGTCAGAGGGGTCTTGTGTATCAGAGACATAGGTTTACGTCATTCTGAGTTGGAAGAGGGATCTTCTGTATCAGAGATGTAGGGCCCGATTCACAGAACTAACTTAAGACAAAATCCTAAACTTACTACTTTTGGTATTCACAGAAGTTAGGATTTTGTCTTAAGTTTGTCTTAAGTTTGTCTTAAGTCTGTCTTAAGTCTGTCTTAAGTCTGTCTTAAGTCAGTCTTAAGTTTGTCTTAAGTTTGTCTAAAGTTTGTCTTAAGTTTGTCTTAAGTTTGTCTTAAGTTTGTCTTAAGTCAAACTTAGGACAAAATCCTAACTTCTGTGAATACCATACGTAGTAAGTTTAGGATTTTGTCTTAAGTTAGTTCTGTGAATCGGGCCCGTAGTTTTACATCATTTCTAAGTTGGAAGACATGTCTTGTGTATTAGAGATGCAGTTTTGCGTCATTTCTGAGTTAGAAGAGGGGTCTTGTGTATTAAAGACATAGTTTTACATCATTTCTGAGTTAGAAGAGGGGTCTTATTTATTAAAGACATAGTTTTGCAACATTTCTGAGCTGGAAGAGGGGTCTTGTGTATCAGAGGCGTAGTTTTATGTCATTTCTGAGTTGTCAGATGGATCTTGCGTATCAGAGACGTAGTTTGACGTAATTTCTGAGTTGGAAGAGGGGTCTTGTTTATCAGAGATGTAGTTTTACATCATTTCTGAGTTGGTAGACATGTCTTGTGTATTAGAGATGCAGTTTTGCGTCATTTCTGAGTTAGAAGAGGGGTCTTGTCTATCAGAGATGTAGTTTTATGTCATTTCTGAGTTAGAAGAGGGCTCTTGTATATTAGAGACGTAGTTTTACGTCATTTCTGAGTTGGAAGATGGGTCTTGTGTATCAAAGACATAGTTTTACGTCATTTCTGAGTTAAAAGATGGGTCTAGTTTATTAAAGACATAGTTTTAAGTAATTTCTGAGTTAGAAGAGGGCTCTTGTGTATTAAAGACATAGTTTTATGTCATTTCTGAGTTAGAAGAGGGGTCTTGTGTATTAGAGATGTAGTTTTACATAATTTCTGAGTTGGAAGAGGGGTCGTGTATATCAGAGACGTAGTTGTACGTCATTTCTGAGTTGGAAGATAGGTCTTGTGTATCAGAGAAGTAGTTTTATGTCATTTCTGAGTTGGAAAAGAGATCTTGTGTATCATAGACATAGTTTTACGTAATTTCTGAGTTAGAAGAGGTGTCTTGTGTATCAAAGACATAGTTTTGCGTCATTTCTGAGTTGGAAGAGGGGCCTTGTGTATCTGAGACGTAGTTTTATTTCATTTCCGAGTTGTTAGAGGGGTCTTGTGTATCAGACATATAGGTTTACGTCATTTCTGAGTTGGAAGAGGGCTCTTGTGTGTCAGAGACATAGTTTTACGTCAATTCTGAGTTAAAAGATGGTCAAGTGTAGTAAAGACATAGTTTTACGTCATTTCTGAGTTAGAAGAGGGCTCTTGTGTATTAAATACATAGTTTTATGTCATTTCTGAGTTAGAAGAGGGGTCTTGTGTATTAGAGATGTAGTTTTTCATAATTTCTGAGTTGGAAGAGGGGTCTTGTGTATCAGGGACGTAGTTCTATGTCATTTCTGAGTTGGAAGAGAGGTCTTGTGTATTAGAGACATAGTTTTACGTCAATTCTGAGTTAATTGATGGTCTAGTGTAGTAAAGACATAGTTTAACGTCATTTCTGAGTTACAAGGGGGCTCTTGTGTATTAAAGACATAGTTTTATGTCATTTCTGAGTTAGAAGGGGGACTTGTGTATCGGAGACGTAGTATTATATCATTTCTGAGGTAGAAGAGGGGTCTTGTGTATCAGAGACGTAGTAATATATCATTTCTGAGGTAGAAGAGGGGTCTTGTGTATCAGAGATGTAGTATTATATCATTTCTGAGGTAGAAGAGGGGTCTTGTGTATCAGAGATGTAGTTTTATGTCATTTCTGAGTTGGCAGAGGCGTCTTGTGTATCAGAGACATAGTTCTACGTCATTTCTGAGTTGTAAGAGGGATCTTGTGTATCAAAGACATAGTTTTACATAATTTCTGAGTTGGAAGAGAGATCTTGTGTAGCACAGACATAGTTTTACGTCATTTCTGAGTTAGAAGAGGGGTCTTGTGTATCAAAGACATAGTTTGGCGTCATTTCTGAGTTAGAAGAGGGGTCTTGCTTATCAAAGACATCGTTTTACATCATTTCTGAGTTGGAAAAGGGGTCTTGTGTATCAGAGATGTAGTTTTATGTCATTTCTGAGTTAGAAGAGGGCTCTTGTATATTAGAGACGTAGTTTTACGTCATTTCTGAGTTGGAAGATGGGTCTTGTGTATCAAAGATATAGTTTTACGTCATTTCTGAGTTAAAAGATGGGTCTAGTTTATTAAAGACATAGTTTTAAGTAATTTCTGAGTTAGAAGAGGGCTCTTGTGTATTAAAGACATAGTTTTATGTCATTTCTGAGTTAGAAGAGGGGTCTTGTGTATTAGAGATGTAGTTTTACATAATTTCTGAGTTGGAAGAGGGGTCGTGTATATCAGAGACGTAGTTTTACGTCATTTCTGAGTTGGAAGATAGGTCTTGTGTATCAGATAAGTAGTTTTATGTCATTTCTGAGTTGGAAAAGAGATCTTGTGTATCATAGACGTAGTTTTACGTAATTTCTGAGTTAGAAGAGGTGTCTTGTGTATCAAAGACATAGTTTTGCGTCATTTCTGAGTTGGAAGAGGGGCCTTGTGTATCTGAGACGTAGTTTTATTTCATTTCCGAGTTGTTAGAGGGGTCTTGTGTATCAGACATATAGGTTTACGTCATTTCTGAGTTGGAAGAGGGCTCTTGTGTGTCAGAGACATAGTTTTACGTCAATTCTGAGTTAAAAGATGGTCTAGTGTAGTAAAGACATAGTTTTACGTCATTTCTGAGTTAGAAGAGGGCTCTTGTGTATTAAATACATAGTTTTATGTCATTTCTGAGTTAGAAGAGGGGTCTTGTGTATTAGAGATGTAGTTTTACATAATTTCTGAGTTGGAAGAGGGGTCTTGTGTATCAGGGACGTAGTTCTATGTCATTTCTGAGTTGGAAGAGAGGTCTTGTGAATTAGAGACATAGTTTTACGTCAATTCTGAGTTAATTGATGGTCTAGTGTAGTAAAGACATAGTTTAACGTCATTTCTGAGTTACAAGGGGGCTCTTGTGTATTAAAGACATAGTTTTATGTCATTTCTGAGTTAGAAGGGGGACTTGTGTATCGGAGACGTAGTATTATATCATTTCTGAGGTAGAAGAGGGGTCTTGTGTATCAGAGACGTAGTAATATATCATTTCTGAGGTAGAAGAGGGGTCTTGTGTATCAGAGATGTAGTATTATATCATTTCTGAGGTAGAAGAGGGGTCTTGTGTATCAGAGATGTAGTTTTATGTCATTTCTGAGTTGGCAGAGGCGTCTTGTGTATCAGAGACATAGTTCTACGTCATTTCTGAGTTGTAAGAGGGATCTTGTGTATCAAAGACATAGTTTTACATAATTTCTGAGTTGGAAGAGAGATCTTGTGTAGCACAGACATAGTTTTACGTCATTTCTGAGTTAGAAGAGGGGTCTTGTGTATCAAAGACATAGTTTGGCGTCATTTCTGAGTTAGAAGAGGGGTCTTGCTTATCAAAGACATCGTTTTACATCATTACTGAGTTGGAAAAGGGGTCTTGTGTATCAGAGATGTAGTTTTATGTCAATTCTGAGTTGGAAGAGAGGTCTTTTATATGAGAGACATAGTTTTAAGTCAATTCTGAGTTAAAAGATGGTCTCGTGTAGTAAAGACAGAGTTTTACGTCATTTCTGGGTTAGAAGAGGGGTCTTGTGTATTAGAGAGATAGTTTTACGTCATTTCTGAGTTGGATGAGGGGTCTTGTGTATCAGAGACGTAGTTTTACATCATTTCTGAGTTGGAAGAGAGACCTTGTGTATTAGAGACGTAGTTTTGCGTCATTTCTGAGTTAGAAGAGGGGTCTTGTGTGTCAGAGATGTAGTTTTATGTCATTTCTGAGTTAGAAGAGGGGTCTTGTGTATTAAAGACACAGTTTTGCGTCATTTCTGAGTTGGAAGAGGGGTCTTGTGTATCAGAGACGTAGTTTTATTTCATTTCCGAGTTGTCAGAGAGGTCTTGTGTATCAGAGACATAGGTTTACGTCATTTCTGAGTTGGAAGAGGGGTCTTGTGTATCAGAGACATATTTTTACGTCATTTCTGAGTTAAAAGATGGGTCTAGTTTATTAAAGACAAAGTTTTAAGTAATTTCTGAGTTAGAAGAGGGCTCTTGTTCATTAAAGACATAGTTTTGCATCATTTCTGAGTTGGAAGAGGGGTGTTTTATATCAGAGACGTAGTTTTATGTCATTTCTGAGTTGTCAGATGGATCTTGTGTATCAGAGACGTAGTTTGACGTAATTTCTGAGTTGGAAGAGAGGTCTTGTGTATCAGAGACATAGTTTTATGTCGTTTTTGAGTTTGAAGGGGGTATTGTGTATCAGAGACGTAGTATTATATCATTTCTGGGGTAGAAGAGGAGTCTCGTGTATCAGATGCATAATTCTACATCATTTCTGAGTTTTAAGAGGGATCTTGTGTATCAAGACATAGTTTTACGTAATTTCTGAGTTGGAAGTGGGGTCTTGTGTATCAGAGACATAGTTTTAAGTCATTTCTGAGTTAAAAGAGGGGTCTTGTGTATTAGAGATGTAGTTTTACATCATTTCTGAGTTGGAAGAGGGGTCTTGTGTGTCAGAGACGTAGTTTTATGTCATTTCTGATTTGGAAGGGGGGTCTTGTGTATCAGAGACGTAGTTTTACATCATTTCTGAGTTAAAAGATGGCTCTAGTGTATTAAAGACATAGTTTTACGTAATTTCTGAGTTAGAAGAGGTCTCTTGTGTATTAAAGACATAGTTTTACATCATTTCTGAGTTAGAAGAGGGTCTTGTTTATTAAAGACATAGTTTTGCATCATTTCTGAGTTGGAAGAGGGGTCTTGTGTATCAGAGACATAGTTTTATGTCATTTTTGAGTTGTAAGATGTATCTTGTGTATTAGAGGCGTAGTTTGACGTAATTTCTGAGTTGGAAGAGGGGTCTTGTTTATCAGAGATTTAGTTTTACATCATTTCTGAGTTGGAAGAGATGTCTTGTGTATTAAAGACATAGTTTTGCGTCATTTGTAGTTGTAAGAGGGGGTCTTGTGTATCAGAGACGTAGCTGTATGTCATTTCTGAGTTAGAATAGGTGTCTTGTATATCAGAGACGTAGTTTTACATCATTTCTGAGTTGGAAGATGGTTCTTGTGTATCTGAGAAGTAGTTTTATGTCATTTCTGAGTTGGAAAAGAGATCTTGTGTATCATAGACATAGTTTTACGTAATTTCTGAGTTAGAAGAGGTGTCTTGCGTATTAAAGACATAGTTTTGCGTCATTTCTGAGTTGGAAGAGGGGTCTTGTGTATCAGAGACGTAGTTTTATTTCATTTCCGAGTTGTCAGAGGGGTCTTGTGTATCAGAGACATAGGTTTACATCATTTCTGAGTTGGAAGAGGGGTCTTGTGTATCAGAGACATACTTTTACGTCATTTCTGAGTTAAAAGATGGGTCTAGTTTATTAAAGACATAGTTTTGCGTCATTTCTGAGTTGGAAGAGGGGTCTTGTGTATCAGAGACGTAGTTTTATGTCATTTCTGAGTTGGAAAAGAGATCTTGTGTATCATAGACATAGTTTTACGTCATTTCTGAGTTAGAAGAGGGGTCTTGTGTATCAAAGACATAGTTTTACGTCATTTCTTAGTTAAAAGAGGGGTCTTGTATATCAAAGACACAGTTTTGCGTCATTTCTGAGTTAGAAAAGGGGACTTGTGCATCAAAGACATAGTTTTACGTCATTTCTGAGTTGGAAGAGTGGTCTTGTCTATCAGAGACGTAGTTTTATGTCATTTCTGAGTTGGAAGAGAGGTCTTGTGTTTTAGAGAGATAGTTTTACGTCATTTCTGAGTTAAAAGATGGGTCTAGAGTAGTAAAGACATAGTTTTACATCATTTCTGAGTTAGAAGAGGGCTCTTGTGTATTAAAGACATAGTTTTGCGTTATTTCTGAGTTAGAAAAGTGGTCTTCTGTATCAAAGAAATAGTTTTACGTCATTTCTGAGTTGAAAGAGGGGTCTTGTGTATCAGAGACGTAGTTTTACGTCATTTCTGAGATGGAAGAGATGTCTTATGTATCAGAGACATAGTTTTGCGTCATTTCTGAGTTAGAAGAGGGGTCTTGTGTATCAAAGACATAGTTTTACGTTATTTATGAGTTGGAAGAGAGGTCTTTTGTATTAGAGACATAGTTTTACGTCAATTCTGAGTTAAAAGATGGTCTAGTGTAGTAAAGACATAGTTTTACATCATTTCTGAGTTAGAAGAGGGGTCTTGTGTGTCACAGATGTAGTTTTATGTCATTTCTGAGTTAGAAGAGGGGTCTTGTGTATTAAAGACATAGTTTTGCGTAATTTCTGAGTTGGAAGAGGTATCTTGTGTATCAGAGACGTAGTTTTATTTCATTTCCGAGTTGTCAGAGGGGTCTTGTGTATCAGAGACATAGGTTTACGTCATTCTGAGTTGGAAGAGGGGTCTTCTGTATCAGAGATGTAGTTTTACATCATTTCTAAGTTGGAAGACATGTCTTGTGTATTAGAGATGCAGTTTTGCGTCATTTCTGAGTTAGAAGAGGGGTCTTGTGTATTAAAGACATAGTTTTACATCATTTCTGAGTTAGAAGAGGGGTCTTATTTATTAAAGACATAGTTTTGCAACATTTCTGAGCTGGAAGAGGGGTCTTGTGTATCAGAGGCGTAGTTTTATGTCATTTCTGAGTTGTCAGATGGATCTTGTGTATCAGAGACGTAGTTTGACGTAATTTCTGAGTTGGAAGAGGGTCTTGTTTATCAGAGATGTAGTTTTACATCATTTCTGAGTTGGTAGACATGTCTTGTGTATTAGAGATGCAGTTTTGCGTCATTTCTGAGTTAGAAGAGGGGTCTTGTCTATCAGAGATGTAGTTTTATGTCATTTCTGAGTTAGAAGAGGGCTCTTGTATATTAGAGACGTCGTTTTACATCATGTCTGATTTGGAAGATGGGTCTTGTGTATCAAAGACATAGTTTTACGTCATTTCTGAGTTAGAAGAGGGCTCTTGTGTATTAAAGACATAGTTTTATGTCATTTCTGAGTTAGAAGAGGGGTCTTGTGTATTAGAGATGTAGTTTTACATAATTTCTGAGTTGGAAGAGGGGTCGTGTATATCAGAGACGTAGTTTGACGTCATTTCTGAGTTGGAAGATAGGTCTTGTGTATCAGAGAAGTAGTTTTATGTCATTTCTGAGTTGGAAAAGAGATCTTGTGTATCATAGACATAGTTTTACGTAATTTCTGAGTTAGAAGAGGTGTCTTGTGTATCAAAGACATAGTTTTGCGTCATTTCTGAGTTGGAAGAGGGGTCTTGTGTATCAGAGACGTAGTTTTATTTCATTTCCGAGTTGTTAGAGGGGTCTTGTGTATCAGACATATAGGTTTACGTCATTTCTGAGTTGGAAGAGGGGTCTTGTGTGTCAGAGACATAGTTTTACGTCAATTCTGAGTTAAAAGATGGTCTAGTGTAGTAAAGACATAGTTTTACGTCATTTCTGAGTTAGAAGAGGGCTCTTGTGTATTAAATACATAGTTTTATGTCATTTCTGAGTTAGAAGAGGGGTCTTGTGTATTAGAGATGTAGTTTTACATAATTTCTGAGTTGGAAGAAGGGTCTTGTGTATCAGGGACGTAGTTCTATGTCATTTCTGAGTTGGAAGAGAGGTCTTGTGTATTAGAGACATAGTTTTACGTCAATTCTGAGTTAATTGATGGTCTAGTGTAGTAAAGACATAGTTTAACGTCATTTCTGAGTTACAAGAGGGCTCTTGTGTATTAAATACATAGTTTTATGTCATTTCTAAGTTAGAAGGGGGACTTGTGTATCGGAGACATAGTATTATATCATTTCTGAGGTAAAAGAGGGGTCTTGTGTATCAGAGACGTAGTAATATATCATTTCTGAGGTAGAAGAGGGGTCTTGTAGATCAGAGATGTAGTATTATATCATTTCTGGGGTAGAAGAGGGGTCTTGTGTATCAGAGATGTAGTTTTATGTCATTTCTGAGTTGGCAGAGGGGTCTTGTGTATCAGAGACATAGTTCTACGTCATTTCTGAGTTGTAAGAGGGATCTTGTGTATCAAAGACATAGTTTTACATAATTTCTGAGTTGGAAGAGAGATCTTGTGTAGCACAGACATAGTTTTACGTCATTTCTGAGTTAGAAGAGGGGTCTTGTGTATCAAAGACATAGTTTGGCGTCATTTCTGAGTTAGAAGAGGGGTCTTGCTTATCAAAGACATCGTTTTACATCATTTCTGAGTTGGAAAAGGGGTCTTGTGTATCAGAGATGTAGTTTTATGTCATTTCTGAGTTAGAAGAGGGCTCTTGTATATTAGAGACGTAGTTTTACGTCATTTCTGAGTTGGAAGATGGGTCTTGTGTATCAAAGACATAGTTTTACGTCATTTCTGAGTTAAAAGATGGGTCTAGTTTATTAAAGACATAGTTTTAAGTAATTTCTGAGTTAGAAGAGGGCTCTTGTGTATTAAAGACATAGTTTTATGTCATTTCTGAGTTAGAAGAGGGGTCTTGTGTATTAGAGATGTAGTTTTACATAATTTCTGAGTTGGAAGAGGGGTCATGTATATCAGAGACGTAGTTTTACGTCATTTCTGAGTTGGAAGATAGGTCTTGTGTATCAGAGAAGTAGTTTTATGTCATTTCTGAGTTGGAAAAGAGATCTTGTGTATCATAGACGTAGTTTTACGTAATTTCTGAGTTAGAAGAGGTGTCTTGTGTATCAAAGACATAGTTTTGCGTCATTTCTGAGTTGGAAGAGGGGCCTTGTGTATCTGAGACGTAGTTTTATTTCATTTCCGAGTTGTTAGAGGGGTCTTGTGTATCAGACATATAGGTTTACGTCATTTCTGAGTTGGAAGAGGGCTCTTGTGTGTCAGAGACATAGTTTTACGTCAATTCTGAGTTAAAAGATGGTCTAGTGTAGTAAAGACATAGTTTTACGTCATTTCTGAGTTAGAAGAGGGCTCTTGTGTATTAAATACATAGTTTTATGTCATTTCTGAGTTAGAAGAGGGGTCTTGTGTATTAGAGATGTAGTTTTACATAATTTCTGAGTTGGAAGAGGGGTCTTGTGTATCAGGGACGTAGTTCTATGTCATTTCTGAGTTGGAAGAGAGGTCTTGTGAATTAGAGACATAGTTTTAAGTCAATTCTGAGTTAATTGATGGTCTAGTGTAGTAAAGACATAGTTTAACGTCATTTCTGAGTTACAAGGGGGCTCTTGTGTATTAAAGACATAGTTTTATGTCATTTCTGAGTTAGAAGGGGGACTTGTGTATCGGAGACGTAGTATTATATCATTTCTGAGGTAGAAGAGGGGTCTTGTGTATCAGAGACGTAGTAATATATCATTTCTGAGGTAGAAGAGGGGTCTTGTGTATCAGAGATGTAGTATTATATCATTTCTGAGGTAGAAGAGGGGTCTTGTGTATCAGAGATGTAGTTTTATGTCATTTCTGAGTTGGCAGAGGCGTCTTGTGAATCAGAGACATAGTTCTACGTCATTTCTGAGTTGTAAGAGGGATCTTGTGTATCAAAGACATAGTTTTACATAATTTCTGAGTTGGAAGAGAGATCTTGTGTAGCACAGACATAGTTTTACGTCATTTCTGAGTTAGAAGAGGGGTCTTGTGTATCAAAGACATAGTTTGGCGTCATTTCTGAGTTAGAAGAGGGGTCTTGCTTATCAAAGACATCGTTTTACATCATTTCTGAGTTGGAAAAGGGGTCTTGTGTATCAGAGATGTAGTTTTATGTCAATTCTGAGTTGGAAGAGATGTCTTTTATATGAGAGACATAGTTTTACGTCAATTCTGAGTTAAAAGATGGTCTCGTGTAGTAAAGACAGAGTTTTATGTCATTTCTGGGTTAGAAGAGGGGTCTTGTGTATTAGAGAGATAGTTTTACGTCATTTCTGAGTTGGATGAGGGGTCTTGTGTATCAGAGACGTAGTTTTACATCATTTCTGAGTTGGAAGAGAGACCTTGTGTATCAGAGACATAGGTTTACGTCATTTCTGAGTTGGAAGAGGGGTCTTGTGTATCAGAGACATATTTTTACGTCATTTCTGAGTTAAAAGATGGGTCTAGTTTATTAAAGACAAAGTTTTAAGTAATTTCTGAGTTAGAAGAGGGCTCTTGTTCATTAAAGACATAGTTTTGCATCATTTCTGAGTTGGAAGAGGGGTCTTTTATATCAGAGACGTAGTTTTATGTCATTTCTGAGTTGTCAGATGGATCTTGTGTATCAGAGACGTAGTTTGACGTAATTTCTGAGTTGGAAGAGAGGTCTTGTGTATCAGAGACATAGTTTTATGTCGTTTTTGAGTTTGAAGGGGGTATTGTGTATCAGAGACGTAGTATTATATCATTTCTGGGGTAGAAGAGGAGTCTCGTGTATCAGATGCATAATTCTACATCATTTCTGAGTTTTAAGAGGGATCTTGTGTATCAAGACATAGTTTTACGTAATTTCTGAGTTGGAAGTGGGGTCTTGTGTATCAGAGACATAGTTTTAAGTCATTTCTGAGTTAAAAGAGGGGTCTTGTGTATTAGAGATGTAGTTTTACATCATTTCTGAGTTGGCAGAGGGGTCTTGTGTGTCAGAGACGTAGTTTTATGTCATTTCTGATTTGGAAGGGGGGTCTTGTGTATCAGAGACGTAGTTTTACATCATTTCTGAGTTAGAAGAGGTCTCTTGTGTATTAAAGACATAGTTTTACATCATTTCTGAGTTAGAAGAGGGTCTTGTTTATTAAAGACATAGTTTTGCATCATTTCTGAGTTGGAAGAGGGGTCTTGTGTATCAGAGACGTAGTTTTATGTCATTTTTGAGTTGTAAGATGTATCTTGTGTATCAGAGGCGTAGTTTGACGTAATTTCTGAGTTGAAAGAGGGGTCTTGTTTATCAGAGATTTAGTTTTACATCATTTCTGAGTTGGAAGAGATGTCTTGTGTATTAAAGACATAGTTTTGCGTCATTTCTAGTTGTAAGAGGGGGTCTTGTGTATCAGAGACGTAGCTTTATGTCATTTCTGAGTTAGAATAGGTGTCTTGTATATCAGAGACGTAGTTTTACATCATTTCTGAGTTGGAAGATGGTTCTTGTGTATCTGAGAAGTAGTTTTATGTCATTTCTGAGTTGGAAAAGAGATCTTGTGTATCATAGACATAGTTTTACGTAATTTCTGAGTTAGAAGAGGTGTCTTGCGTATTAAAGACATAGTTTTGCGTCATTTCTGAGTTGGAAGAGGGGTCTTGTGTATCAGAGACGTAGTTTTATTTCATTTCCGAGTTGTCAGAGGGGTCTTGTGTATCAGAGACATAGGTTTACGTCATTTCTGAGTTGGAAGAGGGGTCTTGTGTATCAGAGACATACTTTTACGTCATTTCTGAGTTAAAAGATGGGTCTAGTTTATTAAAGACATAGTTTTGCGTCATTTCTGAGTTGGAAGAGGGGTCTTGTGTATCAGAGACGTAGTTTTATGTCATTTCTGAGTTGGAAAAGAGATCTTGTGTATCATAGACATAGTTTTACGTCATTTCTGAGTTAGAAGAGGGGTCTTGTGTATCAAAGACATAGTTTTACGTCATTTCTTAGTTAAAAGAGGGGTCTTGTATATCAAAGACACAGTTTTGCGTCATTTCTGAGTTAGAAAAGGGGACTTGTGCATCAAAGACATAGTTTTACGTCATTTCTGAGTTGGAAGAGTGGTCTTGTCTATCAGAGATGTAGTTTTATGTCATTTCTGAGTTGGAAGAGAGGTCTTGTGTTTTAGAGAGATAGTTTTACGTCATTTCTCAGTTAAAAGATGGGTCTAGAGTAGTAAAGACATAGTTTTACATCATTTCTGAGTTAGAAGAGGGCTCTTGTGTATTAAAGACATAGTTTTGCGTTATTTCTGAGTTAGAAAAGTGGTCTTCTGTATCAAAGAAATAGTTTTACGTCATTTCTGAGTTGAAAGAGGGGTCTTGTGTATCAGAGACGTAGTTTTACGTCATTTCTGAGATGGAAGAGATGTCTTATGTATCAGAGACATAGTTTTGTGTCATTTCTGAGTTAGAAGAGGGGTCTTGTGTATCAAAGACATAGTTTTACATTATTTATGAGTTGGAAGAGAGGTCTTTTGTATTAGAGACATAGTTTTACGTCAATTCTGAGTTAAAAGATGGTCTAGTGTAGTAAAGACATAGTTTTACGTCATTTCTGAGTTAGAAGAGGGGTCTTGTGTATTAGAGATGTAGTTTTACATAATTTCTGAGTTGGAAGAGGGGTCGTGTATATCAGAGACGTAGTTTTACGTCATTTCTGAGATGGAAGATAGGTCTTGTGTATCAGAGAAGTAGTTTTATGTCATTTCTGAGTTGGAAAAGAGATCTTGTGTATCATAGACATAGTTTTACGTAATTTCTGAGTTAGAAGAGGTGTCTTGTGTATCAAAGACATAGTTTTGCGTCATTTCTGAGTTGGAAGAGGGGCCTTGTGTATCTGAGACGTAGTTTTATTTCATTTCCGAGTTGTTAGAGGGGTCTTGTGTATCAGACATATAGGTTTACGTCATTTCTGAGTTGGAAGAGGGCTCTTGTGTGTCAGAGACATAGTTTTACGTCAATTCTGAGTTAAAAGATGGTCAAGTGTAGTAAAGACATAGTTTTACGTCATTTCTGAGTTAGAAGAGGGCTCTTGTGTATTAAATACATAGTTTTATGTCATTTCTGAGTTAGAAGAGGGGTCTTGTGTATTAGAGATGTAGTTTTACATAATTTCTGAGTTGGAAGAGGGGTCTTGTGTATCAGGGACGTAGTTCTATGTCATTTCTGAGTTGGAAGAGAGGTCTTGTGTATTAGAGACATAGTTTTACGTCAATTCTGAGTTAATTGATGGTCTAGTGTAGTAAAGACATAGTTTAACGTCATTTCTGAGTTACAAGGGGGCTCTTGTGTATTAAAGACATAGTTTTATGTCATTTCTGAGTTAGAAGGGGGACTTGTGTATCGGAGACGTAGTATTATATCATTTCTGAGGTAGAAGAGGGGTCTTGTGTATCAGAGACGTAGTAATATATCATTTCTGAGGTAGAAGAGGGGTCTTGTGTATCAGAGATGTAGTATTATATCATTTCTGAGGTAGAAGAGGGGTCTTGTGTATCAGAGATGTAGTTTTATGTCATTTCTGAGTTGGCAGAGGCGTCTTGTGTATCAGAGACATAGTTCTACGTCATTTCTGAGTTGTAAGAGGGATCTTGTGTATCAAAGACATAGTTTTACATAATTTCTGAGTTGGAAGAGAGATCTTGTGTAGCACAGACATAGTTTTACGTCATTTCTGAGTTAGAAGAGGGGTCTTGTGTATCAAAGACATAGTTTGGCGTCATTTCTGAGTTAGAAGAGGGGTCTTGCTTATCAAAGACATCGTTTTACATCATTTCTGAGTTGGAAAAGGGGTCTTGTGTATCAGAGATGTAGTTTTATGTCATTTCTGAGTTAGAAGAGGGCTCTTGTATATTAGAGACGTAGTTTTACGTCATTTCTGAGTTGGAAGATGGGTCTTGTGTATCAAAGACATAGTTTTACGTCATTTCTGAGTTAAAAGATGGGTCTAGTTTATTAAAGACATAGTTTTAAGTAATTTCTGAGTTAGAAGAGGGCTCTTGTGTATTAAAGACATAGTTTTATGTCATTTCTGAGTTAGAAGAGGGGTCTTGTGTATTAGAGATGTAGTTTTACATAATTTCTGAGTTGGAAGAGGGGTCGTGTATATCAGAGACGTAGTTTTACGTCATTTCTGAGTTGGAAGATAGGTCTTGTGTATCAGATAAGTAGTTTTATGTCATTTCTGAGTTGGAAAAGAGATCTTGTGTATCATAGACGTAGTTTTACGTAATTTCTGAGTTAGAAGAGGTGTCTTGTATATCAAAGACATAGTTTTGCGTCATTTCTGAGTTGGAAGAGGGGCCTTGTGTATCTGAGACGTAGTTTTATTTCATTTCCGAGTTGTTAGAGGGGTCTTGTGTATCAGACATATAGGTTTACGTCATTTCTGAGTTGGAAGAGGGCTCTTGTGTGTCAGAGACATAGTTTTACGTCAATTCTGAGTTAAAAGATGGTCTAGTGTAGTAAAGACATAGTTTTACGTCATTTCTGAGTTAGAAGAGGGCTCTTGTGTATTAAATACATAGTTTTATGTCATTTCTGAGTTAGAAGAGGGGTCTTGTGTATTAGAGATGTAGTTTTACATAATTTCTGAGTTGGAAGAGGGGTCTTGTGTATCAGGGACGTAGTTCTATGTCATTTCTGAGTTGGAAGAGAGGTCTTGTGAATTAGAGACATAGTTTTACGTCAATTCTGAGTTAATTGATGGTCTAGTGTAGTAAAGACATAGTTTAACGTCATTTCTGAGTTACAAGGGGGCTCTTGTGTATTAAAGACATAGTTTTATGTCATTTCTGAGTTAGAAGGGGGACTTGTGTATCGGAGACGTAGTATTATATCATTTCTGAGGTAGAAGAGGGGTCTTGTGTATCAGAGACGTAGTAATATATCATTTCTGAGGTAGAAGAGGGATCTTGTGTATCAGAGATGTAGTATTATATCATTTCTGAGGTAGAAGAGGGGTCTTGTGTATCAGAGATGTAGTTTTATGTCATTTCTGAGTTGGCAGAGGCGTCTTGTGTATCAGAGACATAGTTCTACGTCATTTCTGAGTTGTAAGAGGGATCTTGTGTATCAAAGACATAGTTTTACATAATTTCTGAGTTGGAAGAGAGATCTTGTGTAGCACAGACATAGTTTTACGTCATTTCTGAGTTAGAAGAGGGGTCTTGTGTATCAAAGACATAGTTTGGCGTCATTTCTGAGTTAGAAGAGGGGTCTTGCTTATCAAAGACATCGTTTTACATCATTACTGAGTTGGAAAAGGGGTCTTGTGTATCAGAGATGTAGTTTTATGTCAATTCTGAGTTGGAAGAGAGGTCTTTTATATGAGAGACATAGTTTTACGTCAATTCTGAGTTAAAAGATGGTCTCGTGTATTAGAGAGATAGTTTTACGTCATTTCTGAGTTGGATGAGGGGTCTTGTGTATCAGAGACGTAGTTTTACATCATTTCTGAGTTGGAAGAGAGACCTTGTGTATTAGAGACGTAGTTTTGCGTCATTTCTGAGTTAGAAGAGGGGTCTTGTGTGTCAGAGATGTAGTTTTATGTCATTTCTGAGTTAGAAGAGGGGTCTTGTGTATTAAAGACACAGTTTTGCGTCATTTCTGAGTTGGAAGAGGGGTCTTGTGTATCAGAGACGTAGTTTTATTTCATTTCCGAGTTGTCAGAGAGGTCTTGTGTATCAGAGACATAGGTTTACGTCATTTCTGAGTTGGAAGAGGGGTCTTGTGTATCAGAGACATATTTTTACGTCATTTCTGAGTTAAAAGATGGGTCTAGTTTATTAAAGACAAAGTTTTAAGTAATTTCTGAGTTAGAAGAGGGCTCTTGTTCATTAAAGACATAGTTTTGCATCATTTCTGAGTTGGAAGAGGGGTGTTTTATATCAGAGACGTAGTTTTATGTCATTTCTGAGTTGTCAGATGGATCTTGTGTATCAGAGACGTAGTTTGACGTAATTTCTGAGTTGGAAGAGAGGTCTTGTGTATCAGAGACATAGTTTTATGTCGTTTTTGAGTTTGAAGGGGGTATTGTGTATCAGAGACGTAGTATTATATCATTTCTGGGGTAGAAGAGGAGTCTCGTGTATCAGATGCATAATTCTACATCATTTCTGAGTTTTAAGAGGGATCTTGTGTATCAAGACATAGTTTTACGTAATTTCTGAGTTGGAAGTGGGGTCTTGTGTATCAGAGACATAGTTTTAAGTCATTTCTGAGTTAAAAGAGGGGTCTTGTGTATTAGAGATGTAGTTTTACATCATTTCTGAGTTGGAAGAGGGGTCTTGTGTGTCAGAGACGTAGTTTTATGTCATTTCTGATTTGGAAGGGGGGTCTTGTGTATCAGAGACGTAGTTTTACATCATTTCTGAGTTAAAAGATGGCTCTAGTGTATTAAAGACATAGTTTTACGTAATTTCTGAGTTAGAAGAGGTCTCTTGTGTATTAAAGACATAGTTTTACATCATTTCTGAGTTAGAAGAGGGTCTTGTTTATTAAAGACATAGTTTTGCATCATTTCTGAGTTGGAAGAGGGGTCTTGTGTATCAGAGACATAGTTTTATGTCATCATTGAGTTGTAAGATGTATCTTGTGTATTAGAGGCGTAGTTTGACGTAATTTCTGAGTTGGAAGAGGGGTCTTGTTTATCAGAGATTTAGTTTTACATCATTTCTGAGTTGGAAGAGATGTCTTGTGTATTAAAGACATAGTTTTGCGTCATTTGTAGTTGTAAGAGGGGGTCTTGTGTATCAGAGACGTAGCTGTATGTCATTTCTGAGTTAGAATAGGTGTCTTGTATATCAGAGACGTAGTTTTACATCATTTCTGAGTTGGAAGATGGTTCTTGTGTATCTGAGAAGTAGTTTTATGTCATTTCTGAGTTGGAAAAGAGATCTTGTGTATCATAGACATAGTTTTACGTAATTTCTGAGTTAGAAGAGGTGTCTTGCGTATTAAAGACATAGTTTTGCGTCATTTCTGAGTTGGAAGAGGGGTCTTGTGTATCAGAGACGTAGTTTTATTTCATTTCCGAGTTGTCAGAGGGGTCTTGTGTATCAGAGACATAGGTTTACATCATTTCTGAGTTGGAAGAGGGGTCTTGTGTATCAGAGACATACTTTTACGTCATTTCTGAGTTAAAAGATGGGTCTAGTTTATTAAAGACATAGTTTTGCGTCATTTCTGAGTTGGAAGAGGGGTCTTGTGTATCAGAGACGTAGTTTTATGTCATTTCTGAGTTGGAAAAGAGATCTTGTGTATCATAGACATAGTTTTACGTCATTTCTGAGTTAGAAGAGGGGTCTTGTGTATCAAAGACATAGTTTTACGTCATTTCTTAGTTAAAAGAGGGGTCTTGTATATCAAAGACACAGTTTTGTGTCATTTCTGAGTTAGAAAAGGGGACTTGTGCATCAAAGACATAGTTTTACGTCATTTCTGAGTTGGAAGAGTGGTCTTGTCTATCAGAGACGTAGTTTTATGTCATTTCTGAGTTGGAAGAGAGGTCTTGTGTTTTAGAGAGATAGTTTTACGTCATTTCTGAGTTAAAAGATGGGTCTAGAGTAGTAAAGACATAGTTTTACATCATTTCTGAGTTAGAAGAGGGCTCTTGTGTATTAAAGACATAGTTTTGCGTTATTTCTGAGTTAGAAAAGTGGTCTTCTGTATCAAAGAAATAGTTTTACGTCATTTCTGAGTTGAAAGAGGGGTCTTGTGTATCAGAGACGTAGTTTTACGTCATTTCTGAGATGGAAGAGATGTCTTATGTATCAGAGACATAGTTTTGCGTCATTTCTGAGTTAGAAGAGGGGTCTTGTGTATCAAAGACATAGTTTTACGTTATTTATGAGTTGGAAGAGAGGTCTTTTGTATTAGAGACATAGTTTTACGTCAATTCTGAGTTAAAAGATGGTCTAGTGTAGTAAAGACATAGTTTTACGTCATTTCTGAGTTAGAAGAGGGGTCTTGTGTGTCACAGATGTAGTTTTATGTCATTTCTGAGTTAGAAGAGGGGTCTTGTGTATTAAAGACATAGTTTTGCGTAATTTCTGAGTTGGAAGAGGTATCTTGTGTATCAGAGACGTAGTTTTATTTCATTTCCGAGTTGTCAGAGGGGTCTTGTGTATCAGAGACATAGGTTTACGTCATTCTGAGTTGGAAGAGGGGTCTTCTGTATCAGAGATGTAGTTTTACATCATTTCTAAGTTGGAAGACATGTCTTGTGTATTAGAGATGCAGTTTTGCGTCATTTCTGAGTTAGAAGAGGGGTCTTGTGTATTAAAGACATAGTTTTACATCATTTCTGAGTTAGAAGAGGGGTCTTATTTATTAAAGACATAGTTTTGCAACATTTCTGAGCTGGAAGAGGGGTCTTGTGTATCAGAGGCGTAGTTTTATGTCATTTCTGAGTTGTCAGATGGATCTTGTGTATCAGAGACGTAGTTTGACGTAATTTCTGAGTTGGAAGAGGGTCTTGTTTATCAGAGATGTAGTTTTACATCATTTCTGAGTTGGTAGACATGTCTTGTGTATTAGAGATGCAGTTTTGCGTCATTTCTGAGTTAGAAGAGGGGTCTTGTCTATCAGAGATGTAGTTTTATGTCATTTCTGAGTTAGAAGAGGGCTCTTGTATATTAGAGACGTAGTTTTACGTCATGTCTGATTTGGAAGATGGGTCTTGTGTATCAAAGACATAGTTTTACGTCATTTCTGAGTTAGAAGAGGGCTCTTGTGTATTAAAGACATAGTTTTATGTCATTTCTGAGTTAGAAGAGGGGTCTTGTGTATTAGAGATGTAGTTTTACATAATTTCTGAGTTGGAAGAGGGGTCGTGTATATCAGAGACGTAGTTTTACGTCATTTCTGAGTTGGAAGATAGGTCTTGTGTATCAGAGAAGTAGTTTTATGTCATTTCTGAGTTGGAAAAGAGATCTTGTGTATCATAGACATAGTTTTACGTAATTTCTGAGTTAGAAGAGGTGTCTTGTGTATCAAAGACATAGTTTTGCGTCATTTCTGAGTTGGAAGAGGGGTCTTGTGTATCAGAGACGTAGTTTTATTTCATTTCCGAGTTGTTAGAGGGGTCTTGTGTATCAGAGACATAGTTTTACGTCAATTCTGAGTTAAAAGATGGTCTAGTGTAGTAAAGACATAGTTTTACGTCATTTCTGAGTTAGAAGAGGGCTCTTGTGTATTAAATACATAGTTTTATGTCATTTCTGAGTTAGAAGAGGGGTCTTGTGTATTAGAGATGTAGTTTTACATAATTTCTGAGTTGGAAGAAGGGTCTTGTGTATCAGGGACGTAGTTCTATGTCATTTCTGAGTTGGAAGAGAGGTCTTGTGTATTAGAGACATAGTTTTACGTCAATTCTGAGTTAATTGATGGTCTAGTGTAGTAAAGACATAGTTTAACGTCATTTCTGAGTTACAAGAGGGCTCTTGTGTATTAAATACATAGTTTTATGTCATTTCTAAGTTAGAAGGGGGACTTGTGTATCGGAGACGTAGTATTATATCATTTCTGAGGTAGAAGAGGGGTCTTGTGTATCAGAAATGTAGTATTATATTATTTCTGAGGTAGAAGAGGGGTCTTTTGTATGAGAGACGTGGTTTTATGTCATTTCTGAGTTAGAAGGGGGTCTTGTGTATCAGAGACGTAGTATTATATCATTTCTGAGGTAGAAGAGGGGTCTTGTGTATTAGAGATGTAGTTTTACATCATTTCTGAGTTGGAAGAGGGGTCTTGTGTATCAGAGACGTAGTTTTATGTCATTTCTGATTTGGAAGGGGGGTCTTGTGTATCAGAGACGTAGTTTTACATCATTTCTGAGTTAAAAGATGGCTCTAGTGTATTAAAGACATAGTTTTACGTAATTTCTGAGTTAGAAGAGGTCTCTTGTGTATTAAAGACATAGTTTTACATCATTTCTGAGTTAGAAGAGGGTCTTGTTTATTAAAGACATAGTTTTGCATCATTTCTGAGTTGGAAGAGGGGTCTTGTGTATCAGAGACGTAGTTTTATGTCATTTCTGAGTTGGAAGATGTATCTTGTGTATCAGAGGCGTAGTTTGACGTAATTTCTGAGTTGGAAGAGGGGTCTTGTTTATCAGAGATTTAGTTTTACATCATTTCTGAGTTGGAAGAGATGTCTTGTGTATTAAAGACATAGTTTTGCATCATTTCTAGTTGTAAGAGGGGTCTTGTGTATCAGAGACGTAGCTTTATGTCATTTCTGAGTTAGAATAGGTGTCTTGTATATCAGAGACGTAGTTTTACATCATTTCTGTGTTGGAAGATGGTTCTTGTGTATCTGAGAAGTAGTTTTATGTCATTTCTGAGTTGGAAAAGAGATCTTGTGTATCATAGACATAGTTTTACGTAATTTCTGAGTTAGAAGAGGTGTCTTGCGTATTAAAGACATAGTTTTGCGTCATTTCTGAGTTGGAAGAGGGGTCTTGTGTATCAGAGACGTAGTTTTATTTCATTTCCGAGTTGTCAGAGGGGTCTTGTGTATCAGAGACGTAGTTTTATGTCATTTCTGAGTTGGAAAAGAGATCTTGTGTATCATAGACATAGTTTTACGTCATTTCTGAGTTAGAAGAGGGGTCTTGTGTATCAAAGACATAGTTTTACGTCATTTCTTAGTTAAAAGAGGGGTCTTGTATATCAAAGACACAGTTTTGCGTCATTTCTGAGTTAGAAAAGGGGACTTGTGCATCAAAGACATAGTTTTACGTCATTTCTGAGTTGGAAGAGTGGTCTTGTCTATCAGAGACGTAGTTTTATGTCATTTCTGAGTTGGAAGAGAGGTCTTGTGTATTAGAGAGATAGTTTTACGTCATTTCTGAGTTAAAAGATGGGTCTAGAGTAGTAAATACATAGTTTTACGTCATTTCTGAGTTAGAAGAGGGCTCTTGTGTATTAAAGACATAGTTTTGCGTTATTTCTGAGTTAGAAAAGTGGTCTTCTGTATCAAAGAAATAGTTTTACGTCATTTCTGAGTTGGAAGAGGGGTCTTGTGTATCAGAGACGTAGTTTGACGTAATTTCTGAGTTGGAAGAGGGTCTTGTTTATCAGAGATGTAGTTTTACATCATTTCTGAGTTGGTAGACATGTCTTGTGTATTAGAGATGCAGTTTTGCGTCATTTCTGAGTTAGAAGAGGGGTCTTGTCTATCAGAGATGTAGTTTTATGTCATTTCTGAGTTAGAAGAGGGCTCTTGTATATTAGAGACGTAGTTTTACGTCATTTCTGATTTGGAAGATGGGTCTTGTGTATCAAAGACATAGTTTTACGTCATTTCTGAGTTAGAAGAGGGCTCTTGTGTATTAGAGACATAGTTTTATGTCATTTCTGAGTTAGAAGAGGGGTCTTGTGCAGTAGAGATGTAGTTTTACATAATTTCTGAGTTGGAAGAGGGGTCGTGTATATCAGAGACGTAGTTTTACGTCATTTCTGAGTTGGAAGATAGGTCTTGTGTATCAGAGAAGTAGTTTTATGTCATTTCTGAGTTGGAAAAGAGATCTTGTGTATCATAGACATAGTTTTACGTAATTTCTGAGTTAGAAGAGGTGTCTTGTGTATCAAAGACATAGTTTTGCGTCATTTCTGAGTTGGAAGAGGGGTCTTGTGTATCAGAGACGTAGTTTTATTTCATTTCCGAGTTGTTAGAGGGGTCTTGTGTATCAGACATATAGGTTTACGTCATTTCTGAGTTGGAAGAGGGGTCTTGTGTGTCAGAGACATAGTTTTACGTCAATTCTGAGTTAAAAGATGGTCTAGTGTAGTATAGACATAGTTTTACGTCATTTCTGAGTTAGAAGAGGGCTCTTGTGTATTAAATACATAGTTTTATGTCATTTCTGAGTTAGAAGAGGGGTCTTGTGTATTAGAGATGTAGTTTTACATAATTTCTGAGTTGGAAGAGGGGTCTTGTGTATCAGGGACGTAGTTCTATGTCATTTCTGAGTTGGAAGAGAGGTCTTGTGTATTAGAGACATAGTTTTACGTCAATTCTGAGTTAATTGATGGTCTAGTGTAATAAAGACATAGTTTAACGTCATTTCTGAGTTACAAGAGGGCTCTTGTGTATTAAATACATAGTTTTATGTCATTTCTAAGTTAGAAGGGGGACTTGTGTATCGGAGACGTAGTAATATATCATTTCTGAGGTAGAAGAGGGGTCTTGTAGATCAGAGATGTAGTATTATATCATTTCTGGGATAGAAGAGGGGTCTTGTGTATCAGAGATGTAGTTTTATGTCATTTCTGAGTTGGCAGAGGGGTCTTGTGTATCAGAGACATAGTTCTACGTCATTTCTGAGTTGTAAGAGGGATCTTGTGTATCAAAGACATAGTTTTACATAATTTCTGAGTTGGAAGAGAGATCTTGTGTAGCACAGACATAGTTTTACGTCATTTCTGAGTTAGAAGAGGGGTCTTGTGTATCAAAGACATAGTTTGGCATCATTTCTGAGTTAGAAGAGGGGTCTTGCTTATCAAAGACATCGTTTTACATCATTTCTGAGTTGGAAAAGGGGTCTTGTGTATCAGAGATGTAGTTTTATGTCAATTCTGAGTTGGAAGAGAGGTCTTGTGTATTAGAGACATAGTTTTACGTCATTTCTGAGTTGGAAGAGGGGTCTTGTGTATTAGAGACATAGTTTTACGTCAATTCTGAATTAAAAGATGGTCTAGTGTAGTAAAGACAGAGTTTTACGTCATTTCTGAGTTAGAAGAGGGGTCTTGTGTATTAGAGAGATAGTTTTACGTCATTTCTGAGTTGGATGAGGGGTCTTGTGTATCAGAGACGTAGTTTTACATTATTTCTGAGTTGGAAGAGAGACCTTGTGTATTAGAGACGTAGTTTTGCGTCATTTCTGAGTTAGAAGAGGGGTCTTGTGTGTCAGAGATGTAGTTTTATGTCATTTCTGAGTTAGAAGAGGGGTCTTGTGTATTAAAGACACAGTTTTGCGTCATTTCTGAGTTGGAAGAGGGGTCTTGTGTATCAGAGACGTAGTTTTATTTCATTTCCGAGTTGTCAGAGAGGTCTTGTGTATCAGAGACATAGGTTTACGTCATTTCTGAGTTGGAGGAGGGGTCTTGTGTATCAGAGACATATTTTTACGTCATTTCTGAGTTAAAAGATGGGTCTAGTTTATTAAAGACAAAGTTTTAAGTAATTTCTGAGTTAGAAGAGGGCTCTTGTTCATTAAAGACATAGTTTTGCATCATTTCTGAGTTGGAAGAGGGGTCTTTTATATCAGAGACGTAGTTTTATGTCATTTCTGAGTTGTCAGATGGATCTTGTGTATCAGAGACGTAGTTTGACGTAATTTCTGAGTTGGAAGAGAGGTCTTGTGT
Source organism: Triturus cristatus (assembly GCF_964204655.1). NCBI lineage: Eukaryota > Metazoa > Chordata > Amphibia > Caudata > Salamandridae > Triturus > Triturus cristatus. Next base: position 1,940,937,114 of record NC_140589.1, read on the forward strand.
ATCAGAGACATAGTTTTATGTCATTTTTGAGTTTGAAGGGGGTATTGTGTATCAGAGACGTAGTATTATATCATTTCTGGGGTAGAAGAGGAGTCTCGTGTATCAGATGCATAATTCTACATCATTTCTGAGTTTTAAGAGGGATCTTGTGTATCAAGACATAGTTTTACGTAATTTCTGAGTTGGAAGTGGGGTCTTGTGTATCAGAGACATAGTTTTAAGTCATTTCTGAGTTAAAAGAGGGGTCTTGTGTATTAGAGATGTAGTTTTACATCATTTCTGAGTTGGAAGAGGGGTCTTGTGTATCAGAGACGTAGTTTTATGTCATTTCTGATTTGGAAGGGGGGTCTTGTGTATCAGAGACGTAGTTTTACATCATTTCTGAGTTAAAAGATGGCTCTAGTGTATTAAAGACATAGTTTTACGTAATTTCTGAGTTAGAAGAGGTCTCTTGTGTATTAAAGACATAGTTTTACATCATTTCTGAGTTAGAAGAGGGTCTTGTTTATTAAAGACATAGTTTTGCATCATTTCTGAGTTGGAAGAGGGGTCTTGTGTATCAGAGACGTAGTTTTATGTCATTTCTGAGTTGTAAGATGTATCTTGTGTATCAGAGGCGTAGTTTGACGTAATTTCTGAGTTGGAAGAGGGGTCTTGTTTATCAGAGATTTAGTTTTACATCATTTCTGAGTTGGAAGAGATGTCTTGTGTATTAAAGACATAGTTTTGCATCATTTCTAGTTGTAAGAGGGGTCTTGTGTATCAGAGACGTAGCTTTTATGTCATTTCTGAGTTAGAATAGGTGTCTTGTATATCAGAGACGTAGTTTTACATCATTTCTGAGTTGGAAGATGGTTCTTGTGTATCTGAGAAGTAGTTTTATGTCATTTCTGAGTTGGAAAAGAGATCTTGTGTATCATAGACATAGTTTTACGTAATTTCTGAGTTAGAAGAGGTGTCTTGCGTATTAAAGACATAGTTTTGCGTCATTTCTGAGTTGGAAGAGGGGTCTTGTGTATCAGAGACGTAGTTTTATTTCAATTCCGAGTTGTCAGAGGGGTCTTGTGTATCAGAGACATAGGTTTACGTCATTTCTGAGTTGGAAGAGGGGTCTTGTGTATCAGAGACATACTTTTACGTCATTTCTGAGTTAAAAGATGGGTCTAGTTTATTAAAGACATAGTTTTGCGTCATTTCTGAGTTGGAAGAGGGGTCTTGTGTATCAGAGACGTAGTTTTATGTCATTTCTGAGTTGGAAAAGAGATCTTGTGTATCATAGACATAGTTTTACGTCATTTCTGAGTTAAAAGAGGGCTCTTGTGTATTAAATACATAGTTTTATGTCATTTCTGAGTTAGAAGGGGGACTTGTGTATCGGAGACGTAGTATTATATCATTTCTGAGGTAGAAGAGGGGTCTTGTGTATCAGAGACGTAGTAATATATCATTTCTGAGGTAGAAGAGGGGTCTTGTGTATCAGAGATGTAGTATTATATCATTTCTGGGGTAGAAGAGGGGTCTTGTGTATCAGAGATGTAGTTTTATGTCATTTCTGAGTTGGCAGAGGGGTCTTGTGTATCAGAGACATAGTTCTACGTCATTTCTGAGTTGTAAGAGGGATCTTGTGTATCAAAGACATAGTTTTACATAATTTCTGAGTTGGAAGAGAGATCTTGTGTAGCACAGACATAGTTTTACGTCATTTCTGAGTTAGAAGAGGGGTCTTGTGTATCAAAGACATAGTTTGGCGTCATTTCTGAGTTAGAAGAGGGGTCTTACTTATCAAAGACATCGTTTTACATCATTTCTGAGTTGGAAAAGGGGTCTTGTGTATCAGAGATGTAGTTTTATGTCAATTCTGAGTTGGAAGAGAGGTCTTTTGTATGAGAGACATAGTTTTACTTCAATTCTGAGTTAAAAGATGGTCTAGTGTAGTAAAGACAAAGTTTTACGTCATTTCTGAGTTAGAAGAGGGGTCTTGTGTATTAGAGAGATAGTTTTACGCCATTTCTGAGTTGGATGAGGGGTCTTGTGTATCAGAGACATAGTTTTACATCATTTCTGATTTGGAAGAGAGACCTTGTGTATTAGAGACGTAGTTTTGCGTCATTTCTGAGTTAGAAGAGGGGTCTTGTGTGTCAGAGATGTAGTTTTATGTCATTTCTGAGTTAGAAGAGGGGTCTTGTGTATTAAAGACACAGTTTTGCGTCATTTCTGAGTTGGAAGAGGGGTCTTGTGTATCAGAGACATAGTTTTATTTCATTTCCGAGTTGTCAGAGAGGTCTTGTGTATCAGAGACATAGGTTTACGTCATTTCTGAGTTGGAAGAGGGGTCTTGTGTATCAGAGACATATTTTTACGTCATTTCTGAGTTAAAAGATGGGTCTAGTTTATTAAAGACAAAGTTTTAAGTAATTTCTGAGTTAGAAGAGGGCTCTTGTTCATTAAAGACATAGTTTTGCATCATTTCTGAGTTGGAAGAGAGGTCTTTTATATCAGAGACGTAGTTTTATGTCATTTCTGAGTTGTCAGATGGATCTTGTGTATCAGAGACGTAGTTTGACGTAATTTCTGAGTTGGAAGAGAGGTCTTGTATATCAGAGACATAGTTTTATGTCATTTTTGAGTTTGAAGGGGGTATTGTGTATCAGAGACATAGTATTATATCATTTCTGGGGTAGAAGAGGAGTCTCGTGTATCAGATGCATAATTCTACATCCTTTCTGAGTTTTAAGAGGGATCTTGTGTATCAAGACATAGTTTTACGTAATTTCTGAGTTGGAAGTGGGGTCTTGTGTATCAGAGACATAGTTTTAAGTCATTTCTGAGTTAAAAGAGGGGTCATGTGTATTAGAGATGTAGTTTTACATCATTTCTGAGTTGGAAGAGGGGCTTGTGTATCAGAGACGTAGTTTTATGTCATTTCTGATTTGGAAGGGGGGTCTTGTGTATCAGAGACGTAGTTTTACATCATTTCTGAGTTAAAAGATGGCTCTAGTGTATTAAAGACATAGTTTTACGTAATTTCTGAGTTAGAAGAGGTCTCTTGTGTATTAAAGACATAGTTTTACATCATTTCTGAGTTAGAAGAGGGTCTTGTTTATTAAAGACATAGTTTTGCATCATTTCTGAGTTGGAAGAGGGGTCTTGTGTATCAGAGACGTAGTTTTATGTCATTTCTGAGTTGTAAGATGTATCTTGTGCATCAGAGGCGTAGTTTGACGTAATTTCTGAGTTGGAAGAGGGGTCTTGTTTATCAGAGATTTAGTTTTACATCATTTCTGAGTTGGAAGAGATGTCTTGTGTATTAAAGACATAGTTTTGCGTCATTTCTAGTTGTAAGAGGGGTCTTGTGTATCAGAGACATAGTTTTATGTCATTTCTGAGTTAGAAGAGGTGTCTTGTATTTCAGAGACGAAGTTTTACATCACTTCTGAGTTGGAAGATGGTTCTTGTGTATCTGAGAAGTAGTTTTATGTCATTTCTGAGTTGGAAAAGAGATCTTGTGTATCATAGACATAGTTTTACGTAATTTCTGAGTTAGAAGAGGTGTCTTGCGCATTAAAGACATAGTTTTGCGTCATTTCTGAGTTGGAAGAGGGGTCTTGTGTATCAGAGACGTAGTTTTATTTCATTTCCGAGTTGTCAGAGGGGTCTTGTGTATCAGAGACATAGGTTTACGTCATTTCTGAGTTGGAAGAGGGGTCTTGTGTATCAGAGACATACTTTTACGTCATTTCTGAGTTAAAAGATGGGTCTAGTTTATTAAAGACATAGTTTTGCGTCATTTCTGAGTTGGAAGAGGGGTCTTGTGTATCAGAGACATAGTTTTATGTCATTTCTGAGTTGGAAAAGAGATCTTGTGTATCATAGACATAGTTTTACGTCATTTCTGAGTTAAAAGAGGGCTCTTGTGTATTAAATACATAGTTTTATGTCATTTCTGAGTTAGAAGGGGGACTTGTGTATCGGAGACGTAGTATTATATCATTTCTGAGGTAGAAGAGGGGTCTTGTGTATCAGAGACGTAGTAATATATCATTTCTGAGGTAGAAGAGGGGTCTTGTGTATCAGAGATGTAGTATTATATCATTTCTGGGGTAGAAGAGGGGTCTTGTGTATCAGAGATGTAGTTTTATGTCATTTCTGAGTTGGCAGAGGGGTCTTGTGTATCAGAGACATAGTTCTACGTCATTTCTGAGTTGTAAGAGGGATCTTGTGTATCAAAGACATAGTTTTACATAATTTCTGAGTTGGAAGAGAGATCTTGTGTAGCACAGACATAGTTTTACGTCATTTCTGAGTTAGAAGAGGGGTCTTGTGTGTCAAAGACATAGTTTGGCGTCATTTCTGAGTTAGAAGAGGGGTCTTGCTTATCAAAGACATCGTTTTACATCATTTCTGAGTTGGAAAAGGGGTCTTGTGTATCAGAGATGTAGTTTTATGTCAATTCTGAGTTGGAAGAGAGGTCTTTTGTATGAGAGACATAGTTTTACGTCAATTCTGAGTTAAAAGATGGTCTAGTGTAGTAAAGACAGAGTTTTACGTCATTTCTGAGTTAGAAGAGGGGTCTTGTGTATTAGAGAGATAGTTTTACGTCATTTCTGAGTTGGATGAGGGGTCTTGTGTATCAGAGACATAATTTTACATCATTTCTGAGTTGGAAGAGAGACCTTGTGTATTAGAGACGTAGTTTTGCGTCATTTCTGAGTTAGAAGAGGGGCCTTTTGTGTCAGAGATGTAGTTTTATGTCATTTCTGAGTTAGAAGAGGGGTCTTGTGTATTAAAGACACAGTTTTGCGTCATTTCTGAGTTGGAAGAGGGGTCTAGTGTATCAGAGACGTAGTTTTATTTCATTTCCGAGTTGTCAGAGAGGTCTTGTGTATCAGAGACATAGGTTTACGTCATTTCTGAGTTGGAAGAGGGGTCTTGTGTATCAGAGACATATTTTTACGTCATTTCTGAGTTAAAAGATGGGTCTAGTTTATTAAAGACAAAGTTTTAAGTAATTTCTGAGTTAGAAGAGGGCTCTTGTTCATTAAAGACATAGTTTTGCATCATTTCTGAGTTGGAAGAGGGGTCTTTTATATCAGAGACGTAGTTTTATGTCATTTCTGAGTTGTCAGATGGATCTTGTGTATCAGAGACGTAGTTTGACGTAATTTCTGAGTTGGAAGAGAGGTCTTGTATATCAGAGACATAGTTTTATGTCATTTTTGAGTTTGAAGGGGGTATTGTGTATCAGAGACATAGTATTATATCATTTCTGGGTTAGAAGAGGAGTCTCGTGTATCAGATGCATAATTCTACATCATTTCTGAGTTTTAAGAGAGATCTTGTGTATCAAGACATAGTTTTACGTAATTTCTGAGTTGGAAGTGGGGTCTTGTGTATCAGAGACATAGTTTTAAGTCATTTCTGAGTTAAAAGAGGGGTCTTGTGTATTAGAGATGTAGTTTTACATCATTTCTGAGTTGGAAGAGGGGTCTTGTGTATTAGAGACGTAGTTTTATGTCATTTCTGATTTGGAAGGGGGGTCTTGTGTATCAGAGACGTAGTTTTACATCATTTCTGAGTTAAAAGATGGCTCTAGTGTATTAAAGACATAGTTTTACGTAATTTCTGAGTTAGAAGAGGTCTCTTGTGTATTAAAGACATAGTTTTACATCATTTCTGAGTTAGAAGAGGGTCTTGTTTATTAAAGACATAGTTTTGCATCATTTCTGAGTTGGAAGAGGGGTCTTGTGTATCAGAGACGTAGTTTTATGTCATTTCTGAGTTGTAAGATGTATCTTGTGCATCAGAGGCGTAGTTTGACGTAATTTCTGAGTTGGAAGAGGGGTCTTGTTTATCAGAGATTTAGTTTTACATCATTTCTGAGTTGGAAGAGATGTCTTGTGTATTACAGACATAGTTTTGCGTCATTTCTAGTTGTACCTTTGAAAACTCCTGAGGCGGAAGCCGGGAGACCGCCGAATATTTTAAAAACTGTCACTGTTGTGTATTTCTGTGTCACCACGCTAAAAATTGCATTTTTAAAAAGCGCACTCACCCGGCAAGCAGTCAGAGCGGGCTAGAGTCACGCTTAAACAGCGACTCCTTCGCTGCAACGATCAAACCCAGGAAAGCACTTTCCCGCCGCCATTCACGGCGAGGAAGCAAGGCCACGCCTACCTGAGGCCACGCCCACTCCCCTCAGTATAAATACGCGACTGGCAGCGCTAATCAAACAGAACCTTTGAAAACTCCTGAGGCGGAAGCCGGGAGACCGCCGAATATTTTAAAAACTGTCACTGTTGTGTATTTCTGTGTCACCACGCTAAAAATTGCATTTTTAAAAAAGCGCACTCACCCGGCAAGCAGTCAGAGCGGGCTAGAGTCACGCTTAAACAGCGACTTCTTCGCTGCAACGATCAAACCCAGGAAAGCACTTTCCCGCCGCCATTCACGGCGAGGAAGCAAGGCCACGCCTACCTGAGGCCACGCCCACTCCCCTCAGTATAAATACGCGACTGGCAGCGCTAATCAAACAGAACCTTTGAAAACTCCTGAGGCGGAAGACGGGAGACCGCCGAATATTTTAAAAACTGTCACTGTTGTGTATTTCTGTGTCACCACGCTAAAAATTGCATTTTTAAAAAGCGCACTCACCCGGCAAGCAGTCAGAGCGGGCTAGAGTCACGCTTAAACAGCGACTCCTTCGCTGCAACGATCAAACCCAGGAAAGCACTTTCCCGCCGCCATTCACGGCGAGGAAGCAAGGCCACGCCTACCTGAGGCCACGCCCACTCCCCTCAGTATAAATACGCGACTGGCAGCGCTAATCAAACAGAACCTTTGAAAACTCCTGAGGCGGAAGCCGGGAGACCGCCGAATATTTTAAAAACTGTCACTGTTGTGTATTTCTGTGTCACCACGCTAAAAATTGCATTTTTAAAAAGCGCACTCACCCGGCAAGCAGTCAGAGCGGGCTAGAGTCACGCTTAAACAGCGACTCCTTCGCTGCAACGATCAAACCCAGGAAAGCACTTTCCCGCCGCCATTCACGGCGAGGAAGCAAGGCCACGCCTACCTGAGGCCACGCCCACCCGCCCCTCCTCAGCCCCATAAAAATGTGTAATCACCGGACGCGCAGCGAACGGGCGCAGCGGGCGCGCCGTCAGCGCGCCGAAGGCGCGCCAAAGGCAAGCCCGTCTGGGCCCGTCCGGACCCGGACGGCCCTTGGCCCCGTTACTCTGCCAGGTGACCCTCAGGATCGAGTGATGTATACAGCAGATACATTATACGCCCTACGTCCTAAAATCATCCTGGCCTGCTACCACACGTTCAGTGCAGAGAAGGCCTTCTCGACTTGCCCACACTGCAATCCGATTCCCCCCCCTAAATCTACCATACCTGCTCTGAAATCAGGACTCCTCAACTGCCGTCCCCTCCCTAAACACGCCACCGAAGTAAATCTCTTAATTCAGAATCAGGATCTTGACCTGTTGTTCTTAACGGAAACATGGCTTTCTGACTACACCGACCCGGACGTCGTCACAGCCCTCCCTACAGGTTATCTCTGTCAAGCTTTAAATAGACCTAAAGGGAGAGGAGGTGGGGTAGCCATAATTCACAGGGAACAATTCATCTGTAGGATGACTAACGCTGATATTGAGGACTGTGAGTGCGGCCAGTTCTCCATCCAAATCTCTCCAGCCCTCACCCTGGCAGGGCTTCTGACCTATCGTCCCCCTGGGGAGCCAGGCAACTTCAGCAATTCCATATTTGAATCTATTTCCCAACTAGCTTCATCCACCTCCAACTTCTTTTTATTAGGTGATCTGAATCTCCACTTCCTAGACCCGATGGATCGAGTAGCCTCGGACATTAGACACGACCTTACATCTCTAAAGGTACGTCTAGTGAACAACGGGCCCACCCATGAGAAGGGCCACCTATTGGATCCTATCTTCACCAATATAGCAACGGTGACCACCAACCCACCTGTGACCCTTCCATGGACAGACCATTTCCTGGTCCCTTTTTCCTGGGAAACTCCCATACCTATTCACCTAACCCCTAAAACCCAGGTTACCGACCGCCAATGGCACAAACTGTCACCTGAGAAATGGGCCCTTTCTCCTGCAGATTCCATTCCCGAGCTCTCCTCTGACTCTAATACGGCCGACAAACAATTCAGTGATTGGATCACGTCGTCTCTTGACACTATACTTCCAAAAATCACCACCTTTAAACAGCCTAAAAGGATATCCCCCGCTTCATGGTACACGCCAGAGCTTAAAGCCCTACGCCAAGAGTGTAAAAAAACCGAACGCTCATGGAGACGCAATAAATCAGGAACCAATAAAAATATCTACTCTATTTCTCTTCTAACTTATTAAACCGCTATTCGCAAAACCAAAAGCGTGTTTTTTCAGGAGAGAATAGAGGAAGCGGGATGCTCCGGGAAGGAAGCATACGCTATCCTTAAAGAGCTCTCAAAACCTCCAGAACAAGGACGAGGACCTCCTTCCAACCCCAAAGAGAAATGCCAACAATTGGCTAACTTCTTCCAGGACAAAATCCGACTAATCCTGGACTCAATTCCTCCCTCGAGCCCGAGGGGAGAAATTGCTCTCCCATGTTCGACATCTTCTACTGGTCTGTCCACGTGGGGCCAGGTCACAATAGACGAAGTACGGACGACGTTCAACTCCATGAAGAGCGGTTCCCCCAGAGATCCTGCTCCTCTTCGGATCCTTAAGGAGGTAGCCCCTTCTATCATTCCCTCCCTCACTCATCTGATTAATACCTCACTCCAACAGGGAGTTGTACCCCCGAGCTGGAAGAAGGCTGTGGTAAAAGCCTTACTGAAGAAACCTGCTCTTGACCCTGAGAACCTGGCGAACTACAGGCCCATTTCCTTACTCCCAGGAGTTAGTAAGATCGCGGAAAAACTTGTCAACAGGAAACTCTCGCAGTTCCTAGAGGCCAATAACAAACTTAAAAACTCCCAGACGGGCTTCCGACCAGGACAGGGCACGGACATCGCCCTCCTGGCAGCGGTAGAGGAAGCTAGAACGCTATTGGACGGGGGAGGATCAGTGGCAGTGATCCTCCTCGACCTTAGCGCAGCGTTCGATACCGTTGACCACCAACTCCTTATCGAAAGACTGGCAAGAGTTGGAGTGGAAGGTAAAGCCTTATCCTGGCTTTCATCCTTCTTGACACAACGATCTTATCAGATCTGGGAGAAGAACGCCCGATCCTCCGAAATGCCCCTCCAATGTGGTGTGCCTCAGGGCTCCTCCCCGAGCCCCACATTATTTAATATCTATATGTCCACATTGGAGGAGGTTATCACCCCTTTCCGAGTGAGTGTCGTCAGCTATGCTGACGACACACAATTAGTGGTGTCTCTGTCCCATCCCAAACAACAGAAAGCTGATCTCTTCAACTGCCTCACGCAGGTCCATCATTGGATGAATAGATCAGCCCTAAAGCTAAACGGGACAAAAACTGAGGTCCTTTTACTTGGCCCAAAAGGAACCTCACTCCCCCTGGACATGTGGCCAACCTGTCTAGGTCCTCCCCCAGACCCAAAGACGGAGGTGAAAAGTCTGGGTGTATGGATAGATTCTGAACTCTCATTCGCCCCGCAAGCAAAGAAGGTCGTAGGGACCTGCTTTGGTCTTCTAAAGTCCTTGAGGAAAGTCCTGCCCCTTCTTCCTCCTAAATCGCAAAAATTACTAGTCCAAGGTCTTATAATATCAAGACTAGACTATAGTAACGCGATTTATTTGGGCGCACCGGAAGCGACTCTGAATAAACTGCAGAGAATCCAGAACACGGCTGCCCGGATTATAACCAACACCCCGGCCAGATCATCGGCCAAACCCGCTCTCAAACTCCTTCATTGGCTCCCCATAAGGGAGAGAATCAAATTTAAAGCCTTGTGTCTTGTGCATAAAACTTTGCACAACCAAGGCCCCCCAGTCCTCTGCAATTTTATCACCCCTTACATAGCCACTAGATCCCTCCGTTCCAACGCAGAAAATCTCATCAGCACCCCAAGATTTAGGAAAGTCCGTTCAGGAGGAAGACGTTTCTCGGTACAAGCGGCCCGTCTCTGGAACTCTCTTCCTCGTGAACTACGTCTTGAACCTCAATATCTGAGTTTCAGGAAGTTGTTAAAGACACATCTGTTTCCCTAGTTCCTATGCCCTCCCCGTGAACTCAGCCTCGGTCCTCAGATTTTACTGTTTTAGGGTTCTCTAGCGCTGGGATACCTCCGGGTGACTATGCGCTTTATAAAAATAAATAATAATAATAATAATAATAATAAGAGGGGTCTTGTGTATCAGAGACGTAGTTTTATGTCATTTCTGAGTTAGAAGAGGTGTCTTGTATATCAGAGACGTAGTTTTACATCATTTCTGAGTTGGAAGATGGTTCTTGTGTATCTGAGAAGTAGTTTTATGTCACTTCTGAGTTGGAAAAGAGATCTTGTGTATCATAGACATAGTTTTACGTAATTTCTGAGTTAGAAGAGGTGTCTTGCGTATTAAAGACATAGTTTTGCGTCATTTCTGAGTTGGAAGAGGGGTCTTGTGTATCAGAGACGTAGTTTTATTTCATTTCCGAGTTGTCAGAGGGGTCTTGTGTATCAGAGACATAGGTTTACGTCATTTCTGAGTTGGAAGAGGGGTCTTGTGTATCAGAGACATACTTTTACGTCATTTCTGAGTTAAAAGATGGGTCTAGTTTATTAAAAACATAGTTTTGCTTCATTTCTGAGTTGGAAGAGGGGTCTTGTGTATCAGAGATGTAGTTTTATGTCATTTCTGAGTTGGAAAAGAGATCTTGTGTATCATAGACATAGTTTTACGTCATTTCTGAGTTAGAAGAGGGGTCTTGTGTATCAAAGACATAGTTTTACGTCATTTCTGAGTTAAAAGAGGGGTCTTGTATATCAAAGACACAGTTTTGCGTCATTTCTGAGTTAGAAAAGGGGACTTGTGCATCAAAGACATAGTTTTACGTCATTTCTGAGTTGGAAGAGTGGTCTTGTGTATCAGAGACGTAGTTTTATGTCATTTCTGAGTTGGAAGAGAGGTCTTGTGTATTAGAGAGATAGTTTTACGTCATTTCTGAGTTAAAAGATGGGTCTAGAGTAGTAAAGACATAGTTTTACGTCATTTCTGAGTTAGAAGAGGGCTCTTGTGTATTAAAGACATAGTTTTGCGTTATTTCTGAGTTAGAAAAGTGGTCTTCTGTATCAAAGAAATAGTTTTATGTCATTTCTGAGTTGGAAGAGGGGTCTTGTGTATCAGAGACGTAGTTTTACGTCATTTCTGAGATGGAAGAGATGTCTTATGTATCAGAGACATAGTTTTGCGTCATTTCTGAGTTAGAAGAGGGGTCTTGTGTATCAAAGACATAGTTTTACGTTATTTCTGAGTTGGAAGAGAGGTCTTTTGTATTAGAGAAATAGTTTTACGTCAATTCTGAGTTAAAAGATAGTCTAGTGTAGTAAAGACATAGTTTTACGTCATTTCTGAGTTAGAAGAGGGGTCTTGTGTGTCACAGATGTAGTTTTATGTCATTTCTGAGTTAGAAGAGGGGTCTTGTGTATTAAAGACATAGTTTTGCGTAATTTCTGAGTTGGAAGAGGTGTGTTGTGTATCAGAGACGTAGTTTTATTTCATTTCCGAGTTGTCAGAGGGGTCTTGTGTATCAGAGACATAGGTTTACGTCATTCTGAGTTGGAAGACGGGTCTTCTGTATCAGAGATGTAGTTTTACATCATTTCTAAGTTGGAAGACATGTCTTGTGTATTAGAGATGCAGTTTTGCGTCATTTCTGAGTTAGAAGAGGCGTCTTGTGTATTAAAGACATAGTTTTACATCATTTCTGAGTTAGAAGAGGGGTCTTATTTATTAAAGACATAGTTTTGCAACATTTCTGAGCTGGAAGAGGGGTCTTGTGTATCAGAGGCGTAGTTTTATGTCATTTCTGAGTTGTCAGATGGATCTTGTGTATCAGAGACGTAGTTTGACGTAATTTCTGAGTTGGAAGAGGGGTCTTGTTTATCAGAGATGTAGTTTTACATCATTTCTGAGTTGGAAGACATGTCTTGTGTATTAGAGATGCAGTTTTGCGTCATTTCTGAGTTAGAAGAGGGCTCTTGTATATTAGAGACGTAGTTTTACGTCATTTCTGAGTTGGAAGATGGGTCTTGTGTATCAAAGACATAGTTTTACGTCATTTCTGAGTTAAAAGATGGGTCTAGTTTATTAAAGACATAGTTTTAAGTAATTTCTGAGTTAGAAGAGGGCTCTTGTGTATTAAAGACATAGTTTTATGTCATTTCTGAGTTAGAAGAGGGGTCTTGTTTATTAGAGATGTAGTTTTACATAATTTCTGAGTTGGAAGAGGGGTCGTGTATATCAGAGACGTAGTTTTACGTCATTTCTGAGTTGGAAGATGGGTCTTGTGTATCAGAGAAGTAGTTTTATGTCATTTCTGAGTTGGAAAAGAGATCTTGTGTATCATAGACATAGTTTTACGTAATTTCTGAGTTAGAAGAGGTGTCTTGTGTATTAAAGACATAGTTTTGCGTCATTTCTGAGTTGGAAGAGGGGTCTTGTGTATCAGAGACGTAGTTTTATTTCATTTCCGAGTTGTTAGAGGAGTCTTGTGTATCAGACACATAGGTTTACGTCATTTCTGAGTTCGAAGAGGGGTCTTGTGTATCAGAGACATACTTTTACGTCATTTCTGAGTTAAAAGATGGGTCTAGTTTATTAAAGACATAGTTTTAAGTAATTTCTGAGTTAGAAGAGGGCTCTTGTGTATTAAAGACATAGTTTTACATCATTTCTGAGTTGAAAGAGTGGTCTTGTGTATCAGAGACGTAGTTTTATGTCATTTCTGAGTTGGAAGAGAGATCTTGTGTGTCAGAGACGTAGTTTTACGTCATTTCTGAGTTGGAAGATGGGTCTTGTGTATCAAAGACATAGTTTTACGTCAATTCTGAGTTAAAAGATGGTCTAGTGTAGTAAAGACATAGTTTTACGTCATTCCTGAGTTAGAAGAGGGCTCTTGTGTATTAAATACATAGTTTTATGTCATTTCTGAGTTAGAAGAGGGGTCTTGTGTATTAGAGATGTAGTTTTACATAATTTCTGAGTTGGAAGAGGGGTCTTGTGTATCAGGGACGTAGTTCTATGTCATTTCTGAGTTGGAAGAGAGGTCTTGTGTATTAGAGACATAGTTTTACGTCAATTCTGAGTTAATTGATGGTCTAGTGTAGTAAAGACATAGTTTTACGTCATTTCTGAGTTAGAAGAGGGCTCTTGTGTATTAAAGACATAGTTTTATGTCATTTCTGAGTTAGAAGGGGGACTTGTGTATCGGAGACGTAGTATTATATCATTTCTGAGGTAGAAGAGGGGTCTTGTGTAACAGAGACGTAGTAATATATCATTTCTGAGGTAGAAGAGGGGTCTTGTGTATCAGAGATGTAGTATTATATCATTTCTGAGGTAGAAGAGGGGTCTTGTGTATCAGAGACGTAGTTTTATGTCATTTCTGAGTTGGCAGAGGGGTCTTGTGTATCAGAGACATAGTTCTACATCATTTCTGAGTTGTAAGAGGGATCTTGTGTATCAAAGACATAGTTTTACATAATTTCTGAGTTGGAAGAGAGATCTTGTGTAGCACAGACATAGTTTTACATCATTTCTGAGTTAGAAGAGGGGTCTTGTGTATCAAAGACATAGTTTGGCGTCATTTCTGAGTTAGAAGAGGGGTCTTACTTATCAAAGACATCGTTTTACATCATTTCTGAGTTGGAAAAGGGGTCTTGTGTATCAGAGATGTCGTTTTATGTCAATTCTGAGTTGGAAGAGAGGTCTTTTGTATGAGAGACATAGTTTTACGTCAATTCTGAGTTAAAAGATGGTCTAGTGTAGTAAAGACAGAGTTTTAAGTCATTTCTGAGTTAGAAGAGGGGTCTTGTGTATTAGAGAGATAGTTTTACGTCATTTCTGAGTTGGATGAGGGGTCTTGTGTATCAGAGACGTAGTTTTACATCATTTCTGAGTTGGAAGAGAGACCTTGTGTATTAGAGACGTAGTTTTGCGTCATTTCTGAGTTAGAAGAGGGGTCTTATGTGTCAGAGATGTAGTTTTATGTCATTTCTGAGTTAGAAGAGGGGTCTTGTGTATTAAAGACACAGTTTTGCGTCATTTCTGAGTTGGAAAAGGGGTCTTGTGTATCAGAGATGTAGTTTTATTTCATTTCCGAGTTGTCAGAGAGGTCTTGTGTATCAGAGACATAGGTTTACGTCATTTCTGAGTTGGAAGAGGGGTCTTGTGTATCAGAGACATATTTTTACGTCATTTCTGAGTTAAAAGATGGGTCTAGTTTATTAAAGACATAGTTTTAAGTAATTTCTGAGTTAGCAGAGGGCTCTTGTGTATTAAAGACATAGTTTTACATCATTTCTGAGTTAGAAGAGGGGTCTTGTTCATTAAAGACATAGTTTTGCATCATTTCTGAGTTGGAAGAGGGGTCTTTTGTATCAGAGACGTAGTTTTATGTCATTTCTGAGTTGTCAGATGGATCTTGTGTATCAGAGACGTAGTTTGACGTAATTTCTGAGTTGGAAGAGAGGTCTTGTGTATCAGAGACATAGTTTTATGTCATTTTTGAGTTTGAAGGGGGTATTGTGTATCAGAGACGTAGTGTAGTATTATATCATTTCTGGGGTAGAAGAGGAGTCTCGTGTATCAGATGCATAATTCTACATCATTTCTGAGTTTTAAGAGGAATCTTGTGTATCAAAGACATAGTTTTACGTAATTTCTGAGTTGGAAGTGGGGTCTTGTGTATCAGAGACATAGTTTTAAGTCATTTCTGAGTTAAAAGAGGGGTCTTATGTATTAGAGATGTAGTTTTACGTCATTTCTGAGTTGGAAGAGGGATCTTGTGTATCAGAGAGGTAGTTTTATGTCATTTCTGATTTGGAAGAGGGGTCTTGTGTATCAGAGACGTAGTTTTACATCATTTCTGAGTTAAAAGATGGCTCTAGAGTAGTAAAGACATAGTTTTACGTCATTTCTGAGTTAGAAGAGGGCTCTTGTGTATTAAAGACATAGTTTTGCGTTATTTCTGAGTTAGAAAAGTGGTCTTCTGTATCAAAGAAATAGTTTTACGTCATTTCTGAGTTGGAAGAGGGGTCTTGTGCATCAGAGACGTAGTTTTACATAATTTCTGAGATGGAAGAGAGGTCTTGTGTATCAGAGACATAGTTTTGCGTCATTTCTGAGTTAGAAGAGGGGTCTTGTGTATTAGAGACATAGTTTTACGTCATTTCTGAGTTGGAAGAGGGGTCTTGTGTATTAAAGACATAGTTTTGCGTTATTTCTGAGTTAGAAAAGTGGTCTTCTGTATCAAAGAAATAGTTTTACGTCATTTCTGAGTTGGAAGAGGGGTCTTGTGTATCAGAGACGTAGTTTTACGTAATTTCTGAGATGGAAGAGAGGTCTTGTGTATCAGAGACATAGTTTTGCGTCATTTTGAGTTAGACGAGGGGTCTTGTGTATTAGAGACATAGTTTTACGTCATTTCTGAGTTGGAAGAGGGGTCTTGTGTATCAGAGACGTAGTTTTACATCATTTCTGAGTTGGAAGAGAGGTCTTGTGTATTAGAGAGGTAGTTTTGCGTCCTTTCTGAGTTAGAAGAGGGGTCTTGTTTGTCAGAGATGTAGTTTATGTCATTTCTGAGTTAGAAGAGGGGTCTTGTGTATCAGAGACTTAGTTTTACATCATTTCTGAGTTAAAAGATGGCTCTAGAGTAGTAAAGACATAGTTTTACGTCATTTCTGAGTTAGAAGAGGGCTCTTGTGTATTAAAGACATAGTTTTGCGTTATTTCTGAGTTGGAAGAGGGGTCTTGTGCATCAGAGACGTAGTTTTACGTAATTTCTGAGATGGAAGAGAGGTCTTGTGTATCAGAGACATAGTTTTGCGTCATTTCTGAGTTAGAAGAGGGGTCTTGTGTATTAGAGACATAGTTTTACGTCATTTCTGAGTTGGAAGAGGGGTCTTGTGTATTAGAGACATAGTTTTACGTCATTTCTGAGTTAAAAGATGGCTCTAGAGTAGTAAAGACATAGTTTTACGTCATTTCTGAGTTAGAAATGGGCTCTTGTGTTTTAAAGACATAGTTTTGCGTTATTTCTGAGTTAGAAAAGTGGTCTTCTGTATCAAAGAAATAGTTTTACGTCATTTCTGAGTTGGAAGAGGGGTCTTGTGTATCAGAGACGTAGTTTTACGTAATTTCTGAGATGGAAGAGAGGTCTTGTGTATCAGAGACATAGTTTTGCATCATTTTGAGTTAGACGAGGGGTCTTGTGTATTAGAGACATAGTTTTACGTCATTTCTGAGTTGGAAAAGGGGTCTTGTGTATCAGAGATGTAGTTTTATTTCATTTCCGAGTTGTCAGAGAGGTCTTGTGTATCAGAGACATAGGTTTACGTCATTTCTGAGTTGGAAGAGGGGTCTTGTGTATCAGAGCCTTCTTTTTACGTCATTTCTGAGTTAAAAGATGGGTCTAGTTTATTAAAGACATAGTTTTAAGTAATTTCTGAGTTAGAAGAGGGCTCTTGTATATTAAAGACATAGTTTTACATCATTTCTGAGTTAGAAGAGGGGTCTTGTTCATTAAAGACATAGTTTTGCATCATTTCTGAGTTGGAAGAGGGGTCTTTTGTATCAGAGACGTAGTTTTATGTCATTTCTGAGTTGTCAGATGGATCTTGTGTATCAGAGACGTAGTTTGACGTAATTTCTGAGTTGGAAGAGAGGTCTTGTGTATCAGAGACATAGTTTTATGTCATTTTTGAGTTTGAAGGGGGTATTGTGTATCAGAGACGTAGTGTAGTATTATATCATTTCTGGGGTAGAAGAGGAGTCTCGTGTATCAGATGCATAATTCTACATCATTTCTGAGTTTTAAGAGGAATCTTGTGTATCAAAGACATAGTTTTACGTAATTTCTGAGTTGGAAGTGGGGTCTCGTGTATCAGAGACATAGTTTTAAGTCATTTCTGAGTTAAAAGAGGGGTCTTATGTATTAGAGATGTAGTTTTACGTCATTTCTGAGTTGGAAGAGGGATCTTGTGTATCAGAGAGGTAGTTTTATGTCATTTCTGATTTGGAAGAGGGGTCTTGTGTATCAGAGACGTAGTTTTACATCATTTCTGAGTTAAAAGATGGCTCTAGAGTAGTAAAGACATAGTTTTACGTCATTTCTGAGTTAGAAGAGGGCTCTTGTGTATTAAAGACATAGTTTTGCGTTATTTCTGAGTTAGAAAAGTGGTCTTCTGTATCAAAGAAATAGTTTTACGTCATTTCTGAGTTGGAAGAGGGGTCTTGTGCATCAGAGACGTAGTTTTACGTAATTTCTGAGATGGAAGAGAGGTCTTGTGTATCAGAGACATAGTTTTGCGTCATTTCTGAGTTAGAAGAGGGGTCTTGTGTATTAGAGACATAGTTTTACGTCATTTCTGAGTTGGAAGAGGGGTCTTGTGTATTAAAGACATAGTTTTGCGTTATTTCTGAGTTAGAAAAGTGGTCTTCTGTATCAAAGAAATAGTTTTACGTCATTTCTGAGTTGGAAGAGGGGTCTTGTGTATCAGAGACGTAGTTTTACGTAATTTCTGAGATGGAAGAGAGGTCTTGTGTATCAGAGACATAGTTTTGCGTCATTTTGAGTTAGACGAGGGGTCTTGTGTATTAGAGACATAGTTTTACGTCATTTCTGAGTTGGAAGAGGGGTCTTGTGTATCAGAGACGTAGTTTTACATCATTTCTGAGTTGGAAGAGAGGTCTTGTGTATTAGAGAGGTAGTTTTGCGTCCTTTCTGAGTTAGAAGAGGGGTCTTGTTTGTCAGAGATGTAGTTTATGTCATTTCTGAGTTAGAAGAGGGGTCTTGTGTATCAGAGACTTAGTTTTACATCATTTCTGAGTTAAAAGATGGCTCTAGAGTAGTAAAGACATAGTTTTACGTCATTTCTGAGTTAGAAGAGGGCTCTTGTGTATTAAAGACATAGTTTTGCGTTATTTCTGAGTTGGAAGAGGGGTCTTGTGCATCAGAGACGTAGTTTTACGTAATTTCTGAGATGGAAGAGAGGTCTTGTGTATCAGAGACATAGTTTTGCGTCATTTCTGAGTTAGAAGAGGGGTCTTGTGTATTAGAGACATAGTTTTACGTCATTTCTGAGTTGGAAGAGGGGTCTTGTGTATTAGAGACATAGTTTTACGTCATTTCTGAGTTAAAAGACGGCTCTAGAGTAGTAAAGACATAGTTTTACGTCATTTCTGAGTTAGAAGAGGGCTCTTGTGTATTAAAGACATAGTTTTGCGTTATTTCTGAGTTAGAAAAGTGGTCTTCTGTATCAAAGAAATAGTTTTACGTCATTTCTGAGTTGGAAGAGGGGTCTTGTGTATCAGAGACGTAGTTTTACGTAATTTCTGAGATGGAAGAGAGGTCTTGTGTATCAGAGACATAGTTTTGCGTCATTTTGAGTTAGACGAGGGGTCTTGTGTATTAGAGACATAGTTTTACGTCATTTCTGAGTTGGAAGAGGGGTCTTGTGTATCAGAGACGTAGTTTTACATCATTTCTGAGTTGGAAGAGAGGTCTTGTGTATTAGAGAGTTAGTTTTGCGTCCTTTCTGAGTTAGAAGAGGGGTCTTGTTTGTCAGAGATGTAGTTTATGTCATTTCTGAGTTAGAAGAGGGGTCTTGTGTATTAAAGACCCAGTTTTGCGTCATTTCTGAGTTGGAAGAGGGGTCTTGTATATCAGAGACGTAGTTTTATTTCATTTCCGAGTTGTCAGAGGGGTCTTGTTTATCAGAGACATAGGTTTACGTCATTTCTGAGTTGGAAGAGGGGTCTTGTGTATCAGAGACATACTTTTACGTCCTTTCTGAGTAAAAAGATGGGTCTAGTTTATTAAAGACATAGTTTTAAGTAATTTCTGAGTTAGAAGAGGGCTCTTGTGTATTAAAGACATAGTTTTACATCATTTCTGAGTTAGAAGAGGGGTCTTGTGTGTCAGAGATGTAGTTTTATGTCATTTCTGAGTTAGAAGAGGGGTCTTGTGTATTAAAGACAGAGTTTTGTGTCATTTCTGAGTTGGAAGAGGGGTCTTGTGTATCAGAGACGTAGTTTTATTTCATTTCCGATTCGTCAGAGGGGTCTTGTGTATCAGAGACATAGGTTTACGTCATTTCCGAGTTGTCAGAGTGGTCTTGTGTATCAGAGACGTTGTTTTACGTCATTTCTGAGTTGGAAGATGGGTCTTGTGTATCAGAGAAGTAGTTTTATGTCATTTCCGAGTTGGAAAAGAGATCTTGTGTATCATAGACATAGTTATACGTCATTTCTGAGTTAGATGAGGGGTCTTGTATATCAAAGACACAGTTTTGCGTCATTTCTGAGTTAGAAGAGGGGACTTGTGTATCAAAGACATAGTTTTACGTAATTTCTGAGTTGGAAGAGGGGTCTTGTGTATCAGAGACATACTTTTACGTCATTTCTGAGTTAAAAGATGGGTCTAGTTTATTAAAGACAAAGTTTTAAGTAATTTCTGAGTTAGAAGAGGGCTCTTGTGTATTAAAGACATAGTTTTACATCATTTTCTAAGTTAGAAGAGGGGTCTTGTTTATTAAAGACATAGTTTTGCATCATTTCTGAGTTGGAAGAGGGGTCTTGTGTATCAGAGACGTAGTTTTATGTCATTTCTGAGTTGTCAGATGGATCTTGTGTATCAGAGACGTAGTTTGACGTAATTTCTGAGTTGGAAGAGAGGTCTTGTGTATCAGAGACGTAGTTTTATGTCATGTCTGAGTTGGAAAAGAGATCTTGTGTATCATAGACATAGTTTTACGTCATTTCTGAGTTAGAAGAGGGGTCTTGTGTATCAAAGACATAGTTTTACATCATTTCTGAGTTAAAAGAGGGGTCTTGTGTATTAGAGATGTAGTTTTACGTCATTTCTGAGTTGGAAGAGGGGTCTTGTGTATCAGAGACGTAGTTTTATGTCATGTCTGAGTTGGAAAAGAGATCTTGTGTATCATAGACATAGTTTTACGTCATTTCTGAGTTAGAAGAGGGGTCTTGTGTATCAAAGACATAGTTTTACATCATTTCTGAGTTAAAAGAGGGGTCTTGTATATCAAAGACACAGTTTTGCGTCATTTCTGAGTTAGAAAAGGGGACTTGTGCACCAAAGACATAGTTTTACGTCATTTCTGAGTTGGAAGAGGGGTCTTGTGTATCAGAGACGTAGTTTTATGTCATTTCTGAGTTGGAAGAGAGGTCTTGTGTATTAGAGACATAGTTTTACATCATTTCTGAATTAAAAGATGGGTCTAGAGTAATAAAGACATAGTTTTACGTCATTTCTGAGTTAGAAGAGGGCTCTTGTGTATTAAAGACATAGTTTTGCGTTATTTCTGAGTTAGAAAAGTGGTCTTCTGTATCAAAGAAATAGTTTTACGTCATTTCTGAGTTGGAAGAGGGGTCTTGTGTATCAGAGACGTAGTTTTACGTAATTTCTGAGATGGAAGAGAGGTCTTGTGTATCAGAGACATAGTTTTTCATCATTTCTGAGTTAGAAGAGGGGTCTTGTGTATTAGAGACATAGTTTTACGTCATTTCTGAGTTGGAAGAGGGGTCTTGTGTATAAGAGACGTAGTTTTATTTCATTTCCGAGTTGCCAGAGGGGTCTTGTGTATCAGAGACATAGGTTTACGTCATTTCTGAGTTAGAAGAGGGGTCTTGTGTATCAAAGACATAGTTTTGCGTCATTTCTGAGTTAGAAGAGGGGTCTTGCTTATCAAAGACATCGTTTTACATCATTTCTGAGTTGGAAAAGGGGTCTTGTGTATCAGAGATGTCGTTTTATGTCAATTCTGAGTTGGAAGAGAGGTCTTTTGCATGAGAGACATAGTTTTACGTCAATTCTGAGTTAAAAGATGGTCTAGTGTAGTAAAGACAGAGTTTTAAGTCATTTCTGAGTTAGAAGAGGGGTCTTGTGTATTAGAGAGATAGTTTTACGTCATTTCTGAGTTGGATGAGGGGTCTTGTGTATCAGAGACGTAATTTACATCATTTCTGAGTTGGAAGAGAGACCTTGTGTATTAGAGACGTAGTTTTGCGTCATTTCTGAGTTAGAAGAGGGGTCTTATGTGTCAGAGATGTAGTTTTATGTCATTTCTGAGTTAGAAGAGGGGTCTTGTGTATTAAAGACACAGTTTTGCATCATTTCTGAGTTGGAAAAGGGGTCTTGTGTATCAGAGATGTAGTTTTATTTCATTTCCGAGTTGTCAGAGAGGTCTTGTGTATCAGAGACATAGGTTTACGTCATTTCTGAGTTGGAAGAGGGGTCTTGTGTATCAGAGCCTTCTTTTTACGTCATTTCTGAGTTAAAAGATGGGTCTAGTTTATTAAAGACATAGTTTTAAGTAATTTCTGAGTTAGAAGAGGGCTCTTGTATATTAAAGACATAGTTTTACATCATTTCTGAGTTAGAAGAGGGGTCTTGTTCATTAAAGACATAGTTTTGCATCATTTCTGAGTTGGAAGAGGGGTCTTTTGTATCAGAGACGTAGTTTTATGTCATTTCTGAGTTGTCAGATGGATCTTGTGTATCAGAGACGTAGTTTGACGTAATTTCTGAGTTGGAAGAGAGGTCTTGTGTATCAGAGACATAGTTTTATGTCATTTTTGAGTTTGAAGGGGGTATTGTGTATCAGAGACGTAGTATTATATCATTTCTGGGGTAGAAGAGGAGTCTCGTGTATCAGATGCATAATTCTACATCATTTCTGAGTTTTAAGAGGGATCTTGTGTATCAAAGACATCGTTTTACGTAATTTCCGAGTTGGAAGTGGGGTCTTGTGTATCAGAGACATAGTTTTACGTAATTTCTGAGTTGGAAGTGGGGTCTTGTGTATTAAAGACATAGTTTTGCGTTATTTCTGAGTTAGAAAAGTGGTCTTCTGTATCAAAGAAATAGTTTTACGTCATTTCTGAGTTGGAAGAGGGGTCTTGTGCATCAGAGACGTAGTTTTACGTAATTTCTGAGATGGAAGAGAGGTCTTGTGTATCAGAGACATAGTTTTGCGTCATTTCTGAGTTAGAAGAGGGGTCTTGTGTATTAGAGACATAGTTTTACGTCATTTCTGAGTTGGAAGAGGGGTCTTGTGTATTAGAGACATAGTTTTACGTCATTTCTGAGTTAAAAGATGGCTCTAGAGTAGTAAAGACATAGTTTTACGTCATTTCTGAGTTAGAAGAGGGCTCTTGTGTATTAAAGACATAGTTTTGCGTTATTTCTGAGTTAGAAAAGTGGTCTTCTGTATCAAAGAAATAGTTTTACGTCATTTCTGAGTTGGAAGAGGGGTCTTGTGTATCAGAGACGTAGTTTTACGTAATTTCTGAGATGGAAGAGAGGTCTTGTGTATCAGAGACATAGTTTTGCGTCATTTTGAGTTAGACGAGGGGTCTTGTGTATTAGAGACATAGTTTTACGTCATTTCTGAGTTGGAAGAGGGGTCTTGTGTATTAAAGACATAGTTTTGCGTTATTTCTGAGTTAGAAAAGTGGTCTTCTGTATCAAAGAAATAGTTTTACGTCATTTCTGAGTTGGAAGAGGGGTCTTGTGTATCAGAGACGTAGTTTTACGTAATTTCTGAGATGGAAGAGAGGTCTTGTGTATCAGAGACATAGTTTTGCGT
This sequence comes from Triturus cristatus, assembly GCF_964204655.1. NCBI lineage: Eukaryota > Metazoa > Chordata > Amphibia > Caudata > Salamandridae > Triturus > Triturus cristatus. The sequence continues at coordinate 1,940,959,912 of NC_140589.1, forward strand.
CATTTTGAGTTAGACGAGGGGTCTTGTGTATTAGAGACATAGTTTTACGTCATTTCTGAGTTGGAAGAGGGGTCTTGTGTATCAGAGACGTAGTTTTACATCATTTCTGAGTTGGAAGAGAGGTCTTGTGTATTAGAGAGGTAGTTTTGCGTCCTTTCTGAGTTAGAAGAGGGGTCTTGTTTGTCAGAGATGTAGTTTATGTCATTTCTGAATTAGAAGAGGGGTCTTGTGTATTAAAGACCCAGTTTTGCGTCATTTCTGAGGTGGAAGAGGGGTCTTGTATATCAGAGACGTAGTTTTATTTCATTTCCGAGTTGTCAGAGGGGTCTTGTTTATCAGAGACATAGGTTTACGTCATTTCTGAGTTGGAAGAGGGGTCTTGTGTATCAGAGACATACTTTTACGTCATTTCTGAGTAAAAAGATGGGTCTAGTTTATTAAAGACATAGTTTTAAGTAATTTCTGAGTTAGAAGAGGGCTCTTGTGTATTAAAGACATAGTTTTACATCATTTCTGAGTTAGAAGAGGGGTCTTGTGTGTCAGAGATGTAGTTTTATGTCATTTCTGAGTTAGAAGAGGGGTCTTGTGTATTAAAGACACAGTTTTGTGTCATTTCTGAGTTGGAAGAGGGGTCTTGTGTATCAGAGACGTAGTTTTATTTCATTTCCGATTCGTCAGAGGGGTCTTGTGTATCAGAGACATAGGTTTACGTCATTTCCGAGTTGTCAGAGTGGTCTTGTGTATCAGAGACGTTGTTTTACGTCATTTCTGAGTTGGAAGATGGGTCTTGTGTATCAGAGAAGTAGTTTTATGTCATTTCCGAGTTGGAAAAGAGATCTTGTGTATCATAGACATAGTTATACGTCATTTCTGAGTTAGATGAGGGGTCTTGTATATCAAAGACACAGTTTTGCGTCATTTCTGAGTTAGAAGAGGGGACTTGTGTATCAAAGACATAGTTTTACGTAATTTCTGAGTTGGAAGAGGGGTCTTGTGTATCAGAGACATACTTTTATGTCATTTCTGAGTTAAAAGATGGGTCTAGTTTATTAAAGACATAGTTTTAAGTAATTTCTGAGTTAGAAGAGGGCTCTTGTGTATTAAAGACATAGTTTTACATCATTTTCTAAGTTAGAAGAGGGGTCTTGTTTATTAAAGACATAGTTTTGCATCATTTCTGAGCTGGAAGAGGGGTCTTGTGTATCAGAGACGTAGTTTTATGTCATTTCTGAGTTGTCAGATGGATCTTGTGTATCAGAGACGTAGTTTGACGTAATTTCTGAGTTGGAAGAGAGGTCTTGTGTATCAGAGACGTAGTTTTATGTCATTTTTGAGTTTGAAGGGGGTATTGTGTATCAGAGACGTAGTATTATATCATTTCTGGGGTAGAAGAGGAGTCTCGTGTATCAGATGCATAATTCTACATCATTTCTGAGTTTTAAGAGGGATCTTGTGTATCAAAGACATAGTTTTACGTAATTTCTGAGTTGGAAGTGGGGTCTTGTGTATCAGAGACAAAGTTTTAAGTTATTTCTGAGTTAAAAGAGGGGTCTTGTGTATTAGAGATGTAGTTTTACGTCATTTCTGAGTTGGAAGAGGGGTCTTGTGTATCAGAGACGTAGTTTTATGTCATGTCTGAGTTGGAAAAGAGATCTTGTGTATCATAGACATAGTTTTACATCATTTCTGAGTTAGAAGAGGGGTCTTGTGTATCAAAGACATAGTTTTACATCATTTCTGAGTTAAAAGAGGGGTCTTGTATATCAAAGACACAGTTTTGCGTCATTTCTGAGTTAGAAAAGGTGTTGTGGCGCTCACTCGGTCCTCTCCTCGGGATGACGCTGACGTTTAAAGGGTTCCCCCTCCCATCCGTCCCCAGCCCGGATTGCTTAAATGACCCTCGGGCTCGGGAGACAGGTGGGCGAGGGACCGGAAGAGGCAGCAGGGATGGACACCTAAAAGGAGACAAGGAGAGAAGATTTAGATGCCACTCCTTTTCTCCCAAAGGCGTTAGGTCCCCCCACCGTTGTCCCTTGTGTACCTGCCTGGTTGTCACTCTCCCCGGGTTGGGTGTGTCTTGAATCAGAGGTCCGGACGAGTGCTTGGTCTCGAGGGACGGGGGGTGTCTCCGCCCTCGTGCCGGTGATCCGGCCGTGAGGGTCAAGAAGGTAATGCTGGAGTCCCTTTGTAGGCACTTCTACTCCAGACCCGGGAATCCGAGGGGTCGAGGAGCGCCTATAGGGAGCTAGACTGGCTGGGAAAGTAGTGTGAAGAAACGGAGCGGGTAGGAGCCCCCTCCAACCACTGGCAGCGCTGCCACTCAAGACCCAGGAATCCGTGGGGTCGAGGAGCGCCGAGGTAGCGGTCCAGAGGGGTCCTTCCTGTTGTGAGTCGAGACAGCAAACGCTCCTGACGGGGAACGGAGGGCACACAAGCTGTTTCCCGGTTTCAGGAGGCGAGGGTCGGTGATTCTGGCGTGCCGGGTCGTTCGTAGAAATGAACGCGTGGCAGAGGTCTTTGAAGCGGGTCAGGGGCCGTTGGTCTGCATCGGGTTTCTGAAGCGAATCATTGGCGCCGCCTCCCTGCTTAATTCCGGCTTTAATCCGGCCGCGCTCACGGTCACGTGGGGCTACTCGGAACCGCTATGCTTGACGGGAGTTGTAGTTTCCGCGAGCTTCTCCTTCGGCTCGCGGTCCGCTCCGTCTTGTCCACGATCATGACAGCACATCCCCCTTCCCACCGCATCCACCAACTGGAGAGGGGCCGGGCTTGTCGGGACAGCGGCGGTGGAAGGCCGCCACTAGGCGATTCGCGTGCACCGCCGTCGCGGGTTCCCAAGAGTTCTCCTCCGGACCATACCCAGTCCATGACAGGAGGTACCACAGCTTGCCCCTGCTCAGTTTCGAATCGAGGATCTTCTTCACCACGTATTCCTGTTCGTGGTGTACCCAGACAGGGTCAGGGGCCTTGCGGACCGGACAAAAAGAAGGTTTCAGCAGGGAGACGTGAAACACGGGGTGTATGCGCAGATGATTGGGCAGTCGCAGTTGCACGGCCACGGGGTTCACCTGGCGCACCACTGGATACGGACCGATGTATTTTGGTGTGAAAGCGCTGGGTTTCTTGAATCGTATGTGTCTGGTGGACAACCACACCCTATCCCCCTTATTGTATTCCGGAGGGGCTCGACGATGCTTATCAGCCTGCGCCTTGTACCGTGTTTTAGCTAAGTGCAGGTGGTCCCTAGCTTGTTTGAGGGATGTGTGGATGGTTTTGATTCTGTCCTGTACCTCGGGAAGGTTGCTACGTGCCCTCGGGAGAAGGAACGGGAGAAAACGGGGATGGTGCCCTGAAGCAAGAAAAAATGGGGAATGGTGCGTGGAGGAGTGCCTAGAGTTGTTGTACGCTATCTCCGCCACCCAGAGCCAGTCCACCCAGGAGTCCTCAGCCTGATCCACGTAACAGCGTAGATACTGCTTCAGGGTTTGGTTCAGTCTCTCCGTTTGGCCGTCCGTTTGGGGATGAAAACTGGTGGACAAAGCGGAGTGAATGCCCAGTTCCTTACACCAGACTCTCCAAAAACGGGCGGTGAATTGCGATCCCCTGTCTGATATTATTCCCAGGGGAAGGCCGTGTAGCCTGACCACGTGGACCAACAGGAGTTTAGCCAGAGCTCCGGCTGAGGGCACTTGCTGTCATGCTATAAAATGCCCCATTTTCGTGAGGTAGTCGATGACGACGACTACGGCCGTACAGCCTTGGTCTGTGGGCAGGCCTACCACGAAATCAATGGAGATGTTCTCCCACGGATGCTTCGGGGTCGGAAGAGGCATCAGAAGGCCTTGCGGTTTGCGATGGTCGGCCTTCATTTGGGCGCAGACAGCGCATTTTCGTACCCAGGTCAGGACATCGGGGCGAACAGACGGCCACCAGCATTGTCTCAACACTAACTCCAGTGTTTTGGCCCCTCCCATGTGCCCGGCACAGGGTGCGTCATGGCACCATTCAAAGATGATTTTGCGCAGCCGAAGAGTAGGGAGCAATACTCGAGAGCCGCACATGGGAAGGCCATCGTAGAGTCGCCATTCTTTGTGTCGCTTCAACCATGCCGACCAGGTAAACGTTTGTATTCCTTTCCTGATGTTCTGCAGAAATGACTCGGTCTTCAGACTACCCACCACTTGTTCTGGCGACAATATCGATTGGACGGGGGTCTCGGCCGTGAGGTTAGGGACTTCCTGCCGAGACAATGCGTCCGCCTTCCGGTTTTGTGCGCCTGGCCGAAAGGTAACGAGAAAGTGGTACTCCGCAAAAAAGAGCATCCATCTTTTTTGACGGGGCGTGAGATGACGTGCAGAACGGAGGAACTGAAGATTGTGGTGATCCGTGAACACCGTCACCTGGTGTTGCGCTCCCAGCAACCAGTGCCGCCACTCAAGGAACGCTTCTCGTATAGCGAGTAATTCCTTTTCGGAGATGGTGTAGTTCAGTTCGGCCGGGCACAGTTTCCGTGACATGAAGGCGACCGGGTGCAGCCGTCCCGTGTCGGGTTGTCGCTGGGATAAGATCGCGCCGACCGCTACGTCGGAGGCATCTGCTTCCACGATGAACGGGAGGTCGGGTTGAGCATGGCGTAGGACGGGAGCGGAGGTGAAGGCTTCCTTGAGCTGTTCAAACGCCGATTGGGCCTCTGGAGACCAGACAAAGGGAACCCCTTTTCGCGTCAACCTGGTGAGGGGGGTTACCAACTGGGAGAAATGGTGGATGAATCTGCGGTAGAAGTTCGAGAAGCCGAGAAAGCTTTGGACCTCTTTCACCGACCTGGGCTGGGGCCACTCCGCAACTGCTTGGACTTTGCGATGGGTCATCACCTGCCCTGCAGGGGTCAACATCACGCCAAGGAATTCCACCGATGTTACATGGAACTCGCATTTCGTGAGTTTACAGAATAGACGATGGTCTTTCAGGGCTTGCAGGACCGACGTCACGTGGTGTATATGGTCTTGGAGGTTGGACGAGAATACCAGGATGTCGTCAATATACACCACAACGTACTTATCCAAGAAGTCTCTCAGCACCTCGTTGAGGAAGAACTGGAAGGCAGCCGGGGCGTTACAGAGCCCGAAGGGCATGACCAGGTATTCATATAGGCCGAACCGGGTTTTGAAGGCTGTCTTCCATTCATCCCCACTTCTTATGCGCACTAGGTGGTATGCTCCTCGGAGGTCCAATTTGGTGTAAATGTTCGCTCCCCGTACCTGTTCCAGGAGCACCGGGATCAGAGGAAGTGGGTATTGATTCTTCACGGTCAGCGCGTTGAGGGCGCGATAGTCTATGCAACAGCGGAGTTCGCCGTTGGTCTTCGGGATAAAGAAGAGGGGGGACGCCGCGGGGGATCTGGATGGTCGGATGAAGCCCAGCTTCAGGAATTCGTCCAGGTAGTCACTCTCCCCGGGTTGCGTGTGGCTTGAATCAGAGGTCCGGACGAGTGCTTGGTCTCGAGGGACGGGGGGTGTCTCCGCCCTCGTGCCGGTGATCCGGCCGTGAGGGTCAAGAAGGTAATGCTGGAGTCCCTTTGTAGGCGCTTCTACTCCAGACCCGGGAATCCGAGGGGTCGAGGAGCGCCTATAGGGAGCTAGACTGGCAGGGAAAGTAGTGTGAAGAAACGGAGCGGGTAGGAGCCCCCTCCAACCACTGGCAGCGCTGCCACTCAAGACCCAGGAATCCGTGGGGTCGAGGAGCGCCGAGGTAGCAGTCCAGAGGGGTCCTTCCTGTTGTGAGTCGAGACAGCAAACGCTCCTGACGGGGAACGGAGGGCACACAAGCTGTTTCCAGGTTTCAGGAGGCGTGGGTCGGTGATTCTGGCGTGCCGGGTCGTTCGTAGAACAGAACGCGTGGCAGAGGTCTTTGAAGCGGGTCAGGGGCCGTTGGTCTGCATCGGGTTTCTGAAGCGAATCATTGGCGCCGCCTCCCTGCTTAATTCCGGCTTTAATCCGGCCGCGCTCACGGTCACGTGGGGCTACTCGGAACCGCTATGCTTGACGGGAGTTGTAGTTTCCGCGAGCTTCTCCTTCGGCTCGCAGTCCGCTCCGTCTTGTCCACGATCATGACAAAAGGGGACTTGTGCATCAAAGACATAGTTTTACGTCATTTCTGAGTTGGAAGAGGGGCCTTGTGTATCAGAGACATAGTTTTATGTCATGTCTGAGTTGGAAGAGAGGTCTTGTGTATTAGAGACATAGTTTTACATCATTTCTGAGTTAAAAGATGGGTCTAGAGTAATAAAGACATAGTTTTACGTCATTTCTGAGTTAGAAGAGGGCTCTTGTGTATTAAAGACATAGTTTTGCGTTATTTCTGAGTTAGAAAAGTGGTCTTCTGTATCAAAGAAATAGTTTTACGTCATTTCTGAGTTGGAAGAGGGGTCTTGTGTATCAGAGACGTAGTTTTACATAATTTCTGAGATGGAAGAGAGGTCTTGTGTATCAGAGACATAGTTTTGCGTCATTTCTGAGTTAGAAGAGGGGTCTTGTGTATTAGAGACATAGTTTTACGTCATTTCTGAGTTGGAAGAGGGGTCTTGTGTATCAGAGACGTAGTTTTTCATCATTTCTGAGTTGGAAGAGAGGTCTTGTGTATTAGAGACGTAGTTTTGCGTCATTTCTGAGTTGGAAGAGGGGTCTTGTGTATCAGAGACGTAGTTTTATTTCATTTCCGAGTTGTCAGAGGGGTCTTGTGTATCAGAGACATAGGTTTACGTCATTTCTGAGTTGGAAGAGGGGTCTTGTGTATCAGAGACATACTTTTACGTCATTTCTGAGTTAAAAGATGGATCTAGTTTATTAAAGACATAGTTTTAAGTAATTTCTGAGTTAGAAGAGGGCTCTTGTGTATTAAAGACATAGTTTTACATCATTTCTAAGTTAGAAGAGGGGTCTTGTTTATTAAAGACATAGTTTTGCATCATTTCTGAGTTGGAAGAGGGGTCTTGTGTATCAGAGACGTAGTTTTATGTCATTTCTGAGTTGTCAGATGGATCTTGTGTATCAGAGACGTAGTTTGACGTAATTTCTGAGTTGGAAGAGAGGTCTTGTGTATCAGAGACGTAGTTTTATGTCATTTTTGAGTTTGAAGGGGGTATTGTGTATCAGAGACGTAGTATTATATCATTTCTGGTGTAGAAGAGGAGTCTCGTGTATCAGATGCATAATTCTACATCATTTCTGAGTTTTAAGAGGGATCTTGTGTATCAAAGACATAGTTTTACGTAATTTCTGAGTTGGAAGTGGGGTCTTGTGTATCAGAGACATAGTTCTAAGTCATTTCTGAGTTAAAAAAGGGGTCTTGTGTATTAGAGATGTAGTTTTACGTCATTTCTGAGTTGGAAGAGGGGTCTTGTGTATCAGAGACGTAGTTTTATGTCATTTCTGAGTTGGAAAAGAGATCTTGTGTATCATAGACATAGTTTTACGTCATTTCTGAGTTAGAAGAGGGGTCTTGTGTATCAAAGACATAGTTTTACATCATTTCTGAGTTAAAAGAGGGGTCTTGTATATCAAAGACACCGTTTTGCGTCATTTCTGAGTTAGAAAAGGGGACTTGTGCATCAAAGACATAGTTTTACGTCATTTCTGAGTTGGAAGAGGGGTCTTGTGTATCAGAGACGTAGTTTTATGTCATTTCTGAGTTGGAAGAGAGGTCTTGTGTATTAAAGACATAGTTTTACATCATTTCTGAGTTAAAAGATGGGCCTAGAGTAATAAAGACATAGTTTTACGTCATTTCTGAGTTAGAAGAGGGCTCTTGTGTATTAAAGACATAGTTTTGCGTTATTTCTGAGTTAGAAAAGTGGTCTTCTGTATCAAAGAAATAGTTTTACGTCATTTCTGAGTTGGAAGAGGGGTCTTGTGTATCAGAGACGTAGTTTTACGTAATTTCTGAGATGGAAGACAGGTCTTGTGTATCAGAGACATAGTTTTGCGTCATTTCTGAGTTGGAAGAGGGGTCTTGTGTATCAGAGACGTAGTTTTATTTCATTTCCGAGTTGTCAGAGGGGTCTTGTGTATCAGAGACATAGGTTTACGTCATTTCTGAGTTAGAAGAGGGGTCTTGTGTATCAGAGACTTACTTTTACGTCATTTCTGTGTTAAAAGATGGGTCTAGTGTATTAAAGACATAGTTTTACGTAATTTCTGAGTTAGAAGAGGTCTCTTGTGTATTAAAGACATAGTTTTACATCATTTCTAAGTTAGAAGAGGGGTCTTGTTTATTAAAGACATAGTTTTGCATCATTTCTGAGTTGGAAGAGGGGTCTTGTGTATCAGAGACGTAGTTTTATGTCATTTCTGAGTTGTAAGATGGATCTTGTGTATCAGAGGGCGTAGTTTGACGTAATTTCTGAGTTGGAAGACGGGTCTTGTTTATCAGAGATGTAGTTTTACATCATTTCTGAGTTGGAAGAGATGTCTTGTGTATTAGAGATGCAGTTTTGCGTCATTTCTGAGTTAGAAGAGGGGTCTTGTCTATCAGAGATGTAGTTTTATGTCATTTCTGAGTTAGAAGAGGGCTCTTGTATATCAGAGACGTAGTTTTACATCATTTCTGAGTTGGAAGATGGGTCTTGTGTATCAGAGAAGTAGTTTTATGTCATTTCTGAGTTGGAAAAGAGATCTTGTGTATCAGAGACATAGTTTTACGTCATTTCTGAGATGGAAGAGGGGTCTTGTGTATCAGAGACATAGTTTTACATCATTTCTGAGTTGGAAGAGAGGTCTTGTGTATTAGAGACGGAGTTTTGCGTCATTTCTGAGTTAGAAGAGGGGTCTTGTTTGTCAGAGATGTAGTTTACGTCATTTCTGAGTTAAAAGATGGGTCTAGTTTATTAAAGACATAGTTTTAAGTAATTTCTGAGTTAGAAGAGGGCTCTTGTGTATTAAAGACATAGTTTTACATCATCTCTGAGTTGGAAGAGAGGTCTTGTGTATCAGAGACGTAGTTTTATTTCATTTCCGAGTTGTCAGAGGGGTCTTGTGTATCAGAGACATAGGTTTACGTCATTTCCGAGTTGTCAGAGGGGTCTTGTGTATCAGAGACGTTGTTTTACGTCATTTCTGAGTTGGAAGATGGGTCTTGTGTATCAGAGAAGTAGTTTTATGTCATTTCCGAGTTGGATGAGGGGTCTTGTATATCAAAGACATAGTTTTACATCATTTCTAAGGGGTCTTGTTTATTAAAGATATAGTTTTGCATCATTTCTGAGTTGGAAGAGGGGTCTTGTGTATCAGAGACGTAGTTTTATGTCATTTCTGAGTTGTCAGATGGATCTTGTGTATCAGAGACGTAGTTTGACGTAATTTCTGAGTTGAAAGAGAGGTCTTGTGTATCAGAGACGTAGTTTTATGTCATTTTTGAGTTTGAAGGGGGTATTGTGTATCAGAGACGTAGTATTATATCATTTCTGGTGTAGAAGAGGAGTCTCGTGTATCAGATGCATAATTCTACATCATTTCTGAGTTTTAAGAGGGATCTTGTCTATCAAAGACATACTTTTACGTAATTTCTGAGTTGGAAGTGGGGTCTTGTGTATCAGAGACATAGTTCTAAGTCATTTCTGAGTTAAAAAAGGGGTCTTGTGTATTAGAGATGTAGTTTTACGTCATTTCTGAGTTGGAAGAGGGGTCTTGTGTATCAGAGACGTAGTTTTATGTCATTTCTGAGTTGGAAAGGAGATCTTGTGTATCATAGACATAGTTTTACGTCATTTCTGAGTTAGAAGAGGGGTCTTGTGTATCAAAGACATAGTTTTACATCATTTCTGAGTTAGAAGAGGGGACTTGTGTATCAAAGACATAGTTTTACGTCATTTCTGGGTTAAAAGAGGGATCTTGTCTATCAAAGACAATCTTTTACGTAATTTCTGAGTTGGAAGTGGGGTCTTGTGTATCAGAGACATAGTTCTAAGTCATTTCTGAGTTAAAAAAGGGGTCTTGTGTATTAGAGATGTAGTTTTACGTCATTTCTGAGTTGGAAGAGGGGTCTTGTGTATCAGAGACGTAGTTTTATGTCATTTCTGAGTTGGAAAAGAGATCTTGTGTATCATAGACATAGTTTTACGTCATTTCTGAGTTAGAAGAGGGGTCTTGTGTATCAAATACATAGTTTTACATCATTTCTGAGTTAAAAGAGGGGTCTTGTATATCAAAGACACAGTTTTGCGTCATTTCTGAGTTAGAAAAGGGGACTTGTGCATCAAAGACATAGTTTTACGTCATTTCTGAGTTGGAAGAGGGGTCTTGTGTATCAGAGACGTAGTTTTATGTCATTTCTGAGTTGGAAGAGAGGTCTTGTGTATTAGAGACATAGTTTTACGTCATTTCTGAGTTAAAAGATGGGTCTAGAGTGATAAAGACATAGTTTTACGTCATTTCTGAGTTAGAAGAGGGCTCTTGTGTATTAAAGACATCGTTTTGCGTTATTTCTGAGTTAGAAAAGTGGTCTTCTGTATCAAAGAAATAGTTTTACGTCATTTCTGAGTTGGAAGAGGGTCTTGTGTATCAGAGACGTAGTTTTACGTAATATCTGAGATGGAAGACAGGTCTTGTGTATCAGAGACATAGTTTTGCGTCATTTCTGAGTTAGAAGAGGGGTCTTGTGTATTAAAGACACAGTTTTGCGTCATTTCTGAGTTGGAAGAGGGGTCTTGTGTATCAGAGGTTGTAGTTTGACGTAATTTCTGAGTTGGAAGAGGGGTCTTGTTTATCAGAGATGTAGTTTTACATCATTTCTGAGTTAGAAGAGGGGTCTTGTCTATCAGAGATGTAGTTTTATGTCATTTCTGAGTTAGAAGAGGGCTCTTGTATATCAGAGACGTAGTTTTACGTCATTTCTGAGTTGGAAGATGAGTCTTGTGTATCAGAGAAGTAGTTTTATGTCATTTCTGAGTTGGAAAAGAGATCTTGTGTATCATAGACATAGTTTTACGTAATTTCTGAGTTTGAAGAGGTGTCCTGTGTATTAAAGACATAGTTTTGTGTCATTTCTGAGTTGGAAGAGGGGTCTTGTGTATGAGAGACATAGTTTTATTTCATTTCCGAGATGTCAGAGGGGTCTTGTGTATCAGAGACATAGGTTTACGTCATTTCTGAGTTGGAAGAGGGGTCTTGTGTATCAGAGACATACTTTTACGTCATTTCTGAGTTAAAAGATGGGTCTAGTTTATTAAAGACATCGTTTTAAGTAATTTCTGAGTTAGAAGAGGGCTTGTGTGTATTAAAGACAGTTTTATATAATTTCTGAGTTAGAAGAGGGGTCTTGTTTATTAAAGACATTGTTTTGCATCATTTCTGAGTTGTCAGATGGATCTTGTGTATCAGGGACGTAGTTTGACGTAATTTCTGAGTTGGAAGAGAGGTCTTGTGTATCAGAGACGTTGTTTTTATGTCATTTTTGAGTTTGAAGGGGGTATTGTGTATCAGACACGTAGTATTATATCATTTCTGGGGTAGAAGAGGAGTCTCGTGTATCAGATGCATAATTCTACATCATTTCTGAGTTTTAAGAGGGATCTTGTGTATCAAAGACATAGTTTTACGTAATTTCTGAGTTGGAAGTGGGGTCTTGTGTATCAGAGACATAGTTCTAAGTCATTTCAAAGTTAAAAAAGGGGTCTTGTGTATTAGAGATGTAGTTTTACTTCATTTCTGAGTTGGAAGAGGGGACTTGTGTATCAGAGACGTAGTTTCATGTCATTTCTGAGTTGGAAAAGAGATCTTGTGTATCATAGACATAGTTTTATGTCATTTCTGAGTTAGAAGAGGGGTCTTGTGTATCAAAGACATAGTTTTACATCATTTCTGAGTTAAAAGAGGGGTGTTGTATATCAAAGACACAGTTTTGCGTCATTTCTGAGTTAGAAAAGGGGACTTGTGCATCAAAGACATAGTTTTACGTCATTTCTGAGTTGGAAGAGGGGTCTTGTGTATCAAAGACGTAGTTTTATGTCATTTCTGAGTTGGAAGAGAGGTCTTGTGTATTAGAGACATAGTTTTACGTCATATCTGAGTTAAAAGATGGGTCTAGAGTAATAAAGACATCATTTCTGAGTTAGAAGAGGGCTCTTGTGTATTAAAGACATAGTTTTGCGTTATTTCTGAGTTAGAAAAGTGGTCTTCTGTATCAAAGAAATAGTTTTACGTCATTTCTGAGTTGGAAGAGGGGTCTTGTGTATCAGAGACGTAGTTTTACGTAATTTCTGAGATGGAAGACAGGTCTTGTGTATCAGAGACATAGTTTTGCGTCATTTCTGAGTTAGAAGAGGGGTCTTGTGTATTAAAGACACAGTTTTGCTTCATTTCTGAGTTGGAAGAGGGGGCTTGTGTATCAGAGACGTAGTTTTATTTCATTTCCGAGTTGTCAGAGGGGTCTTGTGTATCAGAGACATAGGTTTACGTAATTTCTGAGTTAGAAGAGGTCTCTTGTGTATTAAAGACATAGTTTTACATCATTTCTAAGTTAGAAGAGGGGTCTTGTTTATTAAAGACATAGTTTTGCATCATTTCTGAGTTGGAAGAGGAGTCTTGTGTATCAGAGACGTAGTTTTATGTCATTTCTGAGTTGTAAGATGGATCTTGTGTATCAGAGGGCGTAGTTTGACGTAATTTCTGAGTTGGAAGAGGGGTCTTGTTTATCAGAGATGTAGTTTTACATCATTTCTGAGTTGGAAGAGATGTCTTGTGTATTAGAGATGCAGTTTTGCGTCATTTCTGAGTTAGAAGAGGGGTCTTGTGTATCAGAGACATAGTTTTATTTCATTTCCGAGTTGTCAGAGGGGTCTTGTGTATCAGAGAAGTAGTTTTATGTCATTTCTGAGTTGGAAGAGGGCTCTTGTATATCAGAGACGTAGTTTTACGTCATTTCTGAGTTGGAAGATGGGTCTTGTGTATCAGAGAAGTAGTTTTATGTCATTTCTGAGTTGGAAAAGAGATCTTGTGTATCATAGACATAGTTTTACGTAATTTCTGAGTTAGAAGAGGTGTCTTGTGTATTAAAGACATAGTTTTGCGTCATTTCTGAGTTGGAAGAGGGGTCTTGTGTATCAGAGACGTAGTTTTATTTCATTTCCGAGTTGTCAGAGGGGTCTTGTGTATCAGAGACATAGGTTTACGTCATTTCTAAGTTAAAAGATGGGTCTAGAGTAGTAAAGAATGGTTTTACGTCATTTCTGAGTTAGAAGAGGGCTCTTGTGTATTAAAGACATAGTTTTGCGTTATTTCTGAGTTAGAAAAGTGGTCTTCTGTATCAAAGAAATAGTTTTATGTCATTTCTGAGTTGGAAGAGGGGTCTTGTGTATCAGAGACGTAGTTTTACGTCAATTCTGAGATGGAAGATAGATCTTGTGTATCACAGACATAGTTTTGCGTAATTTCTGAGTTAGAAGAGGGGTCTTGTGTATTAGAGACATAGTTTTACTTCATTTCTGAGTTGGAAGAGGGGTCTTGTGTATCAGAGACGTAGTTTTACATCATTTCTGAGTTGGAAGAGAGGTCTTGTGTATTAGAGACGTAGTTTTGCGTCATTTCTGAGTTAGAAGAGGGGTCTTGTGTGTCAGAGATGTAGTTTATGTCATTTCTGAGTTAGAAGAGGGGTCTTGTGTATCAGAGACGTAGTTTTACGTCATTTCTGAGTTAAAAGATGGGTCTAGTTTATTAAAGACATGGTTTTAAGTAATTTCTGAGTTAGAAGAGGGCTCTTGTGTATTAAAGACATAGTTTTACATCATTTCTGAGTTAGAAGAGGGGCTTGTGTATTAGAGATATAGTTTTATGTCATTTCTGAGTTAGAAGAGGGGTCTTGTGTATCAGAGACATAGTTTTACATCATTTCAGAGTTGGGGCAGGGGTCTTGTGTATCAGAGACAAAGTTTTATGTCATTTCTGAGTTGGAAAAGAGATTTTGTGTATCATAGACATAGTTTTACATCATTTCTGAGTTAGAAGAGGGGACTTGTGTATCAAATACATAGTTTTACGTCATTTCTGAGTTGAAAGAGAGGTCTTGTGTATTAATTGATGAATACAAGCCCCAGCTAGGCCCGCAAGAGACAAGGGTTCGCTCTTCTGTAACGAAATCTATAAGGAAGTTGGCACGGAAACTGCAAAGTACAAAAACAACGTTTATTAACCCTTAAGGGTGGTCCTACAATCCACACAACACTCTTCAGTATTGCAAGGAGTAGCACACAGAACTTGCGTACATTGTCCCCTTTTATACACCACAGAGGGGCTCATGAGTGGGTGGATACCACATGAGGTTGAAGAACATTACCATTTAGGGTCATTCTCGATACTGAATCAATACATGGGCGGAGCTAACACACTCCTTGAGCCCGCGAAAACACATGGTCAAGCAAAGCTAATTATAACAGATGTGGTCAAGTCTGGGCATGCGCCAGATGGACAAGAGAACTATTTATAAACTGTTACTAGGCAGATTACAAGAGCAACTAACACAGAGGTCGGACTCCCCTCGTGACGAACACGTGGCAGCATGTCAATACAAAATGGAGTCCGGACTTCGGCCAACATATGAGGAAAACACGATAGAGAGGAAGCATTAATGTTTTCAGTAAATGCTTAATCACATCCTGCTTTAATTTACAACAGACGACCCTTTCAGCATTTACTGAAGACATCCGGCTTCCAAGAATAATCATCGTATATGTCAATTATCATCATTCCTTTAACCTCTTTAGCTAGACCCTTCTGGCGGGCCACATCGGCAATGGCTTTCTTATCGGGAATGCAGAATGAGATGCAGGCGGAACAGCACAATGGTCCACATTGAATACACATACAGGAAAAGAACAGAATTGCTATAATAATACAGAGACCAGTTAGAACCTTCCAACCCCAGGCAGTAACCAACGCCCAAAACCATCCAGAAAAGGACCAAGTGCCGTTTTCTGTGTGGATTTCAGCTGCTATTTTATGCAGTTTGTTAATGGCGCTATAAACAGACGGCGTATGATCAGGGATGAACACACAGCAGCTACTTCCAATAATTTTACAGGCTCCTCCTCGATCAGCTAGCATTACATCCAATACCATACGATTCTGCAATGCAACAATCCTAGTGATTTGCAACTCTTCCGTAAGATTCCCAAGAGCAGCAGCAGTCTGATTAGTCACAGCTTCTACCACTCTCGTTAATCTTCGGATCTTCCTACTATTCAAAGCAGCTCCAACAAAGAAAAACAGTCCTAAGTTGAAATCAATATACTGTTGCAAGCTGGTATCAGTTTGATCCACATCGTCAATCGATAAAGTACGTTTATATCTATTTACAGTCACATTATTCAGCAATTTCAAATCCTTATGATATGACGCGGGTGCTAAGAATACAGGAGGTAATAGGAATGATACATAACATACCCCAGACCACCCAGCCGGCAAACGGTAATAACCTTTATTTCCACATACGAAATAGGTATTATGGGACGCTAGGAAGGTGCTGTTGTTCAACCCATCGATGTTTAATACGGTTATACAATCACTGACACCAACAGGGATAAAACCCACACTCTGGACACACAGGTCCGCTTGGGCTTGGGCCACTTGGATCACAAATTTGTCCTTCCCCACAGTGTCTCTGGTATTCGTGAAGATATAGGGAATGGATTCATTGTCTGGTCGGTACTCTTCCCATTCCCAAATTGTTCCATTTGCTTGTGGATATCCATTTCTGTCCTGATGACATTCTTTATTAAGTCTGAAAAGCAATCGTCCCACTGTCGGTTTCCGAGTGGCAAACAACAAAGTGTACCATGCTCTACAAGAGCCATTATGAGAGAAAGGAAGTGGTATGAATGGCGTACCCCCTTTCTTCTGATGGGCTGGCATCATCCCACATATCCAACAGTTCGTAGCGTTCGTAGCAACGTGGGTATGATGCAGCATCTGGATGAAAGTGTTATTCAAATAGGACTGTCGATGCTTCAACTCTTGATACGGTAAGGTATAGAAGTAGTGCTCTGCAGGCACTGGAGTCGTCAACACAAGTGTTTTCCGAGCAGGAGTTACCTCCTCCACAAACCATGTTGTTATGCCAATAATAGCTACTGTTAGCATGAACCCCAACGCACAAAGGACTTTCTTCTTCTCCATGTCAAAAAGAAACAGTACCCTGATATCTTCCTGAAACTAAAAAGGTCTGTCAGAACTCTTCCCCTTGGGCAGCGGTTGATTTCTTCACCAGCGGGCCAAGACGGGTGTCACTACACTAATGCAGGGCTGATCCCCCCCCCTTGCCTCATCGGCTCTCCGTTTCACTAACCCAAGGGCCGTTCTGACAGTATGTCCCGGTACTGGAAATCTCACTTCCTTGGTCGCAGATGATATCGCCTTCCTCCAGAAGTCGTGTGGTCCGAAAAGAGCTCCTCAGTGTCGTTTGGCCCCGCAGCACGGCCTGTCTCTGCTGCTAGGATTTCTCGTTGATCGGTCAGCACGGCAGACTCCACCAATCCGGGCGGTACCTTTCGACAGTGCAAGGAATGGATCCAATTCTTCCTGTTCGAGACTCGCACTGCCGTCCTCGTTGCAAGAAGGACTTGCTCAGGTCCTACCCATCTCGGCTCCAAACTGTTCGATCTGTCGAAAACCTTTATCATTACATGATCTCCAGGCCGGAGACCATGTCCTTCGCCAGTAGACCGATCAGGGAGCGCCTCTCGGACCTGTTGATGAATAGAAACCAAGTTATCCGTTAACTGTGCCAGATAATCACTCATCATCACACAAGGTACATCATACACAGCCTTAGGCCTTGGTGGACCCCAAATATTCATTGGGCGTCCAAATACAATCTCATAGGGTGTAAGGCCGGTTCGGGAGTGTGGCACCGACCTAATTGATAATAACGCCAGTGGCAAGGCGTCTGGCCAAGTCAAGGATGTTGAAGCTTGGATTTTGGCGATCTTAAGCTTCAGCGTACCATTATACTTCTCGACTAGTCCTGCAGACTGGGGGTGGAACACGGCGTGGAACTTCTGGGTGATGCCTAGGCCCTTCAGGACATACTTTATAACATCCGCTACAAAGTGAGGGCCATTATCACTCCACAGAAGTCTACAGACGCCGTATCGAGGGAAAAACTCTTTTAGCAGTAGCTTCGCCGTGGTCATTGCAGTATTATCTTTCGTAGGGTACGCCTCAACCCATTTACTGAAGGCGCAAACCACTACTAGAACATACTTCAAATTGTTACAGCGCTCAAGCTGGATATAATCCATCTGCAGAACCTCAAAGGGTGCAGTGGGCGTCGCAAATCCTCCTGCTGGAGTTCGCGTGCCTTTCCCTGGGTTATACTTCAGACAGATCATACAGGTCTGCACCACCCTCTTTGCTGTGCTAGCAATCTCTGGATGCTCCCAGACTTGGGTAAGCAATTTCACAATTGCGGAAGCTCCAACATGTGCTAGCCCATGTGCCATTTGAACCATAGGTTGTACGAAAGCCGTGGGTAACTTCCATCTATCCATCTGCTTATTTCTCCAACAACCCTCATCATCCAACTCTCCCTCGCTAGCCCATTGCTCCCGCTCCTTATCAGAAGCGGTCCTTTGCATTTCTCGCACTTCTTCCTTTGCATCACGCCATCTCTCCACCTGTGATTTCACTACATACATGGCAGTAGTACCGGGCTGCATCGCAGTCTCCCGTGCCACTCGGTCTGCTAACGCATTCCCTTCTCCAACTTTATCAACTACTTTCCTATGGGCACTACACTTAACAATGGCAATTCTCTTCGGGTATGTCAATGCAGTTAAAAGATTGTGGACTAACTCCCCATGCATTATCTGTACCCCATGTGACGTTAGAAACCCTCTCTCCTTCCAGAGTAGGCCGAAATCGTGCGCTACTCCGAAGGCATAGCGGCTGTCTGTGTAAACATTCACACACAATCCTGTACTGAGCTCACACGCTCGTGTCAACGCTATCAGTTCCGCTGCTTGAGCTGATTTCTGTGGTATGCGTGCTGTCTCCACTATCGTTTGTAACGTGGTAATTGCATACGCTGCTGAAGTCGTACCATCTGGCAGCTTCAGGCATGATCCATCTACCCGCAGTTCTCCATCTACCTCTGAAAAGGGCGTATCCTGGAGATCAATACGACCCTTTGTTTGTTCCTCAGTCACAAGAATACAATCATGCGCTTTCTGTGCCTCCGGCTGGGTCTCGGGGTATGGCAACAATGTGGCCGGGTTTAATGTCACGCACCTTTTCAACGTAATATGAGGAGCCAAAAGCGTCAACTCATATCCCGTTAAACGGGCACTGGTCAAATGCTGTGTCTTTGTTTGATTAAGCAGGGCATCAACAGCATGGGGAACTAGCACCAACAGTTTATGGGACAACACAATTCCTTCACTCTGCCGTATTGACACAGCTGTCGCCGCAACCGAGCGAAAACACCCTGGCAATGCGCGGGCGACAGGATCAAGTACAGCCGAAAAGTATGCACAAGGGCGTTGCTTATCACCATGCATCTGTACTAAAACTGATAATGCACATCCATCTTTCTCATGCACATACAACGAAAAGGGTTTAGCATAATCAGGGGTCCCTAACACTGGTGCTGAACAAAGGGCCTGTCGCAATTGCTGAAAAGCAGCATCACACTCATCTGACCAAGGGATTGGGATAGGCGTATCTTTTGTCAAGAGAGCTAGTAATGGCTTAGCCGTGTGTGAAAACCCCAATATCCACTGTCTACAAAAAGAAACGAGGCCCAAAAATGCACGCACATCCTTCTGCGTGGATGGTCTCGGTGTGTCCAAAATTACTTGGATACGATCTGGTGTGAGTGCACGCCCCTCCTTAGACAAAAGGTGACCCAAATAAGTCACCTTTGGTCTACAGAATTGCAATTTCTTCCTAGACACCTTATGATTGTGGGATGCTAAAAAGGAAAGTAAGGATAACGTGCTCTTCTCACACAACTCCAGGGTGTCAGCCGCCAACAAGATGTCATCGACATATTGAATGAGGGCGACCCCCTCGAGTAAAACAAAGGAGTCCAACTGTCGCTTCAAAGCCTGACTGTAAATACTAGGGCTTTCTGTGTAGCCCTGGGGAATTCTACAAAAACGATAAGATCTATTGTTTAATGTGAACCCAAAAAGAAATCGGCTATCAGGGTGAATGGGAATAGAAAAGAAGGCATTTTTCAAATCAATCACTGAGAACACGGTCGCCGTAGGCGGGACCAAGGTAAGCAACGTCGTGATATCAGAAACCACCGGGTACTGAGGTATCACGATCTTGTTTACCTCCCTCAAATCAATTATGAACCGATAGACCTTTGCATCCGTGTCCTTTTTCAGAATAGGGAGAATCGGACTGTTACAGATATTATAGGGAACTTCTTCCACTACTCCTACTGCGATCAAATCTTGCACAATCTGTATGAGAGCTTCCTCGCCCTCCTGGGAAATACGATACTGTGGGAGGCGTGGTAGTACCGCCCCCTCCTGGACACTAATGTGGACCGGAGGAATCACCATTTGTCCCACATCTGTGTCCGAAGTCGCCCATAAAGCTCGGGGGAGGGTAGCCAACAACGCATCCTCTGAGATCGTACACATCCGCCCAGATCGGGGGTAGTTGTCATTTAAAATCACCCTCACACCCTCAGGGGAACAGCGAATTGTAGCCCTAAAGTGCTTTAACATGTCAAGGCCCATAATGTTATCCGGTGTATACGGGGCAAGCAGGAACGGACAGGGCGCAGAAAGACAATCAACCTTAAATGTAAGGGGCTGTGAAAGAGGGCTTCGGGAGAGTGTACCGTCAAACCCTACTGATGTAACCATTGAGCCGGATGGGGGAGCCCCCGGAACCAAGTACCTAGACAATGCACTACGTGTCGCTCCTGTATCCACTAGGAACTGATCAGTAGAACCTAAAACCTCAGCCGATACATAAGGACCCGTCTGATCGACCGGCACCTCAACTGATTCAGACCCCCATCCAACGCATTCCTATGCATGCTGAGAATCATGATATTCCGAGCGATCGATGTCCGATACATGATACTGGTGCTGGCGATCGAAAACGTTGGAGCTATCTCGGTGCTGTCCGGCAGTATCGAAACGGACATTATCGTTAGAATTCCCTCTAAAGTTCGAGAAGCCCCCTCTACCTCTCGGGCCACCCGGAGTGTGCCCCTGCCGCGAAGCACGCAACACTGGGCAATCCCTGGCCCAATGGCCCAACTGCTTGCAGTACGCACATTGGTTCCTATTCAAATCAGATCGGCCCGAAGGGGGACCATAAGATCCGCCCCTTCCCCTATTATTATTACCCCGGCGGGGCGGGCCATATACTTGTGCTAACATCACTTTGGTTTTGAGATCTTTCGATTTCTTCTCCTCCTGGCCCTTCGCCTCGTGCTCCTGACGCTCATAATACTGGGCGATGGTCAGAAGGGCCGTCGGTGTCGCGGAGGACCAAGAACTCTCACTCGCTTTTAACCGGGCCGCAACTGCCGGCAGCAGATTGGCCACATATTTGTCCGCGAAAAGGTGGCGGCCTGTGTCGTCGGTAAGCGACTGGCCACTAAAGTCATGGAACGTTTCTTCAAAACGCGTGAAGAAATCTGCAACTGACTCATCGACTTTCTGCTTACATGCCGCTAACATATTCCAGTCAATCTTTTTAGGGGGAATTATTGTTTTCAATTTAGCCACAATAGCAGCAGGGAGATCTAAAATATTCTGGGGTGGTTTCTGTGCGGGCTTCCTTTCCCTATCTTCATCCTCAAGGTCAGACCAACGGGCCTTAAAGGCAACTATATCATCTACCTTTCGGACAGACCGCCACGTGTCCGGTGGTAGAATAAGGCCAAAGAACAGGTCTATATCTGCTAAGGTCATAATGCAAGAATTCAAGGCCCCCTCGACTTCCTCATAAAAGGCCGCTGGATTCTTGCGGGGGTCAGGCAACGCATTCTTTAATGCCATAACATCGGCCCTATGCCAAGGAGTATAAACCCAATTATACACAAAATATCCCCTAGCATCGGCGGAGTTAATGTCCGAGCTAGTCCCTGCTCCTTTCGGAGGGACATACAAAGGTGCCGCCTCTCGCATCGGTTTAGCATGCACTACATTATCCTTATCTGACTGGGAGGTGGATGGGTAGCCCCCTGCCGCAACCGAATCCGACTGCTTCTCCTCCTCCGCTTGTTGGCGTGCTTTCTCTCTAAGGGCCAGCACCTCGTCCCGTAAGGCGAACAGCCGTCGAGCCGCCTCAGGAGCCTGAGAGGGAGAAAAAACACCGTTACGTATTGCTCTGGCATCCAAAGCCACTTCGTCAGGCTCTAGGACATCAGAATATTTTCGAAAAGCAGTAATCACTTCATCCGCGAAATGACCCAGAAAATACACTTTATCTCTCTCCTGCCACGGCCCCCACGTTTGAAATAAGTTCTCCATGGATACCTTGCCCTTAAGCGCACGGAAAGAAATTTTCCGAAGCTCAGCCATTTGCTCGGCCGACAGCATTGACCGTGTGTCTACTTTACCCGAGGCTGGGTCAGAATCTTGCGGCCGTGGAGCAGACGCACCGACATAAGGGGGTGGAGAGCGATCTAGCAAAGAAAAATCATCATCAGGATTATTAAGGACAGGGTAAAGCGGCTGACGAACAACATATTGACCCGAAACTTGGAGCCTACGTTCTTTCTCTTGTCTGTCCGTTTGCTCTTTGTCCTCCCGACGCTTCGCTTCCTGTGCCCGCACATGATCATTCTTCCGTTGTTCTTTATCAAACAGCGCTTTCTCACGTTTCTCTCGCTCACGCACCTCCTTCACCCATAATCGCACACACTCAAACATATCCTGACGAGCACGTCGCTTACACATACACTGTTCCACATACTCAATCTTACGTATATCAAACGATCCATACAAAGGCCATCGCAACTCAGGATCCTTCCTCGTATATTTCCTCCATAACGTGCTGTACATTATGGAAGAAAGACCATGCTTCACGTACATATCCCTATTAGGAGTCCCCTCTGGGGGAGCTGGAGCAGATTCCTCGAGGTTCAACCGGTTCCCAAAACAGCAGCACCACTTACGAAGTGCGCTAAAAGCAGGCATGCTAGGAATAATGCAAAATATGCAGTATTATCAAGAAAAATGGCACTTAATCGTTGCGCCGTTCAAAGTTTACACAGCTCCGGAGAAATTTCTCCACATTACCTGCCTATATGTGTTGCAACGCATATATTTTCACAAAGACAAATTCAAAATATGACTAGTCACCATCAATCAAACTCAAATAGCCAGACCAGGCTTCAAAACTCGGAGCAAGTACCGTACAACGGTTCTTACCAATCAAGAGTCCAGGTTCCAACTGCCAAGCTCCACAATCGCCCAAACGGCTCTCACGGCAGGACCGACAGAAGAGGTCTCAGTCGATGACCGGCGCCACCCAGACGGTCAGCTCGGAAGGGAAGGAAGAAAAACCTCGGGATGCCAGGGCTAAGACGCCGCTGGCAGTGATCACGTCCCCGGCCAAACTCCTCACCTTCGTCGCGACCAGTCCTTCGAGCATCCGAGTCGCCGATGAGCCCCACGTGACGGGCGCCAATTGATGAATACAAGCCCCAGCTAGGCCCGCAAGAGACAAGGGTTCGCTCTTCTGTAACGAAATCTATAAGGAAGTTGGCACGGAAACTGCAAAGTACAAAAACAACGTTTATTAACCCTTAAGGGTGGTCCTACAATCCACACAACACTCTTCAGTATTGCAAGGAGTAGCACACAGAACTTGCGTACATTGTCCCCTTTTATACACCACAGAGGGGCTCATGAGTGGGTGGATACCACATGAGGTTGAAGAACATTACCATTTAGGGTCATTCTTGATACTGAATCAATACATGGGCGGAGCTAACACACTCCTTGAGCCCGCGAAAACACATGGTCAAGCAAAGCTAATTATAACAGATGTGGTCAAGTCTGGGCATGCGCCAGATGGACAAGAGAACTATTTATAAACTGTTACTAGGCAGATTACAAGAGCAACTAACACAGAGGGCGGACTCCCCTCGTGACGAACACGTGGCAGCATGTCAATACAAAATGGAGTCCGAACTTCGGCCAACATATGAGGAAAACACGATAGAGAGGAAGCATTAATGTTTTCAGTAAATGCTTAATCACATCCTGCTTTAATTTACAACATAGTGACATAGTTTTACTTAATTTCTGAGTTAAAAGATGGGTCTAGTGTATTAAAGACATAGTTTTACGTCATTTCTGAGTTAGAAGAGGGCTCTTGTGTATTAAAGACATATTTTTGCGTCTTTTCTGTGTTCGAAAAGGGGTCTTCTGTATCAAAGAAATAGTTTAAGTAATTTCTGAGTTGGAAGAGGGGTCTTTTGTATCAGAGACATAGTTTTACGTCATTTCTGAGTTGGAAGAGAGGTCTTGTGTATCAGAGACATAGATTTGCATCATTTTTTAGTTAGAAGAGAGGTCTTGTGTATCAGAGACGTAGTTTTATGTCATTTCTGAGTTGGAAGAGAGGTGTTGTGTATTATAGACATAGTTTTACGTCATTTCTGAGTTAACAGATGGGTCTAGTTTATTAAAGACATAGTTTTAAGTAATTTCTGAGTTAGAAGAGGGCTCTTGTGTATTAAAGACCAAGGGCCCGATTCACAGAACAAACTTAAGACTAAATCCTAAACTTAGTACCATTCTGGTATTCACAGAATGCACCTAGTACTTCTGGTATTCACAGAATGAACTTACTACTTTTGCTATTCACAGAATGAACTTAGTACTTTTGCTATTCACAGAATGGATTTACGACTACTAAACTTACATCCGCACTCGGGCCGGAAATTCCGGCCCGGAGGCGGAGCTTCCGGCCCGGAGGCGGGGCTTCCGGGCCGGAGGCGGAGCTTCCGGCCCGGAGGTGGGTATTCCGGACGATTTAGCTATAGCCGAAATCTCCACCTCCGGGCCGGAAGCTCCGCCTCCGGCCCGGAAGCCCCGCCTCTGGGCCGGAAGCTCCGCCTCCGGGCCGGAAGCTCCGCCTCCGGGCCGGAATTTCCGGCCCGAGTGCGGACGTAAGTTTAGTAGTCGTAAATCCATTCTGTGAATAGCAAAAGTACTAAGTTCATTCTGTGAATAGCAAAAGTAGTAAGTTCATTCTGTGAATACCAGAAGTACTAGGTGCATTCTGTGAATACCAGAATGGTACTAAGTTTAGGATTTAGTCTTAAGTTTGTTCTGTGAATCGGGCCCATAGTTTTACATCATTTCTGAGTTAGAAGAGGGGCTTGTGTATTAGAGACATAGTTTTATGTCATTTCTGAGTTAGAAGAGAGCTCTTGTGTATTATTGACATAGTTCTGCATCATTTCTGAGTTAGAAGAGGGGTCTTGTGTATCAAAGACATAGTTTTACGGCATTTCTGAGTTAGAAGAGGGGTCTTGTGTATCAGAGATGTAATTATATGTCATTTCTGAGTTGAATGAGGTGTCTTGTGCATCAGAGACATAGTTTTACGTAATTTCTGAGTTGAAAGAGAGATCTTGTGTATCAGAGACATACTTTTACGTCATTTCTGAGTTAAAAGATAGGTCTAGTTTATTAAAGACATAGTTTTAAGTAATTTCTGAGTTAGAAGAGGGCTCTTGTGTATTAAAGACATAGTTTTACATAATTTCTGAGTTAGAAGAGGGGTCTTGTGTGTCAGAGATGTAGTTTTATGTCATTTCTGAGTTGGAAGAGGGGTCTTGTGTATCAGAGACGTAGTTTTATTTCATTTCCGAGTTATCAGAGGGGTCTTGTGTATCAGAGACATAGGTTTACGTCATTTCCGAGTTGTCAGAGGAGTCTTGTGTATCAGAGACGTTGTTTTACGTCATTTCTGATTTGGAAGATGGGTCTTGTGTATCAGAGAAGTAGTTTTATGTCATTTCTGAGTTGGAAAAGAGATCTTGTGTATCATAGACATAGTTTTACGTCATTTCTGAGTTAGAAGAGGTGTCTTGTGTATCAAAGACATAGTTTTACGTCATTTCTGAGTTAGATGAGGGGTCTTGTATATCAAAGATACAGTTTTGCGTCATTTCTGAGTTAGAAGAGGGGACTTGTGTATCAAAGACATAGTTTTACGTCATTTCTGAGTTGGAAGAGAGATCTTGTGTATCATAGACATAGTTTTACATCATTTCTGAGTTAGAAGAGGAGTCTTGTGTATCAAAGACATAGTTTTATGTCATTTCTGAGTTGTAAGAGATATGTTGTGTATCATAGACATAGTTTTACATCATTTCTGAGTTAGAAGAGGAGTCTTGTGTATTAAAGACATAGTTTTACGTCATTTCTGAGTTGGAAGAGGGGTCTTGTGTATCAGAGACGTAGTTTTACATCATTTCTGAGTTGGAAGAGAGGTCTTGTGTATTAGAGATGTAGTTTTGCGTCATTTCTGATTTAGAAGAGGGGTCTTGTGTGTCAGAGATGTAGTTTTATGTCATTTCTGAGTTAGAAGAGGGGTCTTGTGTATTAAAGACACAGTTTTGCGTCATTTCTGAGTTGGAAGAGGGGTCTTGTATATCAGAGACGTAGTTTTATTTAATTTCCGAGTTGTCAGAGGGGTCTTGTGTATCAGAGACATAGGTTTACGTCATTTCTGAGTTGGAAGAGGGGTCTTGTGTATCAGAGACATACTTTTACGTCATTTCTGAGTTAAAAGATGGGTCTAGTTTATTAAAGACATAGTTTTAAGTAATTTCTGAGTTAGAAGAGGGCTCTTGTGTATTAAAGACATAGTTTTACATCATTTCTGAGTTAGAAGAGGGGTCTTGTGTGTCAGAGATGTGGTTTTATGTCATTTCTGAGTTAGAAGAGGGGTCTTGTGTATTAAAGACACAGTTTTGCGTCATTTCTGAGTTGGAAGAGGGGTCTTGTGTATCAGAGACGTAGTTTTATTTCATTTCCGAGTTGTCAGAGGGGTCTTGTGTATCAGAGACATAGGTTTACGTCATTTCCGAGTTGTCAGTGGGGTCTTGTGTATCAGAGACGTTGTTTTACGTCATTTCTGAGTTGGAAGAGAGATCTTGTGTATCATAGACATAGTTTTACATCATTTCTGAGTTAGAAGAGGAGTCTTGTGTATCAAAGACATAGTTTTATGTCATTTCTGAGTTGTAAGAGATATGTTGTGTATCATAGACATAGTTTTACATCATTTCTGAGTTAGAAGAGGAGTCTTGTGTATTAAAGACATAGTTTTACGTCATTTCTGAGTTGGAAGAGGGGTCTTGTGTATCAGAGACGTAGTTTTACATCATTTCTGAGTTGGAAGAGAGGTCTTGTGTATTAGAGATGTAGTTTTGCGTCATTTCTGATTTAGAAGAGGGGTCTTGTGTGTCAGAGATGTAGTTTTATGTCATTTCTGAGTTAGAAGAGGGGTCTTGTGTATTAAAGACACAGTTTTGCGTCATTTCTGAGTTGGAAGAGGTGTCTTGTATATCAGAGACGTAGTTTTATTTAATTTCCGAGTTGTCAGAGGGGTCTTGTGTATCAGAGACATAGGTTTACGTCATTTCTGAGTTGGAAGAGGGGTCTTGTGTATCAGAGACATACTTTTACGTCATTTCTGAGTTAAAAGATGGGTCTAGTTTATTAAAGACATAGTTTTAAGTATTTTCTGAGTTAGAAGAGGGCTCTTGTGTATTAAAGACATAGTTTACATCATTTCTGAGTTAGAAGAGGGGTCTTGTGTGTCAGAGATGTAGTTTTATGTCATTTCTGAGTTAGAACAGGGGTCTTGTGTATTAAAGACACAGTTTTGCGTCATTTCTGAGTTGGAAGAGGGGTCTTGTGTATCAGAGACGTAGTTTTATTTCATTTCCGAGTTGTCAGAGGGGTCTTGTGTATCAGAGACATAGGTTTACGTCATTTCCGAGTTGTCAGTGGGGTCTTGTGTATCAGAGACGTTGTTTTACGTCATTTCTGAGTTGGAAAAGAGATCTTGTGTATCATAGACATAGTTTTACGTAATTTCTGAGTTAGAAGAGGTGTCTTGTGTATCAAAGACATAGTTTTACGTCATTTCTGAGTTAGATGAGGGGTCTTGTATATCAAAGATACAGTTTTGCGTCATTTCTGAGTTAGAAGAGGGGACTTTTGTATCAAAGACATAGTTTTACGTTATTTCTGAGTTGGAAGAGAGATCTTGTGTATCATAGACATAGTTTTACATCATTTCTGAGTTAGAAGAGGAGTCTTGTGTATCAAAGACATAGTTTTATGTCATTTCTGAGTTGGAAGAGATATGTTGTGTATCATAGACATAGTTTTACATCATTTCTGAGTTAGAAGAGGAGTCTTGTGTATCAAAGACATAGTTTTACGTCATTCCTGTGTTAGAAGAGGGGTCTTGTGTATCAAAGACATAGTTTTACGTCATTTCTGAGTTGGAAGAGGGATCATGTGTATCAGAGACATATTTTGATGTCATTTCTGACTTGGAAGAAAGGGCTTGTGTATTAGAGACATAGTTTTACGTAATTTTCGCCTTTTATCAAACGCAAATACCTTAACATAAGGCTGGGCAATCTGCCAACTAACACTGAGCAACCAAAGTGGAAGCCACAAGAAAGTGAAGGGTGCGGGTTATGTGGCGCAGCAAGGCAAGATTTCATCCACCTGATTTGTATATGCCCGGCTCTTATACAAGAACGTCGGAATTGGTTGAAAAACAAATTCAAGGAGTATGGAACACGTACATGTCGGTCCGCTGTCATACAAACCTTATGTACAGCAGACCCACAATTCATTTGCAGGACAATTAAATTCATTGAACACTTTGAAAAAAAGCAAAAAACATTAGCAAATTGCTGAACTTCGAATATGTTTCTTCTGCAGCAGAAACACAACTGTTTTTATCTTTATTGTTTTATTAGCTTTTATTATATGCACGGTAGTGTAAATTTCGTGTGTTTTAACATATCGTCATATTTATATTTTGTAATGGTTTTTATTAACTATACAATAAAGCATTTACTTACTTACATAGACATAGTTTTACATCATTTCTGAGTTAGAAGAGGAGTCTTGTGTATCAAAGACATAGTTTTATGTCATTTCTGAGTTGGAAGAGATATCTTGTGTATCATAGACATAGTTTTACATCATTTCTGAGTTAGAAGAGGAGTCTTGTGTATCAAAGACATAGTTTTACGTAATTCCTGAGTTAGAAGAGGGGTCTTGTGTGTCAAAGACATAGTTTTGCGTCATTTCTGAGTTGGAAGAGGGGTCATGTGTATCAGAGACGTATTTTGATGTCATTTCTGAGTTGGAAGAAAGGTCTTGTGTATTAGAGACATAGTTTTACGTCATTTCTGAGGTAAAAGATGGTTCTAGTGTAGTAAAGACATAGTTTGATATCATTTCTGAGTTAGAAGAGGGCTCTTGTGTATTAAAGTCATAGTTTACGTCATTTGTGAGTTGGAAGAGGGGTCTTGTGTATCAGAGACGCAGTTTTTTTTCATTTCTGAGTTTGAAGGGGGTCTTTTGTATCAGAGACGTTTTATTATATCATTTCTGAGGTAGAAGAGGAGTCTTGTGTATCAAAGACATAGTTTTGCGTCATTTCTAAGTTGGAAAAGGGGTCTTGTGTATCAGAGACGTAGTTTTATGTCATTTCTGAGTTGGAAGATATGTCTTGTGTATTAGAGACATAGTTTTACGTCAATTCTGAGTTAAAAGATGGTCTAGTGTAGTAAAGACATAGTTTTACGTCATTTCTGAGTTAGAAGAGGGCTCTTGTGTATTAAAGACATAGTTTCGCGTAATTTCTGAGTTAGAAGAGGGGTCTTGTGTATCAAAGACATAGTTTTACGTCATTTCTGAGTTGGAAGAGGGGTCGTGTGTATCAGAGAAGTAGTTTTATGTCATTTCTGAGTTGGAAGAAATGTCTTGTGTATTAGAGATGCAGTTTTCCATCATTTCTGAGTTAGAAGAGGGGTCTTGTGTATCAGAGATGTAGTTTTATGTCATTTCTGAGTTAGAAGAGGGGTCTTGTGTATCAGAGAAGTAGTTTTATGTCATTTCTGAGTTGGAAAAGAGATCTTGTGTATCATAGACATAGTTTTACGTAATTTCTGAGTTAGAAGAGGGGTCTTGTGTATCAAAGACATAGTTTTATGTCATTTCTGAGTTAGATGAGGGGTCTTGTATATCAAAGACACAGTTTTGCATCATTTCTGAGTTAGAAGAGGGGACTTGTGTATCAAAGACATAGTTTTACATCATTTCTGAGTTGGAAGAGGGGTCTTTTGTATCAGAGATGTAGTTTTATGTCATTTTTGAGTTGGAAGACAGGTCTTGTGTATTAGAGACATAGTTTTACGTCATTTCTGAGTTAAAAGATGGGTCTCGTGTATTAAAGACATAGTTTTGCGTCATTTCTGAGTTCAAAAAGGGGTCTTCTGTATCAAAGAAATAGTTTTGCATCATTTCTGAGTTAGAAGAGGGGTCTTGTGTATCAGAGACGTAGTTTATTGTCATTTCTGAGTTGGAAGAGAGGTCTTGTGTATCAGAGACATAGTTTTGCGTCATTTCTGAGTTAGAAGAGAGATCTTGTGTATCACAGACATAGTTTTACGTCATTTCTGAGTTAGGACAATGTGCGGTATTGCTACACTTTAAAACAGCTGTATGAGCTAGGCAAGTGTAGTTCTGCTCCGGGGGTGCCGGGGTCTAGGTCTTCGCCGAGGAATGTTGCTTCCCCATCATATGAGGAAGGGTTGAGCTGTGGCCTTCTTAATGTTAGGTCACTCCCAAAACACGCTATAGAAATTCAGTTGTTAATCGAGGAACATAATTTAGATGCCTTGTTTATGACTGAAACTTGGCTAGAGCCTGGGCTGGACCTGGAACTGGGGTCTGTGTGCCCCTCAGGATTCAAAGCCTTTCACAAGCCAAGATCTAGCGGTAGGGGGGGTGTAATCGGCATCATATATAAAGAAATGTGGGACTTCTCGCATTTGGATATAGATGAGATTATGCATATGGAAACCTTGGGCTTCTCGCTAAAGGATAGGTCCGGTCATCTCCTGACTGGCATAGTCTGCTATAGAACCCCAGGGGCTGTAAGTGAATAGTTACAACAGCAATTGCTTGATGTGATCAGTAATCTGGCACTTACTCACCACAGACTGCTGTTTCTGGGAGATTTTAATCTTGGCCCAATGTAAAGTTGAGAACAGCCTATAACAACATTATTCAATCATGTGCCAACCTTAATTTGCCGCAATTGGTATTGGAGGCTACCCATATTGCTGGAAATGTGCTTGACCTGGTGTTTGCTGGGGATAACGTGGTGGCTATGGACAGTATTCTACCAGTGGACTGGTCTGACCACCATTTGGTCAAATTTCGAATGTTGCCGATCCTAAGAAGTAGGCCCCCTACCAGGGAGGAAAGGAGTGTCCTGGTTAGGGATTGGAAGGCCCTTTTGAGGAAAGCACAATCAGTGCCACTTTTCGGTGCGGTCCCCATCTTTGACCCAGGGAAGTCGGTTGATGAAAACTACGGGGCGCTGTGTAGGCATTTGGTAAACACCATTAATCTGCTTGCTCCTCTGAAGTGGCTTAGGAAACGGGGATCCCCCTCTGCGCCTTGGTTTTCGGAGGAATTAAGGAACTTCAAGATCCAGTGTAAACATGCAGAGAGGCAGTGGCGCAGTCATTACTCAGATAATGATAGAATTATCTGGAGGGATCTTTTATCCAGATACAAAAAAGCTATAGCAACCACTAAGGCGTCGTATTTTGCGGACCTTATATTAAAGGCACCTAATAGTGTGAAATGTGTCTTTAACATTTTGAGAGACATCACCAACCCAGAGTGCATGGGTAACAAGATTACTCCTTCACAGGAGCTATGTGACGGGCTGGCAGTCTTCTTCCATAATAAAATCATAGGAATTATTGAGGGTCTGCAACCTGACCCATTGTTAAGCACTAGGGTTGGGGTGGAGTCATCGACAGTTAACCCTTTCGGTTGGTCGTACCCCGGGGAAAAACTGTCTTTGGTAGGGCCTTTCCTTGATCACTGGACTTGCCCCTCCGAGGAGGAGTTCATTAGGATGGCCAAGAAAGTGTGCTCTGGTTCTCCGTTGGATCCTATTCCTCAGATATTTTGGAAGGGATTGGGTCCTGAGACTTTTCCGCATCTTTACCAGGTTGTCAGTCAATCACTCAGTAGCAGAGTGGTTCCGTCTTGCTGGAAGGATGCGCTGGTCTCACCCTTGTTGAAGAAACCTTCGCTAGATCCCTCCTGCTACGGGAACTATCGACCTATCTCTCTGTTGCCTTTCCCGGTTAAGATAGTAGAGCGCCTGGTTAGTCAGGAGCTCTCGGGTTTCCTGGAGGGCAACTACAAGCTGGAGGATAATCAGTTTGGCTTCCGTCCCGGGCATGGGACCGGGCATGCGTCATTTCTGAGTTAGAAGAGGGGTCTTGTGTATCAGAGATGTAGTTTTATGTCATTTCTGAGTTAGAAGAGGGGTCTTGTGTATCAGAGACATAGTTTTACATCATTTCAGAGTTGGGGCAGGGGTCTTGTGTATCAGAGACAAAGTTTTATGTCATTTCTGAGTTGGAAAAGAGATTTTGTGTATCATAGACATAGTTTTACATCATTTCTGAGTTAGAAGAGGGGACTTGTGTATCAAATACATAGTTTTACGTCATTTCTGAGTTGAAAGAGAGGTCTTGTGTATTAGTGACATAGTTTTACGTAATTTCTGAGTTAAAAGATGGGTCTAGTGTTGTAAAGACATAGTTTTACGTCATTTCTGAGTTAGAAGAGGGCTCTTGTGTATTAAAGACATAGTTTTGCGTCTTTTCTGTGTTCGAAAAGGGGTCTTCTGTATCAAAGAAATAGTTTAAGTAATTTCTGAGTTGGAAGAGGGGTCTTTTGTATCAGAGACATAGTTTTACGTCATTTCTGAGTTGGAAGAGAGGTCTTGTGTATCAGAGACATAGATTTGCGTCATTTTTTAGTTAGAAGAGAGGTCTTGTGTATCAGAGACGTAGTTTTATGTCATTTCTGAGTTGGAAGTGAGGTGTTGTGTATTATAGACATAGTTTTACGTCATTTCTGAGTTAACAGATGGGTCTAGTGTATTAAAGACATAGTTTTACGTAATTTCTGAGTTAGAAGAGAGCTCTTGTGTATTATTGACATAGTTCTGCATCATTTCTGAGTTAGAAGAGGGGTCTTGTGTATCAAAGACATAGTTTTACGGCATTTCTGAGTTAGAAGAGGGGTCTTGTGCATCAGAGACATAGTTTTACGTAATTTCTGAGTTGAAAGAGAGATCTTGTGTATCAGAGACATACTTTTGCGTCATTTCTGAGTTAAAAGATGGGTCTAGTTCATTAAAGACATCGTTTTAAGTAATTTCTGAGTTAGAAGAGGGCTCTTGTGTATTAAAGACATCGTTTTACATCATTTCTGAGTTAGAAGAGGGGTCTTGTGTGTCAGAGATGTAGTTTTATGTCATTTCTGAGTTAGAAGAGGGGTCTTGTGTATTAAAGACACAGTTTTGCGTCATTTCTGAGTTGGAAGAGGGGTCTTGTGTATCAGAGACGTAGTTTTATTTCATTTCCGAGTTATCAGAGGGGTCTTGTGTATCAGAGACATAGGTTTACGTCATTTCCGAGTTGTCAGAGGGGTCTTGTGTATCAGAGACTTTGTTTTACGTCATTTCTGATTTGGAAGATGGGTCTTGTGTATCAGAGAAGTAGTTTTATGTCATTTCTGAGTTGGAAAAGAGATCTTGTGTATCATAGACATAGTTTTACGTAATTTCTGAGTTAGAAGAGGTGTCTTGTGTATCAAAGACATAGTTTTACGTCATTTCTGAGTTAGATGAGGGGTCTTGTATATCAAAGATACAGTTTTGCGTCATTTCTGAGTTAGAAGAGGGGACTTGTGTATCAAAGACATAGTTTTACGTCATTTCTGAGTTGGAAGAGAGATCTTGTGTATCATAGACATAGTTTTACATCATTTCTGAGTTAGAAGAGGAGTCTTGTGTATCAAAGACATAGTTTTATGTCATTTCTGAGTTGGAAGAGATATTTTGTGTATCATAGACATAGTTTTACATCATTTCTGAGTTAGAAGAGGAGTCTTGTGTATCAAAGACATAGTTTTACGTCATTCCTGAGTTAGAAGAGGGGTCTTGTGTATCAGAGACGCAGTTTTTTGTCATTTCTGAGTTTGAAGGGGGTCTTTTGTATCAGAGACGTTTTATTATATCATTTCTGAGGTAGAAGAGGAGTCTTGTGCATCAAAGACATAGTTTTACGTCATTTCTGAGTTAAAAGATGGTTCTAGTGTAGTAAAGACATAGTTTGACGTCATTTCTGAGTTAGAAGAGGGCTCTTGTGTATTAAAGACATAGTTTACGTCATTTGTGAGTTGGAAGAGGGGTCTTGTGTATCAAAGACGCAGTTTTTTGTCATTTCTGAGTTTGAAGGGGGTCTTTTGTATCAGAGACGTTTTATTATATCATTTCTGAGGTAGAAGAGGAGTCTTGTGCATCAAAGACATAGTTTTACGTCATTTCTCAGTTGGAAAAGGGGTCTTGTGTATCAGAGACGTAGTTTTATGTCATTTCTGAGTTGGAAGAGATGTCTTGTGTATTAGAGACATAGTTTTACGTCAATTCTGAGTTAAAAGATGGTCTAGTGTAGTAAAGACAGAGTTTTACGTCATTTCTGAGTTAGAAGAGGGCTCTTGTGTATTAAAGACATAGTTTTGCGTAATTTCTAAATTAGAAGAGGGGTCTTGTGTATCAAAGACATAGTTTTACGTCATTTCTGAGTTGGAAGAGGGGTCGCGTGTATCAGAGAAGTAGTTTTATGTCATTTCTGAGTTGACAGAGGGGTCTTGTGTATTAGAGACATAGTTTTACATCATTTCTGAGTTGGAAGAGGAGTCTTGTTTATCAGAGACGTAGTTTTACATAATTTCTGAGTTGGAAGAAATGTCTTGTGTATTAGAGATGCAGTTTTGCGTCATTTCTGAGTTAGAAGAGGGGTCTTGTGTATCAGAGATGTAGTTTTATGTCATTTCTGAGTTAGAAGAGGGGTCTTGTGTATCAGAGAAGTCGTTTTATGTCATTTCTGAGTTGGAAGAGATATCTTGTGTATCATAGACATAGTTTTAAATCATTTCTGAGTTAGAAGAGGAGTCTTGTGTATCAAAGACATCGTTTTACGTCATTCCTGAGTTAGAAGAGGGGTCTTGTGTATCAAAGACATAGTTTTGCGTCATTTCTGAGTTGGAAGAGGGGTCATGTGTATCAGAGACGTATTTGGATGTCATTTCTGAGTTGGAAGAAAGGTCTTGTGTATTAGTGACATAGTTTTACGTAATTTCTGAGTTAAAAGATGGGTCTAGTGTTGTAAAGACATAGTTTTACGTCATTTCTGAGTTAGAAGAGGGCTCTTGTGTATTAAAGACATAGTTTTGCGTCTTTTCTGTGTTCGAAAAGGGGTCTTCTGTATCAAAGAAATAGTTTAAGTAATTTCTGAGTTGGAAGAGGGGTCTTTTGTATCAGAGACATAGTTTTACGTCATTTCTGAGTTGGAAGAGAGGTCTTGTGTATCAGAGACATAGATTTGCTTCATTTTTTAGTTAGAAGAGAGGTCTTGTGTATCAGAGACGTAGTTTTATGTCATTTCTGAGTTGGAAGAGAGGTGTTGTGTATTATAGACATAGTTTTACGTCATTTCTGAGTTAACAGATGGGTCTAGTGTATTAAAGACATAGTTTTACGTAATTTCTGAGTTAGAAGAGAGCTCTTGTGTATTATTGACATAGTTCTGCATCATTTCTGAGTTAGAAGAGGGGTCTTGTGTATCAAAGACATAGTTTTACGGCATTTCTGAGTTAGAAGAGGGGTCTTGTGCATCAGAGACATAGTTTTACGTAATTTCTGAGTTGAAAGAGAGATCTTTTGTATCAGAGACATACTTTTACGTCATTTCTGAGTTAAAAGATGGGTCTAGTTTATTAAAGACATCGTTTTAAGTAATTTCTGAGTTAGAAGAGGGCTCTTGTGTATTAAAGACATAGTTTTACATCATTTCTGAGTTAGAAGAGGGGTCTTGTGTGTCAGAGATGTAGTTTTATGTCATTTCTGAGTTAGAAGAGGGGTCTTGTGTATTAAAGACACAGTTTTGCGTCATTTCTGAGTTGGAAGAGGGGTCTTGTGTATCAGAGACGTAGTTTTATTTCATTTCCGAGTTATCAGAGGGGTCTTGTGTATCAGAGACATAGGTTTACGTCATTTCCGAGTTGTCAGAGGGGTCTTGTGTATCAGAGACGTTGTTTTACATCATTTCTGATTTGGAAGATGGGTCTTGTGTATCAGAGAAGTAGTTTTATGTCATTTCTGAGTTGGAAAAGAGATCTTGTGTATCATAGACATAGTTTTACGTAATTACTGAGTTAGAAGAGGTGTCTTGTGTATCAAAGACATAGTTTTACGTCATTTCTGAGTTAGATGAGGGGTCTTGTATATCAAAGATACAGTTTTGCGTCATTTCTGAGTTAGAAGAGGGGACTTGTGTATCAAAGACATAGTTTTACGTCATTTCTGAGTTGGGAGAGAGATCTTGTGTATCATAGACATAGTTTTACATCATTTCTGAGTTAGAAGAGGAGTCTTGTGTATCAAAGACATAGTTTTATGTCATTTCTGAGTTGGAAGAGATATTTTGTGTATCATAGACATAGTTTTACATCATTTCTGAGTTAGAAGAGGAGTCTTGTGTATCAAAGACATAGTTTTACGTCATTCCTGAGTTAGAAGAGGGGTCTTGTGTATCAAAGACATAGTTTTACGTCATTTCTGAGTTGGAAGAGGGATCATGTGTATCAGAGACGTATTTTGATGTCATTTCTGAGTTGGAAGAAAGGGCTTGTGTATTAGAGATATAGTTTTACGTCATTTCTGAGTTAAAAGATGGTTCTAGTGTAGTAAAGACATAGTTTGACGTCATTTCTGAGTTAGAAGAGGGCTCTTGTGTATTAAAGACATAGTTTACGTCATTTGTGAGTTGGAAGAGGGGTCTTGTGTATCAGAGATGCAGTTTTTTGTCATTTCTGAGTTTGAAGGGGGTCTTTTGTATCAGAGACGTTTTATTATATCAATTCTGAGGTAGAAGAGGAGTCTTGTGCATCAAAGACATAGTTTTACGTCATTTCTCAGTTGGAAAAGGGGTCTTGTGTATCAGAGATGTAGTTTTATGTCATTTCTGAGTTGGAAGAGATGTCTTGTGTATTAGAGACATAGTTTTACGTCAATTCTGAGTTAAAAGATGGTCTAGTGTAGTAAAGACAGAGTTTTACGTCATTTCTGAGTTAGAAGAGGGCTCTTGTGTATTAAAGACATAGTTTTGCGTAATTTCTGAGTTAGAAGAGGGGTCTTGTGTATCAAAGACATAGTTTTACGTCATTTCTGAGTTGGAAGAGGGGTCGCGTGTATCAGAGAAGTAGTTTTATGTCATTTCTGAGTTGACAGAGGGGTCTTGTGTATTAGAGACATAGTTTTACATCATTTCTGAGTTGGAAGAGGAGTCTTGTTTATCAGAGACGTAGTTTTACATAATTTCTGAGTTGGAAGAAATGTCTTGTGTATTAGAGATGCAGTTTTGCGTCATTTCTGAGTTAGAAGAGGGGTCTTGTGTATCAGAGATGTAGTTTTATGTCATTTCTGAGTTAGAAGAGGGGTCTTGTGTATCAGAGAAGTAGTTTTATGTCATTTCTGAGTTGGAAGAGATATCTTGTGTATCATAGATATAGTTTTACATCATTTCTGAGTTAGAAGAGGAGTCTTGTGTATCAAAGACATCGTTTTACGTCATTCCTGAGTTAGAAGAGGGGTCTTGTGTATCAAAGACATAGTTTTGCGTCATTTCTGAGTTGGAAGAGGGGTCATGTGTATCAGAGACGTATTTTGATGTCATTTCTGAGTTGGAAGAAAGGTCTTGTGTATTAGAGACATAGTTTTACGTCATTTCTGAGTTAAAAGATGGGTCTAGAGTAGTAAAGACATAGTTTTACGTCATTTCTGAGTTAGAAGAGGGCTCTTGTGTATTAAAGACATAGTTTTGTGTTATTTCTGAGTTAGAAAAGTGGTCTTCTGTATCAAAGAAATAGTTTTACGTCATTTCTGAGTTGGAAGAGGGGTCTTGTGTAACACAGACGTAGTTTTACATCATTTCTGAGATGGAAGAGAGGTCTTGTGTATCAGAGACATAGTTTTGCGTCATGTCTGAGTTGGAAGAGGGGTCTTGTGTATCAGAGACGTAGTTTTACATCATTTCTGAGTTGGAAGAGAGGTCTTGTGTATTAGAGATGTAGTTTTGCGTCCTTTCTGAGTTAGAAGAGGGGTCTTGTGTATCAGAGACGTAGTTTTACATCATTTCTGAGTTGGAAGAGAGGTCTTGTGTATTAGAGACATAGTTTTACGTCATTTCTGAGTTGGAAGAGGGGTCTTGTGTATCAGAGACGTAGTTTTACATCATTTCTGAGTTGGAAGAGAGGTCTTGTGTATTAGAGATGTAGTTTTGCATCATTTCTGAGTTAGAAGAGGGGTCTTGTGTGTCAGAGATGTAGTTTTATGTCATTTCTGAGTTAGAAGAGGGGTCTTGTGTATTAAAGACACAGTTTTGCGTCATTTCTGAGTTGGAAGAGGGGTCTTGTATATCAGAGACGTAGT
Organism: Triturus cristatus; assembly: GCF_964204655.1. Classification (NCBI taxonomy): domain Eukaryota; kingdom Metazoa; phylum Chordata; class Amphibia; order Caudata; family Salamandridae; genus Triturus; species Triturus cristatus. Next base: position 1,940,997,747 of record NC_140589.1, read on the forward strand.
TTTATTTCATTTCCGAGTTGTCAGAGGGGTCTTGTGTATCAGAGACATAGGTTTACGTCATTTCTGAGTTGGAAGAGGGGTCTTGTGTATCAGAGACATACTTTTACGTCATTTCTGAGTTAAAAGATGGATCTAGTTTATTAAAGACATAGTTTTAAGTAATTTCTGAGTTAGAAGAGGGCTCTTGTGTATTAAAGACATAGTTTTACATCATTTCATAGTTAGAAGAGGGGTCTTGTGTGTCAGAGATGTAGTTTTATGTCATTTCTGTGTTAGAAGAGGGGTCTTGTGTATTAAAGACACAGTTTTGCGTCATTTCTGAGTTGGAAGAGGAGTCTTGTGTATCAGAGACGTAGTTTTATTTCATTTCCGAGTTGTCAGAGGGGTCTTGTGTATCAGAGACATAGGTTTACCTCATTTCCGAGTTGTCAGTGGGGTCTTGTGTATCAGAGACGTTGTTTTACGTCATTTCTGAGTTGGAAGATGAGTCTTGTGTATCAGAGAAGTAGTTTTATGTCATTTCTGAGTTGGAAAAGAGATCTTGTGTATTATAGACATAGTTTTACGTAATTTCTGAGTTAGAAGAGGTGTCTTGTGTATCAAAGACATAGTTTTACGTCATTTTTGAGTTAGATGAGGGGTCTTGTATATCAAAGATACAGTTTTGCGTCATTTCTGAGTTAGCAGAGGGGACTTGTGTATCAAAGACATAGTTTTACGTTATTTCTGAGTTGGAAGAGAGATCTTGTGTATCATAGACATAGTTTTAATCATTGGGAACTATATACCTGTTTCGTCGATTTCAAGGCGGCCTTTGACCCTGTTAATAGGAATTTACTATGGGCCAAACTGAAGCAGCAGGGCCTTCCGGATTCAATCCTAATGCCGATCATCGACCTGTATAGTAACACCTGGATGCAAGTAAAAATCAACAATGGGCATAGGCTAACCAGGAAGATCCACACCTTTGACGGATTAAAACAAGGCTGTGTGTTGGCTCCCCATCTTTTCAGTTTGTTCATGGCCGACCTAACAGTAAGCCTTGACCTGATCAATGCACACCCTCCCCGGCTGGGCACACTCCGTATAACACACCTATCCTATGCCGACGATGTGGTCCTGCTAAGCCAGACAAGAGTAGGCTTGCAACGCCTTCTACAGGAGCTGACCCGATATACAAAACAGAACATGCTAGAAATAAATAGCACGGAAACAAAAACAATGGTCATAACGCGACCTCACAAACTATCACCAACTTTCCTAATAGATAATGTTAAACTGGAAGCGGTTGGAAGTTACAAGTATCTTGGGATACTGTTGGACAAGCGCCTTAATTTCCAGGTACAATTCACTAGCATGGAAAAGAAGGGCATGGCCCTAATGCACGCCTTCATGAGTCTAGCAACTCAACTCAAAGGTCCTCTGGTTTCGCCTCTGCTAACAATAATGAAAGCTAAACTAATCCCAACTATAGCTTACGGGAGCGTACTGCATCATGGCAAGAGTGCACATCTTTTGGACAAAGTGCAAATGAAAATCTACAAACGTGCCTTTGCGCTACCAACTAACGCATCACCGGCCCAAGTAAGATTGGAATTCGGCCTGAAATCCCAAGTGCTGCTGAGAAAGTATGAGACCATAATATTCTGGTATTATGTCTGGATGAACCAAGAGATCATGCTCTATCGAGCTATGTGGGAAACTATCTCCAAAAATCCAAACTTAAATCACGCCAAGTATTTCAAAACGTCAATGGAGTCAACAAATCTGGCCGGCCTCTGGGAATCTAAGCTCCCAGTACCTTCTTTCAAACAGTTGATCAGGAAGGCAGCCATGAGACACTCATTGCTGGACGACAAAACAGCTTTTAGCCGCCGGTCACATGCCTGGATGACAATCCATTCCTACAAAAAACTAATCCCGGCGCTCTTCTTGGACCTTGCATTTTCGCCTTTTATCAAACGCAAATACCTTAACATAAGGCTGGGCAATCTGCCAACTAACACTGAGCAACCAAAGTGGAAGCCACAAGAAAGTGAAGGGTGCGGGTTATGTGGCGCAGCAAGGCAAGATTTCATCCACCTGATTTGTATATGCCCGGCTCTTATACAAGAACGTCGGAATTGGTTGAAAAACAAATTCAAGGAGTATGGAACACGTACATGTCGGTCCGCTGTCATACAAACCCTATGTACAGCAGACCCACAATTCATTTGCAGGACAATTAAATTCATTGAACACTTTGAAAAAAAGCAAAAAACATTAGCAAATTGCTGAACTTCGAATATGTTTCTTCTGCAGCAGAAACACAACTGCTTTTATCTTTATTTTTTTATTAGCTTTTATTATATGCACGGTAGTGTAAATTTCGTGTGTTTTAACATATCGTCATATTTATATTTTGTAATGGTTTTTTATTAACTATACAATAAAGCATTTACTTACTTACATAGACTTAGTTTTACATCATTTCTGAGTTAGAAGAGGAGTCTTGTGTATCAAAGACATAGTTTTATGTCATTTCTGAGTTGGAAGAGATATCTTGTGTAGCATAGACATAGTTTTACATCATTTCTGAGTTAGAAGAGGAGTCTTGTGTATCAAAGACATAGTTTTACGTAATTCCTGAGTTAGAAGAGGGGTCTTGTGTGTCAAAGACATAGTTTTGCGTCATTTCTGAGTTGGAAGAGGGGTCATGTGTATCAGAGACGTATTTTGATGTCATTTCTGAGTTGGAAGAAAGGTCTTGTGTATTAGAGACATAGTTTTACGTCATTTCTGAGGTAAAAGATGGTTCTAGTGTAGTAAAGACATAGTTTGACATCATTTCTGAGTTAGAAGAGGGCTCTTGTGTATTAAAGACATAGTTTACGTCATTTGTGAGTTGGAAGAGGGGTCTTGTGTATCAGAGACGCAGTTTTTTGTCATTTCTGAGTTTGAAGGGGGTCTTTTGTATCAGAGACGTTTTATTATATCATTTCTGAGGTAGAAGAGGAGTCTTGTGTATCAAAGACATAGTTTTGCGTCATTTCTCAGTTGGAAAAGGGGTCTTGTGTATCAGAGATGTAGTTTTATGTCATTTCTGAGTTGGAAGATATGTCTTGTGTATTAGAGACATAGCTTTACGTCAATTCTGATTTAAAAGATGGTCTAGTGTAGTAAAGACATAGTTTTACGTCATTTCTGAGTTAGAAGAGGGCTCTTGTGTATTAAAGACATAGTTTTGCGTAATTTCTGAGTTAGAAGAGGGGTCTTGTGTATCAAAGACATAGTTTTACGTCATTTCTGAGTTGGAAGAGGGGTCATGTGTATCAGAGACGTATTTTGATGTCATTTCTGAGTTGGAAGAAAGGTCTTGTGTATTATAGACATAGTTTTACGTCATTTCTGAGTTAACAGATGGGTCTAGTGTATTAAAGACATAGTTTTACGTAATTTCTGAGTTAGAAGAGAGCTCTTGTGTATTATTGACATAGTTCTGCATCATTTCTGAGTTAGAAGAGGGGTCTTGTGTATCAAAGACATAGTTTTACGGCATTTCTGAGTTAGAAGAGGGGTCTTGTGCATCAGAGACATAGTTTTACGTAATTTCTGAGTTGAAAGAGAGATCTTGTGTATCAGAGACATACTTTTACGTCATTTCTGAGTTAAAAGATGGGTCTAGTTTATTAAAGACATCGTTTTAAGTAATTTCTGAGTTAGAAGAGGGCTCTTGTGTATTAAAGACATAGTTTTACATCATTTCTGAGTTAGAAGAGGGGTCTTGTGTGTCAGAGATGTAGTTTTATGTCATTTCTGAGTTAGAAGAGGGGTCTTGTGTACTAAAGACACAGTATTGCGTCATTTCTGAGTTGGAAGAGGGGTCTTGTGTATCAGAGACGTAGTTTTATTTCATTTCCGAGTTATCAGAGGGGTCTTGTGTATCAGAGACATAGGTTTACGTCATTTCCGAGTTGTCAGAGGGGTCTTGTGTATCAGAGACGTTGTTTTACGTCATTTCTGATTTGGAAGATGGGTCTTGTGTATCAGAGAAGTAGTTTTATGTCATTTCTGAGTTGGAAAAGAGATCTTGTGTATCATAGACATAGTTTTACGTAATTTCTGAGTTAGAAGAGGTGTCTTGTGTATCAAAGACATAGTTTTACGTCATTTCTGAGTTAGATGAGGGGTCTTGTATATCAAAGATACAGTTTTGCGTCATTTCTGAGTTAGAAGAGGGGACTTGTGTATCAAAGACATAGTTTTACGTCATTTCTGAGTTGGAAGAGAGATCTTGTGTATCATAGACATAGTTTTACATCATTTCTGAGTTAGAAGAGGAGTCTTGTGTATCAAAGACATAGTTTTATGTCATTTCTGAGTTGGAAGAGATATTTTGTGTATCATAGACATAGTTTTACATCATTTCTGAGTTAGAAGAGGAGTCTTGTGTATCAAAGACATAGTTTTACGTCATTCCTGAGTTAGAAGAGGGGTCTTGTGTATCAAAGACATAGTTTTACGTCATTTCTGAGTTGGAAGAGGGATCATGTGTATCAGAGACGTATTTTGATGTCATTTCTGAGTTGGAAGAAAGGGCTTGTGTATTAGAGATATTGTTTTACGTCATTTCTGAGTTAAAAGATGGTTCTAGTGTAGTAAAGACATAGTTTGACGTCATTTCTGAGTTAGAAGAGGGCTCTTGTGTATTAAAGACATAGTTTACGTCATTTGTGAGTTGGAAGAGGGGTCTTGTGTATCAGAGACGCAGTTTTTTGTCATTTCTGAGTTTGAAGGGGGTCTTTTGTATCAGAGACGTTTTATTATATCATTTCTGAGGTAGAAGAGGAGTCTTGTGCATCAAAGACATAGTTTTACGTCATTTCTCAGTTGGAAAAGGGGTCTTGTGTATCAGAGACGTAGTTTAATGTCATTTCTGAGTTGGAAGAGATGTCTTGTGTATTAGAGACATAGTTTTACGTCAATTCTGAGTTAAAAGATGGTCTAGTGTAGTAAAGACAGAGTTTTACGTCATTTCTGAGTTAGAAGAGGGCTCTTGTGTATTAAAGACATAGTTTTGCGTAATTTCTGAGTTAGAAGAGGGGTCTTGTGTATCAAAGAAATAGTTTTACGTCATTTCTGAGTTGGAAGAGGGGTCGCGTGTATCAGAGAAGTAGTTTTATGTCATTTCTGAGTTGACAGAGGGGTCTTGTGTATTAGAGACATAGTTTTACATCATTTCTGAGTTGGAAGAGGAGTCTTGTTTATCAGAGACGTAGTTTTACATAATTTCTGAGTTGGAAGAAATGTCTTGTGTATTAGAGATACAGTTTTGCGTCATTTCTGAGTTAGAAGAGGGGACTTGTGTATCAAAGACATAGTTTTACGTTATTTCTGAGTTGGAAGAGAGATCTTGTGTATCATAGACATAGTTTTAATCATTGGGAACTATATACCTGTTTCGTCGATTTCAAGGCGGCCTTTGACCGTGTTAATAGGAATTTACTATGGGCCAAACTGAAGCAGCAGGGCCTTCCGGATTCAATCCTAATGCCGATCATCGACCTGTATAGTAACACCTGGATGCAAGTAAAAATCAACAATGGGCATAGGCTAACCAGGAAGATCCACACCTTTGACGGATTAAAACAAGGCTGTGTGTTGGCTCCCCATCTTTTCAGTTTGTTCATGGCCGACCTAACAGTAAGCCTTGACCTGATCAATGCACACCCTCCCCGGCTGGGCACACTCCGTATAACACACCTATCCTATGCCGGCGATGTGGTCCTGCTAAGCCAGACAAGAGTAGGCTTGCAACGCCTTCTACAGGAGCTGACCCGATATACAAAACAGAACATGCTAGAAATAAATAGCACGGAAACAAAAACAATGGTCATAACGCGACCTCACAAACTATCACCAACTTTCCTAATAGATAATGTTAAACTGGAAGCGGTTGGAAGTTACAAGTATCTTGGGATACTGTTGGACAAGCGCCTTAATTTCCAGGTACAATTCACTAGCATGGAAAAGAAGGGCATGGCCCTAATGCACGCCTTCATGAGTCTAGCAACTCAACTCAAAGGTCCTCTGGTTTCGCCTCTGCTAACAATAATGAAAGCTAAACTAATCCCAACTATAGCTTACGGGAGCGTACTGCATCATGGCAAGAGTGCACATCTTTTGGACAAAGTGCAAATGAAAATCTACAAACGTGCCTTTGCGCTACCAACTAACGCATCACCGGCCCAAGTAAGATTGGAATTCGGCCTGAAATCCCAAGTGCTGCTGAGAAAGTATGAGACCATAATATTCTGGTATTATGTCTGGATGAACCAAGAGATCATGCTCTATCGAGCTATGTGGGAAACTATCTCCAAAAATCCAAACTTAAATCACGCCAAGTATTTCAAAACGTCAATGGAGTCAACAAATCTGGCCGGCCTCTGGGAATCTAAGCTCCCAGTACCTTCTTTCAAACAGTTGATCAGGAAGGCAGCCATGAGACACTCATTGCTGGACGACAAAACAGCTTTTAGCCGCCGGTCACATGCCTGGATGACAATCCATTCCTACAAAAAACTAATCCAGGCGCTCTTCTTGGACCTTGCATTTTCACCTTTTATCAAACGCAAATACCTTAACATAAGGCTGGGCAATCTGCCAACTAACACTGAGCAACCAAAGTGGAAGTCACAAGAAAGTGAAGGGTGCGGGTTATGTGGCGCAGCAAGGCAAGATTTCATCCACCTGATTTGTATATGCCCGGCTCTTATACAAGAACGTCGGAATTGGTTGAAAAACAAATTCAAGGAGTATGGAACACGTACATGTCGGTCCGCTGTCATACAAACCCTATGTACAGCAGACCCACAATTCATTTGCAGGACAATTAAATTCATTGAACACTTTGAAAAAAAGCAAAAAACATTAGCAAATTGCTGAACTTCGAATATGTTTCTTCTGCAGCAGAAACACAACTGCTTTTATCTTTATTTTTTTATTAGCTTTTATTATATGCACGGTAGTGTAAATTTCGTGTGTTTTAGCATATCGTCATATTTATATTTTGTAATGGTTTTTTATTAACTATACAATAAAGCATTTACTTACTTACATAGACTTAGTTTTACATCATTTCTGAGTTAGAAGAGGAGTCTTGTGTATCAAAGACATAGTTTTATGTCATTTCTGAGTTGGAAGAGATATCTTGTGTAGCATAGACATAGTTTTACATCATTTCTGAGTTAGAAGAGGAGTCTTGTGTATCAAAGACATAGTTTTACGTAATTCCTGAGTTAGAAGAGGGGTCTTGTGTGTCAAAGACATAGTTTTGCGTCATTTCTGAGTTGGAAGAGGGGTCATGTGTATCAGAGACGTATTTTGATGTCATTTCTGAGTTGGAAGAAAGGTCTTGTGTATTAGAGACATAGTTTTACGTCATTTCTGAGGTAAAAGATGGTTCTAGTGTAGTAAAGACATAGTTTGACATCATTTCTGAGTTAGAAGAGGGCTCTTGTGTATTAAAGACATAGTTTACGTCATTTGTGAGTTGGAAGAGGGGTCTTGTGTATCAGAGACGCAGTTTTTTGTCATTTCTGAGTTTGAAGGGGGTCTTTTGTATCAGAGACGTTTTATTATATCATTTCTGAGGTAGAAGAGGAGTCTTGTGTATCAAAGACATAGTTTTGCGTCATTTCTCAGTTGGAAAAGGGGTCTTGTGTATCAGAGATGTAGTTTTATGTCATTTCTGAGTTGGAAGATATGTCTTGTGTATTAGAGACATAGTTTTACGTCAATTCTGATTTAAAAGATGGTCTAGTGTAGTAAAGACATAGTTTTATGTCATTTCTGAGTTAGAAGAGGGCTCTTGTGTATTAAAGACATAGTTTTGCGTAATTTCTGAGTTAGAAGAGGGGTCTTGTGTATCAAAGACATAGTTTTACGTCATTTCTGAGTTGGAAGAGGGGTCATGTGTATCAGAGACGTATTTTGATGTCATTTCTGAGTTGGAAGAAAGGTCTTGTGTATTATAGACATAGTTTTACGTCATTTCTGAGTTAACAGATAGGTCTAGTGTATTAAAGACATAGTTTTACGTAATTTCTGAGTTAGAAGAGAGCTCTTGTGTATTATTGACATAGTTCTGCATCATTTCTGAGTTAGAAGAGGGGTCTTGTGTATCAAAGACATAGTTTTACGGCATTTCTGAGTTAGAAGAGGGGTCTTGTGCATCAGAGACATAGTTTTACGTAATTTCTGAGTTGAAAGAGAGATCTTGTGTATCAGAGACATACTTTTACGTCATTTCTGAGTTAAAAGATGGGTCTAGTTTATTAAAGACATCGTTTTAAGTAATTTCTGAGTTAGAAGAGGGCTCTTGTGTATTAAAGACATAGTTTTACATCATTTCTGAGTTAGAAGAGGGGTCTTGTGTGTCAGAGATGTAGTTTTATGTCATTTCTGAGTTAGAAGAGGGGTCTTGTGTACTAAAGACACAGTTTTGCGTCATTTCTGAGTTGGAAGAGGGGTCTTGTGTATCAGAGACGTAGTTTTATTTCATTTCCGAGTTATCAGAGGGGTCTTGTGTATCAGAGACATAGGTTTACGTCATTTCCGAGTTGTCAGAGGGGTCTTGTGTATCAGAGACGTTGTTTTACGTCATTTCTGATTTGGAAGATGGGTCTTGTGTATCAGAGAAGTAGTTTTATGTCATTTCTGAGTTGGAAAAGAGATCTTGTGTATCATAGACATAGTTTTACGTAATTTCTGAGTTAGAAGAGGTGTCTTGTGTATCAAAGACATAGTTTTACGTCATTTCTGAGTTAGATGAGGGGTCTTGTATATCAAAGATACAGTTTTGCGTCATTTCTGAGTTAGAAGAGGGGACTTGTGTATCAAAGACATAGTTTTACGTCATTTCTGAGTTGGAAGAGAGATCTTGTGTATCATAGACATAGTTTTACATCATTTCTGAGTTAGAAGAGGAGTCTTGTGTATCAAAGACATAGTTTTATGTCATTTCTGAGTTGGAAGAGATATTTTGTGTATCATAGACATAGTTTTACATCATTTCTGAGTTAGAAGAGGAGTCTTGTGTATCAAAGACATAGTTTTACGTCATTCCTGAGTTAGAAGAGGGGTCTTGTGTATCAAAGACATAGTTTTACGTCATTTCTGAGTTGGAAGAGGGATCATGTGTATCAGAGACGTATTTTGATGTCATTTCTGAGTTGGAAGAAAGGGCTTGTGTATTAGAGATATTGTTTTACGTCATTTCTGAGTTAAAAGATGGTTCTAGTGTAGTAAAGACATAGTTTGACGTCATTTCTGAGTTAGAAGAGGGCTCTTGTGTATTAAAGACATAGTTTACGTCATTTGTGAGTCGGAAGAGGGGTCTTGTGTATCAGAGACGCAGTTTTTTGTCATTTCTGAGTTTGAAGGGGGTCTTTTGTATCAGAGACGTTTTATTATATCATTTCTGAGGTAGAAGAGGAGTCTTGTGCATCAAAGACATAGTTTTACGTCATTTCTCAGTTGGAAAAGGGGTCTTGTGTATCAGAGACGTAGTTTAATGTCATTTCTGAGTTGGAAGAGATGTCTTGTGTATTAGAGACATAGTTTTACGTCAATTCTGAGTTAAAAGATGGTCTAGTGTAGTAAAGACAGAGTTTTACGTCATTTCTGAGTTAGAAGAGGGCTCTTGTGTATTAAAGACATAGTTTTGCGTAATTTCTGAGTTAGAAGAGGGGTCTTGTGTATCAAAGACATAGTTTTACGTCATTTCTGAGTTGGAAGAGGGGTCGCGTGTATCAGAGAAGTAGTTTTATGTCATTTCTGAGTTGAGAGAGGGGTCTTGTGTATTAGAGACATAGTTTTACATCATTTCTGAGTTGGAAGAGGAGTCTTGTTTATCAGAGACGTAGTTTTACATAATTTCTGAGTTGGAAGAAATGTCTTGTGTATTAGAGATGCAGTTTTGCGTCATTTCTGAGTTAGAAGAGGGGTCTTGTGTATCAGAGATGTAGTTTTATGTCATTTCTGAGTTAGAAGAGGGGTCTTGTGTATCAGAGAAGTAGTTTTATGTCATTTCTGAGTTGGAAGAGATATCTTGTGTATCATAGACATAGTTTTACATCATTTCTGAGTTAGAAGAGGAGTCTTGTGTATCAAAGACATCGTTTTACGTCATTCCTGAGTTAGAAGAGGGGTCTTGTGTATCAAAGACATAGTTTTGCGTCATTTCTGAGTTGGAAGAGGGGTCATGTGTATCAGAGACGTATTTTGATGTCATTTCTGAGTTGGAAGAAAGGTCTTGTGTATTAGAGACATAGTTTTACGTCATTTCTGAGTTAAAAGATGGGTCTAGAGTAGTAAAGACATAGTTTTACGTCATTTCTGAGTTAGAAGAGGGCTCTTGTGTATTAAAGACATAGTTTTGTGTTATTTCTGAGTTAGAAAAGTGGTCTTCTGTATCAAAGAAATAGTTTTACGTCATTTCTGAGTTGGAAGAGGGGTCTTGTGTAACACAGACGTAGTTTTACATCATTTCTGAGATGGAAGAGAGGTCTTGTGTATCAGAGACATAGTTTTGCGTCATTTCTGAGTTGGAAGAGGGGTCTTGTGTATCAGAGACGTAGTTTTACATCATTTCTGAGTTGGAAGAGAGGTCTTGTGTATTAGAGATGTAGTTTTGCGTCCTTTCTGAGTTAGAAGAGGGGTCTTGTGTATCAGAGACGTAGTTTTACATCATTTCTGAGTTGGAAGAGAGGTCTTGTGTATTAGAGACATAGTTTTACGTCATTTCTGAGTTGGAAGAGGGGTCTTGTGTATCAGAGACGTAGTTTTACATCATTTCTGAGTTGGAAGAGAGGTCTTGTGTATTAGAGATGTAGTTTTGCATCATTTCTGAGTTAGAAGAGGGGTCTTGTGTGTCAGAGATGTAGTTTTATGTCATTTCTGAGTTAGAAGAGGGGTCTTGTGTATTAAAGACACAGTTTTGCGTCATTTCTGAGTTGGAAGAGGGGTCTTGTATATCAGAGACGTAGTTTTATTTCATTTCCGAGTTGTCAGAGGGGTCTTGTGTATCAGAGACATAGGTTTACGTCATTTCTGAGTTGGAAGAGGGGTCTTGTGTATCAGAGACATACTTTTACGTCATTTCTGAGTTAAAAGATGGGTCTAGTTTATTAAAGACATAGTTTTAAGTAATTTCTGAGTTAGAAGAGGGCTCTTGTGTATTAAAGACATAGTTTTACATCATTTCATAGTTAGAAGAGGGGTCTTGTGTGTCAGAGATGTAGTTTTATGTCATTTCTGAGTTAGAAGAGGGGTCTTGTGTATTAAAGACACAGTTTTGCGTCATTTCTGAGTTGGAAGAGGGGTCTTGTGTATCAGAGACGTAGTTTTATTTCATTTCTGAGTTGGAAGAGATATCTTGTGTATCATAGACATAGTTTTACATCATTTCTGAGTTAGAAGAGGAGTCTTGTGTATCAAAGACATCGTTTTACGTCATTCCTGAGTTAGAAGAGGGGTCTTGTGTATCAAAGATATAGTTTTGCGTCATTTCTGAGTTGGAAGAGGGGTCATGTGTATCAGAGACGTATTTTGATGTCATTTCTGAGATGGAAGAAAGGTCTTGTGTATTAGAGACATAGTTTTACGTCATTTCTGAGTTAAAAGATGGGTCTAGAGTAGTAAAGACATAGTTTTACGTCATTTCTGAGTTAGAAGAGGGCTCTTGTGTATTAAAGACATAGTTTTGTGTTATTTCTGAGTTAGAAAAGTGGTCTTCTGTATCAAAGAAATAGTTTTACGTCATTTCTGAGTTGGAAGAGGGGTCTTGTGTAACACAGACGTAGTTTTACATCATTTCTGAGATGGAAGAGAGGTCTTGTGTATCAGAGACATAGTTTTGCGTCATTTCTGAGTTGGAAGAGGGGTCTTGTGTATCAGAGACGTAGTTTTACATCATTTCTGAGTTGGAAGAGAGGTCTTGTGTATTAGAGATGTAGTTTTGCGTCCTTTCTGAGTTAGAAGAGGGGTCTTGTGTATCAGAGACGTAGTTTTACATCATTTCTGAGTTGGAAGAGAGGTCTTGTGTATTAGAGACATAGTTTTACGTCATTTCTGAGTTGGAAGAGGGGTCTTGTGTATCAGAGACGTAGTTTTACATCATTTCTGAGTTGGAAGAGAGGTCTTGTGTATTAGAGATGTAGTTTTGCATCATTTCTGAGTTAGAAGAGGGGTCTTGTGTGTCAGAGATGTAGTTTTATGTCATTTCTGAGTTAGAAGAGGGGTCTTGTGTATTAAAGACACAGTTTTGCGTCATTTCTGAGTTGGAAGAGGGGTCTTGTATATCAGAGACGTAGTTTTATTTCATTTCCGAGTTGTCAGAGGGGTCTTGTGTATCAGAGACATAGGTTTACGTCATTTCTGAGTTGGAAGAGGGGTCTTGTGTATCAGAGACATACTTTTACGTCATTTCTGAGTTAAAAGATGAGTCTAGTTTATTAAAGACATAGTTTTAAGTAATTTCTGAGTTAGAAGAGGGCTCTTGTGTATTAAAGACATAGTTTTACATCATTTCATAGTTAGAAGAGGGGTCTTGTGTGTCAGAGATGTAGTTTTATGTCATTTCTGAGTTAGAAGAGGGGTCTTGTGTATTAAAGACACAGTTTTGCGTCATTTCTGAGTTGGAAGAGGGGTCTTGTGTATCAGAGACGTAGTTTTATTTCATTTCCGAGTTGTCAGAGGGGTCTTGTGTATCAGAGACATAGGTTTACGTCATTTCCGAGTTGTCAGTGGGGTCTTGTGTATCAGAGACGTTGTTTTACGTCATTTCTGAGTTGGAAGATGGGTCTTGTGTATCAGAGAAGTAGTTTTATGTCATTTCTGAGTTGGAAAAGAGATCTTGTGTATCATAGACATAGTTTTACGTAATTTCTGAGTTAGAAGAGGTGTCTTGTGTATCAAAGACATAGTTTTACGTCATTTCTGAGTTAGATGAGGGGTCTTGTATATCAAAGATACAGTTTTGCGTCATTTCTGAGTTAGAAGAGGGGACTTGTGTATCAAAGACATAGTTTTACGTTATTTCTGAGTTGGAAGAGAGATCTTGTGTATCATAGACATAGTTTTAATCATTGGGAACTATATACCTGTTTCGTCGATTTCAAGGCGGCCTTTGACCGTGTTAATAGGAATTTACTATGGGCCAAACTGAAGCAGCAGGGCCTTCCGGATTCAATCCTAATGCCGATCATCGACCTGTATAGTAACACCTGGATGCAAGTAAAAATCAACAATGGGCATAGGCTAACCAGGAAGATCCACACCTTTGACGGATTAAAACAAGGCTGTGTGTTGGCTCCCCATCTTTTCAGTTTGTTCATGGCCGACCTAACAGTAAGCCTTGACCTGATCAATGCACACCCTCCCCGGCTGGGCACACTCCGTATAACACACCTATCCTATGCCGACGATGTGGTCCTGCTAAGCCAGACAAGAGTAGGCTTGCAACGCCTTCTACAGGAGCTGACCCGATATACAAAACAGAACATGCTAGAAATAAATAGCACGGAAACAAAAACAATGGTCATAACGCGACCTCACAAACTATCACCAACTTTCCTAATAGATAATGTTAAACTGGAAGCGGTTGGAAGTTACAAGTATCTTGGGATACTGTTGGACAAGCGCCTTAATTTCCAGGTACAATTCACTAGCATGGAAAAGAAGGGCATGGCCCTAATGCACGCCTTCATGAGTCTAGCAACTCAACTCAAAGGTCCTCTGGTTTCGCCTCTGCTAACAATAATGAAAGCTAAACTAATCCCAACTATAGCTTACGGGAGCGTACTGCATCATGGCAAGAGTGCACATCTTTTGGACAAAGTGCAAATGAAAATCTACAAACGTGCCTTTGCGCTACCAACTAACGCATCACCGGCCCAAGTAAGATTGGAATTCGGCCTGAAATCCCAAGTGCTGCTGAGAAAGTATGAGACCATAATATTCTGGTATTATGTCTGGATGAACCAAGAGATCATGCTCTATCGAGCTATGTGGGAAACTATCTCCAAAAATCCAAACTTAAATCACGCCAAGTATTTCAAAACGTCAATGGAGTCAACAAATCTGGCCGGCCTCTGGGAATCTAAGCTCCCAGTACCTTCTTTCAAACAGTTGATCAGGAAGGCAGCCATGAGACACTCATTGCTGGACGACAAAACAGCTTTTAGCCGCCGGTCACATGCCTGGATGACAATCCATTCCTACAAAAAACTAATCCCGGCGCTCTTCTTGGACCTTGCATTTTCGCCTTTTATCAAACGCAAATACCTTAACATAAGGCTGGGCAATCTGCCAACTAACACTGAGCAACCAAAGTGGAAGCCACAAGAAAGTGAAGGGTGCGGGTTATGTGGCGCAGCAAGGCAAGATTTCATCCACCTGATTTGTATATGCCCGGCTCTTATACAAGAACGTCGGAATTGGTTGAAAAACAAATTCAAGGAGTATGGAACACGTACATGTCGGTCCGCTGTCATACAAACCCTATGTACAGCAGACCCACAATTCATTTGCAGGACAATTAAATTCATTGAACACTTTGAAAAAAAGCAAAAAACATTAGCAAATTGCTGAACTTCGAATATGTTTCTTCTGCAGCAGAAACACAACTGCTTTTATCTTTATTTTTTTATTAGCTTTTATTATATGCACGGTAGTGTAAATTTCGTGTGTTTTAACATATCGTCATATTTATATTTTGTAATGGTTTTTTATTAACTATACAATAAAGCATTTACTTACTTACATAGACTTAGTTTTACATCATTTCTGAGTTAGAAGAGGAGTCTTGTGTATCAAAGACATAGTTTTATGTCATTTCTGAGTTGGAAGAGATATCTTGTGTAGCATAGACATAGTTTTACATCATTTCTGAGTTAGAAGAGGAGTCTTGTGTATCAAAGACATAGTTTTACGTAATTCCTGAGTTAGAAGAGGGGTCTTGTGTGTCAAAGACATAGTTTTGCGTCATTTCTGAGTTGGAAGAGGGGTCATGTGTATCAGAGACGTATTTTGATGTCATTTCTGAGTTGGAAGAAAGGTCTTGTGTATTAGAGACATAGTTTTACGTCATTTCTGAGGTAAAAGATGGTTCTAGTGTAGTAAAGACATAGTTTGACATCATTTCTGAGTTAGAAGAGGGCTCTTGTGTATTAAAGACATAGTTTACGTCATTTGTGAGTTGGAAGAGGGGTCTTGTGTATCAGAGACGCAGTTTTTTGTCATTTCTGAGTTTGAAGGGGGTCTTTTGTATCAGAGACGTTTTATTATATCATTTCTGAGGTAGAAGAGGAGTCTTGTGTATCAAAGACATAGTTTTGCGTCATTTCTCAGTTGGAAAAGGGGTCTTGTGTCTTGGGTCTTGTGTATCAGAGATGTAGTTTTATGTCATTTCTGAGTTGGAAGATATGTCTTGTGTATTAGAGACATAGTTTTACGTCAATTCTGAGTTAAAAGATGGTCTAGTGTAGTAAAGACATAGTTTTACGTCATTTCTGAGTTAGAAGAGGGCTCTTGTGTATTAAAGACATAGTTTTGCGTAATTTCTGAGTTAGAAGAGGGGTCTTGTGTATCAAAGACATAGTTTTACGTCATTTCTGAGTTGGAAGAGGGGTCGTGTGTATCAGAGAAGTAGTTTTATGTCATTTCTGAGTTGGAAGAAATGTCTTGTGTATTAGAGATGCAGTTTTGCATCATTTCTGAGTTAGAAGAGGGGTCTTGTGTATCAGAGATGTAGTTTTATGTCATTTCTGAGTTAGAAGAGGGATCTTGTGTATCAGAGAAGTAGTTTTATGTCATTTCTGAGTTGGAAAAGAGATCTTGTGTATCATAGACATAGTTTTACGTAATTTCTGAGTTAGAAGAGGGGTCTTGTGTATCAAAGACATAGTTTTACGTCATTTCTGAGTTAGATGAGGGGTCTTGTATATCAAAGACACAGTTTTGCATCATTTCTGAGTTAGAAGAGGGGACTTGTGTATCAAAGACATAGTTTTACATCATTTCTGAGTTGGAAGAGGGGTCTTTTGTATCAGAGACGTAGTTTTATGTCATTTCTGAGTTGGAAGACAGGTCTTGTGTATTAGAGACATAGTTTTACGTCATTTCTGAGTTAAAAGATGGGTCTAGTGTATTAAAGACATAGTTTTGCGTCATTTCTGAGTTCAAAAAGGGGTCTTCTGTATCAAAGAAATAGTTTTGCATCATTTCTGAGTTAGAAGAGGGGTCTTGTGTATCAGAGACGTAGTTTATTGTCATTTCTGAGTTGGAAGAGAGGTCTTGTGTATCAGAGACATAGTTTTGCGTCATTTCTGAGTTAGAAGAGAGATCTTGTGTATCACAGACATAGTTTTACGTCATTTCTGAGTTAGGACAATGTGCGGTATTGCTACACTTTAAAACAGCTGTATGAGCTAGGCAAGTGTAGTTCTGCTCCGGGGGTGCCGGGGTCTAGGTCTTCGCCGAGGAATGTTGCTTCCCCATCATATGAGGAAGGGTTGAGCTGTGGCCTTCTTAATGTTAGGTCACTCCCAAAACACGCTATAGAAATTCAGTTGTTAATCGAGGAACATAATTTAGATGCCTTGCTTATGACTGAAACTTGGCTAGAGCCTGGGCTGGACCTGGAACTGGGGTCTGTGTGCCCCTCAGGATTCAAAGCCTTTCACAAGCCAAGATCTAGCGGTAGGGGGGGTGTAATCGGCATCATATATAAAGAAATGTGGGACTTCTCGCCACTGGATATAGATGAGATTATGCACATGGAAACCTTGGGCTTCTCGCTAAAGGATAGGTCCGGTCATCTCCTGACTGGCATAGTCTGCTATAGAACCCCAGGGGCTGTAAGTGAACAGTTACAACAGCAATTGCTTGATGTGATCAGTAATCTGGCACTTACTCACCACAGACTGCTGTTTCTGGGAGATTTTAATCTCTGGCCCAATGTAAAGTTGAGAACAGCCTATAACAACATTATTCAATCATGTGCCAACCTTAATTTGCCGCAATTGGTACTGGAGGCTACCCATATTGCTGGAAATGTGCTTGACCTGGTGTTTGCTGGGGATAACGTGGTGGCTATGGACAGTATTCTACCAGTGGACTGGTCTGACCACCATTTGGTCAAATTTCGAATGTTGCCGATCCTAAGAAGTAGGCCCCCTACCAGGGAGGAAAGGAGTGTCCTGGTTAGGGATTGGAAGGCCCTTTTGAGGAAAGCACAATCAGCGCCACTTTTCGGTGCGGTCCCCATCTTTGACCCAGGGAATTCGGTTGATGAAAACTACGAGGCGCTGTGTAGGCATTTGGTAAACACCATTAATCTGCTTGCTCCTCTGAAGCGGCTTAGGAAACAGGGATCCCCCTCTGCGCCTTGGTTTTCGGAGGAATTAAGGAACTTCAAGATCCAGTGTAAACATGCAGAGAGGCAGTGGCGCAGTCATTACTCAGATAATGATAGAATTATCTGGAGGGATCTTTTATCCAGATACAAAAAAGCTATAGCAACCACTAAGGCGTCGTATTTTGCGGACCTTATATTAAAGGCACCTAATAGTGTGAAATGTGTCTTTAACATTTTGAGAGACATCACCAACCCAGAGTGCATGGGTAACAAGATTACTCCTTCACAGGAGCTATGTGACGGGCTGGCAGTCTTCTTCCATAATAAAATCATAGGAATTATTGAGGGTCTGCAACCTGACCCATTGTCAAGCACTAGGGTTGGGGTGGAGTCATCGACAGTTAACCCTTTCGGTTGGTCGGACCCCGGGGAAAAACTGTCTTTGGTAGGGCCTTTCCTTGATCACTGTTCTTGCCCCTCCGAGGAGGAGTTCATTAGGATGGCCAAGAAAGTGTGCTCTGGTTCTCCGTTGGATCCTATTCCTCAGAGATTTTGGAAGGGATTGGGTCCTGAGACTTTTCCGCATCTTTACCAGGTTGTCAGTCAATCACTCAGTAGCAGAGTGGTTCCGTCTTGCTGGAAGGATGCGCTGGTCTCACCCTTGTTGAAGAAACCTTCGCTAGATCCCTCCTGCTACGGGAATATTGACCTATCTCTCTGTTGCCTTTCCCGGTTAAGATAGTAGAGCGCCTGGTTAGTCAGGAGCTCTCGGGTTTCCTGGAGGGCAACTACAAGCTGGAGGATAATCAGTTTGGCTTCCGTCCCGGGCATGGGACCGGGCATGCGTCATTTCTGAGTTAGAAGAGGGGTCTTGTGTATCAGAAATGTAGTTTTATGTCATTTCTGAGTTAGAAGAGGGGTCTTGTGTATCAGAGACATAGTTTTACATCATTTCAGAGTCGGGGCAGGGGTCTTGTGTATCAGAGACAAAGTTTTATGTCATTTCTGAGTTAGAAGAGGGGACTTGTGTATCAAATACATAGTTTTACGTCATTTCTGAGTTGAAAGAGAGGTCTTGTGTATTAGTGACATAGTTTTACGTAATTTCTGAGTTAAAAGATGGGTCTAGTGTTGTAAAGACATAGTTTTACGTCTTTTCTGTGTTCGAAAAGGGGTCTTCTGTATCAAAGAAATAGTTTAAGTAATTTCTGAGTTGGAAGAGGGGTCTTTTGTATCAGAGACATAGTTTTACGTCATTTCTGAGTTGGAAGAGAGGTCTTGTGTATCAGAGACATAGATTTGCGTCATTTTTTAGTTAGAAGAGAGGTCTTGTGTATCAGAGACGTAGTTTTATGTCATTTCTGAGTTGGAAGAGAGGTGTTGTGTATTATAGACATAGTTTTACGTCATTTCTGAGTTAACAGATGGGTCTAGTGTATTAAAGACATAGTTTTACGTAATTTCTGAGTTAGAAGAGAGCTCTTGTGTATTATTGACATAGTTCTGCATCATTTCAGAGTTAGAAGAGGGGTCTTGTGTATCAAAGACATCGTTTTACGGCATTTCTGAGTTAGAAGAGGGGTCTTGTGTAACAGAGATGTAATTATATGTCATTTCTGAGTTGAATGAGGTGTCTTGTGCATCAGAGACATAGTTTTACGTAATTTCTGAGTTGAAAGAGAGATCTTGTGTATCAGAGACATAGTTTTATGTCATTTCTGAGTTAGAAGAGGGGTCTTGTGTATCAAAGACATAGTTTTACATCATTTCTGAGTTAGAAGAGGGGTTTTGTTTATCAAAGACATAGTTTTACATCATTTCTGAGTTGGAAGAGGGGTCTTGTGTATCAGAGACGTAGTTTTATGTCATTTCTGAGTTGTAAGATGGATCTTGCGTATCAGAGGCGTAGTTTGACGTAATTTCTGAGTTGGAAGAGGGGTCTTGTTTATCAGAGATGTAGTTTTACATCATTTCTGAGTTGGAAGAGATGTCTTGTGTATTAGAGATGCAGTTTTGCGTCATTTCTGAGTTAGAAGAGGGGTCTTGTCTATCAGAGATGTAGTTTTATGTCATTTATGAGTTAGAAGAGGGGTCTTGTATATCAGAGACGTAGTTTTACGTCATTTCTGAGTTAGAAGAGGTGTCTTGTGTATTAAAGACATAGTTTTGCGTCATTTCTGAGTTGGAAGAGGGGTCTTGTGTATCAGAGACGTAGTTTTATTTCATTTCCGAGTTGTCAGAGGGGTCTTGTGTATCAGAGACATAGGTTTACGTCATTTCTGAGTTGGAAGAGGGGTCTTGTGTATCAGAGACATACTTTTACGTCAATTCTGAGTTAAAAGATGGGTCTAGTTTATTAAAGACATAGTTTTAAGTAATTTCTGAGTTAGAAGAGGGCTCTTGTGTATTAAAGACATAGTTTTACATAATTTCTGAGTTAGAAGAGGGGTCTTGTTTATTAAAGACATAGTTTTGCATCATTTCTGAGTTGGAAGAGAGGTCTTGTGTATCAGAGATGTAGTTTTATGTCTTTTTTGAGTTTGAAGGGGGTATTGTGTATCGGAGACGTAGTATTATATCATTTCTGGGGTAGAAGAGGAGTCTCGTGTATCAGATGCATAATTCTACAGCATTTCTGAGTTTTAAGAGGGATCTTGTGTATCAAAGACATAGTTTTACGTAATTTCTGAGTAGGAAGTGGGGTCTTGTGTATCAGAGACATAGTTTTAAGTCATTTCTGAGTTAAAAGAGGGGTCTTGTGTATTAGAGATGTAGTTTTACGTCATTTCTGAGTTGGAAGAGGGGTCTTGTGTATCAGAGACGTAGTTTTATGTCATTTCTGAGTTGGAAAAGAGATCTTGTGTATCATAGACATAGTTTTACGTCATTTCTGAGTTAGAAGAGGGGTCTTGTGTATCAAAGACATAGTTTTACGTCATTTCTGAGTTAAAAGAGGGTTCTTGTATATCAAAGACACAGTTTTGCGTCATTTCTGAGTTAGAAAAGGGGACTTGTGCATCAAAGACATAGTTTTACGTCATTTCCTAGTTGGAAGAGGGGTCTTGTGTATCAGAGACGCAGTTTTATGTCATTTCTGAGTTGGAAGAGAGGTCTTGTGTATTAGAGACATAGTTTTACGTGATTTCTGAGTTAAAAGATGGGCCTAGAGTAGTAAAGACATAGTTTTACGTCATTTCTGAGTTGGAAGAGGGGTCTTGTGTATCAGAGACGTAGTTTTACATCATTTCTGAGTTAGAAGAGGGCTCTTGTGTATTAAAGACATAGCTTTACGTCATTTCTGAGTTGGAAGAAATGTCTTGTGTATTAGAGATGCAGTTTTGCATCATTTCTGAGTTAGAAGAGGGGTCTTGTGTATCAGAGATGTAGTTTTATGTCATTTCTGAGTTAGAAGAGGGATCTTGTGTATCAGAGAAGTAGTTTTATGTCATTTCTGAGTTGGAAAAGAGATCTTGTGTATCATAGACATAGTTTTACGTAATTTCTGAGTTAGAAGAGGGGTCTTGTGTATCAAAGACATAGTTTTACGTCATTTCTGAGTTAGATGAGGGGTCTTGTATATCAAAGACACAGTTTTGCATCATTTCTGAGTTAGAAGAGGGGACTTGTGTATCAAAGACATAGTTTTACATCATTTCTGAGTTGGAAGAGGGGTCTTTTGTATCAGAGACGTAGTTTTATGTCATTTCTGAGTTGGAAGACAGGTCTTGTGTATTAGAGACATAGTTTTACGTCATTTCTGAGTTAAAAGATGGGTCTAGTGTATTAAAGACATAGTTTTGCGTCATTTCTGAGTTCAAAAAGGGGTCTTCTGTATCAAAGAAATAGTTTTGCATCATTTCTGAGTTAGAAGAGGGGTCTTGTGTATCAGAGACGTAGTTTATTGTCATTTCTGAGTTGGAAGAGAGGTCTTGTGTATCAGAGACATAGTTTTGCGTCATTTCTGAGTTAGAAGAGAGATCTTGTGTATCACAGACATAGTTTTACGTCATTTCTGAGTTAGGACAATGTGCGGTATTGCTACACTTTAAAACAGCTGTATGAGCTAGGCAAGTGTAGTTCTGCTCCGGGGGTGCCGGGGTCTAGGTCTTCGCCGAGGAATGTTGCTTCCCCATCATATGAGGAAGGGTTGAGCTGTGGCCTTCTTAATGTTAGGTCACTCCCAAAACACGCTATAGAAATTCAGTTGTTAATCGAGGAACATAATTTAGATGCCTTGCTTATGACTGAAACTTGGCTAGAGCCTGGGCTGGACCTGGAACTGGGGTCTGTGTGCCCCTCAGGATTCAAAGCCTTTCACAAGCCAAGATCTAGCGGTAGGGGGGGTGTAATCGGCATCATATATAAAGAAATGTGGGACTTCTCGCCACTGGATATAGATGAGATTATGCACATGGAAACCTTGGGCTTCTCGCTAAAGGATAGGTCCGGTCATCTCCTGACTGGCATAGTCTGCTATAGAACCCCAGGGGCTGTAAGTGAACAGTTACAACAGCAATTGCTTGATGTGATCAGTAATCTGGCACTTACTCACCACAGACTGCTGTTTCTGGGAGATTTTAATCTCTGGCCCAATGTAAAGTTGAGAACAGCCTATAACAACATTATTCAATCATGTGCCAACCTTAATTTGCCGCAATTGGTACTGGAGGCTACCCATATTGCTGGAAATGTGCTTGACCTGGTGTTTGCTGGGGATAACGTGGTGGCTATGGACAGTATTCTACCAGTGGACTGGTCTGACCACCATTTGGTCAAATTTCGAATGTTGCCGATCCTAAGAAGTAGGCCCCCTACCAGGGAGGAAAGGAGTGTCCTGGTTAGGGATTGGAAGGCCCTTTTGAGGAAAGCACAATCAGCGCCACTTTTCGGTGCGGTCCCCATCTTTGACCCAGGGAATTCGGTTGATGAAAACTACGAGGCGCTGTGTAGGCATTTGGTAAACACCATTAATCTGCTTGCTCCTCTGAAGCGGCTTAGGAAACAGGGATCCCCCTCTGCGCCTTGGTTTTCGGAGGAATTAAGGAACTTCAAGATCCAGTGTAAACATGCAGAGAGGCAGTGGCGCAGTCATTACTCAGATAATGATAGAATTATCTGGAGGGATCTTTTATCCAGATACAAAAAAGCTATAGCAACCACTAAGGCGTCGTATTTTGCGGACCTTATATTAAAGGCACCTAATAGTGTGAAATGTGTCTTTAACATTTTGAGAGACATCACCAACCCAGAGTGCATGGGTAACAAGATTACTCCTTCACAGGAGCTATGTGACGGGCTGGCAGTCTTCTTCCATAATAAAATCATAGGAATTATTGAGGGTCTGCAACCTGACCCATTGTCAAGCACTAGGGTTGGGGTGGAGTCATCGACAGTTAACCCTTTCGGTTGGTCGGACCCTGGGGAAAAACTGTCTTTGGTAGGGCCTTTCCTTGATCACTGTTCTTGCCCCTCCGAGGAGGAGTTCATTAGGATGGCCAAGAAAGTGTGCTCTGGTTCTCCGTTGGATCCTATTCCTCAGAGATTTTGGAAGGGATTGGGTCCTGAGACTTTTCCGCATCTTTACCAGGTTGTCAGTCAATCACTCAGTAGCAGAGTGGTTCCGTCTTGCTGGAAGGATGCGCTGGTCTCACCCTTGTTGAAGAAACCTTCGCTAGATCCCTCCTGCTACGGGAATATTGACCTATCTCTCTGTTGCCTTTCCCGGTTAAGATAGTAGAGCGCCTGGTTAGTCAGGAGCTCTCGGGTTTCCTGGAGGGCAACTACAAGCTGGAGGATAATCAGTTTGGCTTCCGTCCCGGGCATGGGACCGGGCATGCGTCATTTCTGAGTTAGAAGAGGGGTCTTGTGTATCAGAAATGTAGTTTTATGTCATTTCTGAGTTAGAAGAGGGGTCTTGTGTATCAGAGACATAGTTTTACATCATTTCAGAGTTGGGGCAGGGGTCTTGTGTATCAGAGACAAAGTTTTATGTCATTTCTGAGTTAGAAGAGGGGACTTGTGTATCAAATACATAGTTTTACGTCATTTCTGAGTGGAAAGAGAGGACTTGTGTATTAGTGACATAGTTTTACGTAATTTCTGAGTTAAAAGATGGGTCTAGTGTTGTAAAGACATAGTTTTACGTCTTTTCTGTGTTCGAAAAGGGGTCTTCTGTATCAAAGAAATAGTTTAAGTAATTTCTGAGTTGGAAGAGGGGTCTTTTGTATCAGAGACATAGTTTTACGTCATTTCTGAGTTGGAAGAGAGGTCTTGTGTATCAGAGACATAGATTTGCGTCATTTTTTAGTTAGAAGAGAGGTCTTGTGTATCAGAGACGTAGTTTTATGTCATTTCTGAGTTGGAAGAGAGGTGTTGTGTATTATAGACATAGTTTTACGTCATTTCTGAGTTAACAGATGGGTCTAGTGTATTAAAGACATAGTTTTACGTAATTTCTGAGTTAGAAGAGAGCTCTTGTGTATTATTGACATAGTTCTGCATCATTTCAGAGTTAGAAGAGGGGTCTTGTGTATCAAAGACATCGTTTTACGGCATTTCTGAGTTAGAAGAGGGGTCTTGTGTATCAGAGATGTAATTATATGTCATTTCTGAGTTGAATGAGGTGTCTTGTGCATCAGAGACATAGTTTTACGTAATTTCTGAGTTGAAAGAGAGATCTTGTGTATCAGAGACATAGTTTTATGTCATTTCTGAGTTAGAAGAGGGGTCTTGTGTATCAAAGACATAGTTTTACATCATTTCTGAGTTAGAAGAGGGTTTTGTTTATCAAAGACATAGTTTTACATCATTTCTGAGTTGGAAGAGGGGTCTTGTGTATCAGAGACGTAGTTTTATGTCATTTCTGAGTTGTAAGATGGATCTTGTGTATCAGAGGCGTAGTTTGACGTAATTTCTGAGTTGGAAGAGGGGTCTTGTTTATCAGAGATGTAGTTTTACATCATTTCTGAGTTGGAAGAGATGTCTTGTGTATTAGAGATGCAGTTTTGCGTCATTTCTGAGTTAGAAGAGGGGTCTTGTCTATCAGAGATGTAGTTTTATGTCATTTATGAGTTAGAAGAGGGGTCTTGTATATCAGAGACGTAGTTTTACGTCATTTCTGAGTTAGAAGAGGTGTCTTGTGTATTAAAGACATAGTTTTGCGTCATTTCTGAGTTGGAAGAGGGGTCTTGTGTATCAGAGACGTAGTTTTATTTCATTTCCGAGTTGTCAGAGGGGTCTTGTGTATCAGAGACATAGGTTTACGTCATTTCTGAGTTGGAAGAGGGGTCTTGTGTATCAGAGACATACTTTTACGTCAATTCTGAGTTAAAAGATGGGTCTAGTTTATTAAAGACATAGTTTTAAGTAATTTCTGAGTTAGAAGAGGGCTCTTGTGTATTAAAGACATAGTTTTACATAATTTCTGAGTTAGAAGAGGGGTCTTGTTTATTAAAGACATAGTTTTGCATCATTTCTGAGTTGGAAGAGAGGTCTTGTGTATCAGAGATGTAGTTTTATGTCTTTTTTGAGTTTGAAGGGGGTATTGTGTATCGGAGACGTAGTATTATATCATTTCTGGGGTAGAAGAGGAGTCTCGTGTATCAGATGCATAATTCTACAGCATTTCTGAGTTTTAAGAGGGATCTTGTGTATCAAAGACATAGTTTTACGTAATTTCTGAGTAGGAAGTGGGGTCTTGTGTATCAGAGACATAGTTTTAAGTCATTTCTGAGTTAAAAGAGGGGTCTTGTGTATTAGAGATGTAGTTTTACGTCATTTCTGAGTTGGAAGAGGGGTCTTGTGTATCAGAGACGTAGTTTTATGTCATTTCTGAGTTGGAAAAGAGATCTTGTGTATCATAGACATAGTTTTACGTCATTTCTGAGTTAGAAGAGGGGTCTTGTGTATCAAAGACATAGTTTTACGTCATTTCTGAGTTAAAAGAGGGTTCTTGTATATCAAAGACACAGTTTTGCGTCATTTCTGAGTTAGAAAAGGGGACTTGTGCATCAAAGACATAGTTTTACGTCATTTCCTAGTTGGAAGAGGGGTCTTGTGTATCAGAGACGCAGTTTTATGTCATTTCTGAGTTGGAAGAGAGGTCTTGTGTATTCGAGACATAGTTTTACGTGATTTCTGAGTTAAAAGATGGGCCTAGAGTAGTAAAGACATAGTTTTACGTCATTTCTGAGTTGGAAGAGGGGTCTTGTGTATCAGAGACGTAGTTTTACATCATTTCTGAGTTAGAAGAGGGCTCTTGTGTATTAAAGACATAGTTTTACGTCATTTCTGAGTTGGAAGAGGGGTCTTGTGTATCAGAGACGTAGTTTTACGTCATTTCTGAGATGGAAGAGAGGTCTTGTGTATCACAGACATAGTTTTGCGTCATTTCGGAGTTAGAAGAGGGGTCTTGTGTATTAGAAACATAGTTTTAATTCATTTCTGAGTTGGAAGAGGGGTCTTGTGTATCAGAGACGTAGTTTTACGTCATTTCTGAGATGGAAGAGAGGTCTTGTGTATCAGAGACATAGTTTTGCGTCATTTCTGAGTTAGAAGAGGGGTCTTGTGTATTAGAGACATAGTTTTACGTCATTTCTGAGTTGGAAGAGGGGTGTTGTGTATCAGAGACGTAGTTTTACATCATTTCTGAGTTGGAAGAGAGGTCTTGTGTATTAGAGATGTAGTTTTGCGTCATTTCTGAGTTAGAAGAGGGGTCTTGTATGTCAGAGATGTAGTTTTATGTCATTTCTGAGTTAGAAGAGGGGTCTTGTGTATTAAAGACACAGTTTTGCGTCATTTCTGAGTTGGAAGAGGGGTCTTGTATATCAGAGACGTAGTTTTATTTCATTTCCGAGTTGTCAGAGGGGTCTTGTGTATCAGAGACATAGGTTTACGTCATTTCTGAGTTGGAAGAGGGGTCTTGTGTATCAGAGACATCGTTTTAAGACATTTCTGAGTTAAAAGAGCGGTCTTGTGTATCAGAGACGTAGTTTTACGTCATTTCTGAGTTAGAAGAGGTGTCTTGTGTATTAAAGACATAGTTTTGCGTCATTTCTGAGTTGGAAGAGGGGTCTTGTTTATTAAAGACATAGTTTTGCATCATTTCTGAGTTGGAAGAGGGGTCTTGTGTATCAGAGACGTAGTTTTATGTCATTTCTGAGTTGTCAGATGGATTTTGTGTATCAGAGGCGTAGTTTGACGTAATTTCTGAGTTGGAAGAGGGGTCTTGTTTATCAGAGATGTAGTTTTACATCATTTCTGAGTTGGAAGAGATGTCTTGTGTATTAGAGATGCAGTTTTGCGTCATTTCTGAGTTAGAAGAGGGGTCTTGTCTATCAGAGATGTGGTTTTATGTCATTTCCGAGTTGTCAGAGGGGTCTTGTGTATCAGAGACATAGGTTTACGTCATTTATGAGTTGGAAGAGGGGTCTTGTGTATCAGAGACATACTTTTACGTCAATTCTGAGTTAAAAGATGGGTCTAGTTTATTAAAGACATAGTTTTAAGTAATTTCTGAGTTAGAAGAGGACTCTTGTGTATTAAAGACATAGTTTTACATCATTTCTGAGTTAGAAGAGGGGTCTTGTTTATTAAAGACATAGTTTTGCATCATTTCTGAGTTGGAAGAGGGGTCTTGTGTATCAGAGACGTAGTTTTATGTCATTTCTGAGTTGTCAGATGGATCTTGTGTATCAGAGACGTAGTTTGACGTAATTTCTGAGTTGGAAGAGAGGTCTTGTGTATCAGAGATGTAGTTTTATGTCTTTTTTGAGTTTGAAGGGGGTATTGTGTATCGGAGACGTAGTATTATATCATTTCTGGGGTAGAAGAGGAGTCTCGTGTATCAGATGCATAATTCTACAGCATTTCTGAGTTTTAAGAGGGATCTTGTGTATCAAAGACATCGTTTTACGTAATTTCTGAGTAGGAAGTGGGGTCTTGTGTATCAGAGACATAGTTTTAAGTCATTTCTGAGTTAAAAGAGGGGTCTTGTGTATTAGAGATGTAGTTTTACGTCATTTCTGAGTTGGAAGAGAGGTCTTGTGTATCAGAGACGTAGTTTTATGTCATTTCTGAGTTGGAAAAGAGATCTTGTGTATCATAGGCATAGTTTTACGTCATTTCTGAGTTAGAAGAGGGGTCTTGTGTATCAAAGACATAGTTTTACGTCATTTCTGAGTTAAAAGAGGGGTCTTGTATATCAAAGACACAGTTTTGCGTCATTTCTGAGTTAGAAAAGGGGACTTGTGCATCAAAGACATAGTTTTACGTCATTTCCTAGTTGGAAGAGGGGTCTTGTTTATCAGAGACGTAGTTTTATGTCATTTTTGAGTTGGAAGAGAGGTCTTGTGTATTAGAGACATAGTTTTACGTCATTTCTGAGTTAAAAGATGGGTCTAGAGTAGTAAAGACATAGTTTTACGTCATTTCTGAGTTAGAAGAGGGCTCTTGTGTATTAAAGACATAGTTTTACGTCATTTCTGAGTTGGAAGAGGGGT
Organism: Triturus cristatus; assembly: GCF_964204655.1. Lineage (NCBI taxonomy): Eukaryota > Metazoa > Chordata > Amphibia > Caudata > Salamandridae > Triturus > Triturus cristatus. The sequence goes on from NC_140589.1 coordinate 1,941,025,644, forward strand.
CTTGTGTATCAGAGACGTAGTTTTACGTCATTTCTGAGATGGAAGAGAGGTCTTGTGTATCAGAGACATAGTTTTGCGTCATTTCTGAGTTAGAAGAGTGGTCTTGTGTATTAGAGACATAGTTTTGCGTCATTTCTGAGTTAGAAGAGGGGTCTTGTGTATTAGAGACATAGTTTTACGTCATTTCTGAGTTGGAAGAGGGGTCTTGTGTATCAGAGACGTAGTTTTACATCATTTCTGAGTTGGAAGAGAGGTCTTGTGTATTAGAGATGTAGTTTTGCGTCATTTCTGAGTTAGAAGAGGGGTCTTGTATGTCAGAGATGTAGTTTTATGTCATTTCTGAGTTAGAAGAGGGGTCTTGTGTATTAAAGACACAGTTTTGCGTCATTTCTGAGTTGGAAGAGGGGTCTTGTATATCAGAGACGTAGTTTTATTTCATTTCCGAGTTGTCAGAGGGGTCTTGTGTATCAGAGACATAGGTTTACGTCATTTCTGAGTTGGAAGAGGGGTCTTGTGTATCAGAGACATAGTTTTAAGACATTTCTGAGTTAAAAGAGGGGTCTTGTGTATTAGAGATGTAGTTTTACGTCATTTCTGAGTTGGAAGTGGGGTCTTGTGTATCAGAGACGTAGTTTTATGTCATTTCTGAGTTGAAAAAGAGATCTTGTGTATCATAGACATAGTTGTACGTCATTTCTGAGTTAGAAGAGGGGTCTTGTGTATCAAAGACATAGTTTTACGTCATTTCTGAGTTAAAAGAGGGGTCTTGTATATCAAAGACACAGTTTTGCGTCATTTCTGAGTTAAAAAAGGGGACTTGTACATCAAAGACATAGTTTTACGTCATTTCTGAGTTGGAAGAGGGGTCTTGTGTATCAGAGACGTAGTTTTATGTCATTTCTGAGTTGGAAGAGAGGTCTTGTGTATTAGAGACATAGTTTTACGTCATTTCTGAGTTAGAAGAGGGCTCTTGTGTATTAAAGACATAGTTTTGCGTTATTTCTGAGTTAGAAAAGTGGTCTTCTGTATCAACGAAATAGTTTTACGTCATTTCTGAGTTGGAAGAGGGGTCTTGTGGATCAGAGACGTAGTTTTACGTAATTTCTGAGATGGAAGAGAGGTCTTGTGTATCAGAGACATAGTTTTGCGTCATTTTGAGTTAGAAGAGGGGTCTTGTGTATTAGAGACATAGTTTTTCATCATTTCTGAGTTGGAAGAGGGGTCTTGTGTATTCGAGACGTAGTTTTACATCATTTCTGAGTTGGAAGAGAGGTCTTGTGTATTAGAGACGTAGTTTTGTGTCATTTCTGAGTTAGAAGAGGGGTCTTGTGTATTAAAGACACAGTTTTGCGTCATTTCTGAGTTGGAAGAGGGGTCTTGTGTATCAGAGACGTAGTTTTATTTCATTTCCGAGTTGTCAGAGGGGTCTTGTGTATCAGAGACATAGGTTTACGTCATTTCTGAGTTGGAAGAGGGGTCTTGTGTATCAGAGACATACTTTTAAGTCATTTCTGAGTTAAAACATGGGTCTAGTGTATTAGAGACATAGTTTTACGTAATTTCTGAGTTAGAAGAGGGCTTTTGTGTATTAAAGACATAGTTTTACATCATTTCTGAGTTAGAAGAGGGGTCTTGTTTATTAAAGACATAGTTTTGCATCATTTCTGAGTTGGAAGAGGGGTCTTGTGTATCAGAGACATAGTTCTATGTCATTTCTGAGTTGTAAGATGGATCTTGTGTATCAGTGGCGTAGTTTGACGTAATTTCTGAGTTGGAAGAGGGGTTTTGTTTATCAGAGATGTAGTTTTACATCATTTCTGAGTTGGAAGAGATGTCTTGTGTATTAGAGATGCAGTTTTGCGTCATTTCTGAGTTAGAAGAGGGGTCTTGTCTATCAGAGATGTAGTTTTACGTCATTTCTGAGTTAGAAGAGGTGTCTTGTGTATTAAAGACATAGTTTTGCGTCATTTCTGAGTTGGAAGAGGGGTCTTGTGTATCAGAGACATAGTTTTATTTCATTTCCGAGTTGTCAGAGGGGTCTTGTGTATCAGAGACATAGGTTTACGTCATTTCTGAGTTGGAAGAGGGGTCTTGTGTATCAGAGACATACTTTTACGTCAATTCTGAGTTAAAAGATGGGTCTAGTTTATTAAAGACATAGTTTTAAGTAATTTCTGAGTTAGAAGAGGGCTCTTGTGTATTAAAGACATAGTTTTACATCATTTCTGAGTTAGAAGAGGGGTCTTGTTTATTAAAGACATAGTTTTGCATCATTTCTGAGTTGGAAGAGGGGTCTTGTGTATCAGAGACGTAGTTTTATGTCATTTCTGAGTTGTCAGATGGATCTTGTTTATCAGAGACGTAGTTTGACGTAATTTCTGAGTTGGAAGAGAGGTCTTGTGTATCAGAGATGTAGTTTTATGTCTTTTTTGAGTTTGAAGGGGGTATTGTGTATCGGAGACGTAGTATTATATCATTTCTGGGGTAGAAGAGGAGTCTTGTGTATCAGATGCATAATTCTACAGCATTTCTGAGTTTTAAGAGGGATCTTGTGTATCAAAGACATAGTTTTACGTAATTTCTGAGTAGGAAGTGGGGTCTTGTGTATCAGAGACATAGTTTTAAGTCATTTCTGAGTTAAAAGAGGGGTCTTGTGTATTAGAGATGTAGTTTTACGTCATTTCTGAGTTGGAAGTGAAGGACTGGGTTATTCTTAAGACCCAGCGGTGCCAGGGAACAACACCTGAAACCTTCGTGGGTTACCTGTTCTGGCGTACTAAACACAGAGACACGGGACACTTCCAGCGACGTCAGAGATCAGCGTTTATTTACTGCAGGGATACAGAGGTCACAAGAAGTACACGACGTGTAGGTTCTCGGAGACTGCTTCAAATTCGTAGAAGTGGATCGCTCCTTTTATACAAGTTTTTGCCATAGCACAGTATGGCGAACAAAGGTTACAACTCAGTTCCCACAATAAACTTCAAAAGGGTCGCGTTCATGTTTCAGGAGGCCGGAACATAATTACAACAGTCTTGCCGGTTCCCAACTGTAAAAACATATTCCCTCCGCAATAAACACATTCCATCCTAACTATAAACACATTAAGAGGAAGGACGAAAAACAGATGCAAGGAAAGGACAAGGATGCACAACAGGTTAGAAAAGAATGTTAGGGGCAATAAAGGAAACTCGATAGAAGGGTCAAAGACCTCGTGTCTAATGTATGCATGGCTGAAACAATAGACCGGAGCGGCGAGATGAGCCTTGAGCGGGGCCATCTGCCTTACTCGTGTCATTTCCCTCATCGTAAAAGTCACCTCAAAGAAACACGTGTCCTTCGTGCAAGCTTGAAAGACCCAGGGTCACGAAGCGGACAAAAAGCCCTTTCGCTGGCTACCTGAGGGCAAGAAACAAAATGGATGCTGTATCTAAAATGGAACCCGAGGGTTCGGATGAACAAACCCAAAAATAAAACGAACCATACGTGGCTGCATAGCGAAACTTCGCACACACACTAGACTCGTCATTTGCGGTTCGTAGATACCAAACTCATCCATATTCGTCACCACTCAAAAAGTGCCGTCCCGTCTCACACGGAACCTCAGACGCTCCTTTTGCCCTCATGTAGGCAAGCACTAGTCAAAATCGGAATCTATATCAATATTCATCAGATCGTTCAGCTGCTGCTGGAACATCATCCTATTTATCAACGTCTCCTTGGTAACAGATGGCCGCCTTATACACGTCGCAGCACATAGGCCACATAAGGCAGGACCACACTGTACACAAAGACAACACATGAACAGAAACGTTACAACAGCCCCTACGATCATTAGAATCTTCCAACCCCAGGTTGACATCAGGCCCCAAAACCATCCTAGGAGCGTCCAATTACCTTCGTCCACGTGTATGGACTCGGAAATCTTGTGCAACTTCGAGATGGCTTGGTAAACAGTTGGAGCATTGTCAGGAATAAAAATGCAACAACTCGAATGGATAATTTTACACACACCCCCTCTATCTGCAAGAACAACGTCTAGAACCATACGGTTCTGCAACGTCATGAGTCTATCCGCCTGTAGTTCAGCTGTTAGATTACCAAGGGCATTTGCAGTAATATTAGCAGTCGACTCTACCACACGGGTCAACTGTCTTAGGTTCCTACTATTAACCATAGGTCCCCAAAACGGCAAGAAACCCTTAAAGAAGTCTCCTGCTTCTTGACCAGCAGTATCCTCTTTGCTAATAACGCCTCTCACGACTCTAGTTTTGTGGTAGTCTGAAGCAACTGTGAAAGTCGGAGGTAAAAGATTCGCAATATAACAGGTACCCGAAAAGTCGCGGGGTAACCATGTATACGCGCGTTCATAACATACAAAATAGGTGCCCTTAGCAGTCAGAAAAACAGGGGAGGAGAGCATCGGTAGGACATACGTATCAGTGCAAGCACTGTTCCCAAGTTGTGCTCTCGGATTTCGACCCAAACCTTTCAAGCAGAAATTACCAAGGTGCGGTACAATCCATATTGGGGACGAGCTCTTAAGCTGTCTATCACCCACTGACGTACTATACTCAGTCTCACTCAGATCCTTATAGGCCTGCACTTCTTCATCTGGAATGAGTGATGCATCAAAAACATCTCTATCCAGATCTGCTATGGCTATCGCCAAAGGCTTGTGGTACGGCCCAGGACCAAAGTTGACAGACCGTGGCTCTCGACTGGGGTAGGAATCTAGTGCACTACGGAACATAGTTTGGAATGCTCGAGCTGAACCCTGGGAGCTGTATGGAAGGACCAAATACGGAATACCCCTATCCATGGTGTGTGGCATTAACCCACATACCCAACAATTGGTAGTATTCACCACCAACTGATGCTGATGTAGAAGTTGAACAAAGGAATTATTCATGAATTCCGCACGTCTAACCTGCTCATGTTGAGGCAAAGGATGAAAGGAATGTGGGGAGACAGTGGTGAGGGAACTTAGGTTAGGAGAAAAGGTAGGTGAAACAGAAGGCAAGAACAACGGTACTCCGAAATACACTCCACCCACCAATAACATAGATAAGGTCAGAAACAGTAGAAACACCTGAAACAAAAAACATTTTGTTCGTACAACCCTCCATAACTCTGATCTCTGTGCCAACACCCTTTCTTCTGCCAACAGCTTAGAGAATGCCATCCTCTACAAACCGTCCGTGACGTACTTGACGCACTTCGTTCTGAGTAGCGATTATCAATCCCCAGGAGTTCCCAGAGTTCGACAAAAGTAACCAACCTAGCGTCAGAAACCTGCTAAACAGAAAGGAGTACCCGCACGGCCCTACGGTGACCCGGATGGCGAGGTTTCCTCGAAACGTTCAAATTTATTACAAGTCTCTTAGCAGTGGAAAAGCACAAAAAAACTCAAAAAGAAAGGATGTAATTGTCCATAATATTCGCAACGTCAAAAACCACTGTACTGTTAATTTTTATTAGTCCTTGAACGAAGAAAGTATCGACTTCTTCCAGGTCGAGTTTGCTCTACAAACAATTGTTCAGCTGGCGCAACAGTGTTCGATGAAGTGGACAACGAGTCAGACCTTGGGTTCTCTGCTACTGATGACTCCACATGTGGATTTGGCAATGACGAATCCTCCTCCACAAGTTGAGCGTCGCTAAATGGCACAAAGTGCAAAGGAGTCTCAGTTTCTGTGGCCGAAATCCCAGTCCTCACCCAACCGTCAGTTGGTAAGGGGATCGGTACCTTCTTTGTGTGGCTGGCATGCACCCAGTTTTTCCGACCCTCCAGTCGAACCGCTGTCCTCGTCGTCAACAAGACTTGAAAAGGTCCAACAAATCTTGGCTCCAAGTTACGTTTCCGACCAAAATTTCGGGTAACCACCCAGTCTCCTGGCCGGAGCTGGTGTCCAGGACCCTCTGTCTGCGCCGGTAGAGCTTCAAGGACCTGTTGATGGATTAACCGTAGTTTAGTGGTCAAATCATGCAAATAATCAATTAACATTGGATACTCAAGACTATCAAAAGCCCTAGGCCTCGGGACTCCCCAAATATTCGCAGGGCGACCGAACACAATCTCATATGGGCTAAGCCCTACTCGAGAGTGTACGGTTGCTCTGGTCGATAGGAGAGCCAGAGGCAAGGCATCAGGCCATGACAGACCAGTCGTGGCTTGGATCTTAGCGAGTTTCAGCTTCAGGGTACCATTGTACCCTTCAACCAAACCCGCTGCCTGAGGATGATTAGCACTGTGGAATTTCTGTCTAATTCCAAGGCCCTTACACACACTCTGCATCACACTTCCCACAAACTCGCTTCCATTATCCGACCACACAATCCGTGGCATTCCGTACCTAGGAAAGTACTCCTTCAGCAGGATTTTTGCTGTGGACAGGGCAGTATTATCCTTAAGAGGATAGGCCTCAATCCATCTAGAGAACGCGCAAACCACAACCAAAACATACTTCAGGTTATTGCATCTCTCCATATGGATAAAGTCCAGCTGGATAACCTCAAAGGGACAAGCAGGAGGAGCGAAATGACCAGGTGGAGTGGGGGTGCCTTTTCCGGGATTGTGCATCAAACACACCATACAATTCTTAACCACTCTCTCGGCACACTTAGCAATGCCCTCATTCCTCCATACAGGAGACAAGAACTTACATATTCCTTTCGCACTAATATGTGACAACCCATGAGCCATCGTCACAACAGCTAACACATACGCATCTGGTAACATCCACCTCTGACATTCCGTCAGGTCAACCCAACATCCATGCGTATCCAATTTCCCTGTCCTTTCTTTCCACTTGGTCTTTTCAGCTTTAGTAGCTTCGTTCTGAATTGCTTTCACACTCTCAACAGTATTTTCACACATACCAGTCTCCGTGGGCCACCTCACTGAACTCGCGACATACATTCGAGTCGCAAGATTCTTAGCCGTTTCCTTAGCAATCTCATCCGCAAACGCATTACCACGACCAACATCATCCGTCACTTTCCGATGTGCACTACATTTAACGATCGCCACTTGTTTAGGCAACGTAAGTGCATCCAAAAGATCATTCACGAGATGCCCGTGTTGGATCTTCGTACCATGCGATGTCATAAATCCTCTTTCTCTCCACAATCTTCCAAAGTTATGCGCAACACCAAATGCATACTGACTGTCAGTAAACACATTCACTCGCTTTCCCTTCGACAGAACACACGCTCTTGTCAATGCAATTAACTCTGCCGCTTGCGCGGAATTCTGGTTCAATCTCGCAGTTTCCACAACCGTGCTCAACGTCACCCCAGCATACGCAGTCGTCACATCGCCATTCGGCAATTTGAAGCAAGAACCATCCACATACAAAGTACCATCGGGATCTGCCAAGGGAGTGTTTTTCAGGTCCACACGACCTTTTGTTTCTTCCTCAGTCCGTAAATAACAATCATGTGGCAGCACATCATCTGATTCCATATTAATCGGCAACAATGTCGCCGGATTCAGTACATTACAACGTTTGATCTGTATATGACTTGCCAAAAGGGTCAGCTCGTACCCAGACAACCTTGCACTCGTCAAATGTTGCGTCTTTGTCCGATTCAAGAGCGTATCAACTGCATGCGGAACCATTACTATGAGCATATTATCCATGACCAAACCTGCGGATTGTCGAATAGACGCCGCAGCTGCCGCTGTCGCCCTCAAGCAACTCGGCAACGCTCTAGCTACTGGGTCTAAGGTCGAGGAAAAATATGCACACGGACGCTGCTTATCACCAAATTGTTGCGTTAAAACACTCAACGCACAACCGTCCCTCTCATGGACGTATAATGTGAAAGGCTTACTGTAATCAGGAGTACCTAACACAGGAGCCGAACACAGTGCATCACGTAATTCAGAAAAACTTTTCTGACATTCCTCCGTCCAAGGCAAAGGAGTCGAAACGTCCTTGCACGTGAGAGCTACCAATGGCTTCGCTAACAGTGAAAAGTTCGGGATCCACTGTCTGCAGTATGACGTGATACCTAGAAAGGCACGCACATCTCTCTGAGTTGTTGGCACAGTCATTCGAGCAATTGCTGCAATTCGTTCAGGGGTCAACCTCCTTCCCGCCTTTGACAATAAGTGACCTAGATAGGTAACTTCTTGACAACAATATTGCAGTTTGGAAGGTGACACTTTATGATGTAAAGCACAGAGATGCTGTAACAGAGACACTGTAGCGGCTCTACAGAGCTGTTCAGTGTCAGCAGCGACCAACAAATCATCAACGTACTGAATCAAGGCTGCACCAGCCGGTAACACAAACGCATCAAGTTGACTCTTAAGAGCTTGGCTGTAGATTGATGGACTCTCACAGTAGCCCTGTGGTGCGCGTTTGAATCTGAAGCTGCGACCACCTAATGAGAACCCGAACAAGTCTCTGCTTTCCTCAGCAATCGGAATGCTAAAGAACGCATTCTTCAGATCGATCACCGAGAACCATGATGCAGTGGCTGGAATCAGAGTCAGTAAAGCTGTAATGTCTGGCACCACAGGAAACTGCGGAACAACGACTTTATTTACCTCCCGTAAGTCGATAACTAGACGGCACACAGGAGGCTTGGAGGGATCCGTTCGTTTCAGAATAGGCAACACGGGACTATTGCACACATTACCCCGTGTCTCCTCAATAACATCCTTACCGATCAGATCGTAAATGATCGCTAACAGTGCCCTTTCACCATCAAGGGAAATACGATACTGAGGTATACGTGGCAAACGCGCACCAACTTTCAGCTGGACAACATAAGGTGGTATATCCAACAGGCCCACGTCATTGGGACCTGTCGCCCACAAGGAGTCCGGAAGAGATCTCAATTCTGATGGGAGCTTGTCGATCGATAAATACATAGGGGAAATCACGCTCTTACCCAACGTAACCTCCACACCCGTAGGAGAACAGTACAAAGTTGCATGTAACCTTTTCAACAAATCTAAGCCCAAAAGATTCTCACCACAACCAGTAGTCAAAATCAAAGGAGCCTCTAGCTCATGAGACCCAATTGTAAGGGGCAAAGGGCTAGAAACTGGATTGCTAACGGGGGCGCCAGAAAATCCAACGGAAACATTCGTTAAGCCAGACAAAGGCGCGCCAGGGAGTTTCGAATGCATGATGGAACTTTTTGCTGCACCAGTGTCCAACAGAAAAGGCTCAACGACGCCCAAAGTGGCTACTGCAACATAAGGCCCTCTCTGATCAACCGGAACTGATACTTCTCCCTTCCTTTGTCTATGGCTGTCCTAGTAGATACCATCCGTATCAACATCACACTCAACATAACAGTCATCCACATGATACTGTGCAGACCGACCGGACGATGGTTTGCGCCGATCGAAACAATTTTGCGAGTCCGAAGACGTGGCAAAGCGTTCGGCTTGATTCTGGGTAACTCCGCGACCTCTACCACGAGAAGCCTGTTGAGGACCACTACGTCCTCCTCGAGCCGACACACCATTGGTCCTATCACGGAGAACCGGACAATCGAACTTCAGATGGCCCTCCCCACGACAATATGCGCATTGATTATATCCCAGCACAAAGCGAGGTGCGGGCGAAGCATTTCGGGTCTGCGATCTGGAGAACTGTGGTTGTGATCTGTTTAGCTGCTGTGTATCACTGAAATTCGAAGGCGGAGGATAGGCTTGCTGCAATAAGACCTTAGTTTTAAGATCCTTCGTTTTCTTATCTGCACGCTCACTTTCCTCCTTTTCTCTATTTTCGTAATATTGGGCCGTAGCCAATATTTGGGCAGTGGTAGAAACAGCCCACGAACTCTCAGAATTCTTCAACTTGTTGCTAAGGTCGGGCAACAAGTTCGATACAAACTTATCAACGAACAGCCGCTGACCACCCTCAGAACCCATGTCCTGACCACTATGATCAACAAACGCTTCCTCAAATCTCGTAAAGAAATCAGAAACGCTTTCATCCCTCTTTTGCTTGCACGCTGATAATTTGTCCCAATTGACGCGCATCGCTGGCATAAGCGTTTTCATGAGGGTAATTATCCTCTGAGGCAAAGCCACAATAATCTGTTCAGGTTTAGCCCCACCGACCTGCCGGGCATCTGCTGCTGTAAGGGCAGCCCAGTCACCGCCTAACTCGGCTGCGTGATTCTCGTGACGAATTTTCGCCCAAATCGGCTGAGGCACCACATTGCCAAACAACATATCAATATCGGCTAGGTTCATAACAGTAGCATCCACCAATTGGGACAGCTCCTTGTAATAACCCGCAGGATTCTTACGGGGATCAGGCAAGGATTGCTTCGCTTGTAAAACTTCCGATCGTTTCCAAGGGAGGTGTATCCACACTCTCTGGAAATGTCCTGGGACAGGAGGGTTAGCAGCAGGATCACCTGGCATCCATACCGGGGGAACTTCCCGCATGGGATATTGACCAGGTTGTGCCATCCATTCCGCAGTCTCGTCCTTAAACAACGCACGAGGTTGCACCGTACATCGAAAGGATAACAAGCGTTCTAGAGCCTCTCGAACCTTATCACCTACGATTACACCCGTGGCAAAGCGAAGCTGTAGCTCGGAAACCTCAGGTGGTATATCATCAGCCATATCATCGTCCCACTCCTCTTTCAATGACTTACACAATTCCTCGAACACAAATCGTTGCGTGGGCACGTTAAACTGAGAAAACGTGTCAAACACTACACGTGGGGTGTATTTAACAGGGTTACGAATCCATCTACGTGCCGTTTTCACCAACGATTCACGTTCCCTACCATCAGGAAGCTGACTGCGTCTTTGAGCGACATCTGAAAGAGTCGAGCCAAGTATCGGCCCAAAAAGCGGAGAATAAAGAGAAGCAACAGCAGTCAAGAGACGACTACGAACAGAAGGAGAAGAGGAAGAAGATGCAGGCGTAGCAACAATAGGGGTGGAAACAGTAGAAGTAGACGCAGCAGCAGGAGCAGCGGGAACGACAGGCTGAGGAGGGACTTGGAAAGGCGCAGTAGGGAGAGAAGCCGGAACAAGAGGATGTACGATCTGTGGCCCAAGGGGATTCGGGAGCACGGGAGGACCGGCGGGCTGACCAGCAGCCGCCAAAACAACGGGTTGAGGAAGAGGTGGACGAACGGGACCCATAACATCGGGAGCATAGGGAGGTGGTGATTTCATCAGATAAGACAAGAGCGAATCCTCCATCGCTTCTTCTCCCGTCTTATCGATATTAGAAGGTAGCACCGGATAACATTTATCCACTGCCATATGGTGAAGCCGAGCACTAACTTCCTGCTCTTTCTCATCTTTGTCTAACTGATATTGTTCTGCATTGCGCATCACCGTAAGAACACCTTCTCTTTTATTTTTCTTATTCTGTTTGATTTCTTTCTGCTTGGCCTCTTTCCGCCATAACCGGAAGGAATCAAACATGGCCGGCCTAGCTTTCTTTTTAAATAATTTAGCTTCCAAGTTATCTAAAACGGCAGTCTCGAAACTACCATGAGATGGCCAACTAAGGACGCCATCCTTTTTAGTGTAACGAACCCAATATTCATTATATACGATAGGACCCACGCCATGACGACTATAGAGCTCGTAAATCGGAGTTCCAACCGGAGGTATCGGACATGAATCCTCCAGCCGGGAATCCATGCTGCAACATTTGAGAAACCCAAACAAAGTACTACGGCCAGGCATCGTGCACACTAACCGAGTATACAAACTTCAAGGGCTATCGAATTACGATATCCTCGCAAAAATGCAAGACCCTCGGTTTTTGGCAATTGCAATCGTCAAATAAAACCCAACAACTAAGAACCACGAATGCTATGGAACCATGCAAACAACAAAGCAACACTGGGAGCGACCCACAAAATACTTAACTGAGAGAACAATGGCGTCACCAGGAAGGCCCGTTGAGCGTCTCGCCGTACAAAGGACTACGCCAGGCGCCAAAACAGGTCGACAGTCAGGGCATCGGTCCGTCGCAGCCGTCAGGAGGCGGGGATCTTCGCGGGAAAAGACGTCGGGCCACTTATTTCGACAACTGGATCGATGAAGCGGGGTGCACCTTCCCTCGGAGATTTCACACGAAGTTCCTCACGATCGTCGGGCTTTGGACCGGTACCGTTGATGTCGCCCCACGTTGGGCGCCAACTGAAGGACTGGGTTATTCTTAAGACCCAGCGGTGCCAGGGAACAACACCTGAAACCTTCGTGGGTTACCTGTTCTGGCGTACTAAACACAGAGACACGGGACACTTCCAGCGACGTCAGAGATCAGCGTTTATTTACTGCAGGGATACAGAGGTCACAAGAAGTACACGACGTGTAGGTTCTCGGAGACTGCTTCAAATTCGTAGAAGTGGATCGCTCCTTTTATACAAGTTTTTGCCATAGCACAGTATGGCGAACAAAGGTTACAACTCAGTTCCCACAATAAACTTCAAAAGGGTCGCGTTCATGTTTCAGGAGGCCGGAACATAATTACAACAGTCTTGCCGGTTCCCAACTGTAAAAACATATTCCCTCCGCAATAAACACATTCCATCCTAACTATAAACACATTAAGAGGAAGGACGAAAAACAGATGCAAGGAAAGGACAAGGATGCACAACAGGTTAGAAAAGAATGTTAGGGGCAATAAAGGAAACTCGATAGAAGGGTCAAAGACCTCGTGTCTAATGTATGCATGCCTGAAACAATAGACCGGAGCGGCGAGATGAGCCTTGAGCGGGGCCATCTGCCTTACTCGTGTCATTTCCCTCATCGTAAAAGTCACCTCAAAGAAACACGTGTCCTTCGTGCAAGCTTGAAAGACCCAGGGTCACGAAGCGGACAAAAAGCCCGTTCGCTGGCTACCTGAGGGCAAGAAACAAAATGGATGCTGTATCTAAAATGGAACCCGAGGGTTCGGATGAACAAACCCAAAAATAAAACGAACCATACGTGGCTGCATAGCGAAACTTCGCACACCCACTAGACTCGTCATTTGCGGTTCGTAGATACCAAACTCATCCATATTCGTCACCACTCAAAAAGTGCCGTCCCGTCTCACACGGAACCTCAGAAGAGGGGTCTTGTGTATCAGAGACGTAGTTTTATGTCATTTCTGAGTTGGAAAAGAGATCTTGTGTATCATAGACATAGTTTTACGTCATTTCTGAGTTAGAAGAGGGGTCTTGTGTATCAAAGACATAGTTTTACGTCATTTCTGAGTTAAAAGAGGGGTCTTGTGTATTAGAGATGTAGTTTTACGTCATTTCTGAGTTGGAAGAGGGGTCTTGTGTATCAGAGACGTAGTTTTATGTCATTTCTGAGTTGGAAAAGAGATCTTGTGTATCATAGACATAGTTTTACATCATTTCTGAGTTAGAAGAGGGGTCTTGTATATCAAAGACACAGTTTTGCGTCATTTCTGAGTTAGAAAAGGGGACTTGTGCATCAAAGACATAGTTTTACGTCATTTCCTAGTTGGAAGAGGGGTCTTGTGTATCAGAGACGTAGTTTTATGTCATTTCTGAGTTGGAAGAGAGGTCTTGTGTATTAGAGACATAGTTTTACGTCATTTCTGAGTTAAAAGATGGGTCTAGAATAGTAAAGACATAGTTTTACGTCATTTCTGAGTTAGAAGAGGGCTCTTGTGTATTAAAGACATAGTTTTTTGTTATTTCTGAGTTAGAAAAGTGGTCTTCTGTATCAAAGAAATAGTTTTACGTCATTTCTGAGTTGGAAGAGGGGTCTTGTGTATCAGAGACGTAGTTTTACGTCATTTCTGAGATGGAAGAGAAGTCTTGTGTATCAGAGACATAGTTTTGCGTCATTTCTGAGTTAGAAGAGGGGTCTTGTGTATTAGAGACATAGTTTTACGTCATTTCTGAGTTGGAAGAGGGGTTTTGTGTATCAGAGACGTAGTTTTACATCATTTCTGAGTTGGAAGAGAGGTCTTGTGTATTAGAGATGTAGTTTTGAGTCATTTCTGAGTTAGAAGAGGGGTCTTGTATGTCAGAGATGTAGTTTTATGTCATTTCTGAGTTAGAAGAGGGGTCTTGTGTATTAAAGACACAGTTTTGCGTCATTTCTGAGTTGGAAGAGGGGTCTTGTATATCAGAGACGTAGTTTTATTTCATTTCCGAGTTGTCAGAGGGGTCTTGTGTATCAGAGACATAGGTTTACGTCATTTCTGAGTTGGAAGAGGGGTCTTGTGTATCAGAGACGTAGTTTTAAGTCATTTCTGAGTTAAAAGAGGGGTCTTGTGTATTAGAGATGTAGTTTTACATCATTTCTGAGTTGGAAGAGGGGTCTTGTGTATCAGAGACGTAGTTTTATGTCATTTCTGAGTTGAAAAAGAGATCTTGTGTATCATAGACATAGTTGTACGTCATTTCTGAGTTAGAAGAGGGGTCTTGTGTATCAAAGACATAGTTTTACGTCATTTCTGAGTTAAAAGAGGGGTCTTGTATATCAAAGATACAGTTTTGCGTCATTTCTGAGTTAAAAAAGGGGACTTGTGCATCAAAGACATAGTTTTACGTCATTTCTGAGTTGGAAGAGGGGTCTTGTGTATCGGAGACGTAGTATTATATCATTTCTGGGGTAGAAGAGGAATCTCGTGTATCAGATGCATAATTCTACAGCATGTCTGAGTTTTAAGAGGGATCGTGTGTATCAAAGACATAGTTTTACGTAATTTCTGAGTAGGAAGTGGGGTCTTGTGTATCAGAGACATAGTTTTAAGTCATTTCTGAGTTAAAAGATGGGTCTTGTGTATTAGAGATGTAGTTTTACGTCATTTCTGAGTTTGAAGAGAGGTCTTGTGTATTAGAGACATAGTTTTACGTCATTTCTGAGTTAGAAGAGGGCTCTTGTGTATTAAAGACATAGTTTTGCGTTATTTCTGAGTTAGAAAAGTGGTCTTCTGTATCAATGAAATACTTTTACGTCATTTCTGAGTTGGAAGAGGGGTCTTGTGTATCAGAGACGTAGTTTTACGTAATTTCTGAGATGGAAGAGAGGTCTTGTGTATCAGAGACATAGTTTTGCGTCATTTCTGAGTTAGAAGAGGGGTCTTGTGTATTAGAGACATAGTTTTACATCATTTCTGAGTTGGAAGAGGGGTCTTGTGTATCAGAGACGTAGTTTTACATCATTTCTGAGTTGGAAGAGAGGTCTTGTGTATTAGAGACGTAGTTTTGCGTCATTTCTGAGTTAGAAGAGGGGTCTTGTGTGTCAGAGATGTAGTTTTATGTCATTTCTGAGTTAGAAGAGGGGTCTTGTGTATCAGAGACGTAGTTTTACATCATTTCTGAGTTGGAAGAGAGGTCTTGTGTATTAGAGATGTAGTTTTGAGTCATTTCTGAGTTAGAAGAGGGGTCTTGTATGTCAGAGATGTAGTTTTATGTCATTTCTGAGTTAGAAGAGGGGTCTTGTGTATTAAAGACACAGTTTTGCGTCATTTCTGAGTTGGAAGAGGGGTCTTGTATATCAGAGACGTAGTTTTATTTCATTTCCGAGTTGTCAGAGGGGTCTTGTGTATCAGAGACATAGGTTTACGTCATTTCTGAGTTGGAAGAGGGGTCTTGTGTATCAGAGACGTAGTTTTAAGTCATTTCTGAGTTAAAAGAGGGGTCTTGTGTATTAGAGATGTAGTTTTACGTCATTTCTGAGTTGGAAGAGGGGTCTTGTGTATCAGAGACGTAGTTTTATGTCATTTCTGAGTTGAAAAAGAGATCTTGTGTATCATAGACATAGTTGTACGTCATTTCTGAGTTAGAAGAGGGGTCTTGTGTATCAAAGACATAGTTTTACGTCATTTCTGAGTTAAAAGAGGGGTCTTGTATATCAAAGATACAGTTTTGCGTCATTTCTGAGTTAAAAAAGGGGACTTGTGCATCAAAGACATAGTTTTACGTCATTTCTGAGTTGGAAGAGGGGTCTTGTGTATCGGAGACGTAGTATTATATCATTTCTGGGGTAGAAGAGGAATCTCGTGTATCAGATGCATAATTCTACAGCATTTCTGAGTTTTAAGAGGGATCTTGTGTATCAAAGACATAGTTTTACGTAATTTCTGAGTAGGAAGTGGGGTCTTGTGTATCAGAGACATAGTTTTAAGTCATTTCTGAGTTAAAAGATGGGTCTTGTGTATTAGAGATGTAGTTTTACGTCATTTCTGAGTTTGAAGAGAGGTCTTGTGTATTAGAGACATAGTTTTACGTCATTTCTGAGTTAGAAGAGGGCTCTTGTGTATTAAAGACATAGTTTTGCGTTATTTCTGTGTTAGAAAAGTGGTCTTCTGTATCAACGAAATACTTTTACGTCATTTCTGAGTTGGAAGAGGGGTCTTGTGTATCAGAGACGTAGTTTTACGTAATTTCTGAGATGGAAGAGAGGTCTTGTGTATCAGAGACATAGTTTTGCGTCATTTCTGAGTTAGAAGAGGGGTCTTGTGTATTAGAGACATAGTTTTACATCATTTCTGAGTTGGAAGAGGGGTCTTGTGTATCAGAGACGTAGTTTTACATCATTTCTGAGTTGGAAGAGAGGTCTTGTGTATTAGAGACGTAGTTTTGCGTCATTTCTGAGTTAGAAGAGGGGTCTTGTATGTCAGAGATGTAGTTTTATGTCATTTCTGAGTTAGAAGAGGGGTCTTGTGTATTAAAGACACAGTTTTGCGTCATTTCTGAGTTGGAAGAGGGGTCTTGTGTATCAGAGACGTAGTTTTATTTCATTTCCGAGTTGTCAGAGGGGTCTTGTGTATCAGAGACATAGGTTTACGTCATTTCTGAGTTGGAAGAGGGGTCTTGTGTATCAGAGACATACTTTTACGTCATTTCTGAGTTAAAAGATGGGTCTAGTTTATTAAAGACATAGTTTTAAGTAATTTCTGAGTTAGAAGAGGGCTCTTGTGTATTAAAGACATAGTTTTACATCATTTCTGAGTTAGAAGAGGGGTCTTGTTTATTAAAGACATAGTTTTGCATCATTTCTGAGTTGGAAGAGGGGTCTTGTGTATCAGAGACGTAGTTTTATGTCATTTCTGAGTTGTCAGATGGATCTTGTGTATCAGAGACGTAGTTTGACGTAATTTCTGAGTTGGAAGAGAGGTCTTGTGTATCAGAGATGTAGTTTTATGTCTTTTTTGAGTTTGAAGGGGGTATTGTGTATCGGAGACGTAGTATTATATCATTTCTGGGGTAGAAGAGGAATCTCGTGTATCAGATGCATAATTCTACAGCATTTCTGAGTTTTAAGAGGGATCTTGTGTATCAAAGACATAGTTTTACGTAATTTTTGAGTAGGCAGTGGGGTCTTGTGTATCAAAGACATAGGGGCTCATTTATGAGCCCCTGCGTCACTTTTGCGCCGCCGGTGCGTCACTTTTTGTGACGCACCAGTGGCAGAAAACATGCGCCATGTTGCGCCATATTTACAAAGTGACGCATCTAGGTAGATGCGTCACTTTGTAAACCCCTGCGCCACATTATACCTGCGCCAGGTATAATGTATGCAAGGGGGGCGTTTTGACGCAACAAAGGGTCGTAGAAGTGACGCAGTGAAATCTACGAGATTTCACTGCGCCACTTCTAGTGTGCAAATGCGTCAATTTCTTGCACCTGCCTCACAGCAGGCGTAAGACTGATGCAGGCCCTTTCACATGGGGCTTGCCCCATGTGAAAGGACACATTGCTGGAGTTGCGTCACTTTTGTGACACACTCCAGCGATGCGTCACTTTTGCGCCTACAGATACGTCAGAAATACTGACGCATCTGTGACTCCTTGCGACATGATGCGTCATACTGTAAATATGACGCATCACTGGAGTCGCAGGGAGGGCGCAGTGAAAAGTGGCGCATCACTGTTTTCACGCAGTGATGCGTCACTTTTCATAAATGAGGCCCATAGTTTTAAGTCATTTCTGAGTTAAAAGAGGGGTCTTGTGTATTAGAGATGTAGTTTTACGTCATTTCTGAGTTGGAAGAGGGGTCTTGTGTATCAGAGACGTAGTTGTATGTCATTTCTGAGTTGGAAAAGAGATCTTGTGTATCATAGACATAGTTTTAAGTCATTTCTGAGTTAGAAGAGGGGTCTTGTGTATCAAAGACATAGTTTTACGTCATTTCTGACTTAAAAGAGGGGTCTTGTATATCAAAGACACAGTTTTGCATCATTACTGAGTTAGAAAAGGGGACTTGTGCATCAAAGACATAGTTTTACGTCATTTCCTAGTTGGAAGAGGGGTCTTGTGTATCAGAGACGTAGTTTTATGTCATTTCTGAGTTGGAAGAGAGGTCTTGTGTATTAGAGACATAGTTTTACGTCATTTCTGAGTTAAAAGATGGGTCTAGAGTAGTAAAGACATAGTTTTACGTCATTTCTGAGTTAGAAGAGGGCTCTTGTGTATTAAAGACATAGTTTTTTGGTATTTCTGAGTGAGAAAAGTGGTCTTCTGTATCAAAGAAATAGTTTTACGTCATTTCTGAGTTGGAAGAGGGGTCTTGTGTATCAGAGACGTAGTTTTACGTAATTTCTGAGATGGAAGAGAGGTCTTGTGTATCAGAGACATAGTTTTGCGTCATTTCTGAGTTAGAAGAGGGGTCTTGTGTATTAGAGACATAGTTTTACATCATTTCTGAGTTGGAAGAGGGGTCTTGTGTATCAGAGACGTAGTTTTACATCATTTCTGAGTTGGAAGAGAGGTCTTGTGTATTAGAGACATAGTTTTGTGTCATTTCTGAGTTAGAAGAGGGGTCTTGTGTGTCAGAGATGTAGTTTTATGTCATTTCTGAGTTAGAAGAGGGGTCTTGTGTATTAAAGACACAGTTTTGCGTCATTTCTGAGTTGGAAGAGGGGTCTTGTGTATCAGAGACGTAGTTTTATTTCATTTCCGAGTTGTCAGAGGGGTCTTGTGTATCAGAGACATACGTTTACGTCATTTCTGAGTTGGAAGAGGGGTCTTGTGTATCAGAGACATACTTTTACGTCATTTCTGAGTTAAAAGATGGGTCTAGTGTATTAAAGACATAGTTTTATGTAATTTTTGAGTTAGAAGAGGGCTTTTGTGTATTAAAGACATAGTTTTACATCATTTCTGAGTTAGAAGAGGGGTCTTGTTTATTAAAGACATAGTTTTGCATCATTTCTGAGTTGAAAGAGGGGTCTTGTGTATCAGAGACGTAGTTTTATGTCATTTCTGAGTTGTAAGATGGATCTTGTGTATCAGAGGCGTAGTTTGACGTAATTTCTGAGTTGGAAGAGGGGTCTTGTTTATCAGAGATGTAGTTTTACATCATTTCTGAGTTGGAAGAGATGTCTTGTGTATTAGAGATGCAGTTTTGCGTCATTTCTGAGTTAGAAGAGGTGTCTTGTCTATCAGAGATGTAGTTTTATGTCATTTATGAGTTAGAAGAGGGGTCTTGTATAGCAGAGACGTAGTTTTACGTCATTTCTGAGTTAGAAGAGGTGTCTTGTGTATTAAAGACATAGTTTTGCATCATTTCTGAGTGGGAAGAGGGGTCTTGTGTATCAGAGACGTAGTTTTATTTCATTTCCGAGTTGTCAGAGGGGTCTTGTGTATCAGAGACATAGGTTTACGTCATTTCTGAGTTGGAAGAGGGGTCTTGTGTATCAGAGACATACTTTTACGTCAATTCTGAGTTAAAAGATGGGTCTAGTTTATTAAAGACATAGTTTTAAGTAATTTCTGAGTTAGAAGAGGGCTCTTATGTATTAAAGACATAGTTTTACATCATTTCTGAGTTAGAAGAGGGGTCTTGTTTATTAAAGACATAGTTTTGCATCATTTCTGAGTTGGAAGAGGGGTCTTGTGTATCAGAGACATAGTTTTATGTCATTTCTGAGTTGTCAGATGGATCTTGTGTATCAGAGACGTAGTTTGACGTAATTTCTGAGTTGGAAGAGAGGTCTTGTGTATCAGAGATGTAGTTTTATGTCTTTTTTGAGTTTGAAGGGGGTATTGTGTATCGGAGACGTAGTATTATATCATTTCTGGGGTAGAAGAGGAATCTCGTGTATCAGATGCATAATTCTACAGCATTTCTGAGTTTTAAGAGGGATCTTGTGTATCAAAGACATAGTTTTACGTAAATTTTGAGTAGGAAGTGGGGTCTTGTGTATCAGAGACATAGTTTTAAGTCATTTCTGAGTTAAAAGAGGGGTCTTGTGTATTAGAGATGTAGTTTTACGTCATTTCTGAGTTGGAAGAGGGGTCTTTTGTATCAGAGACGTAGTTTTATGTCATTTCTGAGTTGGAAAAGAGATCTTGTGTATCATAGACATAGTTTTACGTCATTTCTGAGTTAGAAGAGGGGTCTTGTGTATCAAAGACATAGTTTTACGTCATTTCTGACTTAAAAGAGGGGTCTTGTATATCAAAGACACAGTTTTGCATCATTACTGAGTTAGAAAAGGGGACTTGTGCATCAAAGACATAGTTTTACGTCATTTCCTAGTTGGAAGAGGGGTCTTGTGTATCAGAGATGTAGTTTTATGTCATTTCTGAGTTGGAAGAGAGGTCTTGTGTATTAGAGACATAGTTTTACGTCATTTCTGAGTTAAAAGATGGGTCTAGAGTAGTAAAGACATAGTTTTACGTCATTTCTGAGTTAGAAGAGGGCTCTTGTGCATTAAAGACATAGTTTTTTGGTATTTCTGAGTGAGAAAAGTGGTCTTCTGTATCAAAGAAATAGTTTTACGTCATTTCTGAGTTGGAAGAGGGGTCTTGTGTATCAGAGATGTAGTTTTACGTCATTTCTGAGATGGAAGAGAGGTCTTGTGTATCAGAGATATAGTTTTGCGTCATTTCTGAGTTAGAAGAGGGGTCTTGTGTATTAGAGACATAGTTTTACGTCATTTCTGAGTTGGAAGAGGGGTCTTGTGTATCAGAGACGTAGTTTTACATCATTTCTGAGTTGGAAGAGAGGTCTTGTGTATTAGAGATGTAGTTTTGCGTCATTTCTGAGTTAGAAGAGGGGTCTTGTGTGTCAGAGATGTAGTTTTATGTCATTTCTGAGTTAGAAGAGGGGTCTTGTGTATTAAAGACACAGTTTTGCGTCATTTCTGAGTTGGAAGAGGGGTCTTGTATATCAGAGACGTAGTTTTATTTCATTTCCGAGTTGTCAGAGGGGTCTTGTGTATCAGAGACATAGGTTTACGTCATTTCTGAGTAGGAAGAGGGGTCTTGTGTATCAGAGACATACATTTACGTCATTTCGGAGTTAAAAGATGGGTCTAGTTTATTAAAGACATAGTTTTAAGTACTTTCTGAGTTAGAAGAGGGCTCTTGTGTATTAAAGACATTGTTTTACATCATTTCTGAGTTAGAAGAGGGGTCTTGTGTGTCAGAGATGTAGTTTTATGTCATTTCTGAGTTAGAAGAGGGGTCTTGTGTATTAAAGACACAGTTTTGCGTCATTTCTGAGTTGGAAGAGGGGTCTTGTGTATCAGAGACGTAGTTTTATTTCATTTCCGAGTTGTCAGAGGGGTCTTGTGTATCAGAGACATAGGTTTACGTCATTTCCGAGTTGTCAGAGGGGTCTTGTGTATCAGAGACGTTGTTTTACGTCATTTCTGATTTGGAAGATGGGTCTTGTGTATCAGAGAAGTAGTTTTATGTCATTTCTGAGTTGGAAAAGAGATATTGTGTATCATAGACATAGTTTTACGTAATTTCTGAGTTAGAAGAGGTGTCTTGTGTATCAAAGACATAGTTTTACGTAATTTCTGAGTTAGATGAGGGGTCTTGTATATCAAAGATACAGTTTTGCGTCATTTCTGAGTTAGAAGAGGGGACTTGTGTATCAAAGACATAGTTTTACGTCATTTCTGAGTTGGAAGAGAGATCTTGTGTATCATAGACATAGTTTTACATCATTTCTGAGTTAGAAGAGGAGTCTTGTGTATCAAAGACATAGTTTTATGTCATTTCTGAGTTGGAAGAGATATGTTGTGTATCATAGACATAGTTTTACATCATTTCTGAGTTAGTAGAGGAGTCTTGTGTATCAAAGACATAGGTTTACGTCATTCCTGAGTTAGAAGAGGGGTCTTGTGTATCAAAGACATAGTTTTGCGTCATTTCTGAGTTGGAAGAGGGGTCATGTGTATCAGAGACGTATTTTGATGTCATTTCTGAGTTGGAAGAAAGGTCTTGTGTATTAGAGACATAGTTTTACGTCATTTCTGAGTTAAAAGATGGTTCTAGTGTAGTAAAGACATAGTTTGACGTCATTTCTGAGTTAGAAGAGGGTTCTTGTGTATTAAAGACATAGTTTTGTGTTATTTCTGAGTTAGAAAAGTGGTCTTCTGTATCAAAGAAATAGTTTTACGTCATTTCTGAGTTGGAAGAGGGGTCTTGTGTATCAGATACGTAGTTTTACGTCATTTCTGAGATGGAAGAGAGGTCTTGTGTATCAGAGACATAGTTTTGCGTCATTTCTGAGTTAGAAGAGGGGTCTTGTGTATTAGAGACATAGTTTTACGTCATTTCTGAGTTGGAAGAGGGGTCTTGTGTATCAGAGACGTAGTTTTACATCATTTCTGAGTTGGAAGAGAGGTCTTGTGTATTAGAGATGTAGTTTTGCGTCATTTCTGAGTTAGAAGAGGGGTCTTGTGTGTCAGAGATGTAGTTTTATGTAATTTCTGAGTTAGAAGAGGGGTCTTGTGTATTAAAGACACAGTTTTGCGTCATTTCTGAGTTGGAAGAGGGGTCTTGTATATCAGAGACGTAGTTTTATTTCATTTCCGAGTTGTCAGAAGGGTCTTGTGTATCAGAGACATAGGTTTACATCATTTCTGAGTTGGAAGAGGGGTCTTGTGTATCAGAGACATACTTTTACGTCATTTCTGAGTTAAAAGATGGGTCTAGTTTATTAAAGACATAGTTTTAAGTAATTTCTGAGTTAGAAGAGGGCTCTTGTGTATTAAAGACATAGTTTTACGTCATTTCTGAGTTGGAAGATTGGTCTTGTGTATCAGAGAAGTAGTTTTATGTCATTTCTGAGTTGGAAAAGAGATCTTGTGTATCATAGACATAGTTTTACGTAATTTCTGAGTTAGAAGAGGTGTCTTGTGTATCAAAGACATAGTTTAACGTAATTTCTGAGTTAGATGAGGGGTCTTGTATATCAAAGATACAGTTTTGCGTCATTTCTGAGTTAGAAGAGGGGACTTGTGTATCAAAGACATAGTGTTACGTTATTTCTGAGTTGGAAGAGAGATCTTGTGTATCATAGACATAGTTTTAATCATCGGGAACTATATACCTGTTTCGTCGATTTCAAGGCGGCCTTTGACCGTGTTAATAGGAATTTACTATGGGCCAAACTGAAGCAGCAGGGCCTTCCGGATTCAATCCTAATGCCGATCATCGACCTGTATAGTAACACCTGGATGCAGGTAAAAATCAACAATGGGCAAAGGCTAACCAGGAAGATCCACACCTTTGACGGATTAAAACAAGGCTGTGTGTTGGCTCCCCATCTTTTCAGTTTGTTCATGGCCGACCTAACAGTAAGCCTTGACCTGATCAATGCACACCCTCCCCGGCTGGGCACACTCCGTATAACACACCTATCCTATGCCAACGATGTGGTCCTGCTAAGCCAGACAAGAGTAGGCTTGCAACGCCTTCTACAGGAGCTGACCCGATATACAAAACAGAACATGCTAGAAATAAATAGCACGAAACAAAAACAATGAATATAACGCGACGTCACTAACCATCACCAACTTTCCTAATAGATTATGTTAAACTGGAAGCGGTTGGAAGTTACAAGTATCTTGGGATACTGTTGGACAAGCGCCTTAATTTCCAGGTACAATTCCCTAGCATGGAAAAGAAGGGCATGGCCCTAATGCACGCCTTCATGAGTCTAGCAACTCAACTCAAAGGTCCTCTGGTTTCGCCTCTGCTAACAATAATGAAAGCTAAACTAATCCCAACTATAGCTTACGGGAGCGTACTGCATCATGGCAAGAGTGCACATCTTTTGGACAAAGTGCAAATGAAAATCTACAAACGTGTCTTTGCGCTACCAACTAACGCATCACCGGCCCAAGTAAGATTGGAATTGGGCCTGAAATCCCAAGTGCTGCTGAGAAAGTATGAGACCATAAAATTCTGGTATTATGTCTGGATGAACCAAGAGATCATGCTCTATCGAGCTATGTGGGAAACTATCTCCAAAAATCCAAACTTAAATCACGCCAAGTATTTCAAAACGTCAATGGAGTCAACAAATTTGGCCGGCCTCTGGGAATCTAAGCTCCCAGTACCTTCATTCAAACAGTTGATCAGGAAGGCAGCCATGAGACACTCATTGCTGGACGACAGAACAGCTTTTAGCCGCCGGTCACATGCCTGGATGACAATCCATTCCTACAAAAAACTAATCCTGGCGCTCTTCTTGGACCTTGCATTTTCGCCTTTTATCAAACGCAAATACCTTAACATAAGGCTGGGCAATCTGCCAACTAACACTGAGCAACCAAAGTGGAAGCCACAAGAAAGTGAAGGGTGCGGGATATGTGGCGCAGCAAGGCAAGATTTCATCCACCTGATTTGTATATGCCCGGCTCTTATACAAGAACGTCGGAATTGGTTGAAAAACAAATTCAAGGAGTATGGAACACGTACATGTCGGTCCGCTGTCATGCAAACCCTATGTACAGCAGTCCCACAATTCATTTGCAGGACAATTAAATTCATTGAACACTTTGAAAAAAAGCAAAAAACATTAGCAAATTGCTGAACTTCGAATATGTTTCTTCTGCAGCAGAAAGACAACTGTTTTTATCTTTATTTTTTTATTAGCTTTTATTATATGCACGGTAGTGTAAATTTCGTGTGTTTTAACATATCGTCATATTTATATTTTGTAATGGTTTTTATTAACTATACAATAAAGCATTTACTTACATAGACATAGTTTTACATCATTTTTGAGTTAGAAGAGGAGTCTTGTGTATCAAAGACATAGTTTTATGTCATTTCTGAGTTGGAAGAGATATCTTGTGTATCAAAGACATAGTTTTACATCATTTCTGAGTTGGAAAAGAGATCTTGTGTATCATAGAGATAGTTTTACGTCATTTCTGAGTTAGAAGAGGAGTCTTGTGTATCAAAGACATAGTTTTACATCATTTCTGAGTTAGAAGAGGAGTCTTGTGTATCAAAGACATAGTTTTATGTCATTCCTGAGTTGGAAGAGATATCTTGTGTATCATAGACATAGTTTTACATCATTTCTGAGTTAGAAGAGGAGTCTTGTGTATCAAAGACATAGTTTTACGTAATTCCTGAGTTAGAAGAGGGGTCTTTTGTGTCAAAGACATAGTTTTGCGTCATTTCTGAGTTGGAAGAGGGGTCATGTGTATCAGAGATGTATTTTGATGTCATTTCTGAGTTGGAAGAAAGGTCTTGTGTATTAGAGACATAGTTTTACGTCATTTCTGAGTTAAAAGATGGTTCTAGTGTAGTAAAGACATAGTTTGACGTCATTTCTGAGTTAGAAGAGGGCTCTTGTGTATTAAAGACATAGTTTACGTCATTTGTGAGTTGGAAGAGGGGTCTTGTGTATCAGAGACGCAGTTTTTTGTCATTTCTGAGTTTGAAGTGGGTCTTTTGTATCAGAGACGTTTTATTATATCATTTCTGAGGTAGAAGAGGAGTCTTGTGTATCAAAGACATAGTTTTGCGTCATTTCTCAGTTGGAAAAGGGGTCTTGTGTATCAGAGACGTAGTTTTATGTCATTTCTGAGTTGGAAGATATGTCTTGTGTATTAGAGACATAGTTTTACGTCAATTCTGAGTTAAAAGATTGTCTAGTGTAGTAAAGACATAGTTTTACGTCATTTCTGAGTTAGAAGAGGGCTCTTGTGCATTAAAGACATAGTTTTGCGTAATTTCTGAGTTAGAAGAGGGGTCTTGTGTATCAAAGACACAGTTTTGCGTCATTTCTGAGTTCAAAAAGGGGTCTTCTGTATCAAAGAAATAGTTTTGCATCATTTCTGAGTTAGAAAAGGGGTCTTGTGTATCAGAGACGTAGTTTATTGTCATTTCTGAGTTGGAAGAGAGGTCTTGTGTATCAAAGACATAGTTTTACGTCATTTCTGAGTTAAAAGATGGGTCTAGTGTATTAAAGACATAGTTTTGCGTCATTTCTGAGTTCAAAAAGGGGTCTTCTGTATCAAAGAAATAGTTTTGCATCATTTCTGAGTTAGAAGAGGGGTCTTGTGTATCAGAGACGTAGTTTATTGTCATTTCTGAGTTGGAAGAGGGGTCTTGTGTATCAAAGACATAGTTTTACGTCATTTCTGAGTTAAAAGATGGGTCTAGTGTATTAAAGACATAGTTTTGCGTCATTTCTGAGTTCAAAAAGGGGTCTTCTGTATCAAAGAAATAGTTTTGCATCATTTCTGAGTGAGAAGAGGGGTCTTGTGTATCAGAGACGTAGTTTATTGTCATTTCGGAGTTGGAAGAGGGGTCGTGTGTATCAGAGAAGTAGTTTTATGTCATTTCTGAGTTGGAAGAAATGTCTTGTGTATTAGAGATGCAGTTTTGCATCATTTCTGAGTTAGAAGAGGGGTCTTGTGTATCAGAGATGTAGTTTTATGTCATTTCTGAGTTAGAAGAGTGGTCTTGTGTATCAGAGAAGTAGTTTTATGTCATTTCTGAGTTGGAAAAGAGATCTTGTGTATCATAGACGTAGTTTTACGTAATTTCTGAGTTAGAAGAGGGGTCTTGTGTATCAAAGACATAGTTTTACGTCATTTCTGAGTTAGATGAGGGGTCTTGTATATCAAAGACACAGTATTGCATCATTTCTGAGTTAGAAGAGGGGACTTGTGTATCAAAGACATAGTTTTACATCATTTCTGAGTTGGAAGAGGGGTCTTTTGTATCAGAGACGTAGTTTTATGTCATTTCTGAGTTGGAAGACAGGTCTTGTGTATTAGAGACATAGTTTTACGTCATATCTGAGTTAAAAGATGGGTCTAGTGTATTAAAGACATAGTTTTGCCTCATTTGTGAGTTCAAAAAAGGGTCTTCTGTATCAAAGAAATAGTTTTGCATCATTTCTGAGTTAGAAGAGGGGTCTTGTGTATCAGAGACGTAGTTTATTGTCATTTCTGAGTTGGAAGAGAGGTCTTGTGTATCAGAGACATAGTTTTGCGTCATTTCTGAGTTAGAAGAGAGATCTTGTGTATCACAGACATAGTTTTACGTCATTTCTGAGTTAGGACAATGTGCGGTATTGCTACACTTTAAAACAGCTGTATGAGCTAGGCAAGTGTAGTTCTGCTCCGGGGGTGCCGGGGTCTAGGTCTTCGCCGAGGAATGTTGCTTCCCCATCATACGAGGAAGGGTTGAGCTGTGGCCTTCTTAATGTTAGGTCACTCCCAAAACACGCTATAGAAATTCAGTTGTTAATCGAGGAACATAATTTAGATGCCTTGTTTATGACTGAAACTTGGCTAGAGCCTGGGCTGGACCTGGAACTGGGGTCTGTGTGCCCCTCAGGATTCAAAGCCTTTCACAAGCCAAGATCTAGCGGTAGGGGGGGTGTAATCGGCATCATATATAAAGAAATGTGGGACTTCTCGCCACTGGATATAGATGAGATTATGCACATGGAAACCTTGGGCTTCTCGCTAAAGGATAGGTCCGGTCATCTCCTGACTGGCATAGTCTGCTATAGAACCCCAGGGGCTGTAAGTGAACAGTTACAACAGCAATTGCTTGATGTGATCAGTAATCTGGCACTTACTCACCACAGACTGCTGTTTCTGGGAGATTTTAATCTCTGGCCCAATGTAAAGTTGAGAACAGCCTATAACAACATTATTCAATCATGTGCCAACCTTAATTTGCCGCAATTGGTATTGGAGGCTACCCATATTGCTGGAAATGTGCTTGACCTGGTGTTTGCTGGGGATAACGTGGTGGCTATGGACAGTATTCTACCAGTGGACTGGTCTGACCACCATTTGGTCAAATTTCGAATGTTGCCGATCCTAAGAAGTAGGCCCCCTACCAGGGAGGAAAGGAGTGTCCTGGTTAGGGATTGGAAGGCCCTTTTGAGGAAAGCACAATCAGCGCCACTTTTCGGTGCGGTCCCCATCTTTGACCCAGGGAAGTCGGTTGATGAAAACTACGGGGCGCTGTGTAGGCATTTGGTAAACACCATTAATCTGCTTGCTCCTCTGAAGCGGCTTAGGAAACGGGGATCCCCCTCTGCGCCTTGGTTTTCGGAGGAATTAAGGAACTTCAAGATCCAGTGTAAGCATGCAGAGAGGCAGTGGCACAGTCATTACTCAGATAATGATAGAATTATCTGGAGGGATCTTTTATCCAGATACAAAAAAGCTATAGCAACCACTAAGGCGTCGTATTTTGCGGACCTTATATTAAAGGCACCTAATAGTGTGAAATGTGTCTTTAACATTTTGAGAGACATCACCAACCCAGAGTGCATGGGTAACAAGATTACTCCTTCACAGGAGCTATGTGACGGGCTGGCAGCCTTCTTCCATAATAAAATCATAGGAATTATTGAGAGTCTGCAACCTGACCCATAGTTAAGCACTAGGGTTGGGGTGGAGTCATCGACAGTTAACCCTTTCGGTTGGTCGGACCCCGGGGAAAAACTGTCTTTGGTAGGGCCTTTCCTTGATCACTGGACTTGCCCCTCCGAGGAGGTGTTCATTAGGATGGCCAAGAAAGTGTGCTCTGGTTCTCCGTTGGATCCTATTCCTCAGAGATTTTGGAAGGAATTGGGTCCTGAGACTTTTCCGCATCTTTACCAGGTTGTCAGTCAATCACTCAGTAGCGGAGTGGTTCCGTCTTGCTGGAAGGATGCGCTGGTCTCACCCTTGTTGAAGAAACCTTCGCTAGATCCCTCCTGCTACGGGAACTATCGACCTATCTCTCTGTTGCCTTTCCCGGTTAAGATAGTAGAGCGCCTGGTTAGTCAGGAGCTCTTGGGTTTACTGGAGGGCAACTACAAGCTGGAGGATAATCAGTTTGGCTTCCGTCCCGGGCACGGGACCGAGACCGCACTATTTACCGTTTTAGACGATCTTCGGATGCGTGCGGATAAGGGTCACTCTGCAACATTGATATTGCTAGACCTATCCTCCGCATTCGATACGGTAAGCCATGACACTCTCTTGCAAAGGCTTGAGGAGGTGGGAGTCACAAATTTGGCCCTGAAGTGGCTTCGCTCCTATCTATCGGATAGACGGCAGGCAGTATTTCTGCCTCCGTATCAATCTGATTTCCTGCCTAACAAACATGGTGTCCCTCAGGGATCCTCTATCAGCCCGGTCCTGTTCAATGTATATATGCGACCACTGGTTGAAATCATTAAATCTAATATTATCAGGGCGGTCAATTACGCTGACGATACACAATTGATCGTTTCCATAGAGGGGGATCATGCAGATTCCTTAACTAATTTCCATAAATGTATGTCAGAAATGGTGTCTTGGCTGAAAAATAATGCACTGCAATTCAATAGTGCTAAACTGAGATTCTGCACTGTGCAGTGGGTAAAGTGCCACAGGCTTTGCCCTCTAATTTTTGGCCTCTTCCCCTGGATACACCTCTGGTCCCTGTGAAGACTGCGTAATCTGGGTGTCAGCTTCAATGAGAAGCTGAGCTTGGAGACGCATGTTAATAAAGTGGTCTCGAACTGCCACATGATCATTAGAGGCCTTCGTAAAGTTTTACCACTTCTCCCTTTTAAAGTCAGAGGCACCTGTGGTCTTATGTACTATTCTTACTCGCCTGGACTACTGTAATGCCCTGCTGCTTGAGTCCCCTGGCTACTTGATTCAGCGACTTCAGCGTATCCAGGCAGCAGCTGCAAAGCTTGCCCTAATGAGACCGCGCAAAGCATCTAGTACCAAGGCATTAGCAGAGCTACATTGGCTCACTGTGCAACAGAGAATTTTGTTTTAGTCTCTGTGCATAGCTTTTAAAGCTCTTCATGGGCTTGGCCCTGGACCGCTGCAACGTCTATTTGGCTGGTATGTCCCCACGCGCAGCCTGCGCTCCTCGATAGCCCGGCTGGCCAGGATTCCAAAGATGAAGAGGTCTACCCTGGGGGGACGAGCGTTCAGCGTTGCAGCCGCCCGTCTGTGGAATAGTCTTCCTTTAGAGCTAAGACAGGTTCAGGAACTGACACTGTTTCGTAAGCAGACTAAGACCTGGCTCTTCCCCAGAGCATAATTTCATGGGCTTTTCTGCCCTTTGTTAGTTGCTGTTAAGTTTTCTTCACTGTGTCTTTAGCGCCAGGATGCCCGTTGGGTTACAGTGCGCTCTATAAATGAAAATACATACATACAGAAGAGGGGTCTTGTGTATCAAAGACATAGTTGTGCGTCATTTCTGAGTTAGAAGAGGGGTATTTTGTATCAAAGACGTCGTTTTTTGTCATTTCTGAGTTAGAAGGGGGTCTTGTGTATCAGAGACGTAGTTTTATGTTATTTCTGAGTTGGCAGAGGGGTCTTGTGTATCAGAGACATAGTTCTACATCATTTCTGAGTTGTAAGAGGGATCTTGTGTATCAAAGACATAGGTTTATGTAATTTCTGAGTTGAAAGAGGGGTCTTGTGTATCAGAGACGTAGTTTTACGTCATTTCTGAGTTGGAAGAGAGATCTTGTGTGTCAGAGACATAGTTTTAAGTCATTTCTGAGTTAGAAGAGGGGTCTTGTGTATTAGAGATGTAGTTTTACATCATTTCTGAGTTGGAAGAGGGGTCTTGTGTATCAGAGACGTAGTTGTATGTCATTTCTGAGTTGGAAGAGAGATCTTGTGTATCACAGACATAGTTTTATGTTATTTTTGAGTTAGAAGTGGGGTCTTGTGTATCAAAGACATAGTTTTGCGTCATTTCTGAGTTAGAAGAGGGGGTTCTTGTGTATCAGAGACGTAGTTTATGTCATTTCTGAGTTGGAAGAGATGTCTTGTGTATTAGAGACATAGTTTTACGTCAATTCTGAGTTAAAAGATGGTCTAGTGTAGTAAAGACATAGTTTTACGTAATTTCTGAGTTGGAAGAGGGGTCGTGTGTATCAGAGACGTAGTTTTATGTCATTTCTGAGTTGCAAGAGGGGTCTCGTGTATTAGAGACATAGTTTTATGTCATTTCTGAGTTGGAAGAGGGGTCTTGTGTTCAGAGACATAGTTTTACGTCATTTCTGAGTTGGAAGAGGTGTCTTGTGTATCAGAGACGTAGTATTATATCATTCCTGAGTTAGAAGAGGGGTCTTGTGTATCAGAGACATAGTTTTGCATCATTTCTGAGTTAGAAGAGGGGGCTCTTGTGTATTAAAGACATAGTTTTGCTTAATTTCTGAGTTAGAAGAGGGGCCTTGTGTATCAAAGACATAGTTTTACGTCATTTCTGAGTTGGAAGAGGGGTCGTGTGTATCAGAGACGTAGTTTTATGTCATTTCTGGGTTGACAGAGGGGTCTTGTGTATTAGAGACATAGTTTTATGTCATTTCTGAGTTGGAAGAGGGGTCTTGTGTTCAGAGACATAGTTTTACATCATTTCTGAGTTGGAAGAGGTGTCTTGTGTATCAGAGACATAGTTTTACGTAATTTCTGAGTTGGAGGAGAGATCTTGTGTATCAAAGACATATTTGTTAGACCCGGCCCTCGTAACATAGTCAGACCTGACCCCTGCACCTCACACCAGCCCCGAGCCCACGGCCTAGCCGATCCTTCCCACCAGAACACACACACCCGACCCGGACTTCCCCCGCCCGTGGCCTTCCTCCATCGCTCACCCCGGGCCCGCGTGCCCACTTCATGCACCAAGATGGCCGCCCGGCCCCAGCGCGACCCTAGCCTATAGGCGCCACTCCGGCTGGAGGACATCGCGCTCACCTTGGGATGAGAAAGGGAGGAGCAGTTTCCATCACACCTCTGCGCTTCCCTGGGAAGGTGGGTTTCGATCGACCCGCCGGCCTCCCCGAGGGCTGGCTCCACGCCTGCTGGGTGTCTGGGACTCCTCCCGACCCGGCCCTGAAAGGATCAAAGGACAATGGCAGGAAACCCCCAACAAGCGACCCCAGGTGACAAGACCCCTGCCTGCACAGACTCCGGACATCAAAGAGGAGTAGCCCTATAACAAGGGGTGCTCTGGGACTGTCCGGCAGATTCGCCTTTGGAA
The DNA here is from genome assembly GCF_964204655.1 of Triturus cristatus. NCBI lineage: Eukaryota > Metazoa > Chordata > Amphibia > Caudata > Salamandridae > Triturus > Triturus cristatus. The sequence goes on from NC_140589.1 coordinate 1,941,057,849, forward strand.
ACACCTGAGCCCTGCTGAGTGACTCGCGGCTCCCTGAAGATCGTAAGACCTCCGAACTTGTACTAGAGCCCTGCTGAGTGACTCGCGGCTCCCTGAAAATCGTAAGACCTCCGAACTTGTGCTTGAGCCCTGCTGAGTGACTCGCGGCTCCCTGAAGATCGTAAGACCTCCGAACTTGTGCTTGAGCCCTGCTGAGTGACTCGCGGCTCCCTGAAGATCGTAAGACCTCCGAACTGGTACCTGAGCCCTGCTGAGTGACTCGCGGCTCCCACAGACTCTCTTGGTCCAGCCGGACCCCACGACGACAAGCGTATCCCCCAGCTCGAGGATTGTGAGCTGTGCGCCGGGTACGCTCCTGCATTTGATCCATATCCCCCAAAGACTGTCCCGCTACCTCCTACCCCCCTCAAAGACTCTGTGAGCCCGCGCTCCACTTGTACATATTTGCCTTGCTGATCATAAAGATCCTACAACTCCGATCTGATAAAGGTTTATTCTTAAGAACTCCCGGTGTGGTGTCTCTTTGTCGTGTGGTGCCGAGTGTACGATCCTAGATACGAGATTCCTCCCCTGAGGAGTCTCCTGCCAGTGCCCGGCTACGATACCTCGAGGGTTGGTCTCAGGACAGTCAGGGCTCCCTCCGGGCTCCTCTGAGGTCGCCTTCTAACATTGGTGGCAAGTGACGGGATTCGGGTCCATAATCTAGAGATCGTACCGTGAACGGCTGACGCACTACCGACAAAGATGGCAGAAGGAAACGCCGCGGTTCTCATAGAAGACGACGCCAGTACCGTGTTCCAGGTGGAACAGCTGGAAGAGTACACTCACAGAGAACTAAAGCAATTCTGCAAGGAACTCAGAATCGCGACCACTGGTCTCAAAACCAAAGAAGATATGCAAAAGGCACTGAAAGCTTGGGTGGATTCTGGAGCCTCCCGCCCAGAAGGAGCGGGGGAGCCCCACGACGAAGCTGGACCCTCCCAAGGAGAACGCAGCAGCAACCAGGTGCGAGGCTTCGTACCAGACGGGGGCCTATCCCCGGAGGAACTCGCAGACAGAGAAAAAGGTCGCCATCACGAGCTCGAATTAGCCAAACTCAAAATTGAGGGCGAGTTGAAATTAGCCGAGAAAAAGCTAGCAGTAGAACAGTTGCGAGTACAAGGAGAACTAGAAGAGAAGAAACTCCAACGAGAACACGAGGGAAGGAGACTTCAACTAGAACATGAACGCAGCTTGAAGGAAATAGAACTGAAAGCAAGAAGCGAAGAAGCGCGGCCTCCGGGGAACCGGGAGGCGGCCGCCCCGACGGAGCAGAAGGTCCACATCCCCAAGGATGTGGTCAAAGAATATTACAAAAATGATGACATTCAGCAGTGGTTCCGGGCCTACGAGGTCGCCATGACCTCCCATCGGGTCCCGCAGAAGGATTGGGGGGCTGGGTTATGGGGACGATTCCTGAGCAAAGGGAGAGACACCCTGCTCGACCTACCCACCTCCATGCAGAACTCCTATGAATACTTGAAAGCGGCCCTCCTCACAAGGTACGGCCTCACCCCGGAGATGTACCGCCAGCGGTTCCGGGACTGCAGGAAGATCCCGGGTACCACCTGGGTGGAATATGTGAATTTCTTCAGCCGCGCCTTCGATGGGTGGATCAAGGGCAGCAAGGTAACCACCCTGGAAGAACTAACCGACCTTATGTTGTGGGAGCACCTGGCTGCCAACTGCTTTGTGGAACTACGCCAGCATCTGCTCGACAGCAAGCTCTCGGACCCGAGGAAGCTGGCTGTCGAGGCGGATCGCTGGACCAACACCCGGGTCTCCCGGGGCCCTGTCGGAGAGTACCCCCGAGCCAGTCAGGGACCACCCCGCCAGAGAGGGGGGGGAAACCAGGGAGGGCAGAGAGAGTCCCAGGCTAGTCCCCCGAAGTCACAACCTCCACCTTTCCCGGCACCCCCACCAGCTGTATCCGGCCCCCCCCCTGAGACGGGGGCACCGGGTAACCATCACTTGTTTTCGTTGCCAGAAGCCCGGGCATTACACCAATGACCCTGAATGCCCCATGGCCCCACGCACCACCCAGGCAGCACCCCCCGCTAGACAGATAGCCAATGTAGCCTTGGGGGAGGAGGTTGAGGAGGCTGAGGAGTGGGAACCCGCCGCTATGGCCCTAGTATCCTTAGGAGATAGAGAGATGGTCCCTGGGAGCCTCCTGCCCTCTAACACAAAGAAATATGGGCAGCTCGTAACGATCAATGGCCACCAAGTAGAAGCCCTCCGTGACACAGGGGCCAGCATCACCGGGGTCCTCAGCCATTTAGTCCACGAAGACCAGGTCCTCCCCAACGTATTTTGCCCTGTCATTTCAGCCGACAACACAGAAAGCCTATGTAAGGTAGCCCTGGTGCCCTTTGAGTGGGGAGGGGTGGTCGGCAAACTGAAGGTCGCAGTGAGAACCTCCCAGCCCGTCGACTGTCTCCTGGGGAACGACCTGGAAAGTTCCCCCTGGGGACAAGTTGAGCGCAAGACCCACCTAGGGATGATGGGCCTCCCTGAGTGGGTGTGCGCCACCACTCGATCCATGGCGGCTCGACTGACCCCCCTGAGGGACGTCGACGACGCCCCGGCCCCTGAAGATGGGATGGTCCCGGCCGAGGGTCCCCACATCCCCCCACCAGAAGAGTCGATCGCCAGTGACGAACCCCCGCCTTCCGACTCCACCCCAGACACCGAGTTAGGCGATCTGCCCGAATTAGCCCAGTGGCGCCACGAGGGGGGCCCCTCCCGAGAGGAGTTCTGCCGAGAGCAGGCTACCTGTCCCTCCCTGGTCGGGCCCCGGCAGCAGGCAGAGGCCCAGGCCGCAGGCGACCAGACGGGGACGCACCGGGTATATTGGGAGAATGACCTTTTGTACAGCGAACAGAAGTCGGTGGAGCTAGGGTCCGGCCGGGTGCTGGTGGTACCCCTACGCTTCCGAACCCTCCTCCTGGGCTTGGCCCACGACGTTCCCCTCGCAGGCCACTTGGGGCAGGACAAAACATACAGTCGCCTCGTGACTCACTTCTACTGGCCCAGAATGAAAGCGGATGTGGAAGCCCACTGCAAGTCCTGTCCCACGTGCCAGGCCAGTGGGAAGAGTGGAGGGAAGCGCAAGGCTCCCCTCCAACCCTTCCCTGTCGTCAGTACCCCTTTTGAGCGGGTCGGGATCGACATCGTAGGACCTCTGGACCCCCCAACCTCCCAGGGGCACCGGTTCATCCTCGTCCTGGTGGACCATGCCACCCGTTACCCTGAGGCCATCCCCCTGCGTACCGTCACGGCCCCCGTGGTGGGCCGGGCGTTGATGGGAATCTTCTCCCGCATGGGTTTTCCCCGCGAGGTCGTGAGGGATCGCGGTACCAACTTTATCTCCCGATACATGAGGTCCTTATGGCAACAGTGCGGGGTGTCCTATAAGTTCACCACCCCGTACCACCCCCAAGGAAACGGCCTGGTAGAGCGGTTTAACCGGACTTTAAAGGGGATGATCGCGGGCCTGGAAGAGCCCCTCCGGCGTAAGTGGGACCTCCTGCTCCCCTGCCTCCTATTCGCCTACCGAGAGGTTCCCCAGAAATCCTTGGGTTTCAGCCCATTTGAGTTACTCTACGGGCACCCCGTCAGGGGGCCCCTCAGTCTGGTCAAGGAAGAGTGGGAGGCGGCGCCCCGAGGCCCCCCCCGTGACGTGTTCCGTTACGTCCTGACCCTCCGAAATCAGACTAGGAGGTTCCGGGAGATGGCAGAGGCCAACCTGGAGGCGAGTCAGGAGGAGATGAAGCACTGGTACGACCAGAACACCGCGCTAGTCGAGTTTCAGCCGGGCCAGCTGGTGTGGGTCATGGCCCCCGTGAAACCCTGCGCTCTCCAGGATAAATGGACCGGGCCCTTCAAAGTAGTTGAGCGGAAGAGCCCGGTCACGTACTTGGTAGACGTCCAGTCACCCCGGGACCCCCTCCGGGTCCTCCACGTGAACCGCCTCAAGCCCCACTTTGTACGGACGGAGCTGAGCCTCCTACTGGCCACTGACGACGGGTCCGAAGAAGAGTCAGATCCTCTTCCTGATCTCCTGTGCAACAAGGAGAAGGACGGCTCCGTAGAGGGAGTGAACCTCTCCCCGTCTCTCACTCCCCAGCAACGTGAGGATTGCCGCCAGCTCCTAGGGCAGTTTCCGGACCTTTTCTCCTTGGTCCCCAAGGTCACCGACTGGTGTATCCATGATGTGGATACCGGGGACAGCCCGCCAGTAAGACACCGAGCCTACCGAGTCCCTGACCGGGTCCGGTCCTGTATCCAAGCCGAAGTCTCGAAAATGTTGACCCTAGGCGCGATCGAACCCTCAGACAGCCCCTGGGCCAGCCCCGTGGTCCTGGTCCCAAAAGCAGCTGCCCCCGGGGTCGCCCCAGAACTCCGCTTCTGCGTGGACTACCGGGGACTCAATGAAGTCACCCGAGCCGATGCCCACCCCATTCCCCGAGCCGACGAGCTCATTGACCGGCTCGGGGCTGCCCGGTTCCTCAGCACCTTCGATCTCACCTGCGGCTACTGGCAAATTGCGCTCACAGAGGGAGCCAAGGAGCGGTCCGCCTTCTCCACCCCGGATGGGCACTATCGCTTTCGCGTGATGCCTTTCGGGATGAAAAATGCCCCGGCCACCTTCCAGCGACTGGTAAATAGAGTCCTGGCCGGGCTGGAAAAATTCAGCGCTGCATATCTCGACGATATTGCAGTTTTTAGTTCCGAGTGGAGTGAGCACCTCCAGCACCTCCGGAGGGTGCAAACCGCCCTGCGCCAGGCGGGCCTTACCGTGAAAGCCAGCAAATGCCAGATTGGGCAAGGTTCGGTAACCTACCTGGGGCACCAGGTCGGAAGCGGGCAGGTCGCCCCTCTACAGCCCAAAATCGACGCCATCCTAGCCTGGGAACCCCCCACTACCCAAACAGAGGTCCGAGCCTTTCTGGGCCTCACGGGCTACTACCGGAGATTCATCCGGAATTACGGCAGCCTGGTCGGTCCCCTCACGGGACTTACGTCCAAGAAACAGCCCAAGAAGGTACAGTGGTCCCCTGCCTGCCAAGAGGCGTTCAATGCCCTGAAAACGGCCATGTGTACGGCCCCCGTCCTCCAGGCCCCCGACTACTCCAAAGAGTTTGTGGTACAAACGGATGCCTCCGAGCATGGCATCGGGGCAGTCCTCTCCCAGGTAAATGACCAGGGTCTAGACCAGCCCGTGGCCTTCCTCAGCCGAAGGCTGTTGCCCCGGGAACAGAGATGGAGTACCATCGAGCGCGAGGCGTTCGCCGTAGTCTGGGCCCTCAAGAAACTACGCCCTTACCTGTTCGGCACCCACTTCAGGGTCCAAACCGATCATCGCCCCTTGCGATGGCTCATGCAGATGTGAGGAGAAAACCCCAAGCTTCTGCGGTGGTCAATCTCCCTCCAGGGGATGGATTTCACCGTGGAACATCGCCCTGGTACGGACCACGCCAACGCCGATGGCTTCTCCCGATTCTTCCGCCTCAGCGAAGAGAACCCCCAAGAAGATGGGTAGTTCTCTCCAGCTTTCAGCTGGGGGGGACGCGTGTTAGACCCGGCCCTCGTAACATAGTCAGACCTGACCCCTGCACCTCACACCAGCCCCGAGCCCACGGCCTAGCCGATCCTTCCCACCAGAACACACACACCCGACCCGGACTTCCCCCGCCCGTGGCCTTCCTCCTTCGGCCACCCCGGGCCCGCGTGCCCACTTCATGCACCAAGATGGCCGCCCGGCCCCAGCGCGACCCTAGCCTATAGGCGCCACTCCGGCTGGAGGACATCGCGCTCCCCTTGGGATGAGAAAGGGAGGAGCAGTTTCCATCACACCTCTGCGCTTCCCTGGGAAGGTGGGTTTCGATCGACCCGCCGGCCTCCCCGAGGGCTGGCTCCACGCCTGCTGGGTGTCTGGGACTCCTCCCGACCCGGCCCTGAAAGGATCAAAGGACAATGGCAGGAAACCCCCAACAAGCGACCCCAGGTGACAAGACCCCTGCCTGCACAGACTCCGGACATCAAAGAGGAGTCGCCCTATAACAAGGGGTGCTCTGGGACTGTCCGGCAGATTCGCCTTTGGAAACACCTGAGCCCTGCTGAGTGACTCGCGGCTCCCTGAAGATCGTAAGACCTCCGAACTTGTACTAGAGCCCTGCTGAGTGACTCGCGGCTCCCTGAAAATCGTAAGACCTCCGAACTTGTGCTTGAGCCCTGCTGAGTGACTCGAGGCTCCCTGAAGATCATAAGACCTCCGAACTTGTGCTTGAGCCCTGCTGAGTGACTCGCGGCTCCCTGAAGATCGTAAGACCTCCGAACTGGTACCTGAGCCCTGCTGAGTGACTCGCAGCTCCCACAGACTCTCTTGGTCCCGCCGGACCCCACGACGACAAGCGTATCCCCCAGCTCGAGGATTGTGAGCTGTGCGCCGGGTACGCTCCTGCATTTGATCCATATCCCCCAAAGACTGTCCCGCTACCTCCTACCCCCCTCAAAGACTCTGTGAGCCCGCGCTCCACTTGTACATATTTGCCTTGCTGATCATAAAGATCCTACAACTCCGATCTGATAAAGGTTTATTCTTAAGAACTCCCGGTGTGGTGTCTCTTTGTCGTGTGGTGCCGAGTGTACGATCCTAGATACGAGATTCCTCCCCTGAGGAGTCTCCTGCCAGTGCCCGGCTACGATACCTCGAGGGTTGGTCTCAGGACAGTCAGGGCCCCCTCCGGGCTCCTCTGAGGTCGCCTTCTAACAATAGTTTTATATCATTCCTGAGTTAGAAGAGGGGTCTTGTTTATTAAAGACATAGTTTTGCATCATTTCTGAGTTTGAAGGGGGTCTTGTGTATCAGAGACGTAATATTATATCATTTCAGAGGTAGAAGAGGAGTCTTGTGTATCAGAGACATAGTTTTATGTTATTTCTGAGTTGTCAGAGGGTTCTTATGTATCAGATACATAATTCTACGTCATTTCAGAGTTTTAAGAGGGATCTTGTGTATCCAAGACATAATTTTACGTAATTTCTGAGTTGGAAGAGGGGTCTTGTGTATCAGAGACGTAGTTTTATGTCATTTCTGAGTTGGAAGAGAGATCTTGTGTATCAGAGACATAGCTTTATGTCATTTCTTAGTTGGAAAAGAGATCTTGTGTTTCATAGACATAGTTTTACGTCATTTCTGAGTTGGAAGAGGGGTCTTGTATATCAAAGACATAGTTTTACGTCATTTCTGAGTTAGAAGAGGGGTCTTGTATATCAAAGTCACAGTTTTGCTTCATTTCTGAGTTAGAAGAGGGGACTTGTGAAACAGGGACGTAGTTTTATGTCAATTCTGAGTTAAAAGATGGTCTAGTGTAGTAAAGACATTGTTTTACGTCATTTCTGAGTTAGAAGAGGGCTCTTGTGTATTAAAGAAATAGTTTCATGTCATTTCTGAGTTAGAAGGGCGTCTTGTGTATCAGAGACGTAGTATCATATCATTTCTGAGGTAGAAGAGGGGTCTTGTGTATCAGAAACGTAGTATTATATCATTTCTGAGGTAGAAGAGGGGTCTTTTGTATGAGAGACGTGGTTTTATGTCATTTCTGAGTTAGAAGGGGGTCTTGTGTATCAGAGACGTAGTATTATATCATTTCTGAGGTAGAAGAGGGGTCTTGTGTATTAGAGACATAGTTTTATGTCATTTCTGAGTTGGAAGAGGGGTTTTGTGTATCAGAGACGTAGTTTTACATCATTTCTGTGTTGGAAGACAGGTCTTGTGTATTAGAGACGTAGTTTTGTGTAATTTCTGAGTTGGAAGAGAGATCTTGTGTATCAGAGACATAGCTTTATGTCATTTCTTAGTTGGAAAAGAGATCTTGTGTTTCATAGACATAGTTTTACGTCATTTCTGAGTTGGAAGAGGGGTCTTGTATATCAAAGACATAGTTTTACGTCATTTCTGAGTTAGAAGAGGGGTCTTGTATATCAAAGTCACAGTTTTGCTTCATTTCTGAGTTAGAAGAGGGGACTTGTGAAACAGGGACGTAGTTTTATGTCAATTCTGAGTTAAAAGATGGTCTAGTGTAGTAAAGACATTGTTTAACGTCATTTCTGAGTTAGAAGAGGGCTCTTGTGTATTAAAGAAATAGTTTTATGTCATTTCTGAGTTAGAAGGGCGTCTTGTGTATCAGAGACGTAGTATTATATCATTTCTGAGGTAGAAGAGGGGTCTTGTGTATCAGAAACGTAGTATTATATCATTTCTGAGGTAGAAGAGGGGTCTTTTGTATGAGAGACGTGGTTTTATGTCATTTCTGAGTTAGAAGGGGGTCTTGTGTATCAGAGACGTAGTATTATATCATTTCTGAGGTAGAAGAGGGGTCTTGTGTATTAGAGACATAGTTTTATGTCATTTCTGAGTTGGAAGAGGGGTTTTGTGTATCAGAGACGTAGTTTTACATCATTTCTGTGTAGGAAGACAGGTCTTGTGTATCAGAGATGTAGTTTTATGTCATTTCTGAGTTAGAAGAGGGGTCTTGTGTATCAGAGACATAGTTTTACATCATTTCAGAGTTGGGGCAGGGGTCTTGTGTATCAGAGACAAAGTTTTATGTCATTTCTGAGTTGGAAAAGAGATTTTGTGTATCATAGACATAGTTTTACATCATTTCTGAGTTAGAAGAGGGGACTTGTGTATCAAATACATAGTTTTACGTCATTTCTGAGTTGAAAGAGAGGTCTTGTGTATTAGTGACATAGTTTTACGTAATTTCTGAGTTAAAAGATGGGTCTAGTGTTGTAAAGACATAGTTTTACGTCATTTCTGAGTTAGAAGAGGGCTCTTGTGTATTAAAGACATAGTTTTGCGTCTTTTCTGTGTTCGAAAAGGGGTCTTCTGTATCAAAGAAATAGTTTAAGTAATTTCTGAATTGGAAGAGGGGTCTTTTGTATCAGAGACATAGTTTTACGTCATTTCTGAGTTGGAAGAGAGGTCTTGTGTATCAGAGACATAGATTTGCGTCATTTTTTAGTTAGAAGAGACGTCTTGTGTATCAGAGACGTAGTTTTATGTCATTTCTGAGTTGGAAGAGAGGTGTTGTGTATTATACACATAGTTTTACGTCATTTCTGAGTTAACAGATGGGTCTAGTGTATTAAAGACATAGTTTTACGTAATTTCTGAGTTAGAAGAGAGCTCTTGTGTATTATTGACATAGTTCTGCATCATTTCTGAGTTAGAAGAGGGGTCTTGTGTATCAAAGACATAGTTTTACGGCATTTCTGAGTTAGAAGAGGGGTCTTGTGTATCAGAGATGTAATTATATGTCATTTCTGAGTTGAATGAGGTGTCTTGTGCATCAGAGACATAGTTTTACGTAATTTCTGAGTTGGAAGAGAGATCTTGTGTATCAGAGACATAGTTTTACGTCATTTATGAGTTAGAAGAGGGGTCTTGTGTATCAAAGACACAGATTTACGTCATTTCTGAGTTAGAAGAGGGGTCTTGTGTAATAAAGACATAGTTTTGCGTCATTTCTGAGTTACAAGAGGGGTCTTGTGTATCAAATGCGTAGTTTTACATCATTTCTGAGTTGGAAGAGGGGTCTTGTATATCAAAGACATAGTGTTACGTCATTTCTGAGTTAGAAGAGGGGTCTTGTGAATCAAAGACATAGTTTTACATCATTTCTGAGTTAGAAGAGGGGTCTCTTTTATCAAAGACATAGTTTTACGTCATTTCTGAGTTAGAAGAGGGGTCTTGTGAATCAAAGACATAGTTTTGCGTCATTTCTGAGTTGGAAGACTGGTCCTGTGTATCAAAGATATAGTTTTACGTCATTTGGGAGTTGGAAGAGGGGTCTTGTGTAGCACAGATGTACTTTTATTTCATTTCTGAGTTGGAAGAGAGGTCTTGTGTATTAGAGACATAGTTTTACGTCATTTCTGAGTTAAAAGATGGGTCTAGTGTAGTAAAGACATAGTTTTACATCATTTCTCAGTTAGAAGAGGGCTCTTGTGTATTAAAGACACCGTTTTGCATCATTTCTGAGTTAGAAAAGGGGTCTTGTGTATCAAAGACATAGTTTTACGTCATTTCTGAGTTGGAAGAGGGGTCTTGTATATCAAAGACATAGTTTTACGACATTTCTGAGTCAGAAGAGGGGTCTTGTATATCAAAGTCACAGTTGTGCTTCATTTCTGAGTTAGAAGAGGGGACTTGTGAAACAGGGACGTAGTTTTATGTCATTTCTGAGTTGGAAGAGAGGTCTTGTGTATTAGAGACATAGTTTTACATCATTTCTGAGTTAAAAGATGGGTCTAGAGTAATAAAGACATAGTTTTACGTCATTTCTGAGTTAGAAGAGGGCTCTTGTGTATTAAAGACATAGTTTTGCGTTATTTCTGAGTTAGAAAAGTGGTCTTCTGTATCAAAGAAATAGTTTTACGTCATTTCTGAGTTGGAAGAGGGGTCTTGTGTATCAGAGACGCAGTTTTATGTCATTTCTGAGTTTGAAGGGGGTCTTGTGTATCAGAGACGTAGTATTATATGATTTCTAAGGTAGAAGAGGGGTCGTGTGTATCAGATACGTAGTTTTATGTTATTTTTGAGTTGGCAGAGGGGTCTTGTGTATCAGAGACATAGTTCTACGTCATTTCTGAGTTGTAAGAGGGATCTTGTGTATCAAAGACATCGTTTTACGTAATTTCTGAGTTGAAAGAGGGGTCTTATGTATCAGAGACGTAGTTTTATGTCATTTCTGAGTTGGAAGAGAGATCTTGTGTATTAGAGATGTAGTTTTACATAATTTCTGAGTTGGAAGAGGGGTCTTGTGTAGCACAGATGTACTTTTATTTCATTTCTGAGTTGGAAGAGAGGTCTTGTGTATTAGAGACATAGTTTTACGTCATTTCTGAGTTAAAAGATGGGTCTAGTGTAGTAAAGACATAGTTTTACGTCATTTCTCAGTTAGAAGAGGGCTCTTGTGTATTAAAGACACCGTTTTGCATCATTTCTGAGTTAAAAAAGGGGTCTTGTGTATCAAAGACATAGTTTTACGTCATTTCCGAATTGGAAGAGGGGTCTTGTTTATCAGAGACGTAGTTTTATGTCATTTCTGAGTTGGCAGAGGTGTCTTGTGTATTATAGACATACTTTTACCTCATTTCTGAGTTGGAAGAGGGTTCTTGTGTATCAGAGACGTAGTTTTATGTCATTTCTGAGTTGGAAGAGACGTCTTGTGTATAAGAGACATAGTTTTGCGTCATCTCTGAGTTAGAAGAGACGTCTTGTGTATCAGAGATGTAGTTTTACGTAATTTCAGAGTTGGAAGAGACGTCTTGTGTATAAGAGACATAGTTTTGTGTCATTTCTGAGTTAGAAGGGGGTCTTGTGTATCAAAGACATAGTTTTACGTCATTTCTGAGTCAGAAGAGAGGTCTTGTGTATCGGAGACGTAGTTTTATGTCATTTCTGAGTTTGAAGGGGGTCTTGTGTATCAGAGACGTAGTATTATATCATTTCAGAGGTAGAAGAGGAGTCTTGTGTATCAGAGACATAGTTTTATGTTATTTCTGATTTGTCAGAGGGTTCTTGTGTATCAGATACATAATTCTACGTCATTTCAGAGTTTTAAGAGGGATCTTGTGTATCCAAAACATAATTTTACGTAATTTCTGAGTTGGAAGAGGGGTCTTGTGTATCAGAGACGTAGTTTTATGTCATTTCTTAGTTGGAAGAGAGATCTTGTGTATCAGAGACATAGCTTTATGTCATTTCTGAGTTGGAAAAGAGATCTTGTGTTTCATAGACATAGTTTTACGTCATTTCTGAGTTGGAAGAGGGGTCTTGTATATCAAAGACATAGTTTTACGTCATTTCTGAGTTAGAAGAGGGGTCTTGTATATCAAAGTCACAGTTTTGCTTCATTTCTGAGTTAGAAGAGGGGACTTGTGAAACAGGGACGTAGTTTTATGTCAATTCTGAGTTAAAAGATGGTCTAGTGTAGTAAAGACATTGTTTTATGTCATTTCTGAGTTAGAAGAGGGCTCTTGTGTATTAAAGAAATAGTTTTATGCCATTTCTGAGTTAGAAGGGCATCTTGTGTATCAGAGACATAGTATTATATCATTTCTGAGGTAGAAGAGGGGTCTTGTGTATCAGAAATGTAGTATTATATCATTTCTGAGGTAGAAGAGGGGTCTTTTGTATGAGAGACGTGGTTTTATGTCATTTCTGAGTTAGAAGGGGGTCTTGTGTATCAGAGACGTAGTATTATATCATTTCTGAGGTAGAAGAGGGGTCTTGTGTATTAGAGACATAGTTTTATGTCATTTCTGAGTTGGAAGAGGGGTTTTGTGTATCAGAGACGTAGTTTTACATCATTTCTGTGTTGGAAGACAGGTCTTGTGTATTAGAGACGTAGTTTTGCGTCATTTCTGAGTTAGAAGAGGGGTCTTGTGTATCAGAGATGTCGTTTTATGTCATTTCTTAGTTAGAAGAGGGGTCTTGTATATCAAAGACACAGTTTTGCATCATTTCTGAGTTTGAAAAGGGGACTTGTGTATCAGAGACACAGTTTTATGTCATTTCTGAGTTGGCAGAGGGGTCTTGTGTATTAGATACATACTTTTACCTCATTTCTGAGTTGGAAGAGGGGTCTTGTGTATCAGAGACGTAGTTTTACGTCATTTCTGAGTTGGAAGAGAGGTCTTGTGTATCAGAGACATAGTTTTGCGTCATTTCTGAGTTAGAAGGGCGTCTTGTGTATCAGAGACATAGTATTATATCATTTCTGAGGTAGAAGAGGGGTCTTGTGTATCAGAAACGTAGTATTATATCATGTCTGAGGTAGAAGAGGGGTCTTTTGTATGAGAGATGTGGTTTTATGTCATTTCTGAGTTAGAAGGGGGTCTTGTGTATCAGAGACGTAGTATTATATCATTTCTGAGGTAGAAGAGGGGTCTTGTGTATTAGAGACATCGTTTTATGTCATTTCTGAGTTGGAAGAGGGGTTTTGTGTATCAGAGACGTAGTTTTACATCATTTCTGTGTTGGAAGACAGGTCTTGTGTATTAGAGACGTAGTTTTGCGTCATTTCTGAGTTAGAAGAGGGGTCTTGTGTATCAGAGATGTAGTTTTATGTCATTTCTGAGTTAGAAGAGGGGTCTTGTGTATCAGAGACATAGTTTTACATCATTTCAGAGTTGGGGCAGGGGTCTTGTGTATCAGAGACAAAGGTTTATATCATTTCTGAGTTGGAAAAGAGATTTTGTGTATCATAGACATAGTTTTACATGATTTCTGAGTTAGAAGAGGGGACTTGTGTATCAAATACATAGTTTTACGTCATTTCTGAGTTGAAAGAGAGGTCTTGTGTATTAGTGACATAGTTTTACGTAATTTCTGAGTTAGAAGAGGGCTCTTGTGTATTAAAGACATAGTTTTGCGTCTTTTCTGTGTTCGAAAAGGGGTCTTCTGTATCAAAGAAATAGTTTAAGTAATTTCTGAGTTGGAAGAGGGGTCTTTTGTATCAGAGACATAGTTTTACGTCATTTCTGAGTTGGAAGAGAGGTGTTGTGTATTATACACATAGTTTTACGTCATTTCTGAGTTAACAGATGGGTCTAGTGTATTAAAGACATAGTTTTACGTAATTTCTGAGTTAGAAGAGAGCTCTTGTGTATTATTGACATAGTTCTGCATCATTTCTGAGTTAGAAGAGGGGTCTTGTGTATCAGAAATGTAGTATTATATCATTTCTGAGGTAGAAGAGGGGTCTTTTGTATGAGAGACGTGGTTTTATGTCATTTCTGAGTTAGAAGGGGGTCTTGTGTATCAGAGACGTAGTATTATATCATTTCTGAGGTAGAAGAGGGGTCTTGTGTATTAGAGACATAGTTTTATGTCATTTCTGAGTTGGAAGAGGGGTTTTTTGTATCAGAGACGTAGTTTTACATCATTTCTGTGTTGGAAGACAGGTCTTGTGTATTAGAGACGTAGTTTTGTGTCATTTCTGAGTTAGAAGAGGGGTCTTGTGTATCAGAGATGTCGTTTTATGTCATTTCTGAGTTAGAAGAGGGGTCTTGTATATCAAAGACACAGTTTTGCGTCATTTCTGAGTTTGAAAAGGGGACTTGTGTATCAAAGACATAGTTTTACATCATTTCTGAGTTGAAAGAGAGGTCTTATGTATTAGTGACATAGTTTTACGTAATTTTTGAGTTAAAAGATGGGTCTAGTGTAGTAAATACATAGTTTTACGTCATTTCTGAGATAGAAGAGGGCTCTTGTGTATTAAAGACATAGTTTTGCGTCTTTTCTGAGTACGAAAAGGGGTCTTCTGTATCAAAGAAATAGTTTTACGTAATTTCTGAGTTGGAAGAGGGGTCTTGTGTATCAGAGACATAGATTTGCGTCATTTTTTAGTTAGAAGAGGGGTCTTGTGTATCAGAGACGTAGTTTTACGTCATTTCTGAGTTAGAAGAGGGGTCTTGTGTATCAAAGACACAGATTTACGTCATTTCTGAGTTAGAAGAGGGGTCTTGTGTAATAAAGACATAGTTTTGCGTCATTTCTGAGTTACAAGAGGGGTCTTGTGTATCAAATGCGTAGTTTTACATCATTTCTGAGTTGGAAGAGGGGTCTTGTATATCAAAGACATAGTGTTACGTCATTTCTGAGTTAGAAGAGGGGTCTTGTGAATCAAAGACATAGTTTTACATCATTTCTGAGTTAGAAAAGGGGTCTTGTTTATCAAAGACATAGTTTTACGTCATTTCTGAGTTAGAAGAGGGGTCTTGTGAATCAAAGACATAGTTTTGCGTCATTTCTGAGTTGGAAGACTGGTCCTGTGTATCAAAGATATAGTTTTACGTCATTTGTGAGTTGGAAGAGGGGTCTTGTGTAGCACAGATGTACTTTTATTTCATTTCTGAGTTGGAAGAGAGGTCTTGTGTATTAGAGACATAGTTTTACGTCATTTCTGAGTTAAAAGATGGGTCTAGTGTAGTAAAGACATAGTTTTACGTCATTTCTCAGTTAGAAGAGGGCTCTTGTGTATTAAAGACACCGTTTTGCATCATTTCTGAGTTAGAAAAGGGGTCTTGTGTATCAAAGACATCGTTTTACGTCATTTCCGAATTGGAAGAGGGGTCTTGTTTATCAGAGACGTAGTTTTATGTCATTTCTGAGTTGGCAGAGGTGTCTTGTGTATTATAGACATACTTTTACCTCATTTCTGAGTTGGAAGAGGGTTCTTGTGTATCAGAGACGTAGTTTTATGTCATTTCTGAGTTGGAAGAGACGTCTTGTGTATAAGAGACATAGTTTTGCGTCATCTCTGAGTTAGAAGAGAAGTCTTGTGTATCAGAGATGTAGTTTTACGTAATTTCAGAGTTGGAAGAGACGTCTTGTGTATAAGAGACATAGTTTTGCGTCATTTCTGAGTTAGAAGGGGGTCTTGTGTATCAAAGACATAGTTTTACGTCATTTCTGAGTCAGAAGAGAGGTCTTGTGTATCGGAGACGTAGTTTTATGTCATTTCTGAGTTTGAAGGGGGTCTTGTGTATCAGAGACGTAGTATTATATCATTTCAGAGGTAAAGGAGGAGTCTTGTGTATCAGAGACATAGTTTTATGTTATTTCTGAGTTGTCAGAGGGTTCTTGTGTATCAGATACATAATTCTACGTCATTTCAGAGTTTAAGAGGGATCTTGTGTATCCAAGACATAATTTTACGTAATTTCTGAGTTGGAAGAGGGGTCTTGTGTATCAGAGACGTTGTTTTACATCATTTCTGAGTTGAAAGAGAGATCTTGTGTATCAAAGACATAGTTTTAAGTCATTTCTGAGTTGGAAGAGAGGTCTTGTGTATCTAAGACATAGATTTGCGTCATTTTTGAGTTAGAAGAGAGGTCTTGTGTATCAGAGACGTAGTTTTATGTCATTTCTGAGTTGGAAGAGAGATCTTGTGTATCAGAGACATAGCTTTATGTCATTTCTGAGTTGGAAAAGAGATCTTGTGTTTCATAGACATAGTTTTACGTCATTTCTGAGTTGGAAGAGGGGTCTTGTATATCAAAGACATAGTTTTACGTCATTTCTGAGTTAGAAGAGGGGTCTTGTATATCAAAGTCACAGTTTTGCTTCATTTCTGAGTTAGAAGAGGGGACTTGTGAAACAGGGACGTAGTTTTATGTCAATTCTGAGTTAAAAGATGGTCTAGTGTAGTAAAGACATTGTTTTACGTCATTTCTGAGTTAGAAGAGGGCTCTTGTGTATTAAAGAAATAGTTTTATGCCATTTCTGAGTTAGAAGGGCGTCTTGTGTATCAGAGACGTAGTATTATATCATTTCTGAGGTAGAAGAGGGGTCTTGTGTATCAGAAATGTAGTATTATATTATTTCTGAGGTAGAAGAGGGGTCTTTTGTATGAGAGACGTGGTTTTATGTCATTTCTGAGGTAGAAGAGGGGTCTTGTGTATTAGAGACATAGTTTTATGTCATTTCTGAGTTGGAAGAGGGGTTTTGTGTATCAGAGACGTAGTTTTACATCATTTCTGTGTTGGAAGACAGGTCTTGTGTATTAGAGACGTAGTTTTGCGTCATTTCTGAGTTAGAAGAGGGGTCTTGTGTATCAGAGATGTAGTTTTATGTCATTTCTGAGTTAGAAGAGGGGTCTTGTGTATCAGAGACATAGTTTTACATCATTTCAGAGTTGGGGCAGGGGTCTTGTGTATCAGAGACAAAGTTTTATGTCATTTCTGAGTTGGAAAAGAGATTTTGTGTATCATAGACATAGTTTTACATCATTTCTGAGTTAGAAGAGGGGACTTGTGTATCAAATACATAGTTTTACGTCATTTCTGAGTTGAAAGAGAGGTCTTGTGTATTAGTGACATAGTTTTACGTAATTTCTGAGTTAAAAGATGGGTCTAGTGTTGTAAAGACATAGTTTTACGTCATTTCTGAGTTAGAAGAGGGCTCTTGTGTATTAAAGACATAGTTTTGCGTCTTTTCTGTGTTCGAAAAGGGGTCTTCTGTATCAAAGAAATAGTTTAAGTAATTTCTGAGTTGGAAGAGGGGTCTTTTGTATCAGAGACATAGTTTTACGTCATTTCTTAGTTGGAAGAGAGGTCTTGTGTATCAGCGACATAGATTTGCATCATTTTTTAGTTAGAAGAGACGTCTTGTGTATCAGAGACGTAGTTTTATGTCATTTCTGAGTTGGAATAGAGGTGTTGTGTATTATACACATAGTTTTACGTCATTTCTGAGTTAACAGATGGGTCTAGTGTATTAAAGACATAGTTTTACGTAATTTCTGAGTTAGAAGAGAGCTCTTGTGTATTATTGACATAGTTCTGCATCATTTCTGAGTTAGAAGAGGGGTCTTGTGTATCAAAGACATAGTTTTACGGCATTTCTGAGTTAGAAGAGGGGTCTTGTGTATCAGAGATGTAATTATATGTCATTTCTGAGTTGAATGAGGTGTCTTGTGCATCAGAGACATAGTTTTACGTAATTTCTGAGTTGGAAGAGAGATCTTGTGTATCAGAGACATAGTTTTACGTAATTTCTGAGTTAGAAGAGGGGTCTTGTGTATCAAAGACACAGATTTACGTCATTTCTGAGTTAGAAGAGGGGTCTTGTGTAATAAAGACATAGTTTTGCGTCATTTCTGAGTTACAAGAGGGGTCTTGTGTATCAAATGCGTAGTTTTACATCATTTCTGAGTTGGAAGAGGGGTCTTGTATATCAAAGACATAGTGTTACGTCATTTCTGAGTTAGAAGAGGGGTCTTGTGAATCAAAGACATAGTTTTACATCATTTCTGAGTTAGAAGAGGGGTCTTGTTTATCAAAGACATAGTTTTACGTCATTTCTGAGTTAGAAGAGGGGTCTTGTGAATCAAAGACATAGTTTTGCGTCATTTCTGAGTTGGAAGACTGGTCCTGTGTATCAAAGATATAGTTTTACGTCATTTGTGAGTTGGAAGAGGGGTCTTGTGTAGCACAGATGTACTTTTATTTCATTTCTGAGTTGGAAGAGAGGTCTTGTGTATTAGAGACATAGTTTTACGTCATTTCTGAGTTAAAAGATGGGTCTAGTGTAGTAAAGACATAGATTTACGTAATTTCTCAGTTAGAAGAGGGCTCTTGTGTATTAAAGACACCGTTTTGCATCATTTCTGAGTTAGAAAAGGGGTCTTGTGTATCAAAGACATAGTTTTACGTCATTTCCGAATTGGAAGAGGGGTCTTGTTTATCAGAGACGTAGTTTTATGTCATTTCTGAGTTGGCAGAGGTGTCTTGTGTATTATAGACATACTTTTACCTCATTTCTGAGTTGGAAGAGGGTTCTTGTGTATCAGAGACGTAGTTTTATGTCATTCCTGAGTTGGAAGAGACGTCTTGTGTATAAGAGACATATTTTTGCGTCATTTCTGAGTTAGAAGGGGGTCTTGTGTAGTAAAGACATAGTTTACGTCATTTCTGAGTTAGAAGAGGGCTCTTGTGTATTTAAGACATATTTTTACATCATTTCTGAGTTAGAAGAGTTGTCTTGTGTATTAAAGACATAGTTTTGCGTCATTTCTGAGTTAGAAGAGGGGTCTTGTGTATCAGAGACGTAGTTTTACGTCATTTCTGTGTTGGAAGAGGGGTCTTAGGTATCAGAGACATAGTTTTACATCATTTCTGAGTTGGAAAAGAGATCTTGTGTATCAGAGACATAGTTTTACATCATTTCTGAGATAAAAGAGGGGTCTTGTGTATCAGAGACAAAGTTTTACGTCATTTCAGTGTTAGAAGAGGTGTCTTGTGTATCAAAGACATAGTTTTACATCATTTCTGAGTTAACCGATGGGGCTAGTTTATTAAAGACATAGTTCTACGTAATTTCTGATTTAGAAGAGGGGTCTTCTGTATCAAAGACGTCGTTTTACGTAATTTCTGAGTTGGAAGAGGGGTCGTGTGTATCAGAGACGTAGTTTTATTTCATTTCTGAGTTGACAGAGGGGTCTTGTGTATTAGAGACATAGTTTTATGTAATTTCTGAGTTGGAAGAGGGGTTTTGTGTATCAGAGATGTAGTTTTATGTCATTTCTGAGTTAGAAGAGGGGTCTTGTGTATCAGAGACATAGTTTTACATCATTTCAGAGTTGGGGCAGGGGCTTGTGTATCAGAGACAAAGTTTTATGTCATTTCTGAGTTCGAAAAGAGATTTTGTGTATCATAGACATAGTTTTACATCATTTCTGAGTTAGAAGAGGGGACTTTTGTATCAAATACATAGTTTTACGTCATTTCTGAGTTGAAAGAGAGGTCTTGTGTATTAGTGACATAGTTTTACGTAATTTTTGATTTAAAAGATGGGTCTAGTGTTGTAAAGACATAGTTTTACGTCATTTCTGAGTTAGAAGAGGGCTCTTGTGTATTAAAGACATAGTTTTGCATCTTTTCTGTGTTCGAAAAGGGGTCTTCTGTATCAAAGAAATAGTGTTACGTAATTTCTGAGTTGGAAGAGGGGTCTTGTGGATCAGAGGCGTAGTTTTATGTCATTTCTGAGTTGGCAGAGGGTTCTTTTGTATCAGAGACATAATTTTACATCATTTCTGAGTTGGAAGAGAGGTCTTGTGTATCTAAGACATAGATTTGCATCATTTTTGAGTTAGAAGAGAGGTCTTGTGTATCAGAGACGTAGTTTTATGTCATTTCTGAGTTGGAAGAGAGGTGTTGTGTATTATAGACATAGTTTTACGTCATTTCTGAGTTAACAGATGGGTCTAGTGTATTAAAGACATAGTTTTACGTAATTTCTGAGTTGGAAGAGAGATCTTGTGTATCAGAGACATAGTTTTACGTCATTTCTGAGTTAGAAGAGGGGTCTTGTGTATCAAAGACACAGATTTACGTCATTTCTGAGTTAGAAGAGGGGTCTTGTGTAATAAAGACATAGTTTTGCGTCATTTCTGAGTTAGAAGAGGGCTCTTGTGTATTTAAGACATATTTTTACATCATTTCTGAGTTAGAAGAGGGGTCTTGTATATCAAAGACATAGTGTTACCTCATTTCTGAGTTGGAAGAGAGATCTCGTGTATCAGAGACATAGTTTTGCGTAATTTCTGAGTTAGAAGAGGTATCTTGTGTATTAAAGACGTAGTTTTACGCCATTTCTGAGTTGAAAGAGGGGTCTTGTGTATCAGAGATGTAGTTTTATGTCATTTCTGAGTTAGAAGAGAGGCCTTGTGTATTAGAGACATGGTTTTACATCATCTCTGAGTTAGAAGATGGGTCTAGTGTAGTAAAGACGTCTTTTTACGTCATTTCTGAGTTAGAAGAGGGCTCTTGTGTATTAAAGACATCGTTTTGCGTCATTTCTGAGTTAGAAAAGGGGTCTTGTGTATCAAAGACATAGTTTTACGTCATTTCTGAGTCAGAAGAGAGGTCTTGTTTATCAGAGACGTAGTTTTATGTCATTTCTGAGTTAGAAGGGGGTCTTGTGTATCAGAGACGTAGTATTATATCATTTCTGAGGTAGAAGACTGGTCTTGTGTATCAGAGACGTACTTTTATGTTATTTCTGAGTTGGCAGAGGGGTCTTGTGTATCAGATACATAATTCTACGTCATTTCTGAGTTTTAAGAGGGATCTTGTGTATCAAAGACATAGTTTTAATTAATTTCTGAGTTGGAAGAGGTCTTGTGTATCAAAGACATAGTTTTGCGTAATTTCTGAGTTAGAAGAGGGGTCTTGTGTATCAAAGACGTAGTTTTACGTCATTTCTGAGTTGGAAGAGGGGTTGTGTGTATCAGAGACGTAGTTTTATTTCATTTCTGAGTTGACAGAGGGGTCTTGTGTATTAGAGACATAGTTTTACGTCATTTCTGAGTTGGAAGAGGGGTTTTGTGTATCAGAGACGTAGTTTTACATCATTTCTGTGTTGGAAGACAGGTCTTGTGTATTCGAGCCGTAGTTTTGCGTCATTTCTGAGTTAGAAGAGGGGTCTTGTGTATCAGAGATGTCGTTTTATGTCATTTCTGAGTTAGAAGAGGGGTCTTGTATATCAAAGACACAGTTTTGCGTCATTTCTGAGTTTGAAGAGGGGACTTGTGTATCAAAGACATAGTTTTACGTCATTTCTGAGTTGAAAGAGAGGTCTTATGTATTAGTGACATAGTTTTACGTAATTTCTGAGTTAAAAGATGGGTCTAGCATAGTAAATACATAGTTTTACGTCATTTCTGAGTTAGAAGAGGGCTCTTGTGTATTAAAGACATAGTTTTGCGTCTTTTCTGAGTACGAAAAGGGGTCTTCTGTATCAAAGAAATAGTTTTACGTAATTTCTGAGTTGGAAGAGGGGTCTTGTGTATCAGAGACACAGTTTTATGTCATTTCTGAGTTGGCAGAGGGGTCTTGTGTATTAGATACATACTTTTACCTCATTTCTGAGTTGGAAGAGGGGTCTTGTGTATCAGAGACGTAGTTTTACGTCATTTCTGAGTTGGAAGAGAGGTCTTGTGTATCAGAGACATAGTTTTGCATCATTTCTGAGTTAGAAGAGAGGTCTTGTGTATCAGAGATGTAGTTTTATGTCATTTCTGAGTTAAAAGGGGGTCTTGTGTAGTAAAGACATAGTTTTACGTCATTTCTGAGTTAGAAGAGGGCTCTTGTGTATTAAAGGCGTAGTTGTACGTCATTTCTGAGTTAGAAGAGGGGTCTTGTGTATTAATGACATAGTTTTGCATCATTTCTGAGTTAGAAGAGGGCTCTTCCAACTCAGAAATGATGTAAAACGATGTCTTTGATAAGCAAGACCCCTCTTGTAACTCAGAAACGACGCAAAACTATGTCTTTATTACACAAGACCCCTCTTCTAACTCAGAAATGATGTAAATCTGTGTCTTTCATACACAAGACCCCTCTTCTAACTCAGAAATGACGTAAAACTATGTCTCTGATACACAAGATCTCTCTTCCAACTCAGAAATTATGTAAAACTATGTCTTTAATACACTAGACCCATCTGTTAACTCAGAAATGACGTAAAACTATGTCTATAATACACAACACCTCTCTTCCAACTCAGAAATGACATAAAACTACGTCTCTGATACACAAGACCTCTCTTCTAACTCAAAAATGACGCAAATCTATGTCTTAGATACACAAGACCTCTCTTCCAACTCAGAAATGATGTAAAATTATGTCTCTGATACAAAAGACCCCTCTGCCAACTCAGAAATGACATAAAACTACGCCTCTGATACACAAGACCCCTCTTCCAACTCTGAAATTACATAAAACTATTTCTTTGATACAGAAGACCCCTTTTCGAACACAGAAAAGACGCACAACTATGTCTTTAATACACAAGAGCCCTCTTCTAACTCAGAAATTACGTAAAACTATTTCTTTACAACACTAGAACCATCTTTTAACTCAGAAATTACGTAAAACTATGTCACTAATACACTCAGAAATGACGTAAAACTATGTATTTGATACACAAGTCCCCTCTTCTAACTCAGAAATGATGTAAAACTATGTCTATGATACACAAAATCTCTTTTCGAACTCAGAAATGACATAAAACTTTGTCTCTGATACACAAGACCCCTGCCCCAACTCTGAAATGATGTAAAACTATGTCTCTGATACACAAGAACCCTCTTCTAACTCAGAAATGACATAAAACTACATCTCTGATACACAAGACCCCTCTTCTAACTCAGAAATGACACAAAACTACGTCTCTAATACAAAAGACCTGTCTTCCAACACAGAAATGATGTAAAACTACGTCTCTGATACACAAAACCCCTCTTCCAACTCAGAAATGACATTAAACTATGTCTCTAATACACAAGACCCCTCTGTCAACTCAGAAATAAAAAAAAACTACGTCTCTGATACCCAAGACCCCTCTTGCAACTCAGAAATGACGTAAAACTACGTCTCTGATACACAAGACCCTTCTTCTAACTCAGAAAGGACGCAAAACTATGTCTCTTATACACAAGACGTCTCTTCCAACTCTGAAATTACGTAAAACTACGTCTCTTATACACAAGACCCCTCTTCCAACTCAGAAATGAGGTAAAAGTATGTCTATAATACACAAGACACCACTGCCAACTCAGAAATGACATAAAACTACGTCTCTGATAAACAAGACCCCTCTTCCAACTCGGAAATGACGTAAAACTATGTCTTTGATACACAAGACCCCTTTTCTAACTCAGAAATGATGCAAAACGATGTCTTTAATACACAAGAGCCATCTTCTAACTGAGAAATGACGTAAAACTATGTCTTTACTACACTAGACCCATCTTTTAACTCAGAAATGACGTAAAACTATGTCTCTAATACACAAGACCTATCTTCCAACTCAGAAATGAAATAAAAGTACATCTGTGATACACAAGACCCCTCTTCCAACTCACAAATGACGTAAAACGATATCTTTGATACACAGGACCAGTCGTCAAACTCAGAAATGACGCAAAACTATGTCTTTGATACACAAGACCCCTCTTCTAACTCAGAAATGATGTAAAACTATGTCTTTGATAAACAAGACCCCTCTTCTAACTCAGAAATGATGTAAAACTATTTGTTTGATACACAAGATCTCTCTTCCAACTCAGAAATGACATAAAACTAAGTCTCTGATACACAAGACACCTCTTCCAACTCAGAAATGACGTAAAACTATGTCTCTGATACACAAGACCCCTCTGCCAACTCAGAAATGACATAAAACTACGTCTCTGATACACACGACTCCTTTTCCAACTCAGAAATTATGCAAAGCTATGTCTTTTATATACAAGACCCCTCTTCAAACTCAGAAATGATGTAAATCTATGTCTTTAATACACAAGAGCCCTCTTCTAACTCAGAAATTACGTAAAACTATGTCTTTAATACACTAGACCTATCTTTTAACTCAGAAATTACGTAAAAGTATGTCTCTAATACACAAGACCACTCTTCCAACTCAGAAATGACATAAAACTACGTCTCTGATACACAAGACCCCTCTCCCAACTCAGAAATGACGCAAAACTATGTCTTTAATACACAAGACCCTCTTCTAACTCAGAAATGACGTAAAACTATGTCTCTGATGCACAAGATCTCTTTTCCAACTCAGGAATGCCGTAAAACTATGGCTCTGATACACAAGACCACTCTTCCAACTCAGAAATGACGTAAAACTATGTCTCTGATACACAAGACCCCTCTTCTTACTCAGAAATGACTTAAAACTATGTCTCTGAAACACAAGATCTCTCTTCCAACTCAGAAATGGCGTAAAACTACGTCTCTGATACACAAGACCCCTCTTCTAACTCAGAAATGACATAAAACTACATCTCTGATACACAGGACCCCTCTTCTAATTCAGAAATGACGTCAAACTAAGTCTGTGATACACAAGATCTCTCTTCCAATTCAGAAATGACATAAAACTACATCTCTAATACACAAGACCCCTCTTCAAACTCAGAAATGACTTATAACTATGTCTTTGATACACAAGATCTCTCTTCCAACTCAGAAATGATGTAAAACAACGTCTCTGATACACAAGACCCCTCTTCCAACTCAGAAATTACGTAAAACTATGTCTTTGATACACAAGATCCCTCTTAAAACTCAGAATCAGAGACATAGTTTTGCGTAATTTCTGAGTTAGAAGAGGGATCTTGTGTATTAAAGACGTAGTTTTATGCCATTTCTGAGTTGGAAGAGGGGTCTTGTGTATCAGAGATGTAGTTTTATGTCATTTCTGAGTTAGAAGAGAGGCCTTGTGCATTAGAGACATTGTTTTACGTCATTTCTGAGTTAAAAGATGGGTCTAGTGTAGTAAAGACGTAGTTTTACGTCATTTCTGAGTTAGAAGAGGGCTCTTGTGTATTAAAGACATCGTTTTGCGTCATTTCTGAGTTAGAAAAGGGGTCTTGTGTATCAAAGACATAGTTTTACGTCACTTCTGAGTTGGAAGAGGGGTCTTGTTTATCAGAGACGTAGTTTTATGTCACTTCTGAGTTAGAAGGGGGACTTGTGTATCAGAGACGTAGTATTATATCATTTCTGAGGTAGAAGACTGGTCTTGTGTATCAGAGACGTACTTTTATGTTATTTCTGAGTTGGCAGAGGGGTCTTGTGTATCAGATACATAATTCTACATCATTTCTGAGTTTTAAGAGGGATCTTGTGTATCAAAGACATAGTTTTACGTAATTTCTGAGTTGGAAGAGGTCTTGTGTATCAGAGACTTAGTTTTACGTCATTTCTGAGTTAGAAAAGGGGTCCTGTGTATCAAAGACATAGTTTTGCGTAATTTCTGAGTTATAAGAGGGGTCTTGTGTATCAAAGACGTAGTTTTACGTCATTTCTGAGTTGGAAGAGGGGTCGTGTGTATCAGAGAAGTAGTTTTATTTCATTTCTGAGTTGACAGAGGGGTCTTGTGTATTAGAGACATAGTTTTACGTCATTTCTAAGTTGGAAGAGGGGTTTTGTGTATCAGAGACGTAGTTTTACATCATTTCTGTGTTGGAAGACAGGTCTTGTGTATTAGAGACGTAGTTTTGCGTCATTTCTGAGTTAGAAGAGGGGTCTTGTGTATCAGAGATGTCGTTTTATGTCATTTCTGAGTTAGAAGAGGGGTCTTGTATATCAAAGACACAGTTTTGCGTCATTTCTGAGTTTGAAAAGGGGACTTGTGTATCAAAGACATAGATTTACGTCATTTCTGAGTTGAAAGAGAGGTCTTATGTATTAGTGACATAGTTTTGCGTCTTTTCTGAGTACGAAAAGGGGTCTTCTGTATCAAAGAAATAGTTTTACGTAATTTCTGAGTTGGAAGAGGGGTCTTGTGTATCAGAGACACAGTTTTATGTCATTTCTGAGTTGGCAGAGGGGTCTTGTGTATTAGATACATACTTTTACCTCATTTCTGAGTTGGAAGAGGGGTCTTGTGTATCAGAGGCGTAGTTTTACGTCATTTCTGAGTTGGAAGAGAGGTCTTGTGTATCAGAGACATAGTTTTGCATCATTTCTGAGTTAGAAGAGAGGTCTTGTGTATCAGAGATGTAGTTTTATGTCATTTCTGAGTTAAAAGGGGGTCTTGTGTAGTAAAGACATAGTTTTACGTCATTTCTGAGTTAGAAGAGGGCTCTTGTGTATTAAAGGCATAGTTGTACGTCATTTCTGAGTTAGAAGAGGGGTCTTGTGTATTAATGACATAGTTTTGCATCATTTCTGAGTTAGAAGAGGGGTCTTGTGTATCAGAGACGTAGTTTTACGTCATTTCTGAGTTGGGAGAGGGGTCTTGTGTATCAGAGACATAGTTTTACTTCATTTCTGAGTTGGAAGAGAGGTCTTGTGTATCAGAGACATAGATTTGCGTCATTTCTGAGTTAGAAGAGAGGTCTTGTGTATCAGAGACGTCGTTTTATGTCATTTCTGAGTTAGAAGGGGGTCTTGTGTATCAGAGACGTAGTATTATATCATTTCTGAGGTAGAAGACTGGTCTTGTGTATCAGAGACGTACTTTTATGTTATTTCTGAGTTGGCAGAGGGGTCTTGTGTATCAGATACATAATTCTACGTCATTTCTGAGTTTTAAGAGGGATCTTGTGTATCAAAGACATAGTTTTACGTAATTTCTGAGTTGGAAGAGGGGTCTTGTGTATCAGAGACGTTGTTTTACATCATTTCTGAGTTGGTAGAGAGATCTTGTGTATCAAAGACATAGTTATAAGTCATTTCTGAGTTTGAAGAGGGGTCTTGTGTATTAGAGATGTAGTTTTATGTCATTTCTGAATTGGAAGAGAGATCTTGTGTATCACAGACTTAGTTTTACGTCATTTCTGAATTAGAAGAGGGGTCCTGTGTATCAAAGACATAGTTTTGATAATTTCTGAGTTAGAAGAGGGGTCTTGTGTATCAGAGATGTAGTTTTACATCATTTCTGAGTTGGAAGAGAGGTCTTGTGTATTAGAGACATAGTTGTGCGTCATTTCTGACTTAGAAGAGGGGTCTTGTGTATCAGAGATGTAGTTTTATGTCATTTCTGAGTTAGAAGAGGGGTCTTGTGTATCAGAGACGTAGTTTTATGCCATTTCTGAGTTGGAAGAGAGATCTTGTGTTTCAGAGACATAGTTTTAAGTCATTTCTGAGTAAGAAGAGGGGTCTTGTGTATCAGAGACATAGTTTTACGTCATTTCTGAGTTGGAAGAGTGGTCTTGTGTATCAGAGACATAGTTTTACGGCATTCCTGAGTTGGAAAAGAGATCTTGTGCATCAGAGACATAGTTTTACGTCATTTCTGAGTTAGAAGAGGGTCTTGTGTATTAAAGACATAGTTTTGCGTCATTTCTGAGTTGGGAGAGGGGTCTTGTGTATCAGAGACGTAGTTTTGCGTCATTTCTGAGTTGGGAGAGGGGTCTTGTGTATCAGAGACGTAGTTTTATGTCATTTCTGAGTTGGAAGAGTGGTCTTGTGTATTAGAGACATACTTTTACGTAATTTCTGAGTTAAAAGATGGGTCTAGTGTATTAAAGACATAGTTTTACGTAATTTCTGAGTTAGAAGAGGGCTCTTGTGTATTAAAGACATAGATTTACATCATTTCTGAGTTTGAAGAGGGGTCTTGTATATAAAAGACATAGCTTTGCATATTTCTGAGTTGGAAAAGGAGTTGTGTGTATCAGAGACGTAGTTTTATGTCATTTCTGAGTTGGCAGAGGGGTCTTGTGTATCATAGACATAGTTTTACGTCATTTCTGAGTTGGAAGAGGTGTCTTGTGTATCAGAGACTTAGTTTTATGTCATTTCTGAGTTGGAAGAGAGATCTTGTGTATCAAAGACATAGTTTTACGTCATTTCTGAGTTAAAAGATGGGTCTAGTGTAGTAAAGACATAGTTTTACGTCATTTCTCAGTTAGAAGAGGGCTCTTGTGTATTAAAGACATCGTTTTAGATCATTTCTGAGTTAGAAAAGGGGTCTTGTGTATCAAAGACATAGTTTTACGTCATTTCCGAGTTGGAAGAGGGGTCTTGTTTATCAGAGACGTAGTTTTATGTCATTTCTGAGTTGGCAGTGGTGTCTTGTGTATTATAGACATACTTTTACCTCATTTCTGAGTTGGAAGAGGGGTCTTGTGTATCAGAGACGTAGTTTTACGTAATTTCAGAGTTGGAAGAGACGTCTTGTGTATAAGAGACATAGTTTTGCGTCCTTTCTGAGTTAGAAGAGAGGTCTTGTGTATCAGAGACGTAGTTTTATGTCATTTCTGAGTTAGAAGGGGGTCTTGTGTATAAGAGACATAGTTTTACGTCATTTCTGAGTTAGAAGAGGGCTCTTGTGTATTTAAGACAAATTTTTACATCATTTCTGAGTTAGAAGGGGGTCTTGTGTATCAGAGACGTAGTATTATATCATTTCTGAGGTAGAAGACTGGTCTTGTGTATCAGAGACGTACTTTTATGTTATTTCTGAGTTGGCAGAGGGGTCTTGTGTATCAGATACATAATTCTACGTCATTTCTGAGTTTTAAGAGGGATCTTGTGTATCAAAGACATAGTTTTACGTAATTTCTGAGTTGGAAGAGGGGTCTTGTGTATCAGAGACGTTGTTTTACATCATTTCTGAGTTGGAAGAGAGATCTTGTGTATCAAAGACATAGTTATAAGTCATTTCTGAGTTTGAAGAGGGGTCTTGTGTATTAGAGATGTAGTTTTATGTCATTTCTGAATTGGAAGAGAGATCTTGTGTATCACAGACTTAGTTTTACGTCATTTCTGAATTAGAAGAGGGGTCCTGTGTATCAAAGACATAGTTTTGATAATTTCTGAGTTAGAAGAGGGGTCTTGTGTATCAGAGATGTAGTTTTACATCATTTCTGAGTTGGAAGAGAGGTCTTGTGTATTAGAGACATAGTTGTGCGTCATTTCTGACTTAGAAGAGGGGTCTTGTGTATCAGAGATGTAGTTTTATGTCATTTCTGAGTTAGAAGAGGGGTCTTGTGTATCAGAGACGTAGTTTTATGCCATTTCTGAGTTGGAAGAGAGATCTTGTGTTTCAGAGACATAGTTTTAAGTCATTTCTGAGTAAGAAGAGGGGTCTTGTGTATCAGAGACATAGTTTTACGTCATTTCTGAGTTGGAAGAGTGGTCTTGTGTATCAGAGACATAGTTTTACGGCATTCCTGAGTTGGAAAAGAGATCTTGTGCATCAGAGACATAGTTTTACGTCATTTCTGAGTTAGAAGAGGGTCTTGTGTATTAAAGACATAGTTTTGCGTCATTTCTGAGTTGGGAGAGGGGTCTTGTGTATCAGAGACGTAGTTTTGCGTCATTTCTGAGTTGGGAGAGGGGTCTTGTGTATCAGAGACGTAGTTTTATGTCATTTCTGAGTTGGAAGAGTGGTCTTGTGTATTAGAGACATACTTTTACGTAATTTCTGAGTTAAAAGATGGGTCTAGTGTATTAAAGACATAGTTTTACGTAATTTCTGAGTTAGAAGAGGGGTCTTGTATATAAAAGACATAGCTTTGCATATTTCTGAGTTGGAAAAGGAGTTGTGTGTATCAGAGACGTAGTTTTATGTCATTTCTGAGTTGGCAGAGGGGTCTTGTGTATCATAGACATAGTTTTACGTCATTTCTGAGTTGGAAGAGGTGTCTTGTGTATCAGAGACTTAGTTTTATGTCATTTCTGAGTTGGAAGAGAGATCTTGTGTATCAAAGACATAGTTTTACGTCATTTCTGAGTTAAAAGATGGGTCTAGTGTAGTAAAGACATAGTTTTACGTCATTTCTCAGTTAGAAGAGGGCTCTTGTGTATTAAAGACATCGTTTTGCATCATTTCTGAGTTAGAAAAGGGGTCTTGTGTATCAAAGACATAGTTTTACGTAATTTCCGAGTTGGAAGAGGGGTCTTGTTTATCAGAGACGTAGTTTTATGTCATTTCTGAGTTGGCAGTGGTGTCTTGTGTATTATAGACATACTTTTACCTCATTTCTGAGTTGGAAGAGGGGTCTTGTGTATCAGAGACGTAGTTTTACGTAATTTCAGAGTTGGAAGAGACGTCTTGTGTATAAGAGACATAGTTTTGCGTCCTTTCTGAGTTAGAAGAGAGGTCTTGTGTATCAGAGACGTAGTTTTATGTCATTTCTGAGTTAGAAGGGGGTCTTGTGTATAAGAGACATAGTTTTACGTCATTTCTGAGTTAGAAGAGGGCTCTTGTGTATTTAAGACATATTTTTACATCATTTCTGAGTTAGAAGAGGGGTCTTGTGTATTAAAGACATAGTTTTGAGTCATTTCTGAGTTAGAAGAAGGGTCTTGTGTATCAGAGACGTAGTTTTAAGTCATTTCTGAGTTGCAAGAGGGGTCTTGGGTATCAGAGACATAGTTTTACATCATTTCTGAGTTGGAAAAGAGATCTTGTGTATCAGAGACATAGTTTTACATGATTTCTGAGTTAGAAGAGGGGTCTTGTGTATCAGAGACATAGTTTTACGTCATTTCAGTGTTAGAAGAGGTGTCTTGTGTATCAAAGACATAGTTTTACGTCATTTCTGAGTTAACCGATGGGGCTAGTGTATTAAAGACCTAGTTCTACGTAATTTCTGATTTAGAAGAGGGGTCTTGTGTATCAAAGACGTAGTTTTACGTCATTTCTGAGTTGGAAGAGGGGTCGTGTGTATCAGAGACGTAGTTTTATTTCATTTCTGAGTTGACAGAGGGGTCTTGTGTATTAGAGAAATAGTTTTATGTCATTTCTGAGTTGGAAGAGGGGTTTTGTGTATCAGAGACGTAGTTTTACATCATTTCTTTGTTGGAAGACAGGTCTTGTGTATTAGAGACGTAGTTTTGCGTCATTTCTGAGTTAGAAGAGGGGTCTTGTGTATCAGAGATGTAGTTTTATGTCATTTCTGTGTTAGAAGAGGGGTCTTGTGTATCAGAGACATAGTTTTACATCATTTCAGAGTTGGGGCAGGGGTCTGTGTATCAGAGACAAAGTTTTATGTCATTTCTGAGTTGGAAAAGAGATTTTGTGTATCATAGACATAGTTTTACATCATTTCTGAGTTAGAAGAAGGGTCTTGTGTATCAAAGACATAGTTTTACGTCATTTCTGGGTTAGAAGAGGGGTCTTGTATATCAAAGACACAGTTTTGCGTCATTTCTGAGTTAGAAGAGGGGACTTGTGTATCAAAGACATAGTTTTACGTCATTTCTGAGTTGAAAGAGAGGTCTTGTGTATTAGTGACATAGTTTTACGTCATTTCTGAGTTGAAAGAAAGGTCTTGTGTATTAGTGACATAGTTTTACGTAATTTCTGAGTTAAAAGATGGATCTAGTGTTGTAAAGACATAGTTTTACGTCATTTCTTAGTTAGAAGAGGGCTCTTGTGTATTTAAGACATATTTTTACGTCATTTCTGAGTTAGAAGAGGGGTCTTGTGTATTAAAGACATAGTTTTGCGTCATTTCTGAGTTAGAAGAGGGCTCTTGTGTATTAAAGACATAGTTTTGCGTCTTTTCTGAGTTCGAAAAGGGGTCTTCTGTATCAAAGAAATAGTTTTACGTAATTGGAGTTGGAAGAGAGGTCTTGTGTATCAGAGACATAGATTTGCATCATTTTTGAGTTAGAAGAGAGGTCTTGTGTATCAGAGACGTAGTTTTATGTCATTTCTGAGTTGGAAGAGAGGTGTTGTGTATTATAGACATAGTTTTATGTCATTTCTGTGTTAACAGATGGGTCTAGTGTATTAAAGACATAGTTTTACGTAGTTTCTGAGTTAGAAGAGAACTCTTGTGTATTATTGACATAGTTCTGCATCATTTCTGAGTTAGAAGAGCGGTCTTGTGTATAAAAGACATAGTTTTACGGCATTTCTGAGTTAGAAGAGGGGTCTTGTGTATCAGAGATGTAATTATATGTCATTTCTGAGTTGAATGAGGTGTCTTGTGCATCAGAGACATAGTTTTACGTAATTTCAGAGTTGGAAGAGAGATCTTGTGTATCAGAGACATAGTTTTACATAATTTCTGAGTTAGAAGAGGGGTCTTGTGTATCAAAGACACAGATTTACGTCATTTCTTAGTTAGAAAAGGGGTCCTGTGTAATAAAGACATAGTTTTGCGTCATTTCTGAGTTACAAGAGGGGTCTTGTGTATGAAAGGCGTAGTTTTACATCATTTCTGAGTTGGAAGAGGGGTCTTGTATATCAAAGACATAGTGTTACGTCATTTCTGAGGAAATATGAATTTTTATGATCAATTATGTCCCCTATCTTAAGACCCCAACGGCTCCATGTACGTGCTACAAGTACATGTATGTTCCCTCCACTTCCAGCTATGAAGACGCAAATACATTTGCGTCCAACGTTAACATGTCCTCTTTCAGATCCACCATGAATGGGTCGAATATTCCGTTCCTAAGTATGCCTTGCCACCGTCTTTATATGGTGCACCTTTCACGTTTTTCAGCTCTGGCGAGTTAGGCCCTGAATTCTGCCATCGAGCCTTTTTCTGCCTTCTGCCTCTGAATGCTCCAGCCTGGACCTGCATCTGTATCCATGACCTTTGTCTTACTCCCTGCGCGGCTAACGGTGCCTGGCTCGGCCTGTTGCCGGCCAAGACTGTATTTTGCCTTCAAGTTATCTGCTCCGCTCCTCGAAAAATACATTCCTGTCTAGTAGTTTAGGTAAACATCCTTCCAGCTGCAGAGCAAAGGGCCCGGCCTCACTGTCTCCGTGCAAGTAATTCATAGCTCCTGTTACCATGGTAGGCCCATGCCCCCTCGCATCTCATGTAGACACGTAGACGCTTATACACGCACTAGCAGTCAGTATAGAATAGCCTCTGCCCGAGAGACCTTTCCTTCCAGATAATACAGTTCCTTAAACACAAGATATTAGATACGATTTGGGATTAGGTTGTTCTGACATTCCAGACTTCTGTCTCCTCATGTAGGGCTAAATGTCAAGTCCCCTTCACCCTCCAGTTACACGTCAATCACACGTCATGCTGCTGCACGCGCATCTCTGCCATGTATTTCTGCTGACATTGCAGGATTCTCTTATGGATCCACCCACCTGTGACATCCTCATAATGACGTTTCTAGTACACGCCCTTATGCACGCCTATTGTAACGCCTTTTTCATTACGTATGTGTATTCTTATCTCTCCTCTCAGCTGTTACGCCTTCTGCATCTGCCTTTACTGTAATGCATTGACTATATATATGATAACCTGTCAATAAAGTATGCTCAATCCCTTCCCGAACCTTCGTGGTGACGGAATCCGATTGCCTGGTTCGAACCAATTCCTTTTTAAGGAATAAAACCCCTTTTAAAACCTCAAATATCACGGATTCTGCCTCTTATTTTTACTGAGTTATTCTTATTAGAACTTTACCGCATAAATTAAGTATAGGTAATTTAAAATTTACCACATAATTGGCGCCCGAACAGGGACTCCTCCCCCACCCCACGCGCCGGAGGTGCGTTGCAGGCCCGGTCCCCTGCCACAGCCGGACGGACAACTACGCGTACCCGCAGGATTTCCTGTACCTCCCTCTGGCCAACGGAGGTGACTGAGGCTGCGATCAACACCCAGACGAGGCGGTGAGGAGTGCGGAGGATCCCGACCAGAGCCTAGCTAAGAGAGCAAGATCCGAGGTATACAGAGGCCCACCAGGTTCCGAGGTTCCGAAGTACCTACGTCACGAGTCAAGTCGAGTCCGGTCCAGTCCAGTCCAGAGTTTCCGAGGCCTTCCGTTCCGTGCTTCCCGGTGAGTACCATTGCTGGGGACGCATCTAGACATGCGCATTAATTTGTGCCGGTCAAGACGGGTTTGGGTACACAGACCCGGTCTGCACTGTTCTAGCGGTGTATCTGTACTGTTTAGCAGTACATCCAGTATTATGCAGTTAGCTAGTTTTATTCTAATTATTGTTGTTCATTTTAAAATGTTCTAATGTGTTTTAAATGTCGTGGTATGAGTGATTGTTCGATCTTCATTACTGTGTTTATTGTATTAATTGTGTTCAAGTCCGAGTGAGAATCAAGTAGCAAGGTTTAAGATGCCGTTATTCTCAAAATTAAGACAGATAAAAACTAGAAAAGGGATACTCGAGGAAGCTGTTCCCATTCCACCTAGGGACTCTCCAGGGTACTTTATGTACCATAAACATGGCCTAGATGCCGTATTATATCTCGATTTGTGGGTGGACTACACCAAGGATTTAGCAGAGAATCAGAGATGGCCCGCTGCTGGGACATGGGATGCAGATTGCATCATGAGAGTAGAAGAAGCATTATGGAAAAAGAAAGCCAGACAGTCACAGAAAGATGCCATTGAATTATGGCGTAAAGAATCGCATAGACGCACAGAGAAAGCGCTCAGAAAAGAAGAGAAAAGTAGGGAGGATTCAGACAAAGCCCGAGAAAACGTATTAGTTGAGGAAGGTATCCGAGTAAAAGCAGAACAAATAGACAGACAACGAAACACTCTTATGAATGGTATGTATCCTCTTCTGGCCGAGGGTTTACCTAAGGCCACCCTGGAAGTACCAAAGGATCTGCCACCTTCATTGCTTCCGACTAAATTGCACCACAAGACCGCAAAGGACATTTTCCTTTCTTCCTATTTAGACGATGCAGCCCCCGAATATGTTAATGTTCCGCCGCCACGCACACCACCTGCTAACGGCGCTCGACCCCGAGATAATCTGCCCCCACCTCGGCAGCAACATACTCCTCCTCCCGTTCCAAACCTTCCGCCTGTTCCTCCACTCCTTCCTGCACCTATTCTCCCTACCTTACACCCAACAAATCCTTTTGGACCTGGCACCTCAGGAGGTGCGACAGGAGGTTTTCATACGCCACCACCAACACATCGATTGACTTATAGGGATTTAGCACACCAACGTACACCTCAAACAGCGAATTACGACATACTTAATGAGCCTCTTA
Source organism: Triturus cristatus (assembly GCF_964204655.1). Lineage (NCBI taxonomy): Eukaryota > Metazoa > Chordata > Amphibia > Caudata > Salamandridae > Triturus > Triturus cristatus. The sequence goes on from NC_140589.1 coordinate 1,941,092,900, forward strand.
CAGACTGTAGATATGATCCAGTACCCGGTAAAGACGACAGAATGATGCTATCATCAGTACGTCTACGACGAGTTGCGAACTATTTAATGATACTACCAGGAATGATTGATCATCTAGACAAAATATATCACTTTGTCCAAACAGGGCAAGGTCCTGAAAGTATTGGCGAGGCCATGGCATACCAGAAAGTGGACACGCAAAAACTGTTGTTACGCTTCTTCATAAACTGCTTGATAAGAAACAGAGATAGGCCTGGTGTAGACCCGGAAGAAATGAAAGCACTTAACAAATGGGGTCAGAATATAGCAGACGGAAAACATGATAAACAGAGTAGTATAGAAAATATGTACCGAAGGATCCGAAAAACAGTAGAACAAATACATGAAAGAGAACAGCCTGAAAGAGAAATAGATGCAGATAAGACTGAATCCTCGGAGGAGGAGGAACGATCAGAAACGACAACAGGACAATTACAATTACCAGCTAGAGAAATGATAGCTTATGTAGGTAAGGGAAGATCTTTTAATAATTCAATGCGTCCGATACGTCCAGAAAGTGAGAGAATTTTTCAAGCAGCCATGTCAAATCCAAAGACCCCTGAACACTTATTTCAGGCTACTGATAAAATACTTCAAGAACGAATGGGGTACCATGTACTCGATTCTATGGATGAACAAGAATTAGCCAGGTCAGCAGTACAATGGGCTGACAGTTCTGATAAATATAGTGATGACGCGCTAGCACACACGTTTTTGAATCTTTCACCAGACGAACAGCGTTTAGCTGGTATGTACATGATACAACACCTACTTATATTGTATAAAAGCCAACACTCCGATCCTGGTCCCCTACCTGATATACTGATAGAACTACTCATGAAGAAATGGAGAGGTCTAGGTACCGATCTAATTAAAGTAATTCTAGAACATCGGCACAGATACAGTGCCTTCCTGTGTCCACAGCTTGATCCAGCTCCCTCCATGGAAAGAAAAATGTATTACATAGACAGACAGAATCCCTTACGCGAGGTGCATCCAGTTAAAAATGATGATAAGGGGGCGTGGTCTAGCCAGCAATGGAGTGAGACGTGGGACGCCGCAGGTCCGGGCCGCCGCTGAGAACTAACGCCTCAAACAGCGGTGTACCGGCGGATCCTGACTCGGGACAGCGGCCCCTGAGGGGCGGACGGCCGGGGGCGGTGGAAGGTGACAACAACGATCGCCGCGGGGGCTGGACGGTGCCGCTCGGAGGGAGCGTTGAGACCCGGCCGCGCTGCCCGCCATTTCCGGCCCTTCGCATCAGCGCGCCCTGTGCCTGGCGGTTCACGGACAGAAGAGGCATCGCTGGACTGGCCGCCGGAGAGGACCTGCCTGGGGGTCCTGGTGGTGGCGACCCCGGCCGACCTGACCGGAGGGCTTAGCGGATGAAGTGAAGAGCGATGACCGCAGACCCCGGCGCCGAGACCTGGTAGGCCGGGACCTCCCGGGTGAGACTGCTGGGTGCGAGCGGAGAGACGCGACCAGGAGGCGGCCGGAGGCAGTGTGAGGCGGCGGAGGCGACCGGCGGAGGAGGGGCGTGAGAGGTGGCTTGCTGAGGGTGCCTCCTGGCTGGTGTGAGAGGCGGAGGAGACGGTGCAGAGCGCCCGCCGCCATTTGGCGAACCGTGCCGAGTGCGGCCTAGCGGAGGAGCGGACCACGAGGTGGCTTGTGAGGGGCGGCGGCGGGGAGAGAGCTCCGTCCCTGGACTGCGCGACCTGCTGCCCCCAGATAGAGTGTCCCCCTGCTTACACCCCGAAGCTGAACGGCGGCGAGAGTGCCCTGGGGCAGTGGGGGACGCTGGTGGCATCCTGGACTTGCGTGGAGCGGGGGAGAGGCGTGCGGACCTCCCCGGGCGAGGAGTGCGATATAGCCCTGCAGGGCACGGGTGAACCACTGACCGTGGGACACGGGCCTGGCGCACAATTGGAGAGCCTGTGGCCTGACCCATGGTGTGAAGCTAGTGGCGGAGCTGCCCTGGGAGTCGTTGGGTGCCCTGCAGCACAACACCCGACCCGTGGGCCCTGCGCGACGCTGGGACTTGAGGTCTGACGGCCCCCCCCTCGCCTGGTGCTGGACTCTGCCGGGCCCTTGCAGCATTACCTCGGGGGGTGCTCTGGAACGCGACGCCCTTGGTCTGTACCTGGTTATTTGGGCCCACGTCGCTGCTCCGGGGCGGCGCGGCTGGACGTCCCGGGTGCTACAAGGTGTGGGCTGCTGCTGCGGCCGGGGAAGCCCCGTTGAGACATCGATTTCCGGCACCCCTGCGCCATGACCCGCACGAAGTCGGGAAAGGAACCGGCGGCGGCTCCCAAAGACGCCTCTGTCAAGGACCTGTGGAGCAAACCGAGTGCGACACCGGCCGAAGCTGGGGCCTCCGCGGCACCGGTCACGCAGTCCTTCATGGCGTTGTTCATGCAGGAGCTGAAGTCGGAGATTGGGTCCCTCCGCTCGAAGGTCCAGGCGTGCGTCAAGGAGCTGCGGAGAGATGTGGGGGAGCTGGGAGGCCGCGTTGACGATTTGGAGAAGACCCTGGACGCCCGCACAGAGGACCAAGAACATCTCTGGCAGCGGCTTGCCACCTTGGAGGAACAACAAGTGGAGCTCCAGATCAAGCAGGAGGACTTGGAAAATAGGGGGCGCCGGAACAACATCCGCATCCGGGGGGTTCCCACTGGGGCTGAAGGTACAGATATAATGTCATTCGTGGCGGACCTTCTACATGACATTCGAGGGGATGATGACACGTCGCCGCCCACCCTGGACCGAGCGCATAGGGTCTTGAGACCGCCTGGGAGGCCGGGTCTTGTGCCGGACATTCTGACTAGGGTCCATTTCTTTGTCGAGAAGGAAGCCATACTCAAAGCGGCCAGAGATAAATCCGAAATCCTCTGTGGGGGAAAGCCTATCCAGCTGTTTCAGGACCTGGCCCCCACGACGCTCCGGCGCCGGAGGGACTTTCGACCCATTACGGACAAGCTGAGGGAACTCCACATTCGGTATCAATGGGCGCACCCCTTCGCCCTCATGTTCCAGTGGGAATCCAAGCGCCGTGTGCTGCGATCCTACAGAGAGGCAGCCCAACTGCTGCAGATTCCGGAGGCCCCGCCGGCCGCCCCCCCCGGGGCGCCCTGCCGCCCTCAGAGCTCCGTTGACACCGCAGTGGTCCAAGGTGCGCCGCACTGGGCGTCCCGCCTCACCCGACGGCAGCAGATCTTCGCGGGACAAGCAAGACATCATTGAGCACATCAAATCCCTGGAGGGTGGCCCGTCGCCGTCTAGTTCCCAGACATCAGCCCACGGATAGACTCTCTCATGGCAGACCGCCCCCTTCGAGGGCAACTTTGGAGACGAGATGGCGGCTGGCATGGTCGTCTGGCGGCTGTGTCGCTGTCTTTCCCTCTTGGAGCCCTTGGCGCCCCTCCCGGGGGCGCGCCACTGCCTTCTCCTCGGCGCGACACCTGTACCGCGGAGGCGGTGGCCCGGAGCAGGCCCTGGAAATTGTGACTAATAGAGCGGTGATGACAAACCCCCACTCCTATTTCTGGGAGAGTGACATCTCCGGGACAGCCTGTGCCGTGGTGCCTGGCTACTCCCTAGACTGGAATAGGTCTTGCTGGCCCTGTTGGCCGATTCAGTGTTCTAGTTGGTTTTTTTGCCTCTATCCCTCTCCCTCCTTTCCCTTTCCTTCAGTGTCCATTTGGTGGGAGGGACCCATGATAGGGGGGAACGGCCACATGAGTGATGTCTTGCTAGTGGTTCTGTGTCAATGACCGATTCACCCTCTTGGAAGATTGTCTCCCTCAACGTGAAAGGGCTTAATTCACCCAACAAGAGACGCCAAATATGGCGCTACCTGTTTCTTCAGAGCCCTGATGTCATTTTCCTCCAAGAAACCCACCTTCTCAAATCGGATGTGGTGCGGATGGCACACCCCCGCTTCCCCCATCAGTTCTGGTCCTCAGCCACCACTAAGACAGCGGGAGTAGCCATTCTTTTCAGGGCAGGGTTCCCCCAGGGAGACACTAAAGTCAGTAGGGACGCCGAGGGTCGATTCTTGCGGGTAGAGGTTCGGAGAGGGAATCGCCCACTCACTTTGTGTAATATCTACTCCCCAAATCAGGGTCAGGATGCCTTCTTACGCGGGATCATTAGGGAACACCTTGAGCCGGTGGACTCCGACATCATAGTCGGAGGCGACTTCAATCTGGTGTGGGACGCGGAGATGGATCGCTGTGGGGGGGCATTCCACGGGATGGGGGCCATGTCTGCGGCGGTGAAGGGCTCCCTCACCTCCTTAAACTTGGTGGACACCTGGCGGTACCATTCTCCGGGGCTACGGGACTACACCTTTTACTCCCATGTACACCGCTCCTACTCTCGCATCGACCTCCTCTTTGAGTCGCACTCCTTGCTCAAAGATATTATATCGGTGTCACACTCCAACATCTCGATTTCAGATCACGCCCATGTAGAATTGCTTCTGTGGGAGTGCTCCACTCGCCCGCCGTGTCTGAGCCGCTGGAGATTCCCGGACCATGTGCTTCGCGATCCGGTGGATAGGGAGGAGGTCCAGGCGGCCATCCTGGCGTACTTTGCAGATAACGACATACCGGGGACTCCCCTCCCTCTCCTCTGGGATGCCTTCAAGGCTACGGTGCGGGGTACTCTCACGGCAATAGCCGCCGCCAGGGCGCGCGAAGCCCGTCTCTACGAGACCAAAGTCGAGCGCGAAGTCAAGGCGTTGGAGAAGTTGGACCAGGAGCGCCCGATGGCGGCGCGTAAGAGACGCCTAGCGTCCTACGTGGACAACTCCGCGCGCACCGGACCAACAAGGCCGAACGCGCTCTGCTCTCGCTCAAGCAGCGTTACTACGAGGGCGGGGATAAAGTGGGAGCTGTCTTGGCGCGGCGTCTGCGAACGCGAGCGGCTAAAGCCCATATCGCCAAGTTACAAAAAGCGGACGGGACATGGGCCATCGCGGAACCAGCAAAGCTCCAAGCGTTCAGCGACTACTACGCGGCTCTCTATGCTGGCTACCCGCCGGCAGCGGACCTGATCTCAGAAGCCGTAGACGCCTGTCAATGGGAGCCGCTGAGCGAGCGTCAATCTGAGACCCTGGAGGGCTCTATCACCCGGTCGGAAATAGCGGATGCCCTGCTGGATCTTCCACTCGGCAAAACGCCGGGTCCGGACGGGCTTCCGGTGTCATTCTATTGTGCCTTTTTGCCGCAACTACAGCCGTATCTTTTGCGTCTCTTCAACTCTTTCACGGAATCAGTGGGGCCCTCGTCGGACATGGCAATGGCTGAAATAGCCATCATTCCGAAGCCTGAGAAGGACCATACCCTTTGCTCCTCTTACCGGCCTATTGCTCTGTTAAACACAGACTTGAAATTGTACACCAAAATTCTGGCTAAACGTCTTAGTGCCCACCTCCCGAGCCTCATCGAGCCCGACCAGGTGGGGTTTATCCACCAACGCCAGGGGGCGGACAACGTGCGCCGCATCGCGCATATTGTGGGGCAGGCCAAACATTGGAAGATTCCAGCCTGCTTACTATCACTCGATGCGGAGAAGGCCTTCGATCGGGTGGACTGGAACTTCCTCCGGGCGGTCCTGCGGAAAGTGGGATTGGGCCCTAAGATTGTGGCGCGTATTATGGCCCCATATATCTCACCAGTGGCTAGAGTGCGAGTTAACGGCCAACTCACGCAGCCCTTCCCCATTTGCAGAGGTACGCGGCAGGGTTGCCCCTTGTCGCCCCTGCTGTTTGCCCTCATGGTGGAGCCCCTGGCCATCATGATCCGCCAGTCCCCAGACATCGGTGGAATATCTCTTCGCGGGGTTGAGCACAAGATCGCTCTGTTCGCAGATGACCTCCTCCTCACTCTCTCCGATCCTCTACGCTCGCTGCCAGCGGTGCACTCGTTGCTTCAAACTTATGAAAGCGCCTCTGGGCTGAAAATTAACCACACAAAGTCCTGGGCCCTTAATTTAACGATCCCAGACGGGGAACTTGCGTCGATCCAAGCCTCTGTTCCTTATCAGTGGGCGAGCAAGTCGGTGCGCTACCTGGGTCTTAACCTAACTCCAGACCTGGACACCTGGACGCAGGCCAATTGGCAGGAATACAAACTGTCAGTCCTGGCTGACCTCCGCGCATGGAAGGCCCTGCCCCTCTCCTGGCTTGGCAGGCTGAACACAGTTAAAATGTCTGTCCTGCCGAAGATCGTGTACCTCTTCCAAACCCTGCCGACGCCTATCCCGGAACATTTTATCCAGGGGCTACAGCGCGAACTCACCGCATTTATATGGGGAGGGAAGAAACCACGCTTTTCCAACAAGATCCTGAAACTCCCTCGGGATCGGGGAGGGCTGGCCTGCCCTAACCTCCTCGACTACTACTGGGCATCCCATCTCCGCTTTATACTGGAATGGGGGGCGTGGGAGAGTGAAAAAGTGTGGTTTCACATGGATTGGGCCGTCACTTGTCGTCCACTCTGGGACCATGCTTGGCTACCCCGGGAGGCTCGACACCGTAGCGCTTATATGGCGGTCCCTACCAAAACGGTCCTTGAAATCTGGGAAAAGGTGGCAGTTCGCCGGGGCTTGACCACTTTCCCGTCTCCTCACACCCCGATCGCTCGCAATCCGCAGTTCCCGCCGGCCTGTCGCCCTCCCCACTTCGCGAACTGGACGGAAACCGGCTGCAGGACGATCCGTGACCTATTTGATAGAGACGGTATCAAAACCTTTGCTCAATGCAAGCAAGAGTTTGGGCTCACGGAAAGAGACAAGTTCCAGTATATCCAATTACGCCACTGGATACAGGGCTTTTCTCTGACGCAGGCGGCCACGCGGCCTTACACTCCGTTCGAGCAGTTGGCACGCACCTTCGGCACTTACAAGGGGTTGATTTCCCGCATATATAAGGTGCTTCAACACGCACAGCGGCCGGATCCTCATCCCTACCAGGTGAGATGGCACAACGTCACTGGCTCAGGTGTTACCCCTTCCCAATGGTCTCGGCTCTGGAGCGACATTCCCAAAATCCTACGCAGCATCCCCCAGCAGGAATCAGCCTACAAAGTGATGACCCAATGGTATTACACCCCCGCCAGACTCCAAAGAATGTTCCCCACGGCATCCCCCCTGTGCTGTCGCTGCACCCAGGCGAGGGGAGACTTCATCCACATTTGGTGGACGTGCCCTTCCCTGATTACCTTTTGGAAAGAAGTCCTTAGCCACATAAAAAAGGTGTTGGGGTATCCCCTGCCGGAGGACCCACTGGTGGTGCTCTTGGGCCTTCGTCCGACGACTCTGCGAGCTATGACGGGCCGTGACCGACATCTTAGCCTCCACATGCTAGGTGCTGCGAAACAAACGGTGGCTCTTTATTGGAAGAAACCCGACACACCCTCTATCAATGTGTGGTTTACCCGCCTGTGGCATGTGGTGGCGATGGAGCTCCTCACGGCACGTCTTCAACTCCGCGATACCAAATTTAGCCAGCTTTGGAAGCCCTTGATAGACCATTTGGGGCGACTGGAGCATGTTAGACTGCAGCCACCACGGCTCCGAGCCCTGCAGCTCTTCGATGATGTAGTGGGCCCTACAGGGCCGGGAACTCTATGGAGACAGGCAGACTGTTTGAGGTCCCCGACTCTCGCAGATACCCCTAAGACAAGGGGGAACCCGCCCCTGGATGGCCTAGACTCCCAGCCTACGTCCTGTGGTGATATTGGGGCCCGTACCCCCTCCCCCACGCTGAGCCTCCCTCCTTAGACCCCGCACCTCCTCCTTCCCGCCCCCTTGTTCTGCCCCCCCTGTTTGTTGGTTGGTCGCCTCCTACCTAGCTTTCTGATGCAGGTGTAGTGGCGAATGGTTTTAGCATGAACACAGCGCGAAGAAGACGGAGTGGTTCCTAATTTGTTGTTACTGTGCCATGACCTGCATGCTGGTTGTGGAACTACGTAATGCCCACGAAGGTACTGTTGGATGCCGGCGAGCCTATACCACACAGCATCTAGCGGCTGCCAGTCCTCCCATGCCCTACTTGCTGCAGGCTATGAATGGGGTGTTATAGAAGGCATGATAGAAGGTAAATATATGCGCCTCAGGGGAATGTTTAACAACTGTGGCCACTGAGATCTTTAGACTGTAGGGTCATTGGCCCTTAAAGGCGAGCTGGGTGAAGTTCAATTAGGTGGACCTCGCTTGACAGATGTTGTAATATCCCAAACGTATCTGTCAGACAGAGGGCTGGCGCAGGGCTTATTCCCTTTAAAGTGGAACCTTGGCCGGGGACTGCCTGCTCATAGGCCTACTACCGGGGTATCACTAGGATCCTCGGGCTTCCCTGACTCTGAAATTGCTCTCTGATGTGTGTAAACTGTTCGCTGCCGGCCTATAAGGTTGTAGGCGCATGAGCTGTGTACTGCCTCTTGCACGACCTGTTTCAAAAAAATTTAATAAACGTTGATTAACAAAAAATGATGACAATACTTTTAGACGCGTGTTTGTGTACACGCCCATAACTAAAATAGAACTATTGGAAATGAAAAAATTAGTGCCCAGCCATGACAAAGATCCAGCAGGTTTTCACCGTGAAATAAAAGACATGTTACTCATGGGTGATTATACCTATCCTGACATTATGAAAATATTAAAAGTATTATTGCCTGCCGGTATTTACGAGAAACTCAAAGAAAAAGAATGGGAGGTGGGAGAGCAAAAGATTGATTGGGCTGCATTAGAAAACGAAGAAAATACCCGAACTCCAGGCCTAGGGCTTGGGGACAAAACTAAAGCGTTACCAGGATTGCTAGTACAAGTATTGCCACGTTTATTAACTACGAAAAAGGAAGACTGGGGTGCAATCTCAGCCTGCAAACAGAAACCCGATGAAGACACTAGTGATTTTTATTCCCGATTTGAAAAATGTTTTGGTATTAATAGCGGCCTGAAAGCAAGTAGCGATTCATATCCACATCTTTTTGTAACAAAATTAGTCGAGAATTCCCTGCCCCAGGTTAAGAACAGAGTATTGAAAGTCGAGAGCACTTGGCAAGCTAATACCCCTTCACAAATGTTACAAATGTTACAGTACCACCAGAATAGAATTAGAGAAAAACAAGAACACGAACAAAGACGTATGAAAGACACGAAAATGAAAATGCTCGTTGCTCAGTCAGTTCCAGCTGACAGTCATAAAAAGGGTGCGACACAGTCCAGTAATTCAGCGGCTCCTGTTAAAGGGACATGCAACTATTGTAAACAGCCAGGTCATTATATAAACGATTGTGCAGTTCTGAAACACAATATCTCTACGGGTAAAACCAAGGAGAGACCGCATCCACCTAGACAGGATCAGATCCAACCACAAGTACCTCAGAATGTACAGCCTATACAAGCTTCACAACAGACCGTAGCAGTACCACAGCCACAGCCTATTGCCACAACACAAAACACGACACAACAGATGTACCAGTATGCACAAAATGACTATCCCGATTATCAGCGATACACATGAAACAGCCTAGAGAGGGAGGTTGGCTTGCCTCTTATTGAGGTTCCTGTAGATCAAGAGGGTCCTTATGTACATAGTCAAGTATTAGGGAAAGACAGAAAGTTTTTAATTGATACAGGGGCAAGCAGAACAACTATAAGTCACGACGAGGTTCCAGGGGCACCCCTCTCAGGCTCACAGAATGTTTCCCTTGGATTTTCAGGAAAGCCTATTGTTAACGAAGTATCGCAACCTCTTCCTCTCGCAGTTGGTCCATTGACACGGACTACAGATTTATTGCTTACAACATCATGCCCAGAAAACTTGTTAGGTATAAAGACACTGAAAGCTCTAGGAGCTGTAATATGTTGTTCTCTGGAAGGGGTACGACTATTTTTGCGTGACTTTAAAGGTCACTACGTATTGAGAGACATGGATCACCGGTTACAGAATGTCCCTGCACATTTATGCGTTACAACAAACAAATGATGGACGGAATGCTGACAATGCAGACATTCTCCCCCAGTCAAGAGATCTGGGTTAAATCCATCGTTCTTTTGCCCACTACGCCACCCCAGTTCAGACATGGCCATATGCAAATCAGTCTTGACCCTGTGCCTCATGGGAACAGTCCAGCCCGAACTGCCAAGCCATGTCCTCCCTGGACCAGAATCAAGCATCCTAGGACCGGTTTCTGGCTATCAGCCGTCATCAGCCAGGATAGCTTGACTCCAGTGGTGTAGTGAGCACGGGTCCCACGTCTGGGAATACCCATCCCACTTAGGGCGAAAAGCGTTACAACAAACAAATGATGGACAGAATGCTGACAATGCAGACATTCTCCCCCAGTCAAGAGATCTGGGTTAAATCCATCGTTCTTTTGCCCACTACGCCACCCCAGTTCAGACATGGCCATATGCAAATCAGTCTTGACCCTGTGCCTCATGGGAACAGTCCAGCCCGAACTGCCAAGCCATGTCCTCCCTGGACCAGAATCAAGCATCCTAGGACCGGTTTCTGGCTATCAGCCGTCATCAGCCAGGATAGCTTGACTGCAGTGGCGTAGTGAGCACGGGTCCCACGTCTGGGAATACCCATCCCACTTAGGGCGAAAAGCGTTACAACAAACAAATGATGGACGGAATGCTGACAATGCAGACATTCTCCCCCAGTCAAGAGATCTGGGTTAAATCCATCGTTCTTTTGCCCACTACGCCACCCCAGTTCAGACATGGCCATATGCAAATCAGTCTTGACCCTGTGCCTCATGGGAACAGTCCAGCCCGAACTGCCAAGCCATGTCCTCCCTGGACCAGAATCAAGCATCCTAGGACCGGTTTCTGGCTATCAGCCGTCATCAGCCAGGATAGCTTGACTCCAGTGGCGTAGTGAGCACGGGTCCCACGTCTGGGAATACCCATCCCACTTAGGGCGAAAAGCGTTACAACAAACAAATGATGGACGGAATGCTGACAATGCAGACATTCTCCCCCAGTCAAGAGATCTGGGTTAAATCCATCGTTCTTTTGCCCACTACGCCACCCCAGTTCAGACATGGCCATATGCAAATCAGTCTTGACCCTGTGCCTCATGGGAACAGTCCAGCCCGAACTGCCAAGCCATGTCCTCCCTGGACCAGAATCAAGCATCCTAGGACCGGTTTCTGGCTATCAGCCGTCATCAGCCAGGATAGCTTGACTCCAGTGGCGTAGTGAGCACGGGTCCCACGTCTGGGAATACCCATCCCACTTAGGGCGAAAAGCGTTACAACAAACAAATGATGGACGGAATGCTGACAATGCAGACATTCTCCCCCAGTCAAGAGATCTGGGTTAAATCCATCGTTCTTTTGCCCACTACGCCACCCCAGTTCAGACATGGCCATATGCAAATCAGTCTTGATCCTGTGCCTCATGGGAACAGTCCAGCCCGAACTGCCAAGCCATGTCCTCCCTGGACCAGAATCAAGCATCCTAGGACCGGTTTCTGGCTATCAGCCGTCATCAGCCAGGATAGCTTGACTCCAGTGGCGTAGTGAGCACGGGTCCCACGTCTGGGAATACCCATCCCACTTAGGGCGAAAAGCGTTACAACAAACAAATGATGGACGGAATGCTGACAATGCAGACATTCTCCCCCAGTCAAGAGATCTGGGTTAAATCCATCGTTCTTTTGCCCACTACGCCACCCCAGTTCAGACATGGCCATATGCAAATCAGTCTTGACCCTGTGCCTCATGGGAACAGTCCAGCCCGAACTGCCAAGCCATGTCCTCCCTGGACCAGAATCAAGCATCCTAGGACCGGTTTCTGGCTATCAGCCGTCATCAGCCAGGATAGCTTGACTCCAGTGGCGTAGTGAGCACGGGTCCCACGTCTGGGAATACCCATCCCACTTAGGGCGAAAAGCGTTACAACAAACAAATGATGGACGGAATGCTGACAATGCAGACATTCTCCCCCAGTCAAGAGATCTGGGTTAAATCCATCGTTCTTTTGCCCACTACGCCACCCCAGTTCAGACATGGCCATATGCAAATCAGTCTTGACCCTGTGCCTCATGGGAACAGTCCAGCCCGAACTGCCAAGCCATGTCCTCCCTGGACCAGAATCAAGCATCCTAGGACCGGTTTCTGGCTATCAGCCGTCATCAGCCAGGATAGCTTGACTCCAGTGGCGTAGTGAGCACGGGTCCCACGTCTGGGAATACCCATCCCACTTAGGGCGAAAAGCGTTACAACAAACAAATGATGGACGGAATGCTGACAATGCAGACATTCTCCCCCAGTCAAGAGATCTGGGTTAAATCCATCGTTCTTTTGCCCACTACGCCACCCCAGTTCAGACATGGCCATATGCAAATCAGTCTTGACCCTGTGCCTCATGGGAACAGTCCAGCCCGAACTGCCAAGCCTTGTCCTCCCTGGACCAGAATCAAGCATCCTAGGACCGGTTTCTGGCTATCAGCCGTCATCAGCCAGGATAGCTTGACTCCAGTGGCGTAGTGAGCATGGGTCCCACGTCTGGGAATACCCATCCCACTTAGGGCGAAAAGCGTTACAACAAACAAATGATGGACGGAATGCTGACAATGCAGGCATTCTCCCCCAGTCAAGAGATCTGGGTTAAATCCATCGTTCTTTTGCCCACTACGCCACCCCAGTTCAGACATGGCCATATGCAAATCAGTCTTGACCCTGTGCCTCATGGGAACAGTCCAGCCCGAACTGCCAAGCCATGTCCTCCCTGGACCAGAATCAAGCATCCTAGGACCGGTTTCTGGCTATCAGCCGTCATCAGCCAGGATAGCTTGACTCCAGTGGCGTAGTGAGCACGGGTCCCACGTCTGGGAATACCCATCCCACTTAGGGCGAAAAGCGTTACAACAAACAAATGATGGACGGAATGCTGACAATGCAGACATTCTCCCCCAGTCAAGAGATCTGGGTTAAATCCATCGTTCTTTTGCCCACTACGCCACCCCAGTTCAGACATGGCCATATGCAAATCAATCTTGACCCTGTGCCTCATGGGAACAGTCCAGCCCGAACTGCCAAGCCATGTCCTCCCTGGACCAGAATCAAGCATCCTAGGACCGGTTTCTGGCTATCAGCCGTCATCAGCCAGGATAGCTTGACTCCAGTGGCGTAGTGAGCACGGGTCCCACGTCTGGGAATACCCATCCCACTTAGGGCGAAAAGCGTTACAACAAACAAATGATGGACGGAATGCTGACAATGCAGACATTCTCCCCCAGTCAAGAGATCTGGGTTAAATCCATCGTTCTTTTGCCCACTACGCCACCCCAGTTCAGAGATGGCCATATGCAAATCAGTCTTGACCCTGTGCCTCATGGGAACAGTCCAGCCCGAACTGCCAAGCCATGTCCTCCCTGGACCAGAATCAAGCATCCTAGGACCGGTTTCTGGCTATCAGCCGTCATCAGCCAGGATAGCTTGACTCCAGTGGCGTAGTGAGCACGGGTCCCACGTCTGGGAATACCCATCCCACTTAGGGCGAAAAGCGTTACAACAAACAAATGATGGACGGAATGCTGACAATGCAGACATTCTCCCCCAGTCAAGAGATCTGGGTTAAATCCATCGTTCTTTTGCCCACTACGCCACCCCAGTTCAGACATGGCCATATGCAAATCAGTCTTGACCCTGTGCCTCATGGGAACAGTCCAGCCCGAACTGCCAAGCCATGTCCTCCCTGGACCAGAATCAAGCATCCTAGGACCGGTTTCTGGCTATCAGCCGTCATCAGCCAGGATAGCTTGACTCCAGTGGTGTAGTGAGCACGGGTCCCACGTCTGGGAATACCCATCCCACTTAGGGCGAAAAGCGTTACAACAAACAAATGATGGACGGAATGCTGACAATGCAGACATTCTCCCCCAGTCAAGAGATCTGGGTTAAATCCATCGTTCTTTTGCCCACTACGCCACCCCAGTTCAGACATGGTCATATGCAAATCAGTCTTGACCCTGTGCCTCATGGGAACAGTCAAGCCCGAACTGCCAAGCCATGTCCTCCCTGGACCAGAATCAAGCATCCTAGGACCGGTTTCTGGCTATCAGCCGTCATCAGCCAGGATAGCTTGACTCCAGTGGCGTAGTGAGCACGGGTCCCACGTCTGGGAATACCCATCCCACTTAGGGCGAAAAGCGTTACAACAAACAAATGATGGACGGAATGCTGACAATGCAGACATTCTCCCCCAGTCAAGAGATCTGGGTTAAATCCATCGTTCTTTTGCCCACTACGCCACCCCAGTTCAGACATGGCCATATGCAAATCAGTCTTGACCCTGTGCCTCATGGGAACAGTCCAGCCCGAACTGCCAAGCCATGTCCTCCCTGGACCAGAATCAAGCATCCTAGGACCGGTTTCTGGCTATCAGCCGTCATCAGCCAGGATAGCTTGACTCCAGTGGCGTAGTGAGCACGGGTCCCACGTCTGGGAATACCCATCCCACTTAGGGCGAAAAGCGTTACAACAAACAAATGATGGACGGAATGCTGACAATGCAGACATTCTCCCCCAGTCAAGAGATCTGGGTTAAATCCATCGTTCTTTTGCCCACTACGCCACCCCAGTTCAGACATGGCCATATGCAAATCAGTCTTGACTCTGTGCCTCATGGGAACAGTCCAGCCCGAACTGCCAAGCCATGTCCTCCCTGGACCAGAATCAAGCATCCTAGGACCGGTTTCTGGCTATCAGCCGTCATCAGCCAGGATAGCTTGACTCCAGTGGCGTAGTGAGCACGGGTCCCACGTCTGGGAATACCCATCCCACTTAGGGCGAAAAGCGTTACAACAAACAAATGATGGACGGAATGCTGACAATGCAGACATTCTCCCCCAGTCAAGAGATCTGGGTTAAATCCATCGTTCTTTTGCCCACTACGCCACCCCAGTTCAGACATGGCCATATGCAAATCAGTCTTGACCCTGTGCCTCATGGGAACAGTCCAGCCCGAACTGCCAAGCCATGTCCTCCCTGGACCAGAATCAAGCATCCTAGGACCGGTTTCTGGCTATCAGCCGTCATCAGCCAGGATAGCTTGACTCCAGTGGCGTAGTGAGCACGGGTCCCACGTCTGGGAATACCCATCCCACTTAGGGCGAAAAGCGTTACAACAAACAAATGATGGACGGAATGCTGACAATGCAGACATTCTCCCCCAGTCAAGAGATCTGGGTTAAATCCATCGTTCTTTTGCCCACTACGCCACCCCAGTTCAGACATGGCCATATGCAAATCAGTCTTGACCCTGTGCCTCATGGGAACAGTCCAGCCCGAACTGCCAAGCCTTGTCCTCCCTGGACCAGAATCAAGCATCCTAGGACCGGTTTCTGGCTATCAGCCGTCATCAGCCAGGATAGCTTGACTCCAGTGGCGTAGTGAGCACGGGTCCCACGTCTGGGAATACCCATCCCACTTAGGGCGAAAAGCGTTACAACAAACAAATGATGGACGGAATGCTGACAATGCAGACATTCTCCCCCAGTCAAGAGATCTGGGTTAAATCCATCGTTCTTTTGCCCACTACGCCACCCCAGTTCAGACATGGCCATATGCAAATCAGTCTTGACCCTGTGCCTCATGGGAACAGTCCAGCCCGAACTGCCAAGCCATGTCCTCCCTGGACCAGAATCAAGCATCCTAGGACCGGTTTCTGGCTATCAGCCGTAATCAGCCAGGATAGCTTGACTCCAGTGGCGTAGTGAGCACGGGTCCCACGTCTGGGAATACCCATCCCACTTAGGGCGAAAAGCGTTACAACAAACAAATGATGGACGGAATGCTGACAATGCAGACATTCTCCCCCAGTCAAGAGATCTGGGTTAAATCCATCGTTCTTTTGCCCACTACGCCACCCCAGTTCAGACATGGCCATATGCAAATCAGTCTTGACCCTGTGCCTCATGGGAACAGTCCAGCCCGAACTGCCAAGCCATGTCCTCCCTGGACCAGAATCAAGCATCCTAGGACCGGTTTCTGGCTATCAGCCGTCATCAGCCAGGATAGCTTGACTCCAGTGGCGTAGTGAGCACGGGTCCCACGTCTGGGAATACCCATCCCACTTAGGGCGAAAAGCGTTACAACAAACAAATGATGGACGGAATGCTGACAATGCAGACATTCTCCCCCAGTCAAGAGATCTGGGTTAAATCCATCGTTCTTTTGCCCACTACGCCACCCCAGTTCAGACATGGCCATATGCAAATCAGTCTTGACCCTGTGCCTCATGGGAACAGTCCAGCCCGAACTGCCAAGCCATGTCCTCCCTGGACCAGAATCAAGCATCCTAGGACCGGTTTCTGGCTATCAGCCGTCATCAGCCAGGATAGCTTGACTCCAGTGGCGTAGTGAGCACGGGTCCCACGTCTGGGAATACCCATCCCACTTAGGGCGAAAAGCGTTACAACAAACAAATGATGGACGGAATGCTGACAATGCAGACATTCTCCCCCAGTCAAGAGATCTGGGACCCGTGCTCACTACGCCACTGGAGTCAAGCTATCCTGGCTGATGACGGCTGATAGCCAGAAACCGGTCCTAGGATGCTTGATTCCGGTCCAGGGAAGACATGGCTTGGCAGTTTGGGCTGGACTGTTCCCATGAGGCACAGGGTCAAGACTGATTTGCATATGGCCATGTCTAAACTGGGGTGGCGTAGTGGGCAAAAGAACGATGGATTTAACCCAGATCTCTTGACTGGGGGAGAATGTCTGCATTGTCAGCATTCCGTCCATCAATTGTTTGTTGTAACGCTTTTCGCCCTAAGTGGGATGGGTATTCCCAGACGTGGGACCCGTGCTCACTACGCCACTGGAGTCAAGCTATCCTGGCTGATGACGGCTGATAGCCAGAAACCGGTCCTAGGATGCTTGATTCCGGTCCAGGGAAGACATGGCTTGGCAGTTTGGGCTGGACTGTTCCCATGAGGCACAGGGTCAAGACTGATTTGCATATGGCCATGTCTAAACTGGGGTGGCGTAGTGGGCAAAAGAACGATGGATTTAACCCAGATCTCTTGACTGGGGGAGAATGTCTGCATTGTCAGCATTCCGTCCATCAATTGTTTGTTGTAACGCTTTTCGCCCTAAGTGGGATGGGTATTCCCAGACGTGGGACCCGTGCTCACTACGCCACTGGAGTCAAGCTATCCTGGCTGATGACGGCTGATAGCCAGAAACCGGTCCTAGGATGCTTGATTCCGGTCCAGGGAAGACATGGCTTGGCAGTTTGGGCTGGACTGTTCCCATGAGGCACAGGGTCAAGACTGATTTGCATATGGCCATGTCTAAACTGGGGTGGCGTAGTGGGCAAAAGAACGATGGATTTAACCCAGATCTCTTGACTGGGGGAGAATGTCTGCATTGTCAGCATTCCGTCCATCAATTGTTTGTTGTAACGCTTTTCGCCCTAAGTGGGATGGGTATTCCCAGACGTGGGACCCGTGCTCACTACGCCACTGGAGTCAAGCTATCCTGGCTGATGACGGCTGATAGCCAGAAACCGGTCCTAGGATGCTTGATTCCGGTCCAGGGAAGACATGGCTTGGCAGTTTGGGCTGGACTGTTCCCATGAGGCACAGGGTCAAGACTGATTTGCATATGGCCATGTCTAAACTGGGGTGGCGTAGTGGGCAAAAGAACGATGGATTTAACCCAGATCTCTTGACTGGGGGAGAATGTCTGCATTGTCAGCATTCCGTCCATCAATTGTTTGTTGTAACGCTTTTCGCCCTAAGTGGGATGGGTATTCCCAGACGTGTGAGCCGTGCTCACTACGCCACTGGAGTCAAGCTATCCTGGCTGATGACGGCTGATAGCCAGAAACCGGTCCTAGGATGCTTGATTCCGGTCCAGGGAAGACATGGCTTGGCAGTTTGGGCTGGACTGTTCCCATGAGGCACAGGGTCAAGACTGATTTGCATATGGCCATGTCTAAACTGGGGTGGCGTAGTGGGCAAAAGAACGATGGATTTAACCCAGATCTCTTGACTTGGGGAGAATGTCTGCATTGTCAGCATTCCGTCCATCAATTGTTTGTTGTAACGCCCCCTGCACATTTATGGGCACAAGGCCCCACTGATGTAGGTTGTATGCACATTACACCATATCGAGTCACACTCAAAACAGGAGTGGTATTACCACGAATTCGACAATACAAGTTACCTCCAGATGCTGTAGTGGCTTTGCTGCAAATCATTGACGAGCTCATTGCACAAGGAGTGGTTGTGGAAACCGACTCCAATGTATCTAATTCTCCTATCATTCCAATTCTTAAACGTACTGATCCAAATGCACCCCCAGTTTATCGATTAATTATTGATCTGCGCGAATTGAATAAATGCATTGTACCACAGTATCCCGTGGTTCCAGATATCTCTTCATTATTGACAGCTATTGATTCAGAAGCAACGTTCTTTACTGTAATTGACCTCAAGAACGCCTTCTTTAGCGTCCCAATCGATCCGGAAAGCCAATATTTGTTCGGATTCTGTTTAAATGGACGAAGCTTCAAATTTGCACGCGCACCTCAAGGATTCACAGAAAGCCCCAGCATCTATAGCCAAGCACTGAAAAGACAACTTGACAGTATCCACATGCCTGTTAACACTGCCCTGCTTCAGTATGTCGATGATCTGCTGATCACCGCCCGAAGCGAGCCCGAATGTGAGAAAGCATCACTGACGGTTTTACATTTTCTGGCCGACAAGGGGCACAAGGTGTCCCCTTCGAAGCTGCAATTCTGTGTTCAGCAAGTTGTGTACCTTGGGCACTTGCTGTCCAAAGGGGGGAGACAGCTCACACCTGACCGCATCCAGTTAATTGTAAACATGTCACCACCCAAGACACAAAAGGAGGTGCGGGCCTTCATAGGCCTCACTTCGTACTGTAGACAATGGATTCCCCAATATGCATTTCTAGCAAAGCCACTCATTCAGTTGACAACCCAGGAGGCAGCGACATCGACTGTCCTCCCTTGGACTCAGGAACATACACAAGCTTTTGAAGACTTAAAGAAAGCCTTATGTCAAGCACCTGTTTTAGCGACACCATGTTACAGTAAGCCTTTTACACTTTTTGTCACAGAACGCGAAGGTACTGCCTTGTCAGTACTCACTCAGGAACAAGCAGGTTCACACAAACCGTGTGCTTACTTTTCTAGCACATTAGATCCAGTAGCCCAGGCTCTGCCTGCGTGCTTGAAATCAGTCGCAGCGACAGCTTTAGCGATCAGACAAAGCGATTCCATAGTATTAGGACATCAATTGACAGTGCAAGTTCCACATTCCGTGGAAGTTCTTTTAAACCGAACACAGACCCAGCACTTGACTATAGCACGACTGACAGGTTATGAATTGACATTGTTTCAGCCACACATAGAAATCAGACGCTGTAGTACATTAAATCCTGCCACACTTTTGCCATTAAGTGGAACAGACCCATTGGCACATGATTGTATTGAAGCCATTACTATTACGACGAAACCCAGACAAGACTTGACAGACATTCCATTACCAGATCCAGACCTGACACTTTATGTGGATGGTTCATGCATGAGAATAAGTACAGGAGAGTTAGTGGCCGCTTACGCAGTCACGACAGACACCGAAGTTATTGAAACGAATTGTATTGACACCTTGTCAGCTCAAGCAGCAGAGCTCATCGCTCTGACACAAGCCTGTATTCAAGCCAAAAATAAGAGAGTTAACATATACACAGATTCACGTTATGCATTCGGAGTTGTACACGACTTCGGAGTCCTCTGGCGAGGGAGAGGTTATTTAACTTCTCACGGTGCCAACATTCAACACGGTCCCCTCATTCAAGCTCTGTTAGATGCAATACATCTGCCTACTGCGATATCTATCATGAAGTGCAAGGCCCATACAAAAGTCACCGATATCATTTCCCAGGGTAACGACCTGGCAGACCGAACAGCTAAGCAAACAGCTCAGAATCGGACTCATGCAACTGACTTGACAAAGACAATAGTCCCGACATCGACACACTGCATGACAGTTAGGGATCCCGCCCTTGATGTAATTGACATACAGACACATGCTACACCAGAGGAAATCAAGAAATGGACTGAACTAGGAGGGATCCAAACAGATCAGGGATGGATGACGAAGGGAAAATCTACATGGTTTCTCCCCGACTCTATGGTTCAAGTTATCATTAACACAATACATAGTCCAGCGCATCTAGGAGAGAAAGCTATGCTAGACAGTATTCAAAACATTTGGTTCAATAAACACTTACGAGCAGCAGCCAAACAGAAAGTGCGTACTTGCATGATTTGTTGTCAGTTCAACCCAGGTAAAAGCATTCCTGTAGAGCAAGGTGGATTTCAACCTCCCGATCACCCTTTTGAAGTCCTCCAGATGGATTATATCCAGATGGAACGTTGTCGAGGATTCAAATATGTCCTCGTAGTTGTATGCGCACTTTCCCGATGGACAGAAGCATATCCAGTCCCAGATTACACTGCTCCGACCACTGCCAAGCAGCTGGTTCGTGAATTCTTCCCACGGTATGGTTTGCCCCGTATCGTGTACTCAGATAACGGTCAGCCGTTCTCATCCGAGCTAGTGAAACACATTACACTCCTGTTAGGCTATCAGTGGAAATTCCACTGTGTCCGGCATCCCGAGGCAGCAGGTCTCGTGGAGCGTCATAATCAAACTCTGAAAATTCGACTTTCTAAAATCTGCAGAGAGAAAGGCGTCGACTGGATAGTAGCTTTACCAGTTGCGCTCTTTTACATGAGAATGATAGCACATTCTCGAACAGGGCTATCCCCGTACGAGGTGGTCTTCGGTAGGCCACCAAATATGTGGGGGACGCCTATACCTCGTAAAATCACTGATGTTGACTGTAATATGCTGACAGATTACCTTGCCTCCTTGATGTCTGCACTACAATCTTGTCGTTCACAGGTAGCTGCAGCCTTTCCCGATAACACCGAGGTGAAGCCCCATGAAGTGGTTCCCGGCGATTATGTGTTTATAAGAAATTTCGACAGGAGGAGCCCGCTGGAGCCCCGCTGGCAAACGCCGAAACTAGTACTTCTGACCACGAGGACAGCAGTGAAGATTGAGGGTCGCAAGGGTTGGCTGCACTCGAGCCATATCAAGAAATTTCACAGACTGCCTTCTGATTTGAACTCTCAGCCCTGCCCTCCTCCACAGACTGACTCAAAAGCTCCCCCTGGTCGAGAAAACTGCTTCCCAGGAATATAAACTGAAACTAAGGTCTAGCAAGTCAGACAGTTTAATTGTTTAAGTCCTCCCCTAGGTGAATCGGTTAAATTAGTTTCTGACATGTATCCCCTAGAGCCTAGACCGAAATAGAGAGAGAGATAGACAGAAACAGCTCAAGAAACATGCATATTGTAAATCACTTCGTAGTCACTGTATAGTGACATTATTGATTATGTTTTTTCTAAATCTTCTGATTATTGCTGCAAGTATACTGTTGCACATATACTACCCTATTTTCAAGCGTGCACATTCTGCTTTCAATGTTACTGCCGAACACTCTTTTAGCGAATTACCTCCGCATGAGTTGCCCTACAGACTTGCGCTGCGCAACAACACATTCATTAGTATGTTACACCACTCCCATCAGACCAACAACGCTACAAATTGTTGGATATGTGGCCGACTCCCTCCCTACCAGAAATACAAGGGAGTTCTGCCCCTCTTTCCGTACCCGTTCACACACAATGGTTCCTGTGGTGCATGGTTTAGTTTGATTAATTCTTTAGATTCAAATACCGTAGTTTACCAGGGCAACTGGGTATGGGGAAACCTGAACTTAGTTTTGCTTAAAGCCTGCTACCCTAACAAAGAGGGACTTCCCAAAAGGACAGGAACTGATCTAGAAAATGAAGTATATGGATTAGGTAACTTTACACTTAACCTCATGATTCTGAATGTTGAATCCGAAGCTGCACCAGTCTTGTCTGCTATGTCAGTATTACCAGTCAAAGGTGAATTATGTGCAAGAAAGAATGGTTCAGTACACCTGGGTCATAGTACATGTACTACTGTGATCGAATTCAGTGATCAAGGCAAGTCTACATTTAGAGCTTCCCGTCATTCCTACTTCATTTGTGGTCATACCGCATATATACGTTTACCTCTAGATTGGGATGGTACCTGTTACATTGCATTCCTTCTGCCACCTGTTTTCCTAGCCCCTCCTGATTATCATAGAAATACCCATCTAGTACACAATAGACCCCAGAGAGATCTCCCGATTGTCGACTACACTGAAACGGCATGGGAGCAATACACAGACTTCAATAAAGGTTTCTTTCCGTACATAGGTGCTGTCTTTAATAGTAAACTGATACGCAAATTAACCAGAACCCTTGAAGCAGTAGTGAATGAAACTACTTCTGCCCTAGGCAACTTAACGGAGGAACAGTCTACGATGCGGATTGTTGTTCTCCAAAATCGTCTTGTCCTTGACGTCATCCTGGCCGATAGGGGCGGAGCCTGTAGAGTCATCGGATCGAGCTGCTGTGTTTTCATTCCAGAAAACGCGCCATCAGTATATAAAGCCATAACTCATCTTCATAAGATTGCAAGTCAGATACACCAGAATCCAGGCACCTGGACTTGGTCCGGTTGGTTCTGGAGTGTGTTGTCAGCCTGGGGATAGAAGGTCCTATCCTTCCTAGGTATTGCCCTTCTCATAGTATTCAGTTGCTGCCTGTGTCTACAATGTGGGCCAGCGATTTGCGGCCTGTGTGCCACATCATGTATTCCACATTCAAGTTCTCATTCAAAACCCCGTAAGAAGAAAGAAGAGCAAATGATGTTACGTGAACAGATTGATAGATTCATGAGGATCGATATATCATGAAGGGTCCGTAGGGGACAAGGAGGGAATGAGGAAATATGAATTTTTATGATCAATTGTGTCCCCTATCTTAAGACCCCAACGGCTCCATGTACGTGCTACAAGTACATGTATGTTCCCTCCACTTCCAGCTATGAAGACGCAAATACATTTGCGTCCAACGTTAACATGTCCTCTTTCAGATCCACCATGAATGGGTCGAATATTCCGTTCCTAAGTATGCCTTGCCACCGTCTTTATATGGTGCACCTTTCACGTTTTTCAGCTCTGGCGAGTTAGGCCCTGAATTCTGCCATCGAGCCTTTTTCTGCCTTCTGCCTCTGAATGCTCCAGCCTGGACCTGCATCTGTATCCATGACCTTTGTCTTACTCCCTGCGTGGCTAACGGTGCCTGGCTCGGCCTGTTGCCGGCCAAGACTGTATTTTGCCTTCAAGTTATCTGCTCCGCTCCTCGAAAAATACATTCCTGTCTAGTAGTTTAGGTAAACATCCTTCCAGCTGCAGAGCAAAGGGCCCGGCCTCACTGTCTCCGTGCAAGTAATTCATAGCTCCTGTTACCATGGTAGGCCCATGCCCCCTCGCATCTCATGTAGACACGTAGACGCTTATACACGCACTAGCAGTCAGTATAGAATAGCCTCTGCCCGAGAGACCTTTCCTTCCAGATAATACAGTTCCTTAAACACAAGATATTAGATACGATTTGGGATTAGGTTGTTCTGACATCCCAGACTTCTGTCTCCTCATGTAGGGCTAAATGTCAAGTCCCCTTCACCCTCCAGTTACACGTCAATCACACGTCATGCTGCTGCACGCGCATCTCTGCCATGTATTTCTGCTGACATTGCAGGATTCTCTTATGGATCCACCCACCTGTGACATCCTCATAATGACGTTTCTAGTACACGCCCTTATGCACGCCTATTGTAACGCCTTTTTCATTACGTATGTGTATTCTTATCTCTCCTCTCAGCTGTTACGCCTTCTGCATCTGCCTTTACTGTAATGCATTGACTATATATATGATAACCTGTCAATAAAGTATGCTCAATCCCTTCCCGAACCTTCGTGGTGACGGAATCCGATTGCCTGGTTCGAACCAATTCCTTTTTAAGGAATAAAACCCCTTTTGAAACCTCAAATATCACGGATTCTGCCTCTTATTTTTACTGAGTTATTCTTATTAGAACTTTACCGCATAAATTAAGTATAGGTAATTTAAAATTTACCACAGGAAGAGAGATCTTGTGTATCAGAGACATAGTTTTGCGTAATTTCTGAGTTAGAAGAGGGATCTTGTGTATTAAAGACGTAGTTTTACGCCATTTCTGAGTTGGAAGAGGGGTCTTGTGTATCAGAGATGTACTTTTATGTCATTTCTGAGTCGGAAGAGAGGTCTTGTGTATTAGAGACATTGTTTTACGTCATTTCTGAGTTAAAAGATGGGTCTAGTGTAGTAAAGACGTAGTTTTACATCATTTCTGAGTTAGAAGAGGGCTCTTGTGTATTAAAGATATAGTTTTACGTCACTTCTGAGTTGGAAGAGGGGTCTTGTTTATCAGTGACTTAGTTTTATGTCATTTCTGAGTTGGCAGATGGGTCTTGTGTATTAGAGACATAGTTTTACCTCATTTCTGAGTTGGAAGAGGGGTCTTGTGTATCAGAGACATAGTTTTACTTCATTTCTGAGTTGGAAGAGAGGTCTTGTGTATCGGAGACATAGATTTGCGTCATTTCTGAGTTAGAAGAGAGGTCTTGTGTATCAGAGACGTAGTTTTATGTCATTTCTGAGTTAGAAGGGGGTCTTGTGTATCAGAGACATAGTATTATATCATTTCTGAAGTAGAAGACTGGTCTTGTGTATCAGAGACATACTTTTATGTTATTTCTGAGTTGGCAGAGTGGTCTTGTGTATCAGATACATAATTCTACGTCATTTCTGAGTTTTAAGAGGGATCTTGTGTATCAAAGACATAGTTTTACGTAATTTCAGAGTTGGAAGAGGGGTCTTGTGTATTAGAGACGTAGTTTTGTGTCATTTCTGAGTTAGAAGAGGGGTCTTGTGTATCAGAAATGTCGTTTTATGTCATTTCTGAGTTAGAAGAAGGGTCTTTTGTATCAGAGACATAGTTTTACATCATTTCTGAGTTGGAAGAGGGGTCTTGTGTATCAGAGACAACGTTTTATGTCATTTCTGAGTTGGAAAAGAGATCTTGTGTATCATAGACATAGTTTTACATCATTTCTGAGTTAGCAGAGGAGTCTTGTGTATCAAAGACATAGTTTTACGTCATTTCTGGGTTAGAAAAGGGGTCTTGTATATCAAAGACACAGTTTTGCGTCATTTCTGAGTTTGAAGAGGGGACTTGTGTATCAGAGACATAGTTTTACATCATTTCAGAGTTGGGGCAGGGGTCTGTGTATCAGAGACAAAGTTTTATGTCATTTCTGAGTTGGAAAAGAGATTTTGTGTATCATAGACATCGTTTTACATCATTTCTGAGTTAGAAGAGGGGTCTTGTGTATCAAAGACATAGTTTTACGTCATTTCTGGGTTAGAAGAGGGGTCTTGTATATCAAAGACACAGTTTTGCGTCATTTCTGAGTTAGAAGAGGGGACTTTTGTATCAAAGACATAGTTTTACGTCATTTCTGAGTTGAAAGAGAGGTCTTGTGTATTAGTGACATAGTTTTACATAATTTCTGAGTTAAAAGATGGATCTAGTGTTGTAAAGACAGTTTTACGTCATTTCTGAGTTAGAAGAAGGCTCTTGTGTATTAAAGACATAGTTTTGCGTCTTTTTTGAGTTCGAAAAGGGGTCTTCTGTATCAAAGAAATAGTTTTACGTAATTTCTGAGTTGGAAGAGGGGTCTTGTGTATCAGAGACGTAGTTTTATGTCATTTCTGAGTTGGCAGAGGGGTCTTTTGTATGAGAGACATAGTTTTACGTCATTTCTGAGTTGGAAGAGAGGTCTTGTGTATCAGAGACATAGATTTGCATCATTTTTGAGTTAGAAGAGAGGTCTTGTGTATCAGAGACGTAGTTTTATGTCATTTCTGAGTTGGAAGAGAGGTGTTGTGTATTATAGACATAGTTTTACGTCATTTCTGAGTTAACAGATGGGTCTAGTGTATTAAAGACATAGTTTTACGTAGTTTCTGAGTTAGAAGAGAGCTCTTGTGTATTATTGACATAGTTCTGCATCATTTCTGAGTTAGAAGAGGGGTCTTGTGAATCAAAGACATAGTTTTACGGCATTTCTGAGTTAGAAGAGGGGTCTTGTGTATCAGAGATGTAATTATATGTCATTTCTGAGTTGAATGAGGTGTCTTGTGCATCAGAGACATAGTTTTACGTAATTTCTGAGTTGGAAGAGAGATCTTGTGTATCAGAGACATAGTTTTACGTCATTTCTGAGTTAGAAGAGGGGTCTTGTGTATCAAAGACACAGATTTAAGTCATTTTTTAGTTAGAAAAGGTGTCCTGTGTAATAAAGACATAGTTTTGCGTCATTTCTGAGTTACAAGAGGGGTCTTGTGTATCAAAGGCGTAGTTTTACATCATTTCTGAGTTGGAAGAGGGTTCTTGTATATCAAAGACATAGTGTTACATCATTTCTGAGTTGGAAGAGAGTTCTTGTGTATCAGAGACATAGTTTTGCGTAATTTCTGAGTTAGAAGAGGGATCTTGTGTATTAAAGACGTAGTTTTACGCCATTTCTGAGTTGGAAGAGGGGTCTTGTGTATCAGAGATGTAATTTTATGTCATTTCTGAGTTGGAAGAGAGATCTTGTGTATCAGAGACATAGTTTTACGTCATTTCTGAGTTAGAAGATGGGTCTAGTGTAGTAAAGACGTAGTTTTACATCATTTCTGAATTAGAAGAGGGCTCTTGTGTATTAAAGACATAGTTTTGCGTCATTTCTGAGTTAGAAAAGGGGTCTTGTGTATCAAAGATATAGTTTTACGTCACTTCTGAGTTGGAAGAGGGGTCTTGTTTATCAGTGACTTAGTTTTATGTCATTTCTGAGTTGGCAGATGGGTCTTGTGTATTAGAGACATAGTTTTACCTCATTTCTGAGTTGGAAGAGGGGTCTTTTGTATCAGAGGCATAGTTTTACTTCATTTCTGAGTTGGACGAGAGGTCTTGTGTATCAGAGACATAGATTTGCGTCATTTCTGAGTTAGAAGAGAGGTCTTGTGTATCAGAGACGTAGTTTTATGTCATTTCTGAGTTAGAAGGGGGTCTTGTGTATCAGAGACGTAGTATTATATCATTTCTGAGGTAGAAGACTGGTCTTGTGTATCAGAGACATACTTTTATGTTATTTCTGAGTTGGCAGAGTGGTCTTGTGTATCAGATACATAATTCTACGTCATTTCTGAGTTTTAAGAGGGATCTTGTGTATCAAAGACATAGTTTTACGTAATTTCTGAGTTGGAAGAGGGGTCTTGTGTATTAGAGACGTAGTTTTGCGTCATTTCTGAGTTAGAAGAGGGGTCTTGTGTATCAGAGATGTCGTTTT
Source organism: Triturus cristatus (assembly GCF_964204655.1). NCBI lineage: Eukaryota > Metazoa > Chordata > Amphibia > Caudata > Salamandridae > Triturus > Triturus cristatus. The sequence goes on from NC_140589.1 coordinate 1,941,120,374, forward strand.
ATGTCATTTCTGAGTTAGAAGAAGGGTCTTTTGTATCAGAGACATAGTTTTACTTCATTTCTGAGGTGGAAGAGGGGGCTTGTGTATCAGAGACAAAGTTTTATGTCATTTCTGAGTTGGAAAAGAGATCTTGTGTATCATAGACATAGTTTTACATCATTTCTGAGTTAGCAGAGGAGTCTTGTGTATCAAAGACATAGTTTTACGTCATTTCTGGGTTAGAAGAGTGGTCTTGTATATCAAAGACACAGTTTTGCGTCATTTCTGAGTTTGAAGAGGGGACTTGTGTATCAGAGACATAGTTTTACATCATTTCAGAGTTGGGGCAGGGGTCTGTGTATCAGAGACAAAGTTTTATGTCATTTCTGAGTTGGAAAAGAGATTTTGTGTATCATAGACATAGTTTTACATCATTTCTGAGTTAAAAGATGGGTCTAGTGTAGTGAAAACATAGTTTTACGTCATTTCTGAGTTAGAAGAGGGCTCTTGTGTATTAAAGACATAGTTTTGCATCTTTTCTGAGTTCGAAAAGGGGTCTTCTGTATCAAAGAAATAGTTTTACGTAATTTCTGAGTTGGAAGAGGGGTCTTGTGTATCAGAGGCGTAGTTTTATGTCATTTCTGAGTTGGCAGAGGGGTGTTTTGTATCAGAGACATAGTTTTACATCATTTCTGAGTGGGAAGCGAGGTCTTGTGTATCAGAGACATAGATTTGCGTCATTTTTGAGTTAGAAGAGAGGTCTTGTGTATCAGAGACATAGTTTTATGTCATTTCTGAGTTGGAAGAGAGGTCTTGTGTAGTAAAGACATAGTTTACGTCATTTCTGAGTTAGAAGAGGGCTCTTGTGTATTTAAGACATATTTTTACATCATTTCTGAGTTAGAAGCGGGGTCTTGTGTATTAAAGACATAGTTTTGCGTCATTTCTGAGTTAGAAGAAGGGACTTGTGTATCAGAGACGTAGTTTTACGTCATTTCTGAGTTGCAAGAGGGGTCTTGGGTATCAGAGACATAGTTTTACATCATTTCTGAGTTGGAAAAGAGATCTTGTGTATCAGAGACATAGTTTTACATCATTTCTGAGTTAAAAGAGGGGTCTTGTGTATCAAAGACATAGTTTTACGTCATTTCAGTTTTAGAAGAGGTGTCTTGTGTATCAAAGACATAGTTTTACGTCATTTCTGAGTTAACCGATGGGGCTAGTGTATGAAAGACATAGTTCTACGTAATTTCTGATTTAGAAGAGGAGTCTTGTGTATCAAAGACGTAGTTTTACGTAATTTCTGAGTTGGAAGAGGGGTCGTGTGTATCAGAGACGTAGTTTTATTTTATTTCTGAGTTGACAGAGGGGTCTTGTGTATTAGAGACATAGTTTTATGTAATTTCTGAGTTGGAAGAGGGGTTTTGTGTATCAGAGACGTAGTTTTACATCATTTCTGTGTTGGAAGACAGGTCTTGTGTATTAGAGACGTAGTTTTGCATCATTTCTGAGTTAGAAGAGGGGTCTTGTGTGTCAGAGATGTAGTTTTATGTCATTTCTGAGTTAGAAGAGGGGTCTTGTGTATCAGAGACATAGTTTTACATCATTTCAGAGTTGGGGCAGGGGTCTGTGTATCAGAGACAAAGTTTTATCTCATTTCAGAGTTGGAAAAGAGATTTTGTGTATCATAGACATAGTTTTACATCATTTCTGAATTAGAAGATGGGTTTTGTGTATCAAAGACATAGTTTTACGTCATTTCTGGGTTAGAAGAGGGGTCTTGTATATCAAAGACACAGTTTTGCGTCATTTCTGAGTTAGAAGAGGGGACTTGTGTATCAAAGACATAGTTTTACGTCATTTCTGAGTTGAAAGAGAGGTCTTGTGTATTAGTGACATAGTTTTACGTAATTTCTGAGTTAAAAAATGGATCTAGTGTTGTAAAGACATAGTTTTACGTCATTTCTGAGTTAGAAGAGGGCTCTTGTGTATTAAAGACATAGTTTTGCGTCTTTTCTGAGTTCGAAAAGGGGTCTTCTGTATCAAAGAAATAGTTTTACGTAATTTTTGAGTTGGAAGAGAGGTCTTGTGTATCAGAGACATAGATTTGCGTCATTTTTGAGCTGGAAGAGAGGTCTTGTGCATCAGAACCGTAGTTTTATGTCATTTCTGAGTTGGGAGAGAGGTGTTGTGTATTATAGACATAGTTTTACGTCATTTCTGAGTTAACAGATGGGTCTAGTGTATTAAAGACATAGTTTTACGTAATTTCGAGTTAGAAGAGAGCTCTTGTGTATTATTGACATAGTTCTGCATCATTTCTGAGTTAGAAGAGGGGTCTTGTGTATCAGAGACATAGTTTTACGTAATTTCTGAGTTGGAAGAGAGATCTTGTGTATCAGAGACATAGTTTTACGTCATTTCTGAGTTAGAAGAGGGGTCTTGTGTATCAAAGACACAGATTTATGTCATTTCTGAGTTAGAAGAGGGGTCTTGTGTAATAAAGACATAGTTTTGTGTCATTTCTGAGTTACAAGAGGGGTCTTGTGTATCAAAGGCATAGTTTTACATCATTTCTGAGTTGGAAGAGGGGTCTTGTATATCAAAGACATAGTGTTACGTCATTTCTGAGTTGGAAGAGAGATCTTGTGTATCAGAGACATAGTTTTGCGTAATTTCTGAGTTAGAAGAGGGATCTTGTGTATCAAAGACGTAGTTTTACGCCATTTCTGAGTTGGAAGAGGGGTCTTGTGTATCAGAGATGTAGTTTTATGTCATTTCTGAGTTTTAAGAGGGATCTTGTGTATCAAAGACATAGTTTTACGTCATTTCTGAGTTAGAAGAGAGGTCTAGTGTAGTAAAGACGTAGTTTTACGTCATTTCTGAGTTAGAAGAGGGCTCTTGTGTATTAAAGACATAGTTTTACTTCATTTCTGAGTTAATAAAGGGGTCTTGTGTATCAAAGACATAGTTTTACGTCATTTCTGAGTTAGAAGAGAGGTCTTGTGTATCAGAGACGTAGTTTTATGTCATTTCTGAGTTTTAAGAGGGTTCTTGTGTATCAAAGACATAGTTTTACGTAATTTCTGAGTTGGAAGAGGGGTCTTGTGTATCAGAGACGTTGTTTTACATCATTTCTGAGTTGGAAGAGAGATCTTGTGTATCAAAGACATAGTTTTAAGTCATTTCTGAGTTTGAAGAGGGGTCTTGTGTATTAGAGATGTAGTTTTATGTCATTTCTGAGTTGGAAGAGAGATCTTGTGTATCACAGACTTAGTTTTACGTCATTTCTGAGTTAGAAGAGGGGCCTGTGTATCAAAGACATAGTTTTGCGTAATTTCTGAGTTAAAAGAGGGGTCTTGTGTATCAAAGACGTAGTTTTACGTCATTTCTGAGTTGGAAGAGGGGTCGTGTGTATCAGAGACGTAGTTTTATTTCATTTCTGAGTTGACAGAGGGGTCTTGTGTATTAGAGACATAGTTTTATGTCATTTCTGAGTTGGAAGAGGGGTTTTGTGTATCAGAGACGTAGTTTTACATCATTTCTGAGTTGGAAGACAGGTCTTGTGTATTAGAGACGTAGTTTTGTGTCATTTCTGAGTTAGAAGAGGGGTCTTGTGTATCAGAGATGTCGTTTTATGTCATTTCTGAGTTAGAAGAGGGGTCTTTTGTATCAGAGACATAGTTTTACATCATTTCAGAGTTGGAAGAGGGGTCTTGTGTATCAGAGACAAAGTTTTATGTCATTTCTGAGTTGGAAAAGAGATCTTGTGTATCATAGACATAGTTTTACATCATTTCTGAGTTAGAAGAGGGGTCTTGTGTATCAAAGACATAGTTTTACATCATTTCTGGGTTAGAAGAGGTGTCTTGTATATCAAAGACACAGTTTTGCGTCATTTCTGAGTTTGAAGAGGGGACTTGTGTATCAAAGACATAGTTTTACGTCATTTCTGAGTTGAAAGAGAGGTCTTGTGTATTAGTGACATAGTTTTGCGTCTTTTCTGAGTTCGAAAAGGGGTCTTCTGTATCAAAGAAATAGTTTTACGTAATTTTTGAGTTGGAAGAGGGGTCTTGTGTATCAGATACATAGTTTTATGTCATTTCTGAGTTAGAAGAGGGGTCTTGTGTATCAGAGACGTAGTTTTACGCCATTTCTGAGTTGGAAGAGAGATCTTGTGTTTCAGAGACATAGTTTTAAGTCATTTCTGAGTAAGAAGAGGGGTCTTGTGTATCAGAGACATAGTTTTACGGCATTTCTGAGTTGGAAAAGAGATCTTGTGCATCAGAGACATAGCTTTACGTCATTTCTGAGTTAGAAGAGGGTCTTGTGTATTAAAGACATAGTTTTGCGTCATTTCTGAGTTGGGAGAGGGGTCTTGTGTATCAGAGACGTAGTTTTATGTCATTTCTGAGTTGGAAGAGTGGTCTTGTGTATTAGAGACATACTTTTACGTAATTTCTGAGTTAAAAGATAGGTCTAGTGTATTAAAGACATAGTTTTACGTAATTTCTGAGTTGGAAAAGGAGTCGTGTGTATCAGAGACGTAGTTTTATGTCATTTCTGAGTTGGCAGAGGGGTCTTGTGTATCAGAGACATAGTTTTATGTCATTTCTGAGTTGGAAGAGGTGTCTTGTGTATCAGAGACTTAGTTTTATGTCATTTCTGAGTTGGAAGAGAGATCTTGTGTATCAAAGTCATAGTTTTACATCATTTCTGAGTTAGAAGAGGGGTCTTGTTTATCACAGACATAGTTTTACGTCATTTCTGAGTTAGAAGAGGGGTCTTGTGTATCAAAGACATAGTTTTGCGTCATTTCTGAGTTGGAAGACTGGTCCTGTGTATCAAAGATATCGTTTTACGTCATTTGTGAGTTGGAAGAGGGGTCTTGTGTATCGCAGATGTACTTTTATTTCATTTCTGAGTTGGAAGATAGGTCTTGTGTATTAGAGACATAGTTTTACGTCATTTCTGAGTTAAAAGATGGGTCTAGTGTAGTAAAGACATAGTTTTACGTCATTTCTCAGTTAGAAGAGGGCTCTTGTGAATTAAAGCCATCGTTTTGCATCATTTCTGAGTTAGAAAAGGGGTCTTGTGTGTCAAAGACATAGTTTTACGTCATTTCCGAGTTGGAAGAGGGGTCTTGTTTATCAGAGACGTAGTTTTATGTCATTTCTGAGTTGGCAGAGGTGTCTTGTGTATTATAGACATACTTTTACCTCATTTCTGAGTTGGAAGAGGGGTCTTGTGTATCAGAGACGTAGTTTTACGTAATTTCAGAGTTGGAAGAGACGTCTTGTGTATAAGAGACATAGTTTTGCGTCCTTTCTGAGTTAGAAGAGAGGTCTTGTGTATCAGAGATGTAGTTTTATGTCATTTCTGAGTTAGAAGGGGGTCTTGTGTAGTAAAGACATAGTTTACGTCATTTCTGAGTTAGAAGAGGGCTCTTGGGTATTTAAGACATATTTTTACATCATTTCTGATTTAGAAGAGGGGTCTTGTGTATTAAAGACATAGTTTTGCGTCATTTCTGAGTTAGAAGAAGGGTCTTGTGTATCAGAGACGTAGTTTTACGTCATTTCTGAGTTGCAAGAGGGGTCTTGGGTATCAGAGACATAGTTTTACATCATTTCTGAGTTGGAAAAGAGATCTTGTGTATCAGAGACATAGTTTTACATCATTTCTGAGTTAGAAGAGGGGTCTTGTGTATTAAAGACATAGTTTTGCGTCATTTCTGAGTTGGAAGAGGGGTCGTGTGTATCAGAGACGTAGTTTATTTCATTTCTGAGTTGACAGAGGGGTCTTGTGTATTAGAGACATAGTTTTATGTCATTTCTGAGTTGGAAGAGGGGTTTTAAGTATCAGAGACGTAGTTTTACATCATTTCTTTGTTGAAAGACAGGTCTTGTGTATTAGAGACGTAGTTTTGCGTCATTTCTGAGTTAGAAGAGGGGTCTTGTGTATCAGAGATGTAGTTTTATGTCATTTCTGAGTTAGAAGAGGGGTCTTGTGTATCAGAGACATAGTTTTACATCATTTCAGAGTTGGGGCAGGGGTCTGTGTATCAGAGACAAAGTTTTATGTCATTTCTGAGTTGGAAAAGAGATTTTGTGTATCATAGACATAGTTTTACATCATTTCTGAGTTAGAAGAGGGGTCTTGTGTATCAAAGACATAGTTTTACGTCATTTCTGAGTTGAAAGAGAGGTCTTGTGTATTAGTGACATAGTTTTACGTCATTTCTGAGTTAAAAGATGGGTCTAGTGTAGTAAAGACATAGTTTTACGTCATTTCTGAGTTAGAAGAGGGCTCTTGTGTATTAAAGACATAGTTTTGCGTCTTTTCTGAGTTCGAAAAGGGGTCTTCTGTATCAAAGAAATAGTTTTACGTAATTTTTGAGTTGGAAGAGGGGTCTTGTGTATCAGAGACATAGTTTTATGTCATTTCTGAGTTAGAAGAGGGGTCTTGTGTATCAGAGATGTAGTTTTACGCCATTTCTGAGTTGGAAGAGAGATCTTGTGTTTCAGAGACATAGTTTTAAGTCATTTCTGAGTAAGAAGAGGGGTCTTGTGTATCAGAGACATAGTTTTACGTCATTTCTGAGTTGGAAGAGTGGTCTTGTGTATCAGAGACATAGTTTTACGGCATTTCTGAGTTGGAAAAGAGATCTTGTGCATCAGAGACATAGCTTTACGTCATTTCTGAGTTAGAAGAGGGTCTTGTGTATTAAAGACATAGTTTTGCGTCATTTCTGAGTTGGGAGAGGGGTCTTGTGTATCAGAGACGTAGTTTTATGTCATTTCTGAGTTGGAAGAGTGGTCTTGTGTATTAGAGACATACTTTTACGTAATTTCTGAGTTAAAAGATAGGTCTAGTGTATTAAAGACATAGTTTTACGTAATTTCTGAGTTAGAAGAGGGCTCTTGTGTTTTAAAGACATAGATTTACATCATTTCTGAGTTTGAAGAGGGGTCTTGTATATTAAAGACATAGCTTTGCATAATTTCTGAGTTGGAAAAGGAGTCGTGTGTATCAGAGACGTAGTTTTATGTCATTTCTGAGTTGGCAGAGGGGTCTTGTGTATCAGAGACATAGTTTTACGTCAGTTCTGAGTTGGAAGAGGTGTCTTGTGTATCAGAGACTTAGTTTTATGTCATTTCTGAGTTGGAAGAGAGATCTTGTGTATCAAAGACCTAGTTTTACATCATTTCTGAGTTAGAAGAGGGGTCTTGTTTATCACAGACATAGTTTTACGTCATTTCTGAGTTAGAAGAGGGGTCTTGTGTATCAAAGACATAGTTTTGCATCATTTCTGTGTTGGAAGACTGGTCCTGTGTATCAAAGATATCGTTTTACGTCATTTGTGAGTTGGAAGAGGGGTCTTGTGTATCACAGATGTACTTTTATTTCATTTCTGAGTTGGAAGATAGGTCTTGTGTATTAGAGACATAGTTTTACGTCATTTCTGAGTTAAAAGATGGGTCTAGTGTAGTAAAGACATAGTTTTACGTCATTTCTCAGTTAGAAGAGGGCTCTTGTGTATTAAAGACATCGTTTTGCATCATTTCTGAGTTAGAAAAGGGGTCTTGTGTGTCAAAGACATAGTTTTACGTCATTTCCGAGTTGGAAGAGGGGTCTTGTTTATCAGAGACGTAGTTTTATGTCATTTCTGAGTTGGCAGAGGTGTCTTGTGTATTATAGACATACTTTTACCTCATTTCTGAGTTGGAAGAGGGGTCTTGTGTATCAGAGACGTAGTTTTACGTAATTTCAGAGTTGGAAGAGATGTCTTGTGTATAAGAGACATAGTTTTGCGTCCTTTCTGAGTTAGAAGAGAGGTCTTATGTATCAGAGATGTAGTTTTATGTCATTTCTGAGTTAGAAGGGGGTCTTGTGTAGTAAAGACATAGTTTACGTCATTTCTGAGTTAGAAGAGGGCTCTTGTGTATTTAAGACATATTTTTACATCATTTCTGAGTTAGAAGAGGGGTCTTGTGTATCAGAGACGTAGTTTTACGTCATTTCTGAGTTGCAAGAGGGGTCTTGGGTATCAGAGACATAGTTTTACATCATTTCTGAGTTGGAAAAGAGATCTTGTGTATCAGAGACATAGTTTTACATCATTTCTGAGTTAGAAGAGGGGTCTTGTGTATCAGAGACATAGTTTTACGTCATTTCAGTGTTAGAAGAGGTGTCTTGTGTATCAAAGACATAGTTTTACATCATTTCTGAGTTAACCGATGGGGCTAGTGTATTAAAGACCTAGTTCTACGTAATTTCTGATTTAGAAGAGGGGTCTTGTGTATCAAAGACGTAGTTTTACGTCATTTCTGAGTTGGAAGAGGGGTCGTGTGTATCAGAGACGTAGTTTATTTCATTTCTGAGTTGACAGAGGGGTCTTGTGTATTAGAGACATAGTTTTATGTCATTTCTGAGTTGGAAGAGGGGTTTTAAGTATCAGAGACGTAGTTTTACATCATTTCTTTGTTGAAAGACAGGTCTTGTGTATTAGAGACGTAGTTTTGCGTCATTTCTGAGTTAGAAGAGGGGTCTTGTGTATCAGAGATGTAGTTTTATGTCATTTCTGAGTTAGAAGAGGGGTCTTGTGTATCAGAGACATAGTTTTACATCATTTCAGAGTTGGGGCAGGGGTCTGTGTATCAGAGACAAAGTTTTATGTCATTTCTGAGTTGGAAAAGAGATTTTGTGTATCATAGACATAGTTTTACATCATTTCTGAGTTAGAAGAGGGGTCTTGTGTATCAAAGACATAGTTTTACGTCATTTCTGAGTTGAAAGAGAGGTCTTGTGTATTAGTGACATAGTTTTACGTCATTTCTGAGTTAAAAGATGGGTCTAGTGTAGTAAAGACATAGTTTTACGTTATTTCTGAGTTAGAAGAGGGCTCTTGTGTATTAAAGACATAGTTTTGCGTCTTTTCTGAGTTCGAAAAGGGGTCTTCTGTATCAAAGAAATAGTTTTACGTAATTTTTGAGTTGGAAGAGGGGTCTTGTGTATCAGAGACATAGTTTTATGTCATTTCTGAGTTAGAAGAGGGGTCTTGTGTATCAGAGACGTAGTTTTACGCCATTTCTGAGTTGGAAGAGAGATCTTGTGTTTCAGAGACATAGTTTTAAGTCATTTCTGAGTAAGAAGAGGGGTCTTGTGTATCAGAGACATAGTTTTACGTCATTTCTGAGTTGGAAGAGTGGTCTTGTGTATCAGAGACATAGTTTTACGGCATTTCTGAGTTGGAAAAGAGATCTTGTGCATCAGAGACATAGCTTTATGTCATTTCTGAGTTAGAAGAGGGTCTTGTGTATTAAAGACATAGTTTTGCGTCATTTCGGAGTTGGGAGAGGGGTCTTGTGTATCAGAGACGTAGTTTTATGTCATTTCTGAGTTGGCAGAGGGGTCTTGTGTATCAGAGACATAGTTTTACGTCAGTTCTGAGTTGGAAGAGGTGTCTTGTGTATCAGAGACTTAGTTTTATGTCATTTCTGAGTTGGAAGAGAGATCTTGTGTATCAAAGACATAGTTTTACATCATTTCTGAGTTAGAAGAGGGGTCTTGTTTATCACAGACATAGTTTTACGTCATTTCTGAGTTAGAAGAGGGGTCTTGTGTATCAAAGACATAGTTTTGCGTCATTTCTGAGTTGGAAGACTGGTCCTGTGTATCAAAGATATCGTTTTACGTCATTTGTGAGTTGGAAGAGGGGTCTTGTGTATCACAGATGTACTTTTATTTCATTGCTGAGTTGGAAGATAGGTCTTGTGTATTAGAGACATAGTTTTACGTCATTTCTGAGTTAAAAGATGGGTCTAGTGTAGTAAAGACATAGTTTTACGTCATTTCTCAGTTAGAAGAGGGCTCTTGTGTATTAAAGACATCGTTTTGCATCATTTCTGAGTTAGAAAAGAGGTCTTGTGTGTCAAAGACATAGTTTTACGTCATTTCCGAGTTGGAAGAGGGGTCTTGTTTATCAGAGACGTAGTTTTATGTCATTTCTGAGTTGGCAGAGGTGTCTTGTGTATTATAGACATACTTTTACCTCATTTCTGAGTTGGAAGAGGGGTCTTGTGTATCAGAGACGTAGTTTTACGTAATTTCAGAGTTGGAAGAGACGTCTTGTGTATAAGAGACATAGTTTTGCGTCCTTTCTGAGTTAGAAGAGAGGTCTTGTGTATCAGAGATGTAGTTTTATGTCATTTCTGAGTTAGAAGGGGGTCTTGTGTAGTAAAGACATAGTTTACGTCATTTCTGAGTTAGAAGAGGGCTCTTGTGTATTTAAGACATATTTTTACATCATTTCTGAGTTAGAAGAGGGGTCTTGTGTATTAAAGACATAGTTTTGCGTCATTTCTGAGTTAGAAGAAGGGTCTTGTGTATCAGAGACGTAGTTTTACGTCATTTCTGAGTTGGAAAAGAGATCTTGTGTATCAGAGACATAGTTTTACATCATTTCTGAGTTAGAAGATGGGTCTTGTGTATCAGAGACATAGTTTTACGTCATTTCAGTGTTAGAAGAGGTGTCTTGTGTATCAAAGACATAGTTTTACGTCATTTCTGAGTTAACCGATGGGGCTAGTGTATTAAAGACCTAGTTCTACGTAATTTCTGATTTAGAAGAGGGGTCTTGTGTATCAAAGACGTAGTTTTACGTCATTTCTGAGTTGGAAGAGGGGTCGTGTGTATCAGAGACGTAGTTTATTTCATTTCTGAGTTGACAGAGGGGTCTTGTGTATTAGAGACATAGTTTTATGTCATTTCTGAGTTGGAAGAGGGGTTTTGTGTATCAGAGACGTAGTTTTACATCATTTCTTTGTTGGAAGACAGGTCTTGTGTATTAGAGACGTAGTTTTGCGTCATTTCTGAGTTAGAAGAGGGGTCTTGTGTATCAGAGATGTAGTTTTATGTCATTTCTGAGTTAGAAGAGGGGTCTTGTGTATCAGAGACATAGTTTTACATCATTTCAGAGTTGGGGCAGGGGTCTGTGTATCAGAGACAAAGTTTTATGTCATTTCTGAGTTGGAAAAGAGATTTTGTGTATCATAGACATAGTTTTACATCATTTCTGAGTTAGAAGAGGGGTCTTGTGTATCAAAGACATAGTTTTACGTCATTTCTGGGTTAGAAGAGGGGTCTTGTATATCAAAGAGACAGTTTTGCGTCATTTCTGAGTTAGAAGAGGGGACTTGTGTATCAAAGACATAGTTTTACGTCATTTCTGAGTTGAAAGAGAGGTCTTGTGTATTAGTGACATAGTTTTACGTCATTTCTGAGTTGAAAGAGAGGTCTTGTGTATTAGTGACATAGTTTTACGTAATTTCTGAGTTAAAAGATGGATCTAGTGTTGTAAAGACATAGTTTTACGTCATTTCTGAGTTAGAAGAGGGCTCTTGTGTATTAAAGACATAGTTTTGTGTCTTTTCTGAGTTCGAAAAGGGGTCTTCTGTATCAAAGAAATAGTTTTACGTAATTTCTGAGTTGGAAGAGGGGTCTTGTGTATCAGAGACGTAGTTTTATGTCATTTCTGAGTTGGCAGAGGGGTCTTTTGTATGAGAGACATCGTTTTACGTCATTTCTGAGTTGGAAGAGAGGTCTTGTGTATCAGAGACATAGATTTGCCTCATTTTTGAGTTAGAAGAGAGGTCTTGTGTATCAGAGACGTAGTTTTATGTCATTTCTGAGTTGGAAGAGAGGTGTTGTGTATTATAGACATAGTTTTACGTCATTTCTGAGTTAACAGATGGGTCTAGTGTATTAAACACATAGTTTTACGTAGTTTCTGAGTTAGAAGAGTGCTCTTGTGTATTATTGACATAGTTCTGCATCATTTCTGAGTTAGAAGAGGGGTCTTGTGTATCAAAGACATAGTTTTACGGCATTTCTGAGTTAGAAGAGGGGTCTTGTGTATCAGAGATGTAATTATATGTCATTTCTGAGTTGAATGAGGTGTCTTGTGCATCAGAGACATAGTTTTACGTAATTTCTGAGTTGGAAGAGAGATCTTGTGTATCAGAGACATAGTTTTACGTCATTTCTGAGTTAGAAGAGGGGTCTTGTGTATCAAAGACACAGATTTACGTCATTTCTTAGTTAGAAAAGGGGTCCTGTGTAATAAATACATAGTTTTGCGTCATTTCTGAGTTACAAGAGGGTTCTTGTGTATCAAAGGCGTAGTTTTACATCATTTCTGAGTTGGAAGAGGGGTCTTGTATATCAAAGACATAGTGTTACGTCATTTCTGAGTTGGAAGAGAGATCTTGTGTATCAGAAACATAGTTTTGCGTAATTTCTGAGTTAGAAGAGGGATCTTGTGTATTAAAGACGTAGTTTTACGCCATTTCTGAGTTGGAAGAGGGGTCTTGTGTATCAGAGATGTACTTTTATGTCATTTCTGAGTTGGAAGAGAGGTCTTGTGTATTAAAGACATAGTTTTGCGTCATTTCTGAGTTAGAAAAGGGGTCTTGTGTATCAAAGATATAGTTTTACGTCACTTCTGAGTTGGAAGAGGGGTCTTGTTTATCAGTGACTTAGTTTTATGTCATTTCTGAGTTGGCAGAGGGGTCTTGTGTATTAGAGACGTAGTTTTGCGTCATTTCTGAGTTAGAAGAGGGGTCTTGTGTATCAGAGATGTCGTTTTATGTCATTTCTGAGTTAGAAGAAGGGTCTTTTGTATCAGAGACATAGTTTTACATCATTTCTGAGTTGGAAGAGGGGTCTTGTGTATCAAAGACATAGTTTTACGTAATTTCTGAGTTGGAAGAGGGGTCTTGTGTATTAGAGACGTAGTTTTGCGTCATTTCTGAGTTAGAAGAGGGGTCTTGTGTATCAGAGATGTCGTTTTATGTCATTTCTGAGTTAGAAGAAGGGTCTTTTGTATCAGAGACATAGTTTTACATCATTTCTGAGTTGGAAGAGGGGTCTTGTGTATCAGAGACAAAGTTTTATGTCATTTCTGAGTTGGAAAAGAGATTTTGTGTATCATAGACATAGTTTTACATCATTTCTGAGTTTGCAGAGGAGTCTTGTGTATCAAAGACATAGTTTTACGTCATTTCTGGGTTAGAAGAGGGGTCTTGTATATCAAAGACACAGTTTTGCGTCATTTCTGAGTTTGAAGAGGGGACTTGTGTATCAAAGACATAGTTTTACGTCATTTCTGAGTTGAAAGAGAGGTCTTGTGTATTAGTGACATAGTTTTACGTAATTTCTGAGTTAAAAGATGGGTCTAGTGTAGTAAAAACATAGTTTTACGTCATTTCTGAGTTAGAAGAGGGCTCTTGTGTATTAAAGACATAGTTTTGCGTCTTTTCTGAGTTCGAAAAGGGGTCTTCTGTATCAAAGAAATAGTTTTAAGTAATTTCTGAGTTGGAAGAGAGGTCTTGTGTATCAGAGACATAGTTTTGCGTCATTTCTGAGTTGGAAGAGGGGTGTTTTGTATCAGAGACATAGTTTTACGTCATTTCTGAGTTAGAAGAGGGGTCTTATGTATCAGAGACATAATTTTATGTCATTTCTGAGTTGGAAAAGAGATCTTATGTATCAGAGACATAGTTTTACATCATTTCTGAGTTAGAAGAGGGGTCTTGTGTATCAGAGACATAGTTTTACGTCATGTCAGTGTTAGAAGAGGTGTCTTGTGTATCAAAGACATAGTTATACGTCATTTCTGAGTTAATCAATGGGGCTAGTGTATTAAAGACATAGTTCCACGTAATTTCTGATTTAGAAGAAGGCTCTTATGTAGTAAAGACGTAGTTTTACGTCATTTCTGAGTTGGAAGAGGGGTCTTGTGTATCAGAGACAAAGATTTGCGTCATTTCTGAGTTAGAAGAGAGGTCTTGTGTATCAGAGACGTAGTTTTATGTCATTTCTGAGGTAGAAAACTGGTCTTGTGTATCAGAGACGTACTTTTATGTTATTTCTGAGTTGGCAGAGGCATCTTGTGTATCAGAATCATAATTCTACATCATTTCTGAGTTGGAAGAGGGGTCTTGTGTATCAGAGACGTTGTTTTACATCATTTCTGAGTTGGAAGAGAGATCTTGTGTATCAAAGACATAGTTTTAAGTCATTTCTGAGTTTGAAGAGGGGTCTTGTGTATTAGAGATGTAGTTTTATGTCATTTCTGAGTTGGAAGAGAGATCTTGTGTATCACAGACTTAGTTTTCCGTCATTTCTGAGTTAGAAGAGGGGTCCTGTGTATCAAAGACATAGTTTTGCGTTATTTCTGAGTTAGAAGAGGGGTCTTGTGTATCAGAGATGTAGTTTTACATCATTTCTGAGTTGGAAGAGAGGTCTTGTGTATTAGAGACATAGTTGTGCGTCATTTCTGACTTAGAAGAGGGGTCTTGTGTAACAGAGATGTAGTTTTATGTCATTTCTGAGTTAGAAGAAGGGTCTTGTGTATCAGAGACGTTGTTTTACGCCATTTCTGAGTTGGAAGAGAGATCTTGTGTTTCAGAGACATAGTTTTACGTCATTTCTGAGTTGGAAGAGTGGTCTTGTGTATCAGAGACATAGTTTTACGGCATTTCTGAGTCGGAAAAGAGATTTTGTGCATCAGAGACATAGTTTTACGTCATTTCTGAGTTAGAAGAGGGTCTTGTGTATTAAAGACATAGTTTTGCGTCATTTCTGATTTGGGAGAGGTTTCTTGTGTATCAGAGACATAGTTTTATGTCATTTCTGAGTTGGAAGAGTGGTCTTGTGTATTAGAGATATACTTTTACGTAATTTCTGAGTTAACCGATGGGGCTAGTGTATTAAAGACATAGTTCTACGTAACTTCTGATTTAGAAGGGCGTTACAAGAAGAGGGGTCTTGTGTATCAAAGACGTAGTTTTACGTCATTTCTGAGTTGGAAGAGGGGTCTTGTGTATCAGAGATGTACTTTTATGTCATTTCTGAGTTGGAAGAGAGGTCTTGTGTATTAGAGACATTGTTTTACATCATTTCTGAGTTAAAAGATGGGTCTAGTGTAGTAAAAACGTAGTTTTACATCATTTCTGAGTTAGAAGAGGGCTCTTGTGTATTAAAGACATAGTTTTGCGTCATTTCTGAGTTAGAAAAGGGGTCTTGTGTATCAAAGATATAGTTTTACGTCACTTCTGAGTTGGAAGAGGGGTCTTGTTTATCAGTGACTTAGTTTTATGTCATTTCTGAGTTGGCAGATGGGTCTTGTGTATTAGAGACATAGTTTTACCTCATTTCTGAGTTGGAAGAGGGGTATTGTGTATCAGAGACATAGTTTTACTTCATTTCTGAGTTGGACGAGAGGTCTTGTGTATCTGAGACATAGATTTGCGTCATTTCTGAGTTAGAAGAGAGGTCTTGTGTATCAGAGACGTAGTTTTATGTCATTTCTGAGTTAGAAGAGAGGTCTTGTGTATCAGAGACGTAGTTTTATGTCATTTCTGAGGTAGAAAACTGGTCTTGTGTATCAGAGACGTACTTTTATGTTATTTCTGAGTTGGCAGAGGCATCTTGTGTATCAGAATCATAATTCTACATCATTTCTGAGTTGGAAGAGGGGTCTTGTGTATCAGAGACGTTGTTTTACATCATTTCTGAGTTGGAAGAGAGATCTTGTGTATCAAAGACATAGTTTTAAGTCATTTCTGAGTTTGAAGAGGGGTCTTGTGTATTAGAGATGTAGTTTTATGTCATTTCTGAGTTGGAAGAGAGATCTTGTGTATCACAGACTTAGTTTTCCGTCATTTCTGAGTTAGAAGAGGGGTCCTGTGTATCAAAGACATAGTTTTGCGTTATTTCTGAGTTAGAAGAGGGGTCTTGTGTATCAGAGATGTAGTTTTACATCATTTCTGAGTTGGAAGAGAGGTCTTGTGTATTAGAGACATAGTTGTGCGTCATTTCTGACTTAGAAGAGGGGTCTTGTGTAACAGAGATGTAGTTTTATGTCATTTCTGAGTTAGAAGAAGGGTCTTGTGTATCAGAGACGTTGTTTTACGCCATTTCTGAGTTGGAAGAGAGATCTTGTGTTTCAGAGACATAGTTTTACGTCATTTCTGAGTTGGAAGAGTGGTCTTGTGTATCAGAGACATAGTTTTACGGCATTTCTGAGTCGGAAAAGAGATTTTGTGCATCAGAGACATAGTTTTACGTCATTTCTGAGTTAGAAGAGGGTCTTGTGTATTAAAGACATAGTTTTGCGTCATTTCTGATTTGGGAGAGGTTTCTTGTGTATCAGAGACATAGTTTTATGTCATTTCTGAGTTGGAAGAGTGGTCTTGTGTATTAGAGATATACTTTTACGTAATTTCTGAGTTAACCGATGGGGCTAGTGTATTAAAGACATAGTTCTACGTAACTTCTGATTTAGAAGGGCGTTACAAGAAGAGGGGTCTTGTGTATCAAAGACGTAGTTTTACGTCATTTCTGAGTTGGAAGAGGGGTCTTGTGTATCAGAGATGTACTTTTATGTCATTTCTGAGTTGGAAGAGAGGTCTTGTGTATTAGAGACATTGTTTTACATCATTTCTGAGTTAAAAGATGGGTCTAGTGTAGTAAAAACGTAGTTTTACATCATTTCTGAGTTAGAAGAGGGCTCTTGTGTATTAAAGACATAGTTTTGCGTCATTTCTGAGTTAGAAAAGGGGTCTTGTGTATCAAAGATATAGTTTTACGTCACTTCTGAGTTGGAAGAGGGGTCTTGTTTATCAGTGACTTAGTTTTATGTCATTTCTGAGTTGGCAGATGGGTCTTGTGTATTAGAGACATAGTTTTACCTCATTTCTGAGTTGGAAGAGGGGTATTGTGTATCAGAGACATAGTTTTACTTCATTTCTGAGTTGGACGAGAGGTCTTGTGTATCTGAGACATAGATTTGCGTCATTTCTGAGTTAGAAGAGAGGTCTTGTGTATCAGAGACGTAGTTTTATGTCATTTCTGAGTTAGAAGGGGGTCTTGTGTATCAGAGACGTAGTATTATATCATTTCTGAGGTAGAAGACTGGTCTTGTGTATCAGAGACATACTTTTATGTTATTTCTGAGTTGGCAGAGTGGTCTTGTGTATCGGATACATAATTCTATGTCATTTCTGAGTTTTAAGAGGGATCTTGTGTATCAAAGACATAGTTTTACGTAATTTCTGAGTTGGAAGAAGGGTCTTGTGTATTAGAGACGTAGTTTTGCGTCATTTCTGAGTTAGAAGAGGGGTCTTGTGTATCAGAGATGTCGTTTTATGTCATTTCTGAGTTAGAAGAAGGGTCTTTTGTATCAGAGACATAGTTTTACATCATTTCTGAGTTGGAAGAGGGGTCTTGTGTATCAGAGACAAAGTTTTATGTCATTTCTGAGTTGGAAAAGAGATCTTGTGTATCATAGACATAGTTTTACATCATTTCTGAGTTAGCAGAGGAGTCTTGTGTATCAAAGACATAGTTTTACGTCATTTCTGGGTTAGAAGAGGGGTCTTGTATATCAAAGACACAGTTTTGCGTCATTTCTGAGTTTGAAGAGGGGACTTGTGTATCAAAGACATAGTTTTACGTCATTTCTGAGTTGAAAGAGAGGTCTTATTAGTGACATAGTTTTACGTAATTTCTGAGTTAAAAGATGGGTCTAGTGTAGTAAAAACATAGTTTTACGTCATTTCTGAGTTAGAAGAGGGCTCTTGTGTATTAAAGACATAGTTTTGCGTCTTTTCTGAGTTCGAAAAGGGGTCTTCTGTATCAAAGAAATAGTTTTACGTAATTTCTGAGTTGGAAGAGGGGTCTTGTGTATCAGAGGTGTAGTTTTATGTCATTTCTGAGTTGGCAGAGGGGTGTTTTGTATCAGAGACATATTGATGAATACAAGCCCCAGCTAGGCCCGCAAGAGACAAGGGTTCGCTCTTCTGTAACGAAATCTATAAGGAAGTTGGCACGGAAACTGCAAAGTACAAAAACAACGTTTATTAACCCTTAAGGGTGGTCCTACAATCCACACAACACTCTTCAGTATTGCAAGGAGTAGCACACCGAACGTACGTACACAGTCCCCTTTTATACACAACAGAGGGGCTCATGAGTGGGTGGATAGCACATGAAGTCGAAGAACATTACCATTTAGGGTCATTCTCGATACTGAATCAATACATGGGCGGAGCTAACACACTCCTTGAGCCCGCGAAAACACATGGTCAAGCAAAGCTAATTATAACAGACGTGGTCAAGTCTGGGCATGCGCCAGATGGACAAGAGGGCTATTTATAAACTGTTGCTAGGCAGATTACAAGAGCAACTAACACAGAGGTCGGACTCTCCTCATGGCGAACACGTGGCAGCGTGATGATACAAAATGGAGTCCGGACTTCGGCCAACATATTGAGGAGAACACGGTAAAAGGGAAGCATTAATGTTTTCAGTAAATGCTTAATCACATTCTGCTCTAATTTACAACAGACGACCCTTTCAGCATTTACTGAAGACATCCGGTTTCCAAGAATAATCATCGTATATGTCAATTATCATCATTCCTTTAACCTCTTTAGCTAGACCCTTCTGGCGGGCAACATCGGCAATAGCTTTCTTATCTGGAATGCAGAATGAAATGCATACGGAACAGCACAATGGTCCACATTGAATACACATACAGAGAAAAAACAGAATTGCTATGATAATACAGAGACCAGTTAGAACCTTCCAACCCCAGGCAGTAACCAACGCCCAAAACCATCCAGAAAAGGACCAAGTGCCGTTTTCTGTGTGGATTTCAGCTGCTATTTTATGCAGTTTGTTAATAGCGTTATAAACAGATGGCATATGATCAGGGATAAACACACAGCAGCTGCTTCCAATAATTTTACAGGCTCCTCCTCGATCAGCTAGCATCACATCCAATACCATACGATTCTGCAATGCAACAATCCTGGTTATCTGTAATTCTTCCGTAAGATTCCCAAGAGCAGCAGCGGTCTGATTAGTCACAGCTTCTACTACTCTCGTTAATCTCCGGATCTTCCTACTATTCAAAGCAGCTCCAACAAAGAAAAACAGTCCTAAATTGAAATCAATATACTGTTGCAAGCTAGTATCTGTTTGATCCACGTCATCAATTGATAAAGTACGTTTATATCTATTTACAGTCACGTTATTCAGCAATTTCAAATCTTTATGATATGACGCGGGTGCTAGAAATACAGGAGGTAATAGGAATGATACATAGCATACCCCGGACCACCCAGCCGGCAAACGGTAATAACCTTTATTTCCACATACAAAATAGGCATTATGGGATGCTAGGAAGGTGCTGTTGTTCAGCCCATCAATGTTTAACACTGTTATACAATCACTGACACCAACAGGGATAAAACCCACACTCTGGACACACAGGTCCGCCTGGGCTTGGGCCACTTGGATCACGAATTTTTCCTTCCCCGCAGTGTCTCTGGTATTCGTGAAGATATAGGGAATGGATTCATTGTCCGGTCGGTACTCTTCCCATTCCCAAATTGTTCCATTTGCTTGTGGATATCCATTTCTGTCCTGATGACATTCTTTATTAAGTCTGAATAGCAATCGTCCCACTGTCGGTTTCCGAGTAGCAAACAACAAAGTGTACCATGCCCTACAAGAGCCATTATGAGAGAAAGGAAGTGGTATGAATGGCGTACCTCCTTTCTTCTGATGAGCTGGCATCATCCCACATATCCAACAGTTCGTAGCATTCGTAGCAACGTGGGTATGATGCAGCATCTGAATGAAAGTGTTATTCAAGTAGGACTGTCGATGCTTCAACTCTTGATACGGCAATGTATAAAAGTAGTGCTCCGCAGGCACCGGAGTCGTCAACACAAGTGTTTTCCGAGCAGGTGTGACCTCCTCCACAAACCATGTTGTTATGCCAACAATAGCTATTGTTAGCATGAACCCCAACGCACAAAGGACTTTCTTCGTCTCCATGTCAAAAAAGAAACAGTACCCTGATATCTTCCTGCAACTAAAAAGGTCTGTCAGAACTCTTCCCCTTGGGAAGCGGTTGATTTCTTCACCAGCGGGCCAAGACGGGTGTCACTACACTAATGCAGGGCTGATCCCCCCCCCTTGCCTCATCGGCTCTCCGTTTCACTAACCCAAGGGCCGTTCTGACAGTATGTCCCGGTACTGAAGATCTCACTTCCTTGGTCGCAGATGATATCGCCTTCCTCCAGAAGTCGTGTGGTCCGAAAAGAGCTCCTCAGTGTCGTTTGGCCTCGCAGCACGGCCTGTCTCTGCTGCTAGGACTTCTCGTTGATCGGTCAGCACGGCAGACTCCACCAATCCGGGCGGTACCTTCCGACAGTGCAAGGAATGGATCCAATTCTTCCTGTTCGAGACTCGCACTGCCGTCCTCGTTGCAAGAAGAACTTGCTCAGGTCCGACCCATCTCGGCTCCAAACTGTTCGATCTGTCGAAAACCTTTATCATCACATGATCTCCGGGCCGGAGACCATGTCCTTCACCAGTAGACCGATCAGGGAGCGCCTCTCGGACCTGTTGATGAATAGAAACCAAGTTATCCGTTAACTGTGCCAGATAATCACTCATCATCACACAAGGTACATCATACACAGCCTTAGGTCTCGGTGGACCCCAAATATTCATTGGGCGTCCAAATACAATCTCATAGGGTGTAAGGCCGGTTCGAGAGTGTGGCACCGACCTAATGGACAATAACGCCAGTGGCAAGGCGTCTGGCCAAGTCAAAGATGTCGAAGCTTGGATTTTGGCGATCTTAAGCTTCAGCGTACCATTATACTTCTCGACTAGTCCTGCAGACTGGGGGTGAAACACAGCGTGGAACTTCTGAGTGATGCCTAGGCCCTTCAAGACATACTTTATAACATCCGCTACAAAGTGAGGGCCATTATCACTCCACAGAAGTCTACAGACGCCGTATCGAGGGAAAAACTCTTTTAGCAGTAGCTTCGCCGTGGTCATTGCAGTATTATCTTTTGTAGGGTACGCCTCAACCCATTTACTGAAGGCGCAAACCACTACTAGAACATACTTCAAATTGTTACAGCGCTCAAGCTGGATGTAATCCATCTGCAGAACCTCAAAGGGTGCAGTGGGCGTCGCAAATCCTCCTGCTGGAGTTCGCGTGCCTTTCCCTGGGTTATACTTCAGACAGATCATACAGGTCTGCACCACCCTCTTTGCTGTGCTAGCAATCTCTGGATGCTCCCAGACTTGGGTAAGCAATTTTACAATTGCGGAAGCTCCAACATGTGCTAGCCCATGTGCCATTTGAACCATAGGTTGTACGAAAGCCGTGGGTAACTTCCATCTATCCATCTGTTTATTTCTCCAACAACCCTCGTCATCCAACTCTCCCTCGCTAGCCCATTGCTCCCGCTCCTTATCAGAAGCGGTTCTTTGTATTTCTCGCACTTCTTCCTTTGCATCACGCCATCTCTCCACCTGTGATTTTACTACATACATGGCAGTAGTACCGGGCTGCATCGCAGTCTCCCGTGCCACTCGGTCTGCTAACGCATTCCCTTCTCCAACTTTATCAACTACTTTCCTATGGGCACTACACTTAACAATGGCAATTTTCTTCGGGTATGTCAATGCAGTTAGAAGATTGTGGACTAACTCCCCATGCATTATCTGTACCCCATGTGACGTTAGAAACCCTCTCTCCCTCCAGAGTAGGCCGAAATCGTGTGCTACTCCGAAGGCATAGCGGCTATCTGTGTACACATTCACACACAATCCTGTACTGAGCTCACACGCTCGTGTTAACGCTATCAGTTCCGCTGCTTGAGCTGATTTCTGTGGTATGCGTGCTGTCTCCACTATCGTTTGTAATGTGGTAATAGCATACGCTGCTGAAGCCGTACCATCTGGTAGCTTCAGGCAGGATCCGTCCACCCACAGTTCTCCATCTACCTCTGAAAAGGGCGTATCCTGGAGATCAATACGACCCTTTGTTTGTTCCTCAGTCACAAGAATACAATCATGCGCTTTCTGTGCCTCCGGCTGGGTCTCGGGGTATGGCAACAATGTGGCCGGGTTTAATGTCACGCACCTTTTCAACGTAATATGAGGAGCCAAAAGCGTCAACTCATATCCCGTTAAACGGGCACTGGTCAAATGCTGCGTCTTTGTTTGATTAAGCAGGGCATCAACAGCATGGGGAACTAACACCAACAGTTTATGGGACAATACAATTCCTTCACTTTGGCGTATTGACACAGCTGTCGCCGCAACCGAGCGAAAACACCCTGGCAATGCGCGGGCGACAGGATCAAGTACAGCCGAAAAGTATGCACAAGGGCGTTGCTTATCACCATGCATCTGTACTAGAACTGACAATGCACACCCATCTTTCTCATGCACATACAACGAAAAGGGTTTCGCATAATCAGGGGTCCCTAACACTGGTGCTGAACAAAGGGCCTGTCGCAATTGCTGAAAAGCAGCATCACACTCATCTGACCAAGGGATTGGGATGGGCGTATCTTTTGTCAGGAGAGCTAGTAATGGCTTAGCCATGTGTGAAAACCCCAGTATCCACTGTCTACAAAAAGAAACAAGGCCCAAAAATGCACGCACATCCTTCTGCGTGGATGGTCTCGGTGTGTCCAAGATTACTTGGATACGATCTGGTGTGAGTGCACGCCCCTCCTTAGACAAAAGGTGACCCAAATAAGTCACCTTTGGTCTACAGAATTGCAATTTCTTCCTAGAGACCTTATGATTGTGGGAGGCTAAAAAGGAAAGTAAGGATAGCGTGCTTTTCTCGCACAACTCCAGGGTGTCAGCCGCCAACAAGATGTCATCGACATATTGAATGAGGGCGACCCCCTCGAGTAAAGCAAAGGAGTCCAACTGCCGTTTCAAAGCCTGACTGTAAATACTAGGGCTTTCTGTGTAGCCCTGGGGAATTCTACAAAAGCGATAAGATCTATTGTTTAATGTGAACCCAAAAAGAAATCGGCTATCAGGGTGAATGGGAATAGAAAAGAAGGCATTTTTCAAATCAATCACTGAGAACACGGTCGCCGTAGGCGGGACCAAGGTAAGCAACGTCGTGATATCGGAAACCACCGGGTACTGAGGTATCACGATCTTGTTGACCTCCCTCAAATCAATTATAAACCGATAGACCTTTGCATCCGTGTCCTTTTTCAGAATAGGGAGAATCGGACTGTTACAGATATTATAGGGAACTTCTTCCACTACTCCGACTGCGATCAAATCTTGCACAATCTGTATGAGAGCTTCCTCGCCCTCCTGGGAAATACGATACTGCGGGAGGCGTGGTAGCACCGCCCCCTCCTGGACACTAATGTGGACCGGAGGAATCACCATTTGTCCCACATCTGTGTCCGAAGTCGCCCATAAAGCGCGGGGGAGGGTAGCCAACAACGCGTCCTCCGAGATCGTACACATCCGCCCAGATCGGGGGTAGTTGTCATTGAGAATCACCCTCACACCCTCAGGGGAACAGCGAATCGTAGCCCTAAAGTGTTTTAACATGTCAAGGCCCATAATGTTATCCGGTGTGTACGGGGCAAGCAGGAACGGACAGGGCGCAGAAAAACAATCAACCTTAAATGCAAGGGGCTGTGAAAGAGGGCTTCGGGAGAGTGTACCGTCAAACCCTACCGATGTAACCATTGAGCCGGATGGGGGAGCCCCCGGAACCAAGTACCTAGACAATGCACTACGTGTCGCTCCTGTATCCACTAGGAACTGATCAGTAGAACCTAAAACCTCAGCCGATACATAAGGACCCGTCTGATCGACCGGCACCTCAACTGATTCAGACCCCCATCCAACGCATTCCTATGCATGCTGAGAATCGTGATATCCCGAGTGATCGATATCCGATACATGATACTGGTGCTGGCGATCAAAAACATTCGAGCTATCTCGGTGCTGTCCTGCAGTATCAAAACGGACATTATCGTTGGAGTTCCCTCTAAAGTTCGAGAAACCCCCTCTACCTCTCTGGCCACCCGGAGTGTGCCCCTGCCGTGAAGCACGCAATGCTGGGCACTCCCTGGCCCAATGGCCCAACTGCTTACAGTACGCACATTGGTTCCTATTCAAATCAGATCGGCCCGAAGGGGGACCATAAGATCCGCCCCTTCCCCTATTATTATTACCCCGGCGGGGCGGGCCATATACTTGTGCTAACATGACTTTTGTTTTGAGATCTTTCGATTTCTTCTCCTCCTGGCCCTTCGCCTCGTGCTCCTGACGCTCATAATACTGGGCGATGGTCAGAAGGGCCGTCGGTGTCGCGGAGGACTAAGAACTCTCACTCGCTTTTAACCGGGCCGCAACTGCCGGCAGCAGATTGGCCACATATTTGTCCGCGAAAAGGTGGCGGCCTGTGTCGTCGGTAAGCGACTGGCCACTAAAGTCATGGAACGTTTCTTCAAAGCGTGTGAAGAAATCTGCAACTGACTCATCAACTTTCTGCTTACATGCCGCTAACATATTCCAGTCAATCTTTTTAGGGGGAATTATTGTTTTCAATTTAGCCACAATAGCAGCAGGGAGATCTAGAATATTCTGGGGTGGTTTCTGTGCGGGCTTCCGTTCCCTATCCTCATCCTCAAGGTCAGACCATCGAGCCTTAAAGGCAACTGCATCATCCACCTTTCGGACAGACCTCCACGTGTCCGGTGGTAGAATAAGGCCAAAGAACAGATCTATATCCGCTAAGGTCATAATGCAAGAATTCAAGGCCCCCTCAACTTCTTCATAGAAGGCCGCTGGATTCTTGCGGGGGTCAGGCAATGCATTCTTTAATGCCATAACATCGGCCCTATGCCAAGGAGTATAAACCCAATTATATACAAAATATCCCCTAGCATCGGCGGAGTTAATGTCCGAGCTAGTCCCTGCTCCTTTCGGAGGAACATATAAAGGTGCCGCCTCTCGCATCGGTTTAGCATGCACTACATTATCCTTATCTGACTGGGAGGTAGATGGGTGGCCCCCTGTCGCAACTGAATCCGATCGCTTCTCCTCCTCCGCTCGTTGGCGTGCTTTCTCTCGAAGGACCAGCACCTCGTCCCGCAAGGCGAACAGCCGCCGAGCCGCCTCAGGAGCCTTAGAGGGAGAAAAAGTACCGTTACGTATTGCTCTGGCATCCGAAGACACTTCGTCAGACTCAAAAACATGAGAATATTTTCGAAAAGCATTAATCACTTCATCCGCGAAATGACCCAGAAAATACACTTTATCTCTCTCCTGCCATGGCCCCCAAATTTGAAATAATTCCTCCATGGATACCTTGCCTTTAAGCGCACGGAAGGAAATTTGCCGGAGCTCAGCCATTTGCTCGGCCGGCAGCATGGACCGTGTGTCTACCTTACCCGAAGCCGGGTCAGAATCTTGCGGCCGCGGAGCGGATGCGCCAACATAAGGGGGCGGAGAGCGATCTAGTAAATAAAAATCATCATCAGGATTATTAAGGACAGGATAAAGCGGCTGGCGAACAACATATTGACCCGAAACTTGTAGCCTACGCTCTTTCTCTTGTCTATCCGTCTGCTCTTTATCCTCCCGACGCTTTGCGTCTTGTGCTCGCACATGATCATTCTTTCGTTGCTCTTTATCAAACAGCGCTTTCTCACGCTTCTCTCGCTCACGCACTTCCTTCACCCATAACCGCACACACTCAAACATATCCTGACGAGCACGTCGCTTACACATACACTGTTCCACATACTCAATCTTACGCATATCAAACGATCCATACAAAGGCCATCGCAACTCAGGATCCTTCTTGGTGTATTTCCTCCACAACGTGCTGTACATTATGGAAGAAAGACCATGCTTCACGTACATATCCCTATTAGGAGTCCCCTCTGGGGGAGCTGGAGCAGATTCCTCGAGGTTCAACCGGTTCCCCAAACAGCAGCACCACTTACGGAGTGCGCTAAAAGCAGGCATGCTAGGAATAATGCAAAATATGCAGTATTATCAAGAAAAATGGCACTTAATCGTTGCGCCGTTCCAAGTTTACACAGCTCCGGAGAAATTTCTCCACATTACCTGCCTATATGTGTTGCAACGCATATATTTTCACAAAGACAAATTCAAAATATGACTAGTCACCATCAATCAAACTCAAATAGCCAAACCAGGCTTCAAAACTCGGAGCAAGTACCGTACAACGGTTCTTACCAATCAAGAGTCCAGGTTCCAACTGCCAAGCTCCACAATCGCCCAAACGGCTCTCACGGCAGGACCGACAGAAGAGGTCTCAGTCGATGACCGGCGCCACCCAGACGGTCAGCTCGGAAGGGAAGGAAGAAAAACCTCGGGATGCCAGGGCTAAGACGCCGCTGGCAGTGATCACGTCCCCGGCCAAACTCCTCACCTTCGTTGCGACCAGTCCTTCGAGCATCCGAGTCGCCGATGAGCCCCACGTGACGGGCGCCAATTGATGAATACAAGCCCCAGCTAGGCCCGCAAGAGACAAGGGTTCGCTCTTCTGTAACGAAATCTATAAGGAAGTTGGCACGGAAACTGCAAAGTACAAAAACAACGTTTATTAACCCTTAAGGGTGGTCCTACAATCCACACAACACTCTTCAGTATTGCAAGGAGTAGCACACCGAACGTACGTACACAGTCCCCTTTTATACACAACAGAGGGGCTCATGAGTGGGTGGATAGCACATGAAGTCGAAGAACATTACCATTTAGGGTCATTCTCGATACTGAATCAATACATGGGCGGAGCTAACACACTCCTTGAGCCCGCGAAAACACATGGTCAAGCAAAGCTAATTATAACAGACGTGGTCAAGTCTGGGCATGCGCCAGATGGACAAGAGGGCTATTTATAAACTGTTGCTAGGCAGATTACAAGAGCAACTAACACAGAGGTCGGACTCTCCTCATGGCGAACACGTGGCAGCGTGATGATACAAAATGGAGTCCGGACTTCGGCCAACATATTGAGGAGAACACGGTAAAAGGGAAGCATTAATGTTTTCAGTAAATGCTTAATCACATTCTGCTCTAATTTACAACAGACGACCCTTTCAGCATTTACTGAAGACATCCGGTTTCCAAGAATAATCATCGTATATGTCAATTATCATCATTCCTTTAACCTCTTTAGCTAGACCCTTCTGGCGGGCAACATCGGCAATAGCTTTCTTATCTGGAATGCAGAATGAAATGCATACGGAACAGCACAATGGTCCACATTGAATACACATACAGAGAAAAAACAGAATTGCTATGATAATACAGAGACCAGTTAGAACCTTCCAACCCCAGGCAGTAACCAACGCCCAAAACCATCCAGAAAAGGACCAAGTGCCGTTTTCTGTGTGGATTTCAGCTGCTATTTTATGCAGTTTGTTAATAGCGTTATAAACAGATGGCGTATGATCAGGGATAAACACACAGCAGCTGCTTCCAATAATTTTACAGGCTCCTCCTCGATCAGCTAGCATCACATCCAATACCATACGATTCTGCAATGCAACAATCCTGGTTATCTGTAATTCTTCCATAAGATTCCCAAGAGCAGCAGCGGTCTGATTAGTCACAGCTTCTACTACTCTCGTTAATCTCCGGATCTTCCTACTATTCAAAGCAGCTCCAACAAAGAAAAACAGTCCTAAATTGAAATCAATATACTGTTGCAAGCTAGTATCTGTTTGATCCACGTCATCAATTGATAAAGTACGTTTATATCTATTTACAGTCACGTTATTCAGCAATTTCAAATCTTTATGATATGACGCGGGTGCTAGAAATACAGGAGGTAATAGGAATGATACATAGCATACCCCGGACCACCCAGCCGGCAAACGGTAATAACCTTTATTTCCACATACAAAATAGGCATTATGGGATGCTAGGAAGGTGCTGTTGTTCAGCCCATCAATGTTTAACACTGTTATACAATCACTGACACCAACAGGGATAAAACCCACACTCTGGACACACAGGTCAGCCTGGGCTTGGGCCACTTGGATCACGAATTTTTCCTTCCCCGCAGTGTCTCTGGTATTCGTGAAGATATAGGGAATGGATTCATTGTCCGGTCGGTACTCTTCCCATTCCCAAATTGTTCCATTTGCTTGTGGATATCCATTTCTGTCCTGATGACATTCTTTATTAAGTCTGAATAGCAATCGTCCCACTGTCGGTTTCCGAGTAGCAAACAACAAAGTGTACCATGCCCTACAAGAGCCATTATGAGAGAAAGGAAGTGGTATGAATGGCGTACCTCCTTTCTTCTGATGAGCTGGCATCATCCCACATATCCAACAGTTCGTAGCATTCGTAGCAACGTGGGTATGATGCAGCATCTGAATGAAAGTGTTATTCAAGTAGGACTGTCGATGCTTCAACTCTTGATACGGCAATGTATAAAAGTAGTGCTCCGCAGGCACCGGAGTCGTCAACACAAGTGTTTTCCGAGCAGGTGTGACCTCCTCCACAAACCATGTTGTTATGCCAACAATAGCTATTGTTAGCATGAACCCCAACGCACAAAGGACTTTCTTCGTCTCCATGTCAAAAAAGAAACAGTACCCTGATATCTTCCTGCAACTAAAAAGGTCTGTCAGAACTCTTCCCCTTGGGCAGCGGTTGATTTCTTCACCAGCGGGCCAAGACGGGTGTCACTACACTAATGCAGGGCTGATCCCCCCCCCTTGCCTCATCGGCTCTCCGTTTCACTAACCCAAGGGCCGTTCTGACAGTATGTCCCGGTACTGAAGATCTCACTTCCTTGGTCGCAGATGATATCGCCTTCCTCCAGAAGTCGTGTGGTCCGAAAAGAGCTCCTCAGTGTCGTTTGGCCTCGCAGCACGGCCTGTCTCTGCTGCTAGGACTTCTCGTTGATCGGTCAGCACGGCAGACTCCACCAATCCGGGCGGTACCTTCCGACAGTGCAAGGAATGGATCCAATTCTTCCTGTTCGAGACTCGCACTGCCGTCCTCGTTGCAAGAAGAACTTGCTCAGGTCCGACCCATCTCGGCTCCAAACTGTTCGATCTGTCGAAAACCTTTATCATCACATGATCTCCGGGCCGGAGACCATGTCCTTCACCAGTAGACCGATCAGGGAGCGCCTCTCGGACCTGTTGATGAATAGAAACCAAGTTATCCGTTAACTGTGCCAGATAATCACTCATCATCACACAAGGTACATCATACACAGCCTTAGGTCTCGGTGGACCCCAAATATTCATTGGGCGTCCAAATACAATCTCATAGGGTGTAAGGCCGGTTCGAGAGTGTGGCACCGACCTAATGGACAATAACGCCAGTGGCAAGGCGTCTGGCCAAGTCAAAGATGTCGAAGCTTGGATTTTGGCGATCTTAAGCTTCAGCGTACCATTATACTTCTCGACTAGTCCTGCAGACTGGGGGTGAAACACAGCGTGGAACTTCTGAGTGATGCCTAGGCCCTTCAAGACATACTTTATAACATCCGCTACAAAGTGAGGGCCATTATCACTCCACAGAAGTCTACAGACGCCGTATCGAGGGAAAAACTCTTTTAGCAGTAGCTTCGCCGTGGTCATTGCAGTATTATCTTTTGTAGGGTACGCCTCAACCCATTTACTGAAGGCGCAAACCACTACTAGAACATACTTCAAATTGTTACAGCGCTCAAGCTGGATGTAATCCATCTGCAGAACCTCAAAGGGTGCAGTGGGCGTCGCAAATCCTCCTGCTGGAGTTCGCGTGCCTTTCCCTGGGTTATACTTCAGACAGATCATACAGGTCTGCACCACCCTCTTTGCTGTGCTAGCAATCTCTGGATGCTCCCAGACTTGGGTAAGCAATTTTACAATTGCGGAAGCTCCAACATGTGCTAGCCCATGTGCCATTTGAACCATAGGTTGTACGAAAGCCGTGGGTAACTTCCATCTATCCATCTGTTTATTTCTCCAACAACCCTCGTCATCCAACTCTCCCTCGCTAGCCCATTGCTCCCGCTCCTTATCAGAAGCGGTTCTTTGTATTTCTCGCACTTCTTCCTTTGCATCACGCCATCTCTCCACCTGTGATTTTACTACATACATGGCAGTAGTACCGGGCTGCATCGCAGTCTCCCGTGCCACTCGGTCTGCTAACGCATTCCCTTCTCCAACTTTATCAACTACTTTCCTATGGGCACTACACTTAACAATGGCAATTTTCTTCGGGTATGTCAATGCAGTTAGAAGATTGTGGACTAACTCCCCATGCATTATCTGTACCCCATGTGACGTTAGAAACCCTCTCTCCCTCCAGAGTAGGCCGAAATCGTGTGCTACTCCGAAGGCATAGCGGCTATCTGTGTACACATTCACACACAATCCTGTACTGAGCTCACACGCTCGTGTTAACGCTATCAGTTCCGCTGCTTGAGCTGATTTCTGTGGTATGCGTGCTGTCTCCACTATCGTTTGTAATGTGGTAATAGCATACGCTGCTGAAGCCGTACCATCTGGTAGCTTCAGGCAGGATCCGTCCACCCACAGTTCTCCATCTACCTCTGAAAAGGGCGTATCCTGGAGATCAATACGACCCTTTGTTTGTTCCTCAGTCACAAGAATACAATCATGCGCTTTCTGTGCCTCCGGCTGGGTCTCGGGGTATGGCAACAATGTGGCCGGGTTTAATGTCACGCACCTTTTCAACGTAATATGAGGAGCCAAAAGCGTCAACTCATATCCCGTTAAACGGGCACTGGTCAAATGCTGCGTCTTTGTTTGATTAAGCAGGGCATCAACAGCATGGGGAACTAACACCAACAGTTTATGGGACAATACAATTCCTTCACTTTGGCGTATTGACACAGCTGTCGCCGCAACCGAGCGAAAACACCCTGGCAATGCGCGGGCGACAGGATCAAGTACAGCCGAAAAGTATGCACAAGGGCGTTGCTTATCACCATGCATCTGTACTAGAACTGACAATGCACACCCATCTTTCTCATGCACATACAACGAAAAGGGTTTCGCATAATCAGGGGTCCCTAACACTGGTGCTGAACAAAGGGCCTGTCGCAATTGCTGAAAAGCAGCATCACACTCATCTGACCAAGGGATTGGGATGGGCGTATCTTTTGTCAGGAGAGCTAGTAATGGCTTAGCCATGTGTGAAAACCCCAGTATCCACTGTCTACAAAAAGAAACAAGGCCCAAAAATGCACGCACATCCTTCTGCGTGGATGGTCTCGGTGTGTCCAAGATTACTTGGATACGATCTGGTGTGAGTGCACGCCCCTCCTTAGACAAAAGGTGACCCAAATAAGTCACCTTTGGTCTACAGAATTGCAATTTCTTCCTAGAGACCTTATGATTGTGGGAGGCTAAAAAGGAAAGTAAGGATA
Source organism: Triturus cristatus (assembly GCF_964204655.1). NCBI lineage: Eukaryota > Metazoa > Chordata > Amphibia > Caudata > Salamandridae > Triturus > Triturus cristatus. The sequence continues at coordinate 1,941,151,674 of NC_140589.1, forward strand.
GCGTGCTTTTCTCGCACAACTCCAGGGTGTCAGCCGCCAACAAGATGTCATCGACATATTGAATGAGGGCGACCCCCTCGAGTAAAGCAAAGGAGTCCAACTGCCGTTTCAAAGCCTGACTGTAAATACTAGGGCTTTCTGTGTAGCCCTGGGGAATTCTACAAAAGCGATAAGATCTATTGTTTAATGTGAACCCAAAAAGAAATCGGCTATCAGGGTGAATGGGAATAGAAAAGAAGGCATTTTTCAAATCAATCACTGAGAACACGGTCGCCGTAGGCGGGACCAAGGTAAGCAACGTCGTGATATCGGAAACCACCGGGTACTGAGGTATCACGATCTTGTTGACCTCCCTCAAATCAATTATAAACCGATAGACCTTTGCATCCGTGTCCTTTTTCAGAATAGGGAGAATCGGACTGTTACAGATATTATAGGGAACTTCTTCCACTACTCCGACTGCGATCAAATCTTGCACAATCTGTATGAGAGCTTCCTCGCCCTCCTGGGAAATACGATACTGCGGGAGGCGTGGTAGCACCGCCCCCTCCTGGACACTAATGTGGACCGGAGGAATCACCATTTGTCCCACATCTGTGTCCGAAGTCGCCCATAAAGCGCGGGGGAGGGTAGCCAACAACGCGTCCTCCGAGATCGTACACATCCGCCCAGATCGGGGGTAGTTGTCATTGAGAATCACCCTCACACCCTCAGGGGAACAGCGAATCGTAGCCCTAAAGTGTTTTAACATGTCAAGGCCCATAATGTTATCCGGTGTGTACGGGGCAAGCAGGAACGGACAGGGCGCAGAAAAACAATCAACCTTAAATGCAAGGGGCTGTGAAAGAGGGCTTCGGGAGAGTGTACCGTCAAACCCTACCGATGTAACCATTGAGCCGGATGGGGGAGCCCCCGGAACCAAGTACCTAGACAATGCACTACGTGTCGCTCCTGTATCCACTAGGAACTGATCAGTAGAACCTAAAACCTCAGCCGATACATAAGGACCCGTCTGATCGACCGGCACCTCAACTGATTCAGACCCCCATCCAACGCATTCCTATGCATGCTGAGAATCGTGATATCCCGAGTGATCGATATCCGATACATGATACTGGTGCTGGCGATCAAAAACATTCGAGCTATCTCGGTGCTGTCCTGCAGTATCAAAACGGACATTATCGTTGGAGTTCCCTCTAAAGTTCGAGAAACCCCCTCTACCTCTCTGGCCACCCGGAGTGTGCCCCTGCCGTGAAGCACGCAACGCTGGGCACTCCCTGGCCCAATGGCCCAACTGCTTACAGTACGCACATTGGTTCCTATTCAAATCAGATCGGCCCGAAGGGGGACCATAAGATCCGCCCCTTCCCCTATTATTATTACCCCGGCGGGGCGGGCCATATACTTGTGCTAACATGACTTTTGTTTTGAGATCTTTCGATTTCTTCTCCTCCTGGCCCTTCGCCTCGTGCTCCTGACGCTCATAATACTGGGCGATGGTCAGAAGGGCCGTCGGTGTCGCGGAGGACTAAGAACTCTCACTCGCTTTTAACCGGGCCGCAACTGCCGGCAGCAGATTGGCCACATATTTGTCCGCGAAAAGGTGGCGGCCTGTGTCGTCGGTAAGCGACTGGCCACTAAAGTCATGGAACGTTTCTTCAAAGCGTGTGAAGAAATCTGCAACTGACTCATCAACTTTCTGCTTACATGCCGCTAACATATTCCAGTCAATCTTTTTAGGGGGAATTATTGTTTTCAATTTAGCCACAATAGCAGCAGGGAGATCTAGAATATTCTGGGGTGGTTTCTGTGCGGGCTTCCGTTCCCTATCCTCATCCTCAAGGTCAGACCATCGAGCCTTAAAGGCAACTGCATCATCCACCTTTCGGACAGACCTCCACGTGTCCGGTGGTAGAATAAGGCCAAAGAACAGATCTATATCCGCTAAGGTCATAATGCAAGAATTCAAGGCCCCCTCAACTTCTTCATAGAAGGCCGCTGGATTCTTGCGGGGGTCAGGCAATGCATTCTTTAATGCCATAACATCGGCCCTATGCCAAGGAGTATAAACCCAATTATATACAAAATATCCCCTAGCATCGGCGGAGTTAATGTCCGAGCTAGTCCCTGCTCCTTTCGGAGGAACATATAAAGGTGCCGCCTCTCGCATCGGTTTAGCATGCACTACATTATCCTTATCTGACTGGGAGGTAGATGGGTGGCCCCCTGTCGCAACTGAATCCGATCGCTTCTCCTCCTCCGCTCGTTGGCGTGCTTTCTCTCGAAGGACCAGCACCTCGTCCCGCAAGGCGAACAGCCGCCGAGCCGCCTCAGGAGCCTTAGAGGGAGAAAAAGTACCGTTACGTATTGCTCTGGCATCCGAAGACACTTCGTCAGACTCAAAAACATGAGAATATTTTCGAAAAGCATTAATCACTTCATCCGCGAAATGACCCAGAAAATACACTTTATCTCTCTCCTGCCATGGCCCCAAATTTGAAATAATTCCTCCATGGATACCTTGCCTTTAAGCGCACGGAAGGAAATTTGCCGGAGCTCAGCCATTTGCTCGGCCGGCAGCATGGACCGTGTGTCTACCTTACCCGAAGCCGAGGGAAAGGCTAACCAGCCGGACTAAGAGAAAACTCGTATCAATAAAACCACATATACCCAGACCTCGTGTAGCGTCCCTCCTTGACACCCCGTCACAGAGGGGTAGTGGGGTAGTAGAGGGGTAGTAGAGGGGTAGTGAGGCAGTGGGGTAGTAGAGGGGTAGTGGTGTAGTAGGGTAGTTGGGTAGTAGAGGGGTAGTAGGGGGTGGAGGGGTAGTGGGGTAGTAGAGGGGTAGTAGAGGGGTAGTGGGGTAGTAGAGGTGTAGTGGGTGCAGTGGGGTAGTGGAGTAGTGGGGTAGTAGAAGGGTAGTAGGGTAGTGGGGAAGTAGAGGGGTAGTAGGGTAGTAGGGTAGTAGAAGGGTAGTAGGGTAGTGGGGTAATGCGGTAGTAGAGGGGTAGTGGGGTAGTAGAGGGGTAGTGGAAGGGTAGTAAAGGGGTAGTAGATTAGTAGAGGGGCAGTGGGGTAGTGGGGTAGTAGAGGGGTAGTGGGGATGTAGGGTAGTGGGGTAGTAGAGGGGTAGTAGGGCAGAAGGGTTGTAGAGTGGAAGCAGAGTGGTAGTGGAGTAGTAGAGGGGTGGTGGGGTAGTAGGGTAGTGGGGTAGTAGGGGGGTAGTGGGGTAGTAGAGGTGTAGTGGGGTAGTGGGGTAGTAGAAAGGTAGTAGGGTAGTGGGGTGGTAGAAGGGTGGGGTAGAGGGGTAGTAGGGTAGTAGGGTAGTAGGGTAATATGGTGGTAGTGAGGTAGTGGGATATTAGAGGGGTAGTGGGGTAGTAGATGGGTACTAGGGTAGTGGGGTAGTAGGATAGCGGGGTAGTAGAGGGGTAGTGGGGTAGTAGGGTAGTAGAGGGGTAGTGGGGTAGTAGGGTAGTGGGGTAGTAGAGGTGTAGTAGGGTAGGGGGGTAGTGGTGTAGTAGAGGGTTAATAGAGGGATAGTGGGGTAGTAGAGGGGAGTAGAGGGATACTGGGGTAGTAGGGTAGTAGAGGGGTAGTGAGGTAGTAGAGGGGTAGTAGAGGGGCAGTGGGGTAGTAGGGTAGTGGGGTAGTAATCAAACCCCGGCAAGCTGCGTACTGAAAGCAGCCTTTTTAACAACATGCGCACCAAGTTATGCGGCGCGCGCTTCAACAAAATAAATACATACTCAGTGTAAGCGGCATTTTTAAGAAATGTGCCGGTCAAGAATAAATAAATAACAACCCTTTTCGTTGCTAGGACACCTTCCACGCCGTACATGAAACAGCATTTTCGTTGCTAGGACACCAAAATGGCGTTGGGCTGTCCACAGTCCCTATGGACACGTCCATAGCAAACAGCATGCGCAAATGGCAAGAGTAGCCATGTTTGGCCATGCAGACGCGTGCATGCAAGCCCTCGGCAGGATTGATTCCAAAAGGTACTTGCAATAGCGAGGGCAGCGCATGCGCTGCTTTCGCTAGGCGAGACCTAAAAAAGAGCAAAAAAGAGCGTGTGTAATATAAGTGGTGTCTACATTTGCACTATAAAAAAAACGGCAAAAGTTCGAGTTTGCACTATAAAAAACTGGAAAAACCAAACCAATAGTTTGGGCATTAAAGGAATGTTGTATGATAATGTGATGGCAGTTCGGGCGGACTGTTCCCATGAGGCACAGGGTCAAAAGACCTTTTGTTGCATATTATAATGTGAAGCATTACAGCAAATAGCGTGGGAATGGTAATGTATTTGTCAGGAAGCAAAGAACTGTAGAATAATATTGGTTAAGGTTAAAAGGTCATGTGACAGTTGCACTTTTAAGTCAGACCTAAACAGTAATTTAAGTTAATGAATACCTTCTTCTCATCAGTGCTGCTCTCAGAGAAACACACCATAAAGGATCTTGTTATCCAAGACACTTTAATAGCATTACAATGTCATGTATGTGCACCTGAAAATTCAAGCTCAGGCAGCTGAATAAATAATCAACACAATCCCAGCCACGAGGAGGGCAAGCACTTTATTTTACGGAAGCACACGACTTCTGCCCAATCAAAACATGTACTCGTGGCTCCCATCATGTATGAGGAGTCAAAGCCCCTCTCTAGTGATCCTCATATAATTGTCTGGTGACAGGTGTGCTGTTAAGCCAGTTATGGGGCCTATGGGGCCCTGGTCTCTACGCACATTTGCTCGCAGGTGAAAACCTTGGGAGAATTCAAAATCACTTACTGGTATTGTAAACAAAACTGTTCTTTATTTGAAAAAAACTCGATTCGACTTCTGGTGAAAGAATAAAACATCACTCTGTCAATAATTATCGCAATTTATTCATTGCAATAGTTCATTAAATGTCCATCATTTTCTTCATGCAAATCCAAAATCTAAGGAACTTTGCTTGATAAATGCCCAATGCATTTCGAGCCGAGGGGCTCTTCTTCAGGGGCTCGGTTTCTAGTAAATAAACAATGACTTTGTCAATAAATATAACAATGATGTTAGAGCGTCAATTTGCAAATATACAGTAAAAATACCAATGTAAACACGTTATAGATAAACAAACTGAATCAGTGGGTTTAGTGATGACTGTTGGATGCCTCTCTACAGCACGCTTTATTTTAAACACAGCAAAACAAGTTAAACATTGATCTTCCAAATCAATTAAACTACAGCGAGTGCCTCAACCACCAATCTTGTTGTGCTGTTAAGCCAGACCATAAAAGGAATGGTCTGAGGCGGCACCCTATCAGTGATGGGCACCCACCTCACCCAGCTGCAGAAGTTCTAGCCCTGCTTTGCCTTTCTCAGGAGTACATGATGCTATATTCATCATCTTGTGCTCTGAAGTAACTCCAGGGTCGTACGCACCGTAATATGGAACTGTGAATGAATCAATAAATAAATCCATCAGGCTGGCGCGAGAGGACGCTGAGCGTGAGAGACTAGTTAGTGGGAAGCACGAGTGGTTCTGGAAGACGGGAAATGATGAGTGAGTGGGGAGCACGAGAAGACACTCATTTTGAATCATGGTGGGCTTGGTAGAGGAGAGATCATGTGCACCTTATATGCACCTTTTTAAATGGCTGCAGGTTCAGGATAACACTGAGCTGTAAATTGTGCACTAGAATTCACAGCTACGTTATTGTAGAAAGAAGAAAGTAATCTGCTTAAGATCACACAAGTTGGGGGCATCTAGCACCTGAGTAGACTACATATCTGGACCAACACAATACTTGATGCCACGTTTTCCCTCCAGATCTGCTTCCAGGAGTACCAGCTGACTTTGGGGGAGTGCGAACGGGACGGAGAGGTGTGTTTGCGCAGCGCGGTACTGTGAGCATGAGGGACACACTTGTCCTGACGGTGCCTGGTGCGAAGGTCACCCAAAAACTCTACGTCACCAAGGACAGAGGGCGCCAGTCTAGGGCTTTGCATACGACTGTGATCTAGTTCCTTTGCCCAGTTGGTTTCATTGCTGGCAATCAGGGCTACAGCTACCAGAATGCATCATGTTGTTGATTAAAAGGACAGGACTGGAGCACCGAGTCATTGGTGTGAAAATGGTCATCAGGTAACCTTACTTCTCCTCAAACATCAAGGACTAAGCCGCAAAACGTTCCTCCCTGCCTTCCCCGCCGTCAGGTCCCTAATCCCCAATGTGAGCCGATGTGATCCTCGCCAGGTCTCAATTCTGTCTGTTGGACTGACATCCCCTCTCCCACTCACTGCCTGTCAGTGGAGACCGAGGCCTTGCCCCTGTCAGACGGAACCCCGCTGGTCTGCTGATCTCACACCCAGCTCTGTGGTAATGTCGGTCGGACTGCGCTGATGAGACACAATCTCTCATTCGCCACATCCCCCACCCGTCCGCACGGAGCATAAACAACCCTTCGCAGTGCTTGCCCACGGTGGTGTGTCTGTGCCTGGAGTGAGGTAACCCTCACACACTAGTCCTTTAATGATAGCCTCAGGCTGCTCTGCGGATTAGCTAAACCTGTGGTTATAGGTCTCCAGGCAGCAGCAGAAATGATAGGGCTCTTGACATCCACTAATTCAAAACACTAGCTCAGTCGCTGCTGTATTTGCAACCAGCCCTTAAAGTGTAGCAAGCACTGCAGGGGCAGACCGGCTTGTTGGGAAACTGGGACATTGCAGCACACGTAGAAAAAGGAAAAAACGAGGAGAAAAAAAGATTGTTCTCCTTGTTACGCCACGCTCTGGGAGGCGTAGTGATTTCACGCAATCCCAGGATTACACATCTTTGTAAAACTGGGATTGCGTGAAATCCATGGGTGGGTGCATGGGAACCCATGGAATGCCTCTCAGACTGAAATGTAACGCAATGCAATGCAAGCGGCTGCGTTGCGCTACATTCTTTTTACAAAGCCAAACTATGCAGCTCAAATCGTCCCTTACCTGGCTTTGTAAATAGCTACTAGCATTTTGCGTCATGGTTGCCCCACAAAAGTGGGGCAACCATGACGCAAAATGTTAGTAAATCTGGTCCTGGGAGTTTTTCATATAGGACGGTGCCTCCAAAAGTCTTTTGGAATGCAACTGAAGAAACTCGATGCAGGCCTCTGGACTACTTAAAGGGCTATGGCAGTGTCGGGAAGGCTGACATCATGTGACTGACTGCAACCCAGCCCTGCAGGCAGTGTAAGGCAGCCTGACATCATCATGTGGCTGTCTGCACCCCAGCCCTTTAGGCAGTGTCAGGCATCCTGACATCATCATCATTACCATGTGACTGACTCCACCCCAGCCCTACAGGCAGTGTCAGGCTTCCTGACATCATGGTGTGACCTGCTGCACCCTATCCCTATAGATTATTTATGTAATAACCATGGCCCCACTAGGTCTAGTCTAGTAGTTCCATGTATCAGCATATTTCCCCCAAGGATCATCTGCCTCTTTGTAGAAAGGCTCAGTTTTCATATCGTCTGCTCCAGCGGCGGCAGGCTGGGAGTGAGAGAAAATGACCACCATCTGCATGGTTTGGGCGGTAAACTGCAACAGCAGTTCCCTATGGGTGCGTTTTTGTGTTGACCCCTCATCCTTGTCCTCAACCAATCACATATCCTCTCCTCTGGGAGAGCACACGGACCACATGTCAATGCAACTGCCCGTCAGCAAAATGCAATCAGAGCTGTCTCTTAGACAGCAGTTTGCGCAGAAGAGGCAATGTAGCAGCCAGTGCCGGATCCCTGAAAGTGGTGCGGCGTAAAACTTGCCGCAGGGTATCCCTATTTTTTGTTCATATTTACCTTGGGTGCCTCCTGTATGTTAAGAATTACCTCAAGTGTGGCAAATGTCATTATTCAACCACAAAACCAAAATGGGGAGTGAAGAGGTAGTGCCCAGACCGAGCACTGCAGGTGGATACGTCCTCCTCTTGGAATGTATGAGAAACGCAAAGATCCACCCTCAGATATATGCAAATTCATGGACTCACAGGTTGTGCGCGTTTCCTACAATGGTTGGAAGCACACAGTGTTTGTTCAAATACCCCTCACACACCAAAAGGGCCCTTGGTGTCATGCTTCATCATGGGGGTCTTCCGGCCCGCTGCGGAACAGGTTGTGCTACGACCTACGACTACGTGGGAGCACTGATTGTGCACAAAACTATGAGTTGTGTAGGAAAAGTGAGTTGGAAGGGTCAGGAGTGAGTGAAGTGGTGAGTTAAAAAGTGGACTAAAAAACGTTAATATTCCTTCGAGCTGGTACTGTTAAAAAGGTGGGCTGGAGGTGTTGTGCTTCAATGAGCAATCCCTCCTGTGTACGTCAACATGTTTCGAAGCGCTCAGGCTTCTTCTTCAGGACCAAGTAAGATCTCTTCTGTACTCACTATAATATCGAGCAATTGTCGGAAGATACAATCCAAAGTGAATAAATGTTAAAAAGTGAAAAATGTACAAGTAGTGCTATTCAATGATGGGCATGCCAAGTTGACATGCACAAGATACAATACCCACTGGGTATTCTACTTAGTAATTTGTACACAATAGAGACAATTCCCCATGAGCCTTAGAACGGGTGAGAAGGGAGATATATATATCCGTTCGACGTAGCCGCGGGGAGGCGATATCTCGGCGAGGCAGTGTCCTTGGAGTAAGTGTGACTATAGGCACCCTTCCCACCCGTTCCAAGGCTCATGGGGCATCGTCTCTATTGTTTGTATTGTATTTGTATTGTACTGCCAGTGACACCTTCTTCCTTTGATTAGTGGGGGTCTGGATTCTCAATCACTCAGCAGGAGATCGGACCATTGTTTTATGGCAGCAACCCGGGCCTGTTCACCTCTAGGGGCTACTCCTCCCCCCTACACTCCAGATGCAGGTCAGCCTGTTGCTATCTCACCTCCTGCCCTGGGTCAAGACATTACCCAGATCCTATCACTTTCAAATCCAGACAGTCAATCCACAGCCAGGCAGAGACACACAGAAATGTTAGAGCACAAAAACCCAGCCACTTCTAAAAGAGTGGTTTCTAAACACACAATGCAAAAACCACCCTCATAAAAAGACGTGTTATTACATTGTGAGTTCAGGCACACTAAACTTCACCTCTCCATCTTAAGTCTTTGGGAAGATAGGCTGGAAAACATATTACACAGCCTCCCCATTCTAGCCTATGGGCAAGATGGCTTTTCAACAGTGAAAAACGAAATGGAGATTATTTCACTGTCAGGACATGGTACACACCTCAGTCTATGACCTACCTTTCACATGCACTGCACCCTGCCCGGGGGGTACCTTGGACATACCATAGGGGTGTCTGATGTGCATAGAAAGAGAAGGGTAGGGTCTGGCAAGTGGGTGCACTTGTCAGGACAACAAGGCAGTTTAACAAACTGCGCGCAGGCCCTGCAGTGGCAGGCATGAGTTCTCTCTTTAAGGCTACTTGTGTGGGTGGCATAATTAGTGCTGCAGGCCCATAAGTAGCATTTGCATTACCAGTCCTGGCACACACAGTGCACTTTACTAGGGACTCTACTAGTAAGGCAAACATACCAACCATGGACAACCAATTACCATTACACTTTACACAGGGAGCACTTGCACTTTGACATTGATCAGCAGTGGCAAAGTGTCCAAAGCATCTATGTTGGGAACCCCATGTCAGAAAAAAGGTCTAGGGGGAAAGCAAAACGTTTAGGGAACTTTAGCCAAAAAAGACCAAGTCCAACAAAGGGCAAAGCCGTCATCCTTTCCACCCTCCTGCTCTCAAGCTGTCCATCTTCCTTCCTATCATTTTTTTTCAGTCCCTCACTATCTTCTGAGCAAGCTTCAACTGGTTCAAAACTCGGCGGTCAAACGTTTAGTTCATCTTCAATGAAATGCTTCCATCTCTGTTGGTCTCCACGTGTTGCCCTGGCTCCCTGTTGAACAGCGTGGTCTTTTGAAGATACTTCGTATTTAGCACTGACCTTTCTTACTTAACCAACACCCTTCTTCATTATCTGTCCCTTTTGATACTTCTGATTTCTCGTTGATGTCAGTTCCTACCACCAAAGCCCTTTCCTTGAACAGTCTGCTACGTTCCCTTCTTATCAGCCCATTTTTACTTCATTTCATAAAGTCCTTAAAACTCAACTCATCTTACGCTTCCTCTTTCCTTTCTGCTGATGCAATCCTTGAGTGCCAGGAGACCTTGTAGGTAAGATTTGTGCTCTATAGGTTCGTACCATCATCACCATCATCTTTAGATTTGCTGCAGGTAGATCTGACCTCGCTCACCAAACAGTGGGGTGAAGTGGTAAGTAACACTTCTCTACTACAAACTGACTTCCAGCACCAGGTGGATCCTAAATCTCCCTGTGACCTCAACAGCATTTCCAAACTGCTGTATCTGCAGCTCACTTTCCCTCCGGGGACATGGCATGCCTTAGAACATCCCTATAGCTTCTGCCATCAATCGTGCCATGGAAAGCAATGGTGCGGGCTTCAGCAAAGCATTATACTATGGAAACCGATGGTCGATCAGTTCAAAGGGCGCTCCAGAGAGCTGGCTCTGGACAGTCATCTATCTGTGCATACTCTCATCAATAGTGCAAGAGGTGCAGTGGCACCAGAACTGAGAGGTATGAGAGGCCCATGGCACCAACATCATGGTTATTTTAAATCCTGAACCTGGGAATGGGGGCCCAGTTTCCAAACTTGCATTAGTGCCCAAGATATCCTTGCTGCACGATGGCCCTGGCACTGGACAAGGACACATTTGTGGCTCCTGTGTTACCCCAAGGAATGGCAGGGGTAGGGGCATTTAGAAGCAGGGGCTCCTCATCTCCTTCCCAAGGAGCAGAGCTGCCACTGAGGGACCTCGATGCTCCTAATCACAGGGGCCAGACACCGCCCCTCCCTCTTTCTCCTGTGCCCTCCTGGCTCCCACTGCCCACTGTCCTATTTCCCCCCCCCCACCGTCCTATACCTGTGAACTCCTCGTTACCTTCGCCCAGTACTCTCTTGTAGCACCCTCGCTTCTTTACTGTGCCCTCCTAGTGCTTCGTGCCCACCACTTAACGCGTTCGCATGCCAGCCTTTCTCGCCTGTTGACTGCTCATAAGTGCGGTTGGATCTTGTTTTTTTTGTTTCATAGGAATGTAAGGCAGGTTGAACTGAAGGCTCATGGCCCTCTTTTTGTTTCTATGTCAAAAGAGGGAGAGGTGGCAAAGCAGAATTCATTAACGCCTTTCCTTTCTTCTTATGTCATAGACACTAAAGAAGAACAATAATGAAGGCTCACTTGGTATGGGACCTTCCTTTGGCATAGAAACAAAAACAGGATTTTATCGAAGGCAACAAATCTTTTGTTACAGTCTACATTTCATTTCTTTGCCTGCTTTAACGAGCTGACAATGCATCCTTTAGCACATTAAACCCAGACCTTTTGACTTTGCCTATTTGAAGTTGTTTGCTCTACTTGTTTGTAATTTATTTGGTTATATGAAGGAAGAAAGGTAACATCTTCCGAATTATGACTCGGATGATCAATAGACATGGTGATATCTTGTCTCACCATGAATCTTAACTTCCCAGTTTTGGATAAGTTACATCCTCAAAGGTACAAATAGTATCTGAGGACATTTTGCCATTGCTGTCTCACCACAGTCTGTTGTTCCTGTTTCCTCGTGATTAGAAGCAGGGTTTCTTAAATACACTTCTGACACCTCTAAGTGGAACTTTTTATCTCCTGACACTTCTGCTGGAAAAAGTAAGTGAACTGAGGCGATTATTTTCCTAAGAACAAGTTCTCAGTTTTGCATCACTTACTCCTAAAATCCATGCTTCATATTATCAAGAGATGACTGTTATGTTATTATTTGATTATCGTGGTGTACTTGTCTCGTGCTCTCCTTATGGTCCTCGCTACACTGTCCACGCGAGGGGAAGTTCGAGAGTGTGAGGACGTGGATGCCGTGTCGAGGAGAGAGCGGAGGCGTTACTCTGCTGTTGCCGTGTTTAGCTAAATAAACACTTTAATCATATTCCTGTCTCCGACCCTGACTTTACAATCACTCTACTCCTCGGCCCCTTAGTCTCTAGACCCTTATCACTGTCCTTTTGAAAGGATCTAAAAACCCTCCCTGAAGAGGCTCCGCACCGACTGCTTGGCACCAAGACAGATGTATGCCAAGTGCAAGCGGTGGGACTTTCTCCACTCTTGAAAATGAGGAGAACATTTAGGAACATGCAGAGGAGAAGGGGGAAACCAATGGTGCCCTGGAGCTCTGACTTGAAAGACAGTGTGTGAGGTGACCATAGGGCATTTATGAAACATAATTACACCAAAAGTGCTTTTATAATGCAAGCAATCAGCATAAACTAAACACACAAAAAAACAGAATTCCTCCTAATTTCCCGCCACCAAAAGCCCGCCCATTATAAAAGAATGGACCAACTTGATCACCGCACTTAACTGCACCCCGATCATCGTCGATTCAACCAAATCTCTAGGAATCACTATTGACCAAAGCCTAAACGTGCAATCACACATCAACACGTTGGCTATAAATGCAAGATTTCACCTGAGCTATATTAAGAAATTGAAACCTTTCATCGAAGCAGCAGACCTCAAAATGGCAGTTCAGGCATTAGTAATCTTGAGGATCGAATACTGATGCACAACGCTCTCTGGGCTCCCCAAAATTGCAACAGCACCTCTAAAAACCTGCCTCAACGCAGCAACAAGGCTCATAACAGGTTCAAAAAAATTCGACCATATCTCTCCTCACCTGAAAGCGCTGAATTGGCTACCTTATGAAGCCAGAATTCAGCTCAAACTGGCGTGGATAACACACAAAGCTCTACACTTCATGTCACCAAGATATCCAGCTCAGAAATTGGAGATTTCTGTGGGAAGCAGACAATCCAGGAGCGCCAGAGACCTAGTGCTGAAGCCACCGATTTTCCGCAAAAACAAAACTTAGGACAGAGCGTTCTCAGGTGCTGCACCAAGTGTAGGAAGGTGGAATCTGACTGCATGGTTAACCCCACTTTTTCTCTTGGTGTTTTGCTCGTTTTTTACTTAGTCTGACTGGGATCCTGCTAATCAGGACCCCAGTTTATCTGCTTTCTCCCTAAATTGGTTGTTCATGTACTTTAGGTACACTCCAGATTGGATTCTGGGGTACCCTTATCAGTCCCTAGTATATGGTATACTAGGTAACCAGGGCATAGGTACCCCAGAGGCCTCTCAGGGGCTGCAGCAGGTATTATGTCACCCCTGGTAGACCATTCAAAATGACCCAACCGGTCTGCTATAGCAGCCTGTGTAAGGTGGTGCATGCACCCCTTACTTAGATATAGGTTCACTATATCTACTCCATATCCCTGCACTCATAAACCTATCAGTCACCCCTATGGCAGGCCTTATCAATTCTGAAGGCAGGGTGCTGGGTTTTATGTGAGAGGGTGCCCATACATGAGCAGAGCCCCCCTGCAGCCTTCGGAACCTATATTCCAGGGTTCTTTGTGATGCAGCCAACCATATACTCTTAAGTGCATTATAACCTCGTGGTAAATGCTAACTTTAAAACGGCTGCATGGAAACATGTCGTGTTTGGTGTCAAACACCTTGGAATCATACCTCCACACCAGTAACTGATGTGGGAGGTATGATTCCACCCTACTAGAGGGATAAATATGACAACACCAGTACACCCGGTACCAGCTTTCTTGACCCTGGCATCACAAAATGTATGCTGCCAGCCACAGACACGCATCTGCCCTCCTGCTGCTGGACAAAACTCTTTAGTGTATTGGGGCTGTGTGGGTGCACTATGAGAATGCTTTGATGTCTGCACTGGGGGCACATTTGGTGTCCCTGTGCATAGTCCAGCTCAAACCGGTTGCAGGAGCCATTTGCTCCAGCTCTGGCGTGAAACTGGACAAAGGACATGGGTGTAGCCACCCCTCTGTCCCGACCCCCCCATAGGTGGGTCCCCAGAGTTTGTCCCACCCCTTCCTTGGGTATAAAGTAGGAACCCCTGACTACAGGACTTTAGATTTACCTGGACGAAACTCTGCTACAGAAACCAAGTACTTCGACTATCTACACTACGCTGGATGACTGAAGAATCTCCCTTGGAGTAAAGGAGTTACTCCCCTGCAAGGCAGGGACCTGAAACGCATCTGACCGGTTTGCATCTACGCAGCTCCTGAAGGACCCAAAGATTTCTACAACACAGGAGGTGGATTCCCGTGGTCTCTGAGGTTGATCTGTTCTCTCAGCAATTCTGAGAACCGCATCCCTCTTGGGGACCATGCAACCCGAACCCCTGGGCACAGTGTACATTCATATGCTTTTTGGCGATCCCTGAGGCTGTGCTTTGGGCTACTTGTAGTCCAGACCCGAGCAGTATTTCCACTGAATATTTCCGGCCTACACTCCACGAGTGTTCCGTGGGCTGGTATTTTGTGATTCAGCTCGAAGTTTCTTCGCGATCCCTGGTCCATCGACCTGTGGGTCCCTGAGAAGAGAACTTTAACTTTCAGTGGGCTTTCCTGGTTGCTCCAGATGTGCCCTGACTCTCCATTGCTTGGGGAGTTCCCAGGACCTTGCTGGTCCTCACCGAAGCATCTTTTCTCTGACCGGGTGGGTTGCAGTTGCCAAGGCTTGTTGGTGTTCAATCCGGACACTGACCCCCCAGCACTCGACATCCTTCGTGGGACAGCTCACCTGCGGACTTTGATCATCGTCGACGTCTCCAGGTCCCTGTGGCTGCAGAGTTAAGCTTCAACTCTTCAACTCTTCTCACCTGAAACACCAGACATCGGTGGGCATTCGTCTATTGTGCCCCTGGTCACAGTGAAGTGACCCAGACTCTGTCCCCTCTGCTTTCAGGTTCTTCTCAGCGTCGATCCAGGCTTGGATCACACCGGACACTTCTCATCTTCCCGGCAGCAGCACTTCTTCGCATCACGCCATTGAACTCAACGAGCGTTTCCGACCCCACTTGACCCCTATGCACGCGGCTCCCCTGGGATAGGTAACATGGGTACCTCAGTACTCTCAATGGTGCTGGCCTTAGAACCTTCTATGTTCCAAAGGGTTTGCTTGAAGTCCTCTCCTAAGTGTCCTTAATCTTTAAAATTCCAACCGTGACTTCCCCATAGAGTTGTACGGAGCTCGCGGCTGTGTTCTCATACTGCAGGCGTCCTCCGTGGGTCTCCTGTGTCACTACCTTGGGTGGTTCCTTGGGGTCCCAGCGATTCTACGTGCTCTAGGCACTGTGTCTAGTCAAGTCGTGGTTGTTACACTACTTTCTTAGTATATGGTTTTGGAGCGCGCTGGGTATTGTGCTATTTACTGTCGTTCTAGTGCTTTAATATTGTGCACCTTGATCTCTAATCTCATAACGAGGTTAGTAGAGAGTGTTTAGTAATAAATACATATATTTTATATATTTATTGTGTGGTTCTCCTTTCATTTGGTCATTCAGGAGGTTATAATCTGGTAAACCAAGCTGCTTTACATTCCTCTGAGACTTAGGCTGAAGGCTGCTCTCCATGGCTCCCACTAGGATAGCTTTCAATAAAGGTTGTCTTTAACCTATCATCATAAGAGTCGTTTGGACTGATACAAGGTGCCCACTAGAACCAGTGGACAGCATATACCAGGCCACCTTCTCACACCGAGAATATGGAATTCACCACCTCCAGACATCAGAAGGTTACCCAACCGCGCGAGATTCAAGAAAGAAATCAAGATCTTTCTAATGAACAAATTCCTACCGTAACCATTACAGAACTTCCACGTAAGACTCGCCTAAATCCGCTCGCTTAACCTCACAAGCGCTGTTTGCTAAGAACTCATTTCATTCGTTCATTACAGGTTCTTGTTTCCCCTGATGACACGGCTCCTCTAGTCTCACATTCTGTGAATGTGCTAAAGTACTTATCAAGGGAAGTGGCCGTGACAACTTTGAACTGTACTTTAATATGTCAATTGCTATACAGAGTATTGTACTGTAAAAGTGATCATGTCCTGTACTGTGAAGCGCTCTGGTACCCTACGGGGTCAAGTTTGCACTATACAAAACACTGAATGAATAAATATATGAGAATGCGACTTATAGAGCAATCTTTTGTGCTTTTCAATATAAGGATATTGTGACTTATAGAGTAATCCTTTGAGCTTTGCAATAGAATGATATAGCGACATAGAGTAATCCTTTGTGCGTTGCAATATAAGGATTTTGCGACTTATAGAGTAATCCTTTGACCTCCTTATATTATAGTTCCTTCGTGGTGGCTCACAGTCGTGGTCTTCCTCACTACATTGTACAACATAGTCTTCCTCGCTTTCGGAAATCCCAGAAAAAGACTGAACTCAGGTTCCCAGACTGCATTTCATACAACTCACCCACGACTGGTTTGAGCTGCTGTTTTGTGGACAAGAAACAAGGTGCCCAGCCACTAACTCAACAACATTCTTCTGAAGCAAGATATTACAACTTCAAATCTACACATTCCACTTTAGAATCTTGACTCAAGTGGACTTGGAAATAGGGGAAGCAGTCTGGGGTGATCTTACGAAAATGCACCTAATTGTAAAGGAATGAACAAGCATTGGCGAAGCCAATAGATTTCGCTGCTGCAAAATGTATTGTTTTTGTCAATGTATTGTTAGACATGGTGCACAGGAGCAACAGCTGCTGTACAACATGGCTTAAAGTTAAAAAGAAAAGCAGCATGACATGGCACGAGTTGTCTGCGTTATAGTGCTTTTTCTTTTCTTTTAAGACACGCTGCGCTGCACTGCTGTGAAACATGTCTTAAAAGGAAAAGAAGCGGTATGACGCGGTCAACACTGAACGCATCATAGTGATTTTTTTTAAACTGTGTCTTACATTAGTTCTTTATAATAAGTATTCCAAATGCCCTTTCCCCAGTGCTTAACTTGTAAAAGACTGGGGTCCGAGGTTTTACTTAGACGCCCACGGCCAGCGCTATCGAAGGTTGGGTTGCCGAATACCAGTGTTGTGTCCTCTTGATTTCACCTCACGCCTTTTCAAGCCATCCACAGACACTCCTGCCTCTAGCTCACGCCTACAGATTATTATTTTTTATCCCTGCTTTCTCACTTTATTACTTATCCATCTTTCTCGTCCTCCATCTTTCCCCCTTTTGTGTTTGTATCTCTCTTGCTCTGTGGCATCATCCTCTATACTCTACTGTCATTCTTCTGCAAATGATGCTGTTGCATCTCTGTCATTCCCTTCCATTTTCGTCTTGGCGCCTCTGTTCCTTCCTTTTTCCTAGAACACTTTTGGCGGTTTTCTCTGCATACCTTTCTGTGTATTTCGCTATTTGCTTTCTGTCAACATGATTTTTCCTTCTCGTGCATAGTACGTCATTCCTCTGAAGTTTGAAATGGCTTCGCTAACGCTGCAAGGCCTGCTCATCAAGTTAAAAGGACACAGATTGTACTCTTAGCTTGAAAGATACTTGTTAATAAGGAACCTAACAAGAAGAAGGACCGGGAAAGCTGGAGGAGCAGTACTGTCCCTGTGCTGCGTGTTGTGGGGTTGGCCTGCAGGGGTTGCTTTTGTCTTGGGCAGGGAAAGGACTGGACTGTGCTTCCATCATTCTGCTCTTAGAGTTTTCTCCAAGGGCTTGAAGTGGAGCTTACCTCCTGTTGGATGTCTCAGGGACAGATCAAAGATCACTTCCGGGAATCTAAAGAAACCTTTGCCAAGGAGAAGAGCCGGAGAAACTGAGGAGGAATACTGGCCCTGTACTGTTTGCTGTCTGGGGTTGGCCTGTAGTGGCAGCTTGCTGCCAAGGAAAGTGAAAAGGACTTTGCTGTTTGCTGTGTCCCCTGCTTGGGGAAGATCTCCAAGGACTTGAAACTGAGCTTGCCTCCTGTTCTGAAGTCTCAGGGACACAAAGACTTCACCGCCAGCTCCCCTGAACTTCCTTGCTGAGAGTTCTGACCTGCTAATAGTTGCCTGCTGTTGTTTTGGACCTCTGGAGGCTGTTTGCCGCCGGGAGCTGTAAAAAAATAGCAACTTGGAGAAGCATGATGCATCCGCACCTGTTTCCGACGCATCGCAGAAGAAATCAGCTCGAGAGATCGGTGCACGCCACATCGAGTGCACCGGTCTCTGAAGTCAGAGATCATAGCACCAATTCCGACGCAAGGCCTGCTGTGCTGCTGCAAGAACTGATTCCTCATCCCGAATCGTTGCATTGTATCGAGGCGCCAAGTCCATCATGCGAGTATTCCTGTTGTGTATTCCTATTTGATGTCGATATTGGATCTATGCTCTTCGTTTCCGCATTGTGTACCCCCTTTCGTAGGCTGCTACATACCCGTTTATTGTACTACTCTCCGTGATTCATTTGTCGGGGAATTATGCGATTATTCCTGTTATGTATTCTTACTTTTTGTCAATAATGGAATTATGTCCTTCCTTCCTTTGTAAAGTGCTCTGATATCCTTCGGGATCTTGTTTGTGCTATATAAAACTTTATAAATAACATAAATAAAATAATAACAATATGTTAATACCCGAAGTCTCAGACAGCTGTCCTCTGGAGTATGGATGTTGCTTAACTCCTTCACACTTTTTATTGTATTCATTGGTGTAGCCGAGTCGGAAGGAACACGCAACAGGCTACGTCGGGACAAGGTAACGTGCTGTCCAATGTGGTAACTTTATCAAGCTCAGCGGCTGCACTTCTCGGCTGCTTTGGGTCAGTTTAAGTTTCTTGAAGATTGCATCATTTTCTTTCAGTGTGGGCTTCATTCACAAGGCCCTGGCCTTGGTCTTGGAGAGATGCGAGATCCTTGGGTGCAGCGATCCCTTGAGGCAGAAAAGCCTTTCCAACTTTGATTGCTGCCATATGTTCCACAGCCCTTCCAAGTGGAGCCTGACTTGCCACCAGTTCTCTCAGAACTGCTTGGCCCTGTTGTATGGGTGTGAGTTGATGAGGTGTGGAGAAAGAATGGATCAGGGCTATCTGTGCCCCCCACCCCCCCCCCACACACACACAATGGTACCGGAGCCACATTGGGGAGTCACAATATAACCATACGTGGGAGCACTGATGTAATCTCTATGTGTGGTGTGAGAGAGGTGGTGAGAGGTAGGGTCAAAAGTGAGTAGTAAGTGAGTGTTAAAAAATACCCAGCATCGACGGAGGCGCAAGGGGACCTTCATGCGAGGCAGCAATTCGGTACCGAGTGCAATGTGCACCGGGTCCCTTTCGATCTAAGGCTCATGAGGCCATTGGCTTCAAAAACAGCAAATTGCGAATAAGGAATTTCCTTTTTACTTATAAACACGGAGACCATTGTGTCCCCTTTTTTGTAGCCTCTGTCTACACATAATATTGGTGCGGTTGACATTGTCACACCATACATGTGAGTAGGGTAGGGATCTGTGTACCCGTCCTGAAGAAGAAGCAGCACGCTTCGAAACATGTTGACACACGCAGGTTGTACATTAATGCAACACACCTCCACTCCACACCTTTTTAATAATACCGGCACCAAGGTTTATTAAAACATTTTTCTCCTATGATGCTGGGTATTTTTTAACAGTCACTTACCACTCACTTCTGACCCTACCTCTCACCACCTCTCTCACACCACACATAGAGATTACATCAGTGCTCCCGCGCATTCGTTGGTAGTAGCACGCCGCGTTCCGAAGAGGGATGCGAAGACCCCTATGATGATGCATAGAGTAAAGCAAAATCCCTCGGAACTTCCCACCCCCCTGAACCCCCTTTCCCCCCCATGCACTGTAAAAGGTACTGTGACCCAACGATGCCCATCATCACATGCGGCGGGTTTGCCACAAATGGCAGACCCGAGGATGAACAGAGCAGGGGCATCGGGGTACCACGTCTAGCGTGGATCAGGGCTCCCCGGAAGATACACAGTTCTCGGAGCCCCGAAGTCTTTAGGGCGTGAAGTTTCAGGCAATTCCTCGGCATAAATTTCAAGTTGTTCTTTGCAGTACAGCAAATCCGGGACCCACTTTACAATGTTGGGGTGAGTTTAGACCCCCAGCATTGCGCCACCGCCCTCTTAGCCAGTAAGGTCGAAACAGCCACCAGTCTGCGGTTGCAGGGTTTAAGATTCTTTACCCAGCCTAATACACAAACCTCAGGAGATACACGCCATGGCTGCTGCTTATTTACCTTATGCAACTAACAACCATTGACAAAGCCAATAGTCCTGACTTGTCGTAGGTATGATGTTATTGTTGTATCATATATCTGGATGCAGTGACAGAAACAGCAAAATACAAGTCGGGCGGCACACTATGCTAGGCACAGAGTTTTAGCTTATGTGTTTTTAAGCCACGCCTGTAATTACATTATTGGCACGCCCCTTTGAGAGAAATATTAGTGGCTGAGATTAATTCAGGTATTCCATCTGTCGCTTTTTGACTGGTTTTTTCACACGTCTGGTTACAGTGGTTTAACGAGAAATTATTAAAAGCAAGCAGGGTGCCCCCCCTCCCCCCCCCCCCCCCGCCCGTAGCCCACACTCACACGTTAAACTGAGGTCATCGGGAATTCATTTACAGATCTTGGAATCTTTCATATTTGACAGAAAAAACGACAACTCTTCGGGAGCGCGCAGAGACAAAAAACCTTTATTTCCCACTATTGCTGCTTCGGCAGCCAGTGAATGACGCGGCAGAGATCTGGGGGGGGGGGGGGGGGCACCGGAACATTCATACGTTACAGATCCATCCACAGCCTGGCAGCAGCAGGAAGCATTTCTGTAAACGCCTTTGCAATGCTCTATTTAATGATTAATTTGTCATCAACACCAGACCCTGCTGGAACTGGACTAGAGGAATTCGGAATTTTCTCTTTTGGTTTCCCACGGAGTTTCAACCTCAAGGTCGCACATGTGGCGCAATGAACGTTCCTGATGCTCAGGGGCCGCGCCGTGAAACCTCAGGCACGCCCTCTACAGGCCGCAGGGGGAGGGTCCGGAGTACATGGACCATGACACACCGTGTCCGTGTATTCCGGAGCCCTTCCGTGTGGGCCTGTAGAGGGCGCAGCCAGGGGAATTATGAGATTCTGGAACCTTCTGCATAATTATGAATTCACCAGACTTGCCACATAACCCACAGACGCTTCAGTGACGGCTCCTCCGAGTGCCGTCTCCGCCAACAGCCTGAACACATGAAAGAGAAAGCGATAATAAAACGTGTTTATTCTAGGCCTGGGCGTAGTTCGCGTAGTAGCACTTCGCGAAGCTACGCAAAGTGAAGTTCGCACTACGCGAGCTACGCGTAGCACTTCGCGAACTGCGTAGTGCCTTGTTCGCACTGTGCCAGATGTCGTTTTCAATGATTGCACAGTGCGGACAAGCAACCGGCACTGTGCACTCATTGAAAATGGCATCTTGCACAGTGCGAGCTGTAGTTTTCTGCTGCTCGAGTAGATTTTTACTCAAGCTTCAGCTTTCTCAACGCGAACTGGTAGTTTCTCATCGCGAGAGGTCGTGAGCATACGCGACCACTCGCAATGAGAAACCTGACCTCCTCGCGTTGGGAATCTCGCCGGGAGGTTTATTTTCCATGCTCGCGATCGCCAACTTGAAGTTGCTGATCGCGAACAAGGAAAAAGTCTCGCCGAGATGTCATTTTGCTTGCTCGCGGTCGCCAACTTGACGTTGAGGACCGCGAGCAAGCAAAAAATTACCGCAGCAATACGCAACACTACTCTACGCGTGTTCGCACTGTGCTACGTGCAGTTCGCGTAGTGCGAAGTAGCGCGAACTTCGCAAACTACGCGAGCGTAGCGTAGTGCTTCGCCCAGGCTTAGTTTATTCTCGCTTTATTTCTCCTTCCATGGCCGAGTCTTTGGCCGCGGGGCCCTCGGGGTACCAGTGAGGAGGGGCAGTGGTGGGCACTGTTGTCAGTGCGCATGTGGGTTTAGACGGCCGTCTCAGGGGGGCTAAACCGACATGCACACTGACGCTGTCTCCAACCCGAGCTGCTTGCTTGGATGGAGACAGCAGACAGTGCAAATCGAGGGCACTCAGGCCAATCCGGACTTGGATCTCATGCATGAGAACAGCATCAGGATTGGCCGCAGCGTCAGGATTGGCCGCAGGGTCAGGATTGGCCGCAGCGTCAGGATTGGCCGCAGGGTCAGGATTGGCCGCAGTGTCAGGATTGGCCGCAGTGTCAGGATTGGCCGCAGGGTCAGGATTGGCCGCAGGGTCAGGATTGGCCGCAGCGTCAGGATTGGCAGCAGGGTCAGGATTGGCAGCAGGGTCAGGATTGGCCGCAGGGTCAGGATTGGCCGCAGGGTCAGGATTGGCCGCAGCGTCAGGATTGGCCGCAGGGTCAGGATTGGCCGCAGCGTCAGGATTGGCCGCAGGGTCAGGATTGGCCGCAGGGTCAGGATTGGCCGCAGGGTCAGGATTGGCCGCAGCGTCAGGATTGGCAGCAGTGTCAGGATTGGCCGCAGGGTCAGGATTGGCCGCAGAGTCAGGATTGGCCCCAGGGTCAGGATTGGCCGCAGGGTCAGGATTGGCGCCGGGGAGTCTCAAAGCCCGTGCCTGCAGTAGACAGGACCAGAAGGGTGCAATACTGCGGGCAGCAGGGACGTTTTTTTTTTCATCTGTCCCCCTCATCCCCCCTCGTCCCGCTCACTAACCCCCCCTCCCTCCCCCCCTCTTCCCTGACACCAGCCGATCATGGAAGGGTCGCAACAATTGCAGACTTGCAGTAGTTTCTGGGTCAAACTTTACTGAAAAAGTCGTCTTTTAGTTGCCGATTGCTGTATACAGGTGTTAAACATGTGCTCAGACTATATGAATGTGTGTTAAAGTGACGTCATTGCAACATAACAAAATAACAGTGCCATGGAATGTGCAGCAAAACATGGCACTTAATGTGTCTTTTCTTACTGGATGGTTTTGTCAACCCTGAAATGTAGTTTGGGCCTTCGCTGATGCTGAATTCTAGTGACCCTGGTCCTGGGTCATAGGGGCAATAAGTGCCAGGGCCCAAACCTTTGCTCAGAAGCTGCCGCCAGCGCTGCAGAGACGTCGTGGTGCAGAATACGAAGGCTGCATGGTCTTGAGTCGCCGTCACAAGCCGCTCCCTGATCCTCTGACTGACTCTGATGTTCTTTGTCATCTCTGCTTTCTCTCTTTGCTTATGTTTTTTCCTTCTCTCCTCTCCTGTGTTTATCTTTCTTTTTTTCAGGGTCAAAGTCTCATGAGGCAAAATAAGTGCTGGTGCCTAGAAATAAGTGCCGGTGGGCCCCACCTGCAACCACAGGCTCAATTTAAGCACCGATTACAGGCCCATGGATGGAGAGGGCTGACTTTAAGCCCCCTTAAGTAAGTATTTCAGAATTATAATGTTAGGAAGATTATAGCCTGCTGGTATTAACAGCCCTAAAAGGGGGTCTATTGGCTAAACGGGGGGAGTATAGTGGGTATTAAGGGACAGGGCTCAGAACCTTTCGTTTTTTTTGGTTTACGATGACGCTGCTCTCGAAGTAGATGCCCTAACATGGGCTCAGTAATGGAACTTTTCTCAAGGTTTGCCCCCTTGCATGTGGTACTGCATTCATTCACAGTGGGTCACCGTTGTTTTGTAACTAGCTTGTTCTGACATCTCCGGAGGACAAGAGCTGACGGGGGCTAAATCCATATTCATGCGGTGGGATAGTGCTTAGGTGGTAAGGCACTATGACGCCCTATAATAATTCAATGTTCCGATTAGTTGAAATTGTCATTCTTTTGCTGAATCCATGATTTAGCACCTTCAATGTTAGTCGATGAGAAGACGTCCTACATAAACCCTTGATTTAGAGGGTGAGTCAGAACTTCAACGAGAACTTCTGTTACTGGGGCTGCTGTCCGATTTCTTACTGATTTCACTGCTCATATGAGAGTTAGGCTATTTTTGATTTTGCCGATGATACTGTATTGCTTAGAGCCTTAATGCCAATGGGTTTATGCATCTGCACTTTGCAATTTCTCTACTGGGCCCTTATGCATTTTTGTAATAAAACTTTTAAAGGTTTGTAATTCCGCCCTAGAATTCCCTCATTTAGTCTGTCCTTCCTCATTTGACACTATTTTTGATCTGCTGATTAGCACCTTATATGGGGACACACTGTCTCATGAAATTGAGGTCTTACATCATACTTTATTCATCCATGTACCTTTTGGGTGCAAGATTTTAGGGGTGTCCCGCACACAGCTTTGTTTGATCTGGTGTCACAGCAGAGTAGCAAAGTGACCAAATATCATGTGTGAGGCCAACCAGTCGGAAACATTTTGCCAAAAGAACGTGATCTGGGACTTGTCAATTTGCTTTTCATCTTTGTGAGGGCTCTTTCCTCATTTTATAGATGAGAGCACAAGATAAGACTGTGGCATTGATCAGGGTGTGTACAGAAAGGGAAGAGATACTGCTGCTTAGGACGTAAAGAGGCCATCCAATGTAAAGGCAATATACATCCCAAAGTTTCCCCTTTTTGATGATGTAAGCCTGGGTTTGGAGATATATTGGACCATTATTCACTTGATGGCCCCTTTAAGAACAACTACAGCACACGTCATAGATTAGATCCCACAGAAGGTGATTGAGGGGTTTACGGAGCTCTATGGGGCACAAAGACGGGGCTGCCATACGTTTAGAACATAGCACATTGCATGGTGACATAACAACGGAACTTTACAAGGTACTAAACATCTAAATGAAGGTACTTCTATGGGGGTCACCTGCCCCACAGACAGCAGAAGATATGGGTAAAACAAACACCTCTGAATACAGTCAGAACAATACAATTCATTTAATACACTACAATACACTACATTACAATTCAGTCAATACACTACAATACATTACAATACAATACAGCACAATACAGCACAATTCAGTCAATACACTACAATACAATACAATACAATACAGCACAATACAGCACAATTCAGTCAATACAGTACAATACAGCACAATACAGTACAATACAGCACAATACAGTACAATTCAGTCAATACAGCACAATACAGTACAATACAGCACAATACATCACAATTCAGTCAATACAGCACAATACAGTACAATACAGCACAATACAGTACAATTCAGCACAATACAGTGCAATACAGCACAATACAGTACAATACAGCACAATACAGTCCAATACAGTACAATTCAGTCAATACACTAATACAATACAGCACAATGTAGTACAATATAATTAGGCTGTCCGGAATTCGGTTTAAACCGAATCTGACCGACAGTACCCTACCGGATGAAAATCAGCTGACCCGGTTTAAACCGAGTGTCACTGATTTTCATAGTTGACGGGGGAGAGGAGCTGTTGTGGACTGCCGTCTCTCTGACTGCAGCCGCACCCGAGTACTTCACAGGTCTTTAAAAAGACCAATTAGATAACAAGGCTTTGTTGTTCTTTCGCCCCTTCTCTGAGCCCCTGTGGGCGGGGCTGAGCGCAGAAACGGTCTTCAGCCCTGGAGCCGTGTTGGTGCCTCGGTGTGTGGATCGCCGTGTGGACCCCCCCGTTGTGGCGGGCGTCTAGGGGGCCCTGACAACCAACGGGGAGCCTAAAGAAGCGAAGATGAGGCGGTGAGTGCGTAGCGGGCCCCGGAGCTAACTTGCCTCCCTTTTATCTTGATTAAATGTATAGTTAGTTATGCGTCAGATGGCTGGGAAATCAGGGAAGGTAGGAAAAAATAGCGTGCAAGGAAGTGGCTTCTTTCGTCGCGTTACAATGTTAACATGCAGATATTTGGGGCTTTTAAAATCAAGACTCTTTACCTCCTAAATTGAGAGTGTTGTCATTGTATTCTACGGCCGCTATGTTGATGTTCAACTGAGAAAGCTGTGCACTTTCGTAGCTCTTGGCGTCTGCAAATTAAACGAATTTCTATAGTAATCTAACGTATTTTTACGCTGTCAGAGCGAGGTTTAGGTCGGTATTTTGCAGACACTCCCAGATTTCACAGAGTTGATATTTGGCAGAGAGTCCCTACTGCAGTGGGTGTGGTTTGCCAGTAATATAGTGTAACATAATAACCCGTAGAAGGAAGAAAGGTCCCCCGCCCGATCTGCAGAACTCTTTAGTCGAACCAGTGTGAAATCAGTGGGTGCGTGTTCGGAGAGCTTTACCAGGTGAGAATCAGATACACACACAGTAGGTTTATTCCGGCTGGAGGAGGAGGAGGAAGGCAGAGATGAGTCTGTATCTGCTCCAAAGTCGGCAGCTCTGGCAGTTAAGACATAAGGAAACTTGAGCGGCCTCCCCCCCACACCCACCTCATCCCCCTCCCCTCACCCCTCTCTACCCCCTACCCCTACTCCCCCCTTCTCCAACGTACATGGAGGAGCGCTCATGTCAGGGTAATGTGCTGAGGGGGCCCCAGGAAGATCTCCAGTGAACGCTGACTACAGGGTATCCATTCTCAGATTTACGTTTAAAAATCAGTGTTTTATGGCACTTGTAGTACTCGGAGCAAAATTAGACACAAACTAAAACCAAAAATATGATTATTGAACCATTCTAATTGTGGTCCGTCGGCTGCGCTGCCGTCTCTGGTGCAGGAAACCAGGGTTCGAGCCTCGATGTCGCGTCCACATCCTGTGATTCTGGGCAAATCACTTAATCTCCCCGTGCCTGAATGTGTAATGTAAATACGGTGCTCATGTAAAGCGCTCCAATACCTTCGGGTCGAGTTTGCGCTATATAACATATGCAAAAAATAAAATAAAATAATGAAGGGAATAAAGCCCTATGGTAATGGGGTATTCTCATGGCCTCGCCACTGTGGTTCAGATCATATGATGGCAACTGAAGGAGACCTAACTTGGCAGCATTGCCATACGTAAAATCTTGCAACTCCGTGTCACAAATGCGAGACCCATTGCATGGCAAATGCTTGTTAAATCTGAGCTGCAGAATCAAAGGACAATGGAAAGTATTTCCTGACTGTATTAAGCTTCTGAAAAGTAGAGCAGTATACAATTTCTTAAGAAAAATGGGAAAAGCAATAATAAAAGCAAAGCGTTCCATAAACACCGGTAAAACACTGTTTCAGTTGTTTTTTATGGCGCTAAAATGAGTAACCACTGAAAAGCACTGTTTTTTTGAGGTATTGAAATCACTGGAAAACACTGAAAAAACATCACCAGAATTTCCCAAAAATAGAAACTGAAAACAGGAAAGCCTAAATATAATAGAATACAGTCGGAACAATACAATCCATTGACTTGGTTGAGGCATGGTACTAGGGTCTGCGTGTCTCCCTGCACGCATAGTGCTTCCTCTCTGCTTCATTATGGGCTCTACCTGTCCCAGCGCATATATGTGCCCTCCTATATCGCATCCATGGGCATCTCTGCAAGCCCAGGCTGTCCACTCTGTCCAACGGACTGTGTGGGTCTTTTAATACATGAATCTGTCCTTGCTTTCCATGTTTCAGTGTCTCTCTGCCTACACCAAGGTCATGTTCTCCATCATCATGTGTCGCTGCACACACAGAAGCTCCGCCCACTCTCTTCATGATGAGCCTCTGTGTCTTTACACATACTAGAATCCAGTCTAACCCTGTACCTGTTTTTGTCCTAGCACATGTAGGGACTCTGCACTTACACCATGTGTGCCCCTGTGTTTTATTTCATTTATAGCGGTTCTGACACTGTTCTGCTCTGAGTTGTGTGTGCTCCTGCATGTCTGCCTTCTCCCACCATGCACCTGTGTGTCTTGCACACATATGGGTTCTGTCCAAGCAGAAAAGAGGCTTTAGTGTCTCTCACTGTATGGCTGGTGCTGTGCCCACAGAGGGTCCTTGGCCTGCCTGTTTCATCATGTTGGCATGTGTCTCTGGGCTGCTAGGTGCCGTTTCTTGTCTGGACGTGTCACCCTTCACTATTAGGCTTGGCAAAGAGGGGTCATGTTTTCTTGTTTCGTCAGTGTTTGTGATGCCTGTTCCCCAGGGATTGGAGTCCTATGAACCTGTATGCCTATGAGTGTTTCTGCAGACCGGATGTGACATTTGTTTCACAATGTGTGCCCCTGCAGGTAGCGCATGCCTCGGTCGCCTCTCCCTGCATGCTTAGCACATCTGTCCCAGCAGACAGGATGTGACGTTTGTTTCACAACGTGCGCCCCTGCAGGTAGCGCATGCCTCGGTCGCCTCTACCTGCATGATTAGCACATCTGTCCCAGCAGACAGGATGTGACGTTTGTTTCACAACGTGTGCCCCTGCAGGTAGCGCATGCCTTGGTCGCCTCTCCCTGCATGCTTAGCACATCTGTCCCAGCAGACAGGATGTGACGTTTGTTTCACAACGTGTGCCCCTGCAGGTAGCGCATGCCTAGATCGCCTCTCCCTGCATGCTTAGCACATCTGTCCCAGCACACAGGAGGATTCAGATCAGGTCTTACCAATGTGAAGGCTGCAGGGGAGTCACTGGGGACAGCTGTATCAGTCTTACTTGTTTTGCAGCAGGACCGGTGTGTGAGCTCCGGTACCTTTGCCTTGTCTCGGGTGACAGAGGTAGTGAAGTGGGGTCTTAGCGGCTCTAGAGCAGCGGATCTACTCGACCCATGGCTACCAAGGAGCCTCGCTCCACTCCACTCCACTCCACTCCACTCCACTCCACTCCACTCCACTCCACTCCACGCCACTCCACGCCACTCCACTCCATCAGCGGCTTGCTGACTGCAGAAGACCCACCACCCAAACCATGGAGCAGATGGCATGAAGCTGCCCACCAGTGTATAAAGAATCCCTCCATGGCTTCAGGGACAGGCACACGTTGTCAGTAACTGAATGGGATTCCATCCTGAGTGCAGAAGTGCCACGGGTGACCGATGATGTTGGGTGTTGCTCTGCGTCGCGTCAGTGTCACACTGAGTCAGGCTGGCACGCAGCACCAGTTTTACATTGGACCAGGACATGCCTGCCACCCTACAAAGGAACTTTTAGGGAGGTGCATCATTGAGAGGTCACACATGCATGAGGCACAGAAGGCATTCAGCTGAGTCACATAACCCAGAAACATACGCGACAGATACCACTGGGACTCGGGAGCAAGAGGCCACAGAGGCAAGGCTGTACGACACAATGTAGACAATCAAAGATGAATCCGAGACCTCAAGTTCATGGACAGTATAGAGCAGCCACGCCTAAGGCTCGGGAGCCAGAGACAAAGTATGTCTGGAGTCCAAAGCCAAAGAGGACACACAGAAGAGACCAATGTGATGCCATACTTGTATATCACTAGGGCATGGAGTCATCAGAGCAGGAGGCCAAGGGCATGCGAGAGGTCATGAACATGTCACAGCCTATGACCATAGAGACAGGAGAGCCTGAGGCCATTGACATCTTACAGCCTGATGATGTTGGAACTCTGGAGTGTGGAAATGAGCCCAAGACCATGGAAACTCAGAATCCGACCCCAAAACAACTTTAGATTTAAGTCTGAAGCTCTTGAGATAGCACAGCCTTAGACCATGGAGGCATCAAGGTCTGACTCCTCAGAAACACCAGAGTTTGAAATTAATGAACTACCAGAGCCTGACAGACATCAGAGCCAAGCACATTTAGACATATTACCCACAGAGCAAGATAGCAGGAAACCGAGAGAATTGTCGACCTACAGTTTCAAGAGATCATTTCAAAAGACTAAAGTAAAATGCTGATTTGCATCTTTGAGGCCGCTGATCATGAAACACAAGTGATCACAAAGATATGAGACCCACAGAGCAGTAAAAAAGAATAACCTGAGATATATGGTTGAGAGGCCGAAAGGTAAAAGAGATATTATGCCTAGAGAATGAAAAAAAAAATAAGAAGCAGAAACCGAGAAAAGACTTGGTGCTGAAACCCAAAGACCATGCAGACAGGCAATATACACCAATGAAAGTGAGAAACAACAGAGGCATGAAATCCACACAAGGACGCCATAGGAATACAAAAGTCAGAGGACAATGAGGGTTTCTACCCAGAGTCCATGGAGTACAATACAAGAACAGCAGAGACATGAAACACCTCTGCCATAACTACCAACACACATGATCCAGAGGTAAATCCGATGCACCACAGGGTCATGAAACACTGAGGCTGAACAACGCGAGGAAAAGCTCAAATATACCAACCAACCAGTGGAAGCAACAAAAGAATGGAGATATGACGAATGGAGTCTTCTTAAAAATGACACTTCTTGTGACCTTCTTAATACAAGTCAAAACATCAATATTTCCTACCTGCTTCATTGATAACAGACAGGACCGACTTTCCGCTGGAGTCCTCGTGGTATTGGAATCTCACCACACAGCCTTCTTCATCTTTATAAGTGCAGTTTACGGCATTTTTGCCCTTATCACCTGTGGAAATTAAAAAATAAAAGTCAAACCAATGAATTCATACAAGAGTAACGGTGCTTTGTGAGAGCAGAGAGCAAAACAGCGATGGATCGAAACGCTTGAATGAATCAAAACCACTGGTAATATCCGTTCACACAAATGCAACAGTAAAGTCATCATGGGTCCTAAGGTGCGTTGCGTGTGGGTTGTGGTACCTTGTTGCCCTGCTCACCCTCCTTTGCAGCTCGGTGGGTACTACCCGAGCTGCATCGGTAAGGAACGCTGTCGTTCTAGAGGTGTACCATCATCAGCGTCCAGCCACGAACACTTGAAACCCCAACACCCAACCTTGCACCACTAACCTTCTCCAGCAAGTTTCTGTTTACCAATGAGGAAGCAAGACTGACCTCTCGGGTGTCTCCCATTTATCACCCAACACAACACGCCCAAATATTACAACTCCTCACATACATGCAAGAGCGAGTGAAAACCTCCCATGAGGATGACTAAAAGGACTTTACTGGGTAAGAGCTATGAGTCCTCTGCCCAGGGACACAGATAGAAAGACTGTTGCCCCCGCACT
The DNA here is from genome assembly GCF_964204655.1 of Triturus cristatus. Classification (NCBI taxonomy): domain Eukaryota; kingdom Metazoa; phylum Chordata; class Amphibia; order Caudata; family Salamandridae; genus Triturus; species Triturus cristatus. The sequence goes on from NC_140589.1 coordinate 1,941,182,661, forward strand.
AGAGAGACAGCCATCAGCAACCATTGGTCCTCAGGTAGCCACACGAGGGGAGAGCAATCACTCTATTCAATGGTTGGTGGTGTGCCTCGGGTCACCCCTGTGTAGACGAGTCTTGTGCTTCAAAGGTGAGCAAAGAAGATACATGGAGCACCTCCGGCGGGCTCGCAGGTCTTGAATTTACTGGGGAAGATTGTTAGCCAGAAAGACAAACGGTGGGGCGGAATGACTCAACTGTTCACACAGCATAAGTACTTCCATCTCTGCAATATCGCAGTACACTGAAAACAGGGTTGTCTTTGGCCTTACTGTTTTCAGGGCTTATTCCTTCTACAGAAGGCAAGCGACTTCACCGATGTCCTCAGAGCAGGAAGAGACGTTACCGTGATGTGTGGGACGAACCAATGAATCATCGTGAGCTATTGCTTCAGGTCAGTTTCTCAATGTTAAAGCAGAACAAATTGAATGAAGGTTGATTTGCTGCAACCAGGTCCTCAAGCAACTCCTGCCTCAACTCTGGTGACTCAAGTCCCAGCTCATCTGCGGACAGATGCAGCTGAACCTGCTGATGCCACCACACCTAAACACCTCAAACAAGTGGAGACTCTGACTCACCAGATACTGTAATGACCATGAGCCCCTGCATCCTGCCACAACATTCCATTCCATCACAACAAAGGCTCTCAGGGCTTTAGACCGTCCACCTTAGGGTTTTCGAGGTGGCCTTCTGCTGCAGTTACGTCACCATAGATTCTTCAGCGATCGAACAAACAATACTTGCGAGCAGAAGACTGCGATGTTTTAACGCCTTATATCCTAAGTGCAGACATCCTACAGATGAATCCTTCATTACTGTTGGAAGGTCCTGCTCCCTCAAGGTCTCCGGCTTTGGATGAGGCCAAGTCTTATTATAATGGCACACTCTTGCTTGGACATACTTACACTTGTTGAATGATGTCATGCAGTAATCTGAGAACTTGGATAGACTTGAAAAATAATCTGAGGACATTTGTCCCTCCCGGAAGCAACAAAATAAATCATTCTTAACCTTTCAGAGTGAAAGGCTGCTTCACCCCTACTTCCTATCAATAAGAGTTTGGCTTACAAAACAGTTTGAGAATCAACCGAACTGTCTTTATGAACAGATATTCTTGCCGATGACTTATTCTTTAGATGTTAAAATCCCGGATGAAGTCGGGACCTATCATTTGAAGCGAGCTCTGTGCGGGCATTCACTGGGAGAAAGCTATCAGTTTTAGGTGTTAGGTAGAGAGGTAGCGGTGCATCGTGTGTTTCTATATAATTATTGTAAGGAAACCAGCTTTTTGCAGGTTTACCCCCCCCCCGACTTTTGTTCCCAGTTTGACTACTAAGTACTGGTGTAATGGCTCTGAAATGCCCTGAGCCCTGCTAAAGAGGGCACGGTGTAATTGTTCTGACCCTTAAAATGCTGTTTCTTGAAATGAAATGAAATGAAAAGTGTAGCTTATATAGCGCAACTGTGACTCCTAACAGAGTTTCATTTGCTTATCCCCAATTGACATAACCTGTCTTACTTGTAAGTCCCTAGTATACAGGGCCGGACTGGCCGTAGCAGGCACCGGGCAATCCCCCGATGGGCCGCCAGGTGGCGGCCAGTTTTGGGCCCCTGGGGGCCGTTTTTTGTTACAGGGCCGTTTTTGCAGCATAGCTGCAAAATCGGCCAAGTAACAAAAGCGGCCAAAAACCAGCCCTGGCAAAGAGCTCGGCCGCCCCCCCAACCCCTGGGGGGGGCGGCCGAGCACTTTGCCAGGGTCGGTTTTAGTTCCCAGTCCTGCCCTGCAAGTTTATGGTATCAGGGGTACCGAGGGCCTGTAGATTGAGGTGTCTCTCGTGGACTGCAGCCCTAGTTGTGCCCCCACGAGGATGGCGAGGTGAAACATAAGTCCCAGTCTGGCCCTGCTAGTATATGGTATCAGGGGTGCCGAGGGCCTGTAGATTGAGGTGTCTCTCGTGGACTGCAGCACTAGTTGTGCCCCCACGAGGATGACGAGGTGAAACATAAGTCCCAGTCCAGCCCTGCTGGTATATGGTATCAGGGGTACCGAGGGTCTGTAGATTGAGGTGTCTCTCGTGGACTGCAGCCCTAGTTGTGCCCCCACGAGGATGACGAGGTGAAACATAAGTCCCAGTCCGGCCCTGCTAGTATATGGTATCAGGGGTACCGAGGGCCTGTAGATTGAGGTGTCTCTCGTGGACTGCAGCCCTAGTTGTGCCCCCACGAGGATGACGAGGTGAAACATAAGTCCCAGTCCGGCCCTGCTAGTATATGGTATCAGGGGTACCGAGGGCCTGTAGATTGAGGTGTCTCTCGTGGACTGCAGCACTAGTTGTGCCCCCACGAGGATGACGAGGTGAAGCATAAGTCCCAGTCCGGCCCTGGTGGTATATGGTATCAGGGGTACCGAGGGTCTGTAGATTGAGGTGTCTCTCGTGGACTGCAGCCCTAGTTGTGCCCCCACGAGGATGACGAGGTGAAGCATAAGTCCCAGTCCGGCCCTGGTGGTATATGGTATCAGGGGTACCGAGGGTCTGTAGATTGAGGTGTCTCTCGTGGACTGCAGCACTAGTTGTGCCCCCACGAGGATGACGAGGTGAAGCATAAGTCCCAGTCCGGCCCTGGTGGTATATGGTATCAGGGGTACCGAGGGTCTGTAGATTGAGGTGTCTCTCATGGACTGCAGCCCTAGTTGTGCCCCCACGAGGATGACGAGGTGAAACATAAGTCCCAGTCCGGCCCTGCTGGTATATGGTATCAGGGGTACCGAGGCCTGTAGATTGAGGTGTCTCTCGTGGACTGCAGCACTAGTTGTGCCCCCACGAGGATGACGAGGTGAAACATAAGTCCCAGTCCGGCCCTGCTAGTATATGGTATCAGGGGTACCGAGGGCCTGTAGATTGAGGTGTCTCTCGTGGACTGCAGCACTAGTTGTGCCCCCACGAGGATGACGACGTGAAACATAAGTCGCAGTGCGGCCCTGCTAGTATATGGTATCAGGGGTACCGAGGCCTGTAGATTGAGGTGTCTCTCGTGGACTGCAGCACTAGTTGTGCCCCCACGAGGATGACGAGGTGAAACATAAGTCCCAGTCCGGCCCTGCTAGTATATGGTATCAGGGGTACCGAGGCCTGTAGATTGAGGTGTCTCTCGTGGACTGCAGCACTAGTTGTGCCCCCACGAGGATGACGAGGTGAAACATAAGTCCCAGTCCGGCCCTGCTAGTATATGGTATCAGGGGTACCGAGGGTCTGTAGATTGAGGTGTCTCTCGTGGACTGCAGCACTAGTTGTGCCCCCACGAGGATGACGAGGTGAAACATAAGTCGCAGTGCGGCCCTGCTAGTATATGGTATCAGGGGTACCGAGGCCTGTAGATTGAGGTGTCTCTCGTGGACTGCAGCACTAGTTGTGCCCCCACGAGGATGACGAGGTGAAACATAAGTCCCAGTCCGGCCCTGCTAGTATATGGTATCAGGGGTACCGAGGCCTGTAGATTGAGGTGTCTCTCGTGGACTGCAGCATAGTTGTGCCCCCACGAGGATGACGAGGTGAAACATAAGTCCCAGTCCGGCCCTGCTAGTATATGGTATCAGGGGTACCGAGGGCCTGTAGATTGAGGTGTCTCTCGTGGACCGCAGCCCTAGTTGTGCCCCCACGAGGATGACGAGGTGAAACATAAGTCCCAGTCCGGCCCTGCTAGTATATGGTATCAGGGGTACCGAGGGCCTGTAGATTGAGGTGTCTCTCGTGGACTGCAGCACTAGTTGTGCCCCCACGAGGATGACGAGGTGAAGCATAAGTCCCAGTCCGGCCCTGGTGGTATATGGTATCAGGGGTACCGAGGGTCTGTAGATTGAGGTGTCTCTCGTGGACTGCAGCCCTAGTTGTGCCCCCACGAGGATGACGAGGTGAAGCATAAGTCCCAGTCCGGCCCTGGTGGTATATGGTATCAGGGGTACCGAGGGTCTGTAGATTGAGGTGTCTCTCGTGGACTGCAGCACTAGTTGTGCCCCCACGAGGATGACGAGGTGAAGCATAAGTCCCAGTCCGGCCCTGGTGGTATATGGTATCAGGGGTACCGAGGGTCTGTAGATTGAGGTGTCTCTCGTGGACTGCAGCCCTAGTTGTGCCCCCACGAGGATGACGAGGTGAAACATAAGTCCCAGTCCGGCCCTGCTGGTATATGGTATCAGGGGTACCGAGGCCTGTAGATTGAGGTGTCTCTCGTGGACTGCAGCACTAGTTGTGCCCCCACGAGGATGACGAGGTGAAACATAAGTCCCAGTCCGGCCCTGCTAGTATATGGTATCAGGGGTACCGAGGGCCTGTAGATTGAGGTGTCTCTCGTGGACTGCAGCACTAGTTGTGCCCCCACGAGGATGACGAGGTGAAACATAAGTCGCAGTGCGGCCCTGCTAGTATATGGTATCAGGGGTACCGAGGCCTGTAGATTGAGGTGTCTCTCGTGGACTGCAGCACTAGTTGTGCCCCCACGAGGATGACGAGGTGAAACATAAGTCCCAGTCCGGCCCTGCTAGTATATGGTATCAGGGGTACCGAGGCCTGTAGATTGAGGTGTCTCTCGTGGACTGCAGCACTAGTTGTGCCCCCACGAGGATGACGAGGTGAAACATAAGTCCCAGTCCGGCCCTGCTAGTATATGGTATCAGGGGTACCGAGGGTCTGTAGATTGAGGTGTCTCTCGTGGACTGCAGCACTAGTTGTGCCCCCACGAGGATGACGAGGTGAAACATAAGTCGCAGTGCGGCCCTGCTAGTATATGGTATCAGGGGTACCGAGGCCTGTAGATTGAGGTGTCTCTCGTGGACTGCAGCACTAGTTGTGCCCCCACGAGGATGACGAGGTGAAACATAAGTCCCAGTCCGGCCCTGCTAGTATATGGTATCAGGGGTACCGAGGCCTGTAGATTGAGGTGTCTCTCGTGGACTGCAGCATAGTTGTGCCCCCACGAGGATGACGAGGTGAAACATAAGTCCCAGTCCGGCCCTGCTAGTATATGGTATCAGGGGTACCGAGGGCCTGTAGATTGAGGGGTCTCTCGTGGACTGCAGCACTAGTTGTGCCCCCACGAGGATGACGAGGTGAAACATAAGTCCCAGTCTGCCACTGCTGACGGGAAGGGAAGTTTAAAACTACTACCTTGACTCTGCCATTTAAGGTAATGGCAAAGCCCAAACCTCCCTTTTAATGTATGTAAGTCACCCCTTTACAGACCTAACGAGCCCTATGTCACGGTGTTGTATGTGAAAAGGTGGAACCTGTACTTTTACATGTTCCAGCAGTAAAAATACTAAACTGTTGTTTTTACTGTGGAAAAGATAGTAGCCCCATTGGCAAGTACAGCGTTACAGGCTGGCACTCGAACCCTGCTAACTTCTTCATTGGACTACTAAGAATGGCACTGTCTGGTATCCATAGAATCAGTGCATTAAATCAATTTAATGGTTAAATCGCATTTAATGTCACTGTTGGGCAAAGTGCAACTTTAGAAGTTGCCACTTTAGTTGCCCAAAGTTTCCAGTGCCTGTTTACGGATGTACATGGGGATTTTCCTGCAGACAGCTTTCTGCCCTCCTGGGGAGACGTGCTAACAACTCCCAGGACAGGACACAATAGGGGCCTGCATGAGTGAGAGGTGTTACCTCCCTTCTGCAGTAAACCACGCGGTGTTAGTCCAAAAGGCGAGCTTCAAAGGAGAAGCCGCCTTTGAAGAGCAAGTGGGTAACACTTAAGAGACGGATACTCTATTGTTTAGGCAGACAGGCTGGCACTGGGGCAGGACAGGATAAGCCAGTTTCCAAACCATTTTTTTCAGGGGCGTGTAGCCCCTTGGTAGCCACACTTCTGGGAGTGGGCTAGGGAACTCTGAGTGTCGTGGAGAGGGATCTCGCCATGTAGGGAGTGGGCAGACTGGTGCCTTCTGAGATAGCCAGATACCACACTTCCCAGGAAGTGGTCATCAGGAGGGAGGAAATCTGGTAGCCCATTGGTTACCTACTCAAAGGCCACTTTCTGAACATAAATATGGTACCCTTGGCACTCAGAACTCAGATCGCGACCAACTTAGAAGAAGGAGTGAAGGAGGACGGCCCTGCTGCACAAAGGAGCCAGCAAAGAGAAGCTGCACCAAAGAAGACTGCACCTGCTGAACCTGGGGGCCAGCGAAGAGAGAGAGTGTGCCTGCGTGTCCTGCTCAGGGAGAAGCTGTCTCTAGAGCCCAGTCAAGCAAACTCCAAGGGACAGCTATTTGACCGTCTGTTTGCAGCACAGGGACACAACAGCTGAAGAAGCCTGCTGGGGCAAGTTGGTTGCCCTAGGTCTTTAAGTTGCTACCACTGCAGCTGTGCAGCACCCAGGACCAAGACCTGGTGCACAGAGTAGAATCTAGTTTGCTGAGCCCAGGAGTACTGACAGAGAGTTGTTGGGACCTCAGAAGGCAAGTTATCGACCAAGGAAGGATCGGCCTGTGACGCGACACCAGGCGATTGGTAGTCTAGATTCAACTGGACTTCAGCCGGACCATAGAGGACTTTGTGGAGCGAAGAATCCCTGTAGGAAGAGCCCGTCAACCGTATCGCATCTGCAGTATCCAGGGAGCATCTTCAGCATCCTACGTCCCTTGCATCAGGACCACTCCATAGGAATCCAGTGCAACGTGGATAACGTGTGTGGAACTGCTTAGGCACTGCTTCCCCTGTGTAAAAAACTGTACTTGAGGACCTTTCGCCTTCCCGTGACTAGCTCCCTGCCGGAGTTGGTCGATCCAGGTACTTCTAACTGACTGCATTGACACTTACCTAAGTTTTACTTGGGAAAGCTTCCAAGTGTCCAATTCATGTACTTTGCCATGACTTGTTTGCGGTTGAATACCATTTCTCTGTTTTATTATTGCTTGTAAAATCTATATCTCCAGAACCTTCCGGTGGATCTTTTTCGTTTTGGTGTCTAAAAAGATATAAAAATACAATCTATTTTTGTAGCATTCCGTGAGTGTCGAGTCAATTTCTTCTACGATTGTTTTGATGCTTTTTAAATGCTTAGCACGTGTTCCTCGGTGTAAGCCTTGCTGCTCAGTGCCACAGTTACCCAGGGTTGAGTTGAGGGTTTTACAGATAAAACCTACTGGACCTAGTGGGGTTGTAAGTGTATTACATGGTGAGGTTGCACAACCACACCATATAATCCACCCCATTTCCTCAGAATTTCCCTGTGTCCTACACTGGTATTGCATTTCAGCATATCTAACTGGCTATTCCCCAGTTTTTCTTCAGATGTTTCCCTACCTAGTTCTCTGACCCACCTCTCCCGATGTCTCTGAAACGGTTGCTCCTTCCTCTCATTTATAGGCTTGAAATCAGAGCCCCGCCGTTGTCATACTCCTAGGAGAGTACATGCGCGAGCCGACACCTCTTTGTTCATTGGGTGAAGTCCTCACAGCTCTATTTGCAGGCATTGTTCGCGTTCGCATTCTTTGAACTCATAACTTGGCCTTTGCTGAGCACGTCCCTCATTCCCTCCATTTTTTTTTTTTAAACCGTTTATTACAGGACTCAAAAAATTGTACAAGTATGGGCCTACAACCTTCCGGCCGGACGCTAGCAATAAAAGGAGCATACGGTATACATTTGTAAAACACATGGTGCCGCTGCGAGCATTTACAGGAGATAACATCGTTGCGTGCCACATTATGCAGACCCCATCATACGGTTCCATTTTAAATTTAAAGCACAGCAAACACAAACAAACCCACAAGGCAATCCTCAATCGAAATAGCAACACGTGCTCCCCTAGAGGGGGGAATCTAGCCATCCATAGGAATCTCAAGAGGGGGGGGAGAGATCAGAACTAGGATTGGGGACACCCGATGCCCAGGTACCGGGGGGATGAGTTGGCTAAGGGGACGGGGCTGGCGATGGATCAGGCAGTAGGGGTGGAGCACAGATTCCCCCGCGGTAGGCGTTCCAGGGGCCCCACACTTTCACCCATGTCGCAGGCTTACCTCTCGCTACATACACCACCTTTTCCCGAAACATGCACCAGTCCATATGCTCCTTCCAGGCCGAGACTGTCGGGGGGCTCTGGGATCCCCACAGCTGGGCAATATCACGCTTGGCAACCATATATCCCAGAGTCACCCACCACGTCTGCGGCACCGAGTAATCGGTAGGCTCCCACACATTCAACAGGCATCTCCTCGCTTCGGGCAACAGCGCCACATGCGTGACCACTCGCAGCACCTCATGCACACCTCGCCAGAACCCCTCCACTTGCGGGCACTCCCAAAGGATATGCAGAAAGGTCCCCAGCGCACCACACCCACGCTTACACAAACCGTCCTCAGCATAGCCCATACGCAGGAGCTTTGGCCCCGTCATATAGACCCTGTGGAGTATCTTGAGCTGGACGAAACGAAGGCGAGCCGGTATGGCCACCTCTTTCGGGGAGGCCACCGCGGAGATCAAGTCCTCGTCGTCCAGCTCCAGCCCATCGGCTACCCAAGCCTCACGAAGGGCAGTCAGCAAGTCTGAGCGATCGTTGATTAGTTTTTTATAGATCAGTGAGATCGTGCTGTCAGGGACGTGTCCGTCCAGCACTCTATCCTCCAGGGGGGAGCACTCCGGGATGGAGGCAACGTCCGGAAAGACGGAGCCCAGCGCATGCCGGACCTGCAAGTACCGAAAGTACTCGCTGCCCTGCAACTGAAATTCCGTCTGCAGCATCTCGAACGTTTTAAATCCTCCCCTCGTCCAGAGATCCCCCACTCTGCTGATGCCTATTAAATCCCACTTCTCAAAGCCCTTCGAGGTCCACAAGGAGCCCAACCGCTCAGATGCGTATAGTGGTGACGCCCGGGTCAAACGGTCCTTCCACCCCATTGCAGCATTGGCCGCGTGCCACACTCGCACCATGACACGCGTGGGGCCCGTTAGGCGAGCGTCGGGCGCGCTAGAGTAGAGCGCTCGATTATAGTCACCACCTGGAAGTAGCATCCTATCCATTTCAAACGCAGGGTTTAAGGCTGGCCCATATAGGCCCTGATTAATTGCGGCTAGCTGGGAGGCCCAATAATACCGTTTAATATCCGGGAGGGCAATCCCCCCATCATACCAGGGGAGCGTCAGCTTATCCAGGGCAATACGTGGCCTCCCGTCCCAGAACAGGCGGCGCTGCAAACTCTCCACTTCTCGGAAGTAGCGCGCTGGGACAAGGTCCATCGTGTTCTGTAACGCGTATATGAAACGCGGCAACGACATCATTTTAAACAATGCCGCCCGGCCGAGCGGCGAAAGCGGCAAACGCCGCCAGCGCGCGACATCCTCTTTCAGACGCTGGAGGGGGGGAAGCAAGTTCCGATCATACCGAGCCTCCGGGTCCAGAGTAATGAAGACACCCAGGTACCTAAATCCCTGCGGGGCGACCTGAATCGGACAGCCCCGCGGGAGGATAGGAGCCTCCCCAGAGAGAACATACACACACGATTTAGCCCAGTTGATGACCAGACCGGAGTTACGACCGAATGAATGCAGAACATCAACTAGTACTATGAGTGATTTACGTGGGGAAGCTAGGTACAAGAGGATGTCATCAGCGTATAAGGATACGCGGTCCTCATACTCGGGGGTCCAGCGGAGACCACGGATGGAAGGCTCCCACCGCAGCCACTACGCCAGGGGCTCCAAGGCAAGTGCAAAAAGGAGCGGCGATAAGGGGCAGCCCTGTCGAGTGCCTCGGCCCAGCTCAAACGGAGCCGATACTCTTCCGTTCACCACCACCTGCGCCAATGGGCCCGAATATAGCAATTTGACCCAACTGATGAACCCTGGGCCAAATCCAAACTTCGCAAGCATCGCCCAGATATATGGCCATTCAAGCGTGTCAAACGCCATGGTGGCGTCTAAGGACGCCAAAATGGCCGGCTCCCGTATAAACGGGGCACGTGCGAGCACACCGTGCAAACGCCGCAGATTAAGGGCTGTGTTGCGATGAGGAATAAAGCCAGACTGGTCCTGATGAACCAAATCGCCCACCACGCCGACCAGCCGATTGGCCAGTACCTTAGCGAGAATCTTGGGCTCCGCATTCAGCAGCGAAATGGGCCGATAGGATGTAACCCGGTTCCGAGGTCTCCCCTCCTTGTGGATGACCACGATTGTAGCCAGACGCTGGTCCGGCGGGAGGGAGCCCACCGAGTGTGCCGCCAGGAACATAGCCCGGAGGTGGGGTGCCAGCGTATCCGGTCGTAACTTATACAACTCGATAGGGAGACCATTCGGACCCATGGCCTTGCCGGAAGCGACCGAGCGTATGGCGAGGGCAATCTCGTCGGAGGTGGGAGCGGCGTCCAACGACACCCTGTCCTCCCCAGAAAGGGAGGGCAGCGCAATATCACTGAGCAGGGCGAGGGAATCCTCTTCCGAGCAGGGAGACACCGGGGAATACACCCCATGGAAATAGTCCGCAAAGCAGGAGACAATTTCTTCTGGCTCAGTCACACACACACCATCCGTTTTCTCAATCAGCGGGACCACACGATTCGCTCTCTCTTTTTTGTCCAACCACGCTATAAGCTTACCAGCCTTATCACCCACATCATACAAACGCCCCTGTTGCTCTCTACTGAGGCCCCTGGCCGCCTCCGTGACGAGGGCCCTGTAGGCCGCCTGCTTGAGTTGGAGGACATGTAATGCAGCATCCGTCACCCCACCTTCTAAATTCCCCTCCAACTCGGCTATTTCAGCCTCCATCCGGGTCACCTCCTCCCGCTCGCGCCTCCGGGCATGGGAAATGAGGGATAGGGCCTCTCCTCGGAGTACTGTCTTGAAGGCCTCCCATAGCGGTATGGCCGAAGGCACAGACCCCACATTCTCATCAAAATATCGCTGAAGGGATTTAATCAATGCAGCGCGAATGGAGGGGTCGCGCAGGTACCAAGGATTGATTGGGACCACCCTACCCTCACCCCTCGGAAAAACATCAAAGTGCAGTAGGAGCGGGGAGTGGTCCGAAATACCCCGTGGCAAATGGCGTACCTCTCCCACCCTCCCAACATAGGCCACCGGGACAAGGACATAGTCTAGTCGTGAGAGACTACCATGGGCTCCCGAGTGGAAGGTATACTGTAGCTGCGCGGGGTGTTTTAAACGCCAGCAGTCCACTAATCCAAATGTATCTAAGAGGCCGGGGAGCCACGCCTGTGCCCGGGGGAGGTCCCTAGGGGGGTGACGATCCAAAGATCCAGATACCACCGCATTGAAATCCCCCCCACAACCAAAAGCCCCCCCGGAAGGCCAAGGAGAAGGCGCCCAAGGTCCGCAAAAGTGGTCGACTGCAGCCCCGGTGGGATGTATATTGACACAAAGACAACCACTTTGCCCTCCAGTCTTCCCACCAAGACCGTATAGCGTCCCCCATCATCGTGGCGCACCTCATCAATCTCCAACGGGAGCGAGTTCTTCACCATGATGCCCACACCCCGTGAGCCGGACGTAAAGCCCGAGTGAGCCACTAGGCGATAGCCACGCCGATTCATGGCGCAGAAGGAGTTACCAATGAGGTGTGTCTCCTGCAGAAAGACTACATCAGGCGAGATTCGCTTCAAAAATTGCAGGACCACACCCCGTTTGATCCTGTCCCCCAGTCCATTCACATTCCAGGATAACAAAGTTAGTTCCCTACCCCCCATCATATACAAAAGCCATCATTCGTACCCCGGAGAGCACTTTAAAACCAACACAATAATACGTTTGCCTTGTGGTAAAAACGAACAACACCCCATCCCTACCCACCCACCCCAACAGAACTCCCCCCTCCCTGCACCCCTGCATGAGCCCAAACAGCCCCCCAACGTGCAGTGTGCCTGTCGCCCCATGTGTAGATAGACTAACTAAGCCCCCTAGAGGAGGAGGGAGAACCCCCAAGAGACCCAACACAACCTCCATAGGAGGGGAACTTACAAAAAACTGACGCAGAATTAAAAGTGGCATCATTTTCGTCCAGAGTGAGGCCCATTATGAGACCCTCAGTCCTGATCCAGCGTGCCGTCTCCCCCCGCCGCCCCCCCCCGCCCCCCCGATCACGATCCCCGGGCAGAGTATCCAGCCAGTCCCCGGCCGCCTCGGGACGATCAAAGAAATGCGTGCGACCATCCACCTCCACACGCAACTTGGCCGGGAAAAGCATGGCATACTTGAGGTTTAGGTCCCGAAGACGGCGTTTGACACCTAGGAAGCTCAGTCTCTGCTTCTGGACCGCTGGAGTGAAATCAGGATAGAAATTAACCTCCATATTGTCTAGCTTGACCGGTCCATGCAGTCTGGAGGTTTGCAGGATAGCGTCTCTATCCCGAAAATTGAAAATCCGGGCGATGAGAGGTCTCGGAGGGGCTCCGACATTCGGCCGACCCCCGGGAACCCTGTGAGCCCTCTCCACAGTGAAGAATTTGCTCAGCCCCCGTGGCTGGAGATGGGTAGCAATCAGGTCCTCCACAAAAAGATCCGCCGCCGCCTCCTCGCGTCCCTCGGGCACCCCGATAATGCGGATGTTGTTCCTCCGTGCCCGACTCTCGGAGTCCTCCAGGCGTCGATCCATTAGCGCCGTCGCCCGACTAAGCCGGCGCACCTCCGTTTGCAAGGCCGCCACATCTGTCGTTAGGCCCGATGCGGTGTGGGCCAAAGAATCTACTCGGTCATTGGTTTTGGAAAGATCGGCCCTCACCAGGCCAACATCCACAAGGACCGAGTCAATCTTCTGCGCCAGTGTATCAAACCGCTGGCCCACCGAGGCCTTCATCTCGGCAATGGCGCCCATAGTGGAGAGGTGTGGCTCACTGGTTAGAGGCGGCAGATCCGCAAGCAGAGAATCGGCCAGGGACCAGGGTTCAATTCCCGACGCGGCAGGGTCGTGGACCAGGGTCAAAACTGACTCGATAATTCTCGCCTCGGTACCTACTCTAACCAGGAACACACTCGGCAACTCTGGGCATTAGCTTGCCTCATCTCCACAACGGCCCCCCACATTCGCCGGGGATGCCTGGTTTCACCTTGGAGATACCCAGGAGGGACCATCTCACAGGGATAGCCAGGACGGGTTCCCCAGCGGTCTACAGCGCTACGAGGCCTCAGGGTAGCAGTGCGCTTTACAAGACACATACATTTACATTTACATAACATCTCGCAGAGTCAAATCTGCGGGCAGGTCTGGGGCATCAGGAGGACTCTCAGGGGGCTTGCGCGGTCCATCGGGCGATCCCTTCTGGAGGGTATAGCGGTCCATACTGTTGGCCTGATGGACGGCGCCGCGCCGGGTCGATTTGGTCTTTACCCGGTCTCCATCTTGTTTCGTGGCCATGGCCGCCAGTCTCCCAGTCGCACCAGCCACGTCGTGTAGGGCAGGAAAGCAGACACAGGCTCCGGGGGGGCCCCCTCGGGGCAGCGGGGTGGATCACAGCCTGCAGGCAGGCAGGGTCTCCCAGCAAGGCCACACCACACCAACACCAAGGGCTCCGCGACCCAACCTTGCAGAGACAACAAGGTGGTGCGAAAGCGAAAGTGAAAGTGCGGGGCACGCGAGCCGCCAGGCCCCGCCTGCCGCTGTTGTTCACTTTGTCACTGGATCACCCCACTGCGCAAATCCGGGGTCCAGCGAGGGGAAGGCCGCACACTTCAATCGGTGCTCACTCCGGTGTCCGAGGTCCGATTTGGAAGCGGGAAACGGGTGCCACCTCAGCTCAGGTTCACCAACCTAGTCCCCTCATCCAGGGCAGGATAATGTCAGGATATTCGTAGGAGGTCGCGGAGGTCCTCGGGAGCCTCGCACCTACGCGGCCATCTTGGTTGCGTGCTAGGCTCCTCCCCCTCCCTCCATCTTTCAAAGAGCTCTCCTAGCATTGGAGTCAAAGGAGGAATAAGACTGAAAGATCATATTGGCGATGTCGGGTGCGGAGCAGTCGTTCATCCAGGTCCTCATTACGAGTGGCCCGGTTCATTGTGACATGTGCGGTGATGGAAGTGTGACCCGTGTTCATCATTTTATCTAAGCTCACACGCTGAGGTTTATCTAACAGCTCTCCAAGGAGCCATTCCTCTGGATTATCTGGATATAAGCCAGTGAATCCACCATGTGAAAACCTATTACAAGCCACAGGATGCGGTGATCTGTGAGCTCACGTAAGCACAGCAAGGATTGTAGTGATCAGGGCAAACTAGTGGCAGAAGAAAACCTACACGTTCGTCCGCAGACTCTGGGAAGATGACATGGCATCAAAACTATGACAGGCTTTGAACCTACCCTGATACTAGTGTCTCAGATGCTCTACAGTCCATGCATTTAACATCTGGACTGGGTGCCCTGCCTTTACTAACTGATGCTGCGAAAGGGTCCTGCAGAAACATGGCAGTGATGCATGTGATTGTACATCTGGCGGCCCAAAACAGTAGTCCATTCTCTTCTTCTTTGCACAAAATCTGACACCCCACAGAAGAGTATCTGGTCCATTGTTTCAGAAACTATAGACTGACGACGATACAGTCTCACTGCGCTGCAGAGCAGATCCCAGTCGCAGCCGACGTCACCCCTGCACTGAAGCTCACCGCGAGTATTCCTCCGTTTCAAAGGGCCCCCTGTAGCATGAATGTTTGATGAACTCACTATTTGGACCATAGTGCTTTTAGAATCTTTTCCCTGTGGCAGTGGGGCTGTAGGTGACCGTCATTTTTAAATATTACATATTTTGTGATATTTTAATAATTTATTAACATATTGCATTGCTTTTAGACTCTGCTCTGTCACTGCTGGAGACCGTGCTATGTCACTGCTGGAGACCGTGCTCTGTCACTGCTGGAGACCGTGCTCTGTCACTGCTGGAGACCGTGCTCTGTCACTGCTGGAGACCGTGCTCTCTCACTGCTGGAGACCGTGCTCTGTCACTGCTGGAGACCGTGCTCTGTCACTGCTGGAGACCGTGCTCTGTCACTGCTGGAGACCGTGCTCTGTCACTGCTGGAGACCGTGCTCTGTCACTGCTGGAGACCGTGCTCTGTCCCTGCTGGAGACTGTGCTCTGTCACTGCTGGAGACCGTGCTCTGTCACTGCTGGAGACTGTGCCATGTCACTGCTGGAGACTGTGCTCTGTCACTGCTGGAGACTGTGCTCTGTCACTGCTGGAGACCGTGCTATGTCACTGCTGGAGACCGTGCTCTGTCACTGCTGGAGACCGTGCTCTGTCACTGCTGGAGACCGTGCTCTGTCACTGCTGGAGACTGTGCTCTGTCGCTGCTGGAGACCGTGCTGAGTCACTGCTGGAGACCGTGCTCTGTCACTGCTGGAGACTGTGCTAAGTCACTGCTGGAGACCGTGCTCTGTCACTGCTGGAGGCCGTGCTCTGTCACTGCTGGAGACCGTGCTCTGTCACTGCTGGAGACCGTGCTCTCTCACTGCTGGAGACCGTGCTCTGTCACTGCTGGAGACCGTGCTCTCTCACTGCTGGAGACCGTGCTCTGTCACTGCTGGAGACCGTGCTCTGTCCCTGCTGGAGACCGTGCTCTGTCACTGCTGGAGACCGTGCTCTGTCACTGCTGGAGACTGTGCCATGTCACTGCTGGAGACTGTGCTCTGTCACTGCTGGAGACTGTGCTCTGTCACTGCTGGAGACCGTGCTCTGTCACTGCTGGAGGCCGTGCTCTGTCACTGCTGGAGACTGTGCTCTGTCACTGCTGGAGACCGTGCTATGTCACTGCTGGAGACTGTGCTCTGTCACTGCTGGAAACTGTGCTGAGTCACTGCTGGAGACTGTGCTCTGTCACTGCTGGAGACTTTGCTAAGTCACTGCTGGAGGCCGTGCTCTCTCACTGCTGGAGACTGTGCTCTGTCACTGCTGGAGACTGTGCTCTGTCACTGCTGGAGACTGTGCTATGTCACTGCTGGAGACTGTGCTCTCTCACTGCTGGAGACCGTGCTATGTCACTGCTGGAGACCGTGCTCTGTCACTGCTGGAGACTGTGCTCTGTCACTGCTGGAAACTGTGCTGAGTCACTGCTGGAAACTGTGCTGAGTCACTGCTGGAGACTGTGCTCTGTCACTGCTGGAGACTGTGCTAAGTCACTGCTGGAGGCCGTGCTCTCTCACTGCTGGAGACTGTGCTATGTCACTGCTGGAGACCGTGCTCTGTCACTGCTGGAGGCCGTGCTATGTCACTGCTGGAGACCGTGCTCTCTCACTGCTGGAGACCGTGCTATGTCACTGCTGGAGACCGTGCTCTGTCACTGCTGGAGGCCGTGCTCTCTCACTGCTGGAGACTGTGCTATGTCACTGCTGGAGACCGTGCTCTGTCACTGCTGGAGGCCGTGCTATGTCACTGCTGGAGACCGTGCTCTCTCACTGCTGGAGACCGTGCTCTGTCACTGCTGGAGACTGTGCTCTGTCACTGCTGGAGACCGTGCTATGTCACTGCTGGAGACTGTGCTCTGTCACTGCTGGAAACTGTGCTGAGTCACTGCTGGAGACTGTGCTCTGTCACTGCTGGAGACTGTGCTCTGTCACTGCTGGAGACTGTGCTATGTCACTGCTGGAGACTGTGCTCTGTCACTGCTGGAGGCTGTGCTCTGTCACTGCTGGAGACTGTGCTCTGTCACTGCTGGAGACTGTGCTCTGTCACTGCTGGAGACTGTGCTCTGTCACTGATGGAGACTGTGCTCTGTCACTGCTGGAGACTGTGCTCTGTCACTGCTGGAGACTGTGCTCTGTCACTGCTGGAGACTGTGCTGAGTCACTGCTGGAGGCTGTGCTCTGTCACTGCTGGAGACCGCGCTCTCTCACTGCTGGAGACCGTGCTCTGTCACTGCTGGAGACCGTGCTCTGTCACTGCTGGAGACCGTGCTCTGTCACTGCTGGAGACCGTGCTCTGTCACTGCTGGAGACCGTGCTCTGTCCCTGCTGGAGACTGTGCTCTGTCACTGATGGAGACTGTGCTCTGTCAGTGCTGGAGACTGTGCTCTGTCACTGCTGGAGACTGTGCTCTGTCACTGCTGGAGACTGTGCTCTGTCACTGCTGGAGACTGTGCTCTGTCACTGCTGGAGACTGTGCTCTGTCACTGATGGAGACTGTGCTCTGTCACTGCTGGAGACTGTGCTCTGTCACTGCTGGAGACTGTGCTCTGTCACTGCTGGAGACTGTGCTCTGTCACTGCTGGAGACTGTGCTGAGTCACTGCTGGAGGCTGTGCTCTGTCACTGCTGGAGACCGTGCTCTCTCACTGCTGGAGACCGTGCTCTGTCACTGCTGGAGACCGTGCTCTGTCACTGCTGGAGACCGTGCTCTGTCACTGCTGGAGACCGTGCTCTGTCACTGCTGGAGACCGTGCTCTGTCCCTGCTGGAGACTGTGCTCTGTCACTGCTGGAGACCGTGCTCTGTCACTGCTGGAGACTGTGCCATGTCACTGCTGGAGACTGTGCTCTGTCACTGCTGGAGACCGTGCTCTGTCACTGCTGGAGACCGTGCCATGTCACTGCTGGAGACTGTGCTCTGTCACTGCTGGAGACTGTGCTCTGTCACTGCTGGAGGCCGTGCTCTGTCACTGCTGGAGGCCGTGCTCTGTCACTGCTGGAGACTGTGCTCTGTCACTGCTGGAGACCGTGCTCTGTCACTGCTGGAGACCGTGCTCTGTCACTGCTGGAGACCGTGCTCTGTCACTGCTGGAGACCGTGCTCTGTCACTGCTGGAGACCGTGCTCTGTCACTGCTGGAGACCGTGCTCTGTCACTGCTGGAGACCGTGCTCTGTCACTGCTGGAGACCGTGCTCTCTCACTGCTGGAGACCGTGCTCTGTCACTGCTGGAGACCGTGCTCTCTCACTGCTGGAGACCGTGCTCTGTCACTGCTGGAGACCGTGCTCTGTCACTGCTGGAGACCGTGCTCTGTCACTGCTGGAGACCGTGCTCTGTCCCTGCTGGAGACCGTGCTCTGTCACTGCTGGAGACCGTGCTCTGTCACTGCTGGAGACTGTGCCATGTCACTGCTGGAGACTGTGCTCTGTCACTGCTGGAGACTGTGCTCTGTCACTGCTGGAGACCGTGCTCTGTCACTGCTGGAGGCCGTGCTCTGTCACTGCTGGAGACTGTGCTCTGTCACTGCTGGAGACCGTGCTATGTCACTGCTGGAGACTGTGCTCTGTCACTGCTGGAAACTGTGCTGAGTCACTGCTGGAGACTGTGCTCTGTCACTGCTGGAGACTTTGCTAAGTCACTGCTGGAGGCCGTGCTCTCTCACTGCTGGAGACTGTGCTCTGTCACTGCTGGAGACTGTGCTCTGTCACTGCTGGAGACTGTGCTATGTCACTGCTGGAGACTGTGCTCTCTGCTGGAGACCGTGCTATGTCACTGCTGGAGACCGTGCTCTGTCACTGCTGGAGACTGTGCTCTGTCACTGCTGGAAACTGTGCTGAGTCACTGCTGGAAACTGTGCTGAGTCACTGCTGGAGACTGTGCTCTGTCACTGCTGGAGACTGTGCTGAGTCACTGCTGGAGACTGTGCTGAGTCGCTGCTGGAGACTGTGCTCTGTCGCTGCTGGAGACCGTGCTATGTCACTGCTGGAGACTGTGCTCTGTCACTGCTGGAGACCGTGCTCTGTCACTGCTGGAGACTGTGCTCTGTCACTGCTGGAGACTGTGCTATGTCACTGATGGAGACTGCTCTGTCACTGCTGGAGACCGTGCTCTGTCACTGCTGGAGACCGTGCTCTGTCACTGCTGGAGACCGTGCTCTGTCACTGCTGGAGACCGTGCTCTGTCACTGCTGGAGACCGTGCTCTGTCACTGCTGGAGACCGTGCTCTCTCACTGCTGGAGACCGTGCTCTCTCACTGCTGGAGACCGTGCTCTGTCACTGCTGGAGACCGTGCTCTGTCACTGCTGGAGACCGTGCTCTGTCACTGCTGGAGACCGTGCTCTGTCACTGCTGGAGACCGTGCTCTGTCACTGCTGGAGACCGTGCTCTGTCCCTGCTGGAGACTGTGCTCTGTCACTGCTGGAGACCGTGCTATGTCACTGCTGGAGACCGTGCTGAGTCACTGCTGGAGACCGTGCTGAGTCACTGCTGGAGACCGTGCTGAGTCACTGCTGGAGACCGTGCTGAGTCACTGCTGGAGACTGTGCTATGTCACAGTCTGTAACTTTGCAGAGTCTCCAGCAGCGCATAGCCTGGAACCGGAGGGTGTGTCTGATACCAAAGAGAGCAGATTATCGTATGAAACCTGCTCTTTTTGGCGTCACACAACGTAAGCGTGCAGGGCAGCAGGGGTGAAGAGCTGGGAGGGGTGGGGGTGACAGCAGAGAAGGTTAAGGGCAGATAAAAAACAAGCATTGGCATAGCCAACAGGTCTCGCTTTTGGGACCTTATAAGTGTTTAGTTATGTAGTACAATATCCTTGGTGCAACAACATCAACTGTTGCATAGCTCAACACTTATAAGGTCCCAAAGGTGAGACCTATTGGCTATGCCAATGCTTGTTAATCTTTCCTATGCTGCAACCCAACATAAACTAGTCGCGTATTCACCCTTCCAACAAGCCTTTAAACTTGCAAGTAACACCTAACTTACACAAGGTTGTGACATAAGACTCAATGGATTCCTGTGCCCTTTGCATATGTCTAACGAGTGTTCCAAGATCGTAATCACTTTTGGTAGATAGTCCCTAAACTAATTTAGCCAATCATATCTCAAACTCATTAAGATTGTCAGTATCACTTCCACCTAGGTCAGGTAAATGTTCGAGGAACTCTTGACCTTCGGGTCCATAGCAGTGCAGCAACAAAGAAGTCTTTCTCCCAGCACTTAGTGAGACACTACACACAAATGCGTAATTCATAAAGACCATTTTACACATAGACCACCTATTGGGCGGACTTCCTGGATTAGACAAAAAGAAGGGTGGAGGCATAACATTCAGCATCTTTAAGAGGTATACAGTAAATAGATACCAGAAGCAAAGCCCAGGACCTAAATATCAGAACGCCAATGTGTGACTTTCACACCTTAGACAATAAACATACCCATCACCCCGGAGTGCAGTTCACAGCCGAAAATGACCTAATACATTTCAGCTTACTGTCCTAACACTAAGAGACAAAAGTACACGCTTATTAACTAGGTATTATTGAAGCTAAGCAATTATGAAAAATTAGCCACTCAAACATTAAGCGATTAAAAATGTTTTAAAAGAAATGGTGCGCGCATCACCTTTGTAAATCCACCAGCAGACACGCAGTAAGAAAGATCACGTAATATCACCATTCACCATAGTTCATAAAAAAAGACCAAAATGATATGCGCCTTGAAGACTCTGTGTACATTTCCCTGCATTCAGTCTGAGTACAGAGATGGCAGGGGGAAGAGGATAGACACCTAGCAAGATCGAAGGAAGAGAGAAAGTGGGAAGGAGAAGAGGAGGTGCCGTGCAGAGAGAGGAAGAGGAGGTGCAAGAAGAGGCAACGATAGGCAGAGGTAGGCACCAAAGTCGAGAACATGGACTAAGTAGGCAAGAGATATGTAAGAAGAGGAAAGTAATAGCAGAAGGGGAACAGTCAGGCGACGGAAGGATGCAGGGAGAGAGTAGTAGTGGATTTAAGGTGGTGACAGGGTGGTAGAGAGCAAGAAACGGGAATGAAGCACAGATGAGAACACAGGAGAGGGCAGAAAGAAGGCATGTAAGTTAAGGCTCAGAAACGGAAGGGGGTGTCAGTGGATGAGCCAGGAGGAGGTTGCGAGATGGGGGAGAGGGGGAGACAAGACAGGGAGAGTGAAGGAGAGAGGCAGGGAGTGACTCGGAGCTCACAAAGCTCAGAAAGACACTGACCCGCTCCTACCTGAACAAGACGCGCAGCCGCCAGACGCGCTCTGTAGTGGGGGAGGGGGAGGAGGAGGAACGTTGAAGGCGAGGAAGACGGAGAGGCGTAACCGCACGCTCTCTGCCGAGATAATTAAACCGAGATAATTGTTTCGGGAAACACGAAGCACAAGTTGAACTCGTGAAAGTGGCACTCAGGATATGCACGTCTCTATCATGGGGAAACAAAAACAAACCCCAATAAACCTTTTTTTTTTTAAAACTGAAAATGATTGCGGCTGTGAACTGCCTTGGAGCTCAGCCTACTGCAAAGCAAGCAAACACCAGCAGGCATGTGAATGAATGAATGAATGAATGAAATAACTTTTGTATAGCGCAACGTTCACTCCAAGGAGTATCTTGGCACTGTATGCGGGGGGAGAAGGCACCTTCCGGAAGGAGTAAGAAAGCTGGCATAGTCTCAGAGATAGAATTTAAAGAAAAGACCAGGCCGTGCTATCTGGAATAACAAAAATCCAAGTTTTCAAAGTCTTCCTGAATTTAAGTTTGGTTTGTATGTGTCTGAGTTGAGTTGGCAGGGAGTTCCATGCTTTGGTCCCTATGGCTGCCAGGGTCTTTCCGACCCCCTGGTTTTAAGTTTAAATTTGGGTATTTTTAATAGGTTCTCTGAAGATGAGCGTAAAGTGCGTTGCGTGATGTATGGCTTCGTTCTGGCATTGAGGTATTCTGGTCCAGTATTGTTAGCTGTTTTATAAATGATGGTAAGAACCTTAAAAAGAATCCTCTTGTGGACGGGCAGCCAATGAAGGGATTTTAGTGCTGTTGCAGAGGAGGAATCTCTAGGCAAATTGAGTATCAGCCTCGCTGCAGCGTTCTGGACCACCTGTAGTCTCTGTAGGACTTTTTTGTTTGTTCCTGCATAGAGACTATTACAGTAGTCGAGACGGGATAAAACCAAGGCTGCTACTACCGTCTTTTTGGCCGACGTTGGAAGTAGATCAAAAAGAATTCTGAGCGTTTTTATTACTTGAAAACAGGTACCTGCCACCGCAAGAGCTTGCTTGTGGAAGGATAGTGTATAATCAAATTTTATTCCCAGATTTTTTACAGTCTCCACTGTCGTCGGGGGTGGGGCTGCATTTGACGGCCACCAGTTATCCGGTCTGAAAACGTTTGTTTTGCCAAACCGCATAATCTCTGTTTTGGAACTATTACATTTCAAATGATTTAACTTCATCCAATCCATCGCTGCAGTCAGACAGTGATGACATTTTTCTTCTGCCACTGTTGAATTTTTATCCAGGGTAAGGATCTGTTGAGTTTCATCAGCATAGGCGATGCACTCAACAACGTACGTATCCATTAAAAAAAGTAGTGGTGCCATATAAAGATTAAAAAGTGCCGAGCCCTGAGGGACCCCAGATGTATGGAATTGCATCTACTTCCATCACAAGCACAATGCCAATTATTTAATTTCCACCCTCAGGGTTAGTAACTCGACTGCCATCCTAGGGAGGTTCACGTTCCCAGATAAAGTTATTATCAAAAGCCTTCTACTTTTGTCCTGGTTGAGCACAAGTAAGATTATCCGGCTCACATAATAAAGACAAGCCCGGGAGTTGTGTTTGCGCGCGCACGGGAAAGTGGAACTCAGGATAGGCACGTCCCTATCATGGGGAAACACAAACAAACCCCAATAAACCTTTCTTTTAAAAACTGTAAATGATTGCGGCTGTGAACGGCCTTAGAGCTCAGCCTACTGCAAAGCAACCAAACACCAGCAGGCGTATGGAATTGCATCTACTTCCATCACCAGCACGATGCCAATTATTTCATTTCCACGCTCAGGGTTCGTAACTCGACTGCCATCCTAGGGAGGATCACGTTCCTGGATAAAGTTCTTATCAAAAGCCTTCTACTTTTTTCCTGGCTGAGCACAAGTAAGATTATCCAGCTCACATAATAAAGACAAGCCCGGGAGTTGTGTGCATGCGCGCGCTAAAAGGCAAAAGCAGGCTGGCAAGTGGTTTGAGATGTGCGCGCACCATGACGAGAGAGGAAAGCCAGATGGCACCTCTGCTCGTCATTGTGCGCGGAACCGCACACTCAATGCCAGCCCAAAAGCTGTGGTAGTACTTTTAAAAGCCCACACACTAAATGTCTCACCAGCGCAGCGCATGCGCTGGCTCAGGCGAGACCTAAAAAACAATAGGAGACGTTGGAGGTTAGGAGTTAGCCTGCAGGGGGCACACAAACGTGTGAGGCGGCAGGCTAATTGCTCAGGAGGGGGCTAGCTGCATTTCAAAGGCAGGGAGCAGAGGCCTTTAACATCTCTGCTTCCTGCTGGCCTTTTGCTCACCCTCTCTTTACTGGCTGAGTGGCAGCACAGAGCCAGTAAAGAGAGGGTGAACAACATTTTTTTAAACATATTTTGCGGGCACCTTTGTAAAAATCGCTGTATTTTTACAAGAGTGCTGATTTTTTTGCAAATCGCGAAATCCTGGGGGGTCTGTTGAAGTGGGAGAAATACAATTAAAAATTGCTGACAATACAAAGAAGATGGAGGAAAGAAATTGTTCCCAATTTTTTAGGGATTAAGATTAGGATTAAGTAGGTGATCAGCAATCAATAACAGTCAACCAGGAAGAGGCGTGTGTGGAACACATTATGAAATAAGGACATAAAAAATAATTATGGGGTTCATACACAACAAATCCATGAAGCTCAGCAGAAGAGCTGAAATACAACAAAGGAATAGTTTACAGAGTAAAGATAAAAGAGGCAGCTAGAAAGCCTTGTGAGGCCCTGCAAGATAAAGAGGTACAGGACGCGAAAGCCCCGTCCAAGGAACGGATAAAGTTTAACACGACAAGTAGGAAGGACAGTGAAGGACATTTCGATCCATATCAAGAAATGAAGAGAGGAAAGGATCCATTTTAGCTGATGTCATAGGGTTTGGGTGAACACCATCACTGTGAGG
The DNA here is from genome assembly GCF_964204655.1 of Triturus cristatus. Taxonomy (NCBI): domain Eukaryota; kingdom Metazoa; phylum Chordata; class Amphibia; order Caudata; family Salamandridae; genus Triturus; species Triturus cristatus. The sequence continues at coordinate 1,941,206,532 of NC_140589.1, forward strand.
ATCGAAATGTTATTTCAGTCTGAAGAGTGTATTTGCGACAGAGAAATACAGCTCCATGGGTTCCATTGTTCCTTTGGGGTTGCAGAAAGGTTGACATGGCATGGGTCAGTCCTGAACTGAGCAAACAGCAGCAGTCTGGCCCATAAACCCCACAGTGCACCTGTAAGTCACTTGCACCACAAACAACATGTAGCACCTTCTGGTAACTGGAAGTCTTATGTGCGTTACTCACCGAGCTCTTGTACGGATTCAATCTCATCGCGGCAAATCCTGCTGCACGAGCCATCAGTGAACCAAGGACCTCTCTCGAACTTCTTACACTCCACGCACTCCCTGTTGGCAACAAGAGGAAGAGGTTCAAAGGCCTGAGGCAGACACCCTACAGACGTCTTTGGATCCAACGACAGAGCTGCAGAGTCAGCATCTAGCCCTATGTCTCCAGACCTTACTTCATGGACAGCACTACACTGCATCCTGGGAGATGTAGTCTCATACAAGTACCTGAACAGGCCAGTCTACAAGCTGTAGTGTACAAAGCGCTGTTGGTCAAAACATTAGACTGGATGAAGGTCTCCTCTGAGAATTGACCGGTCTGAAGCTCTAGACGGATGGCTCTCTTCCGTCGTGTATTCTCACGCACAATCAGCGCTTCCTCTTTCCCAAAAGCAATGGAAATATTGCGGATGTTGTGTGCTCCCTCAAGCATGCCATGTCACATTATTCCAGGACAGTATCCAAGGCGATATTGTAAATGTCCTGCCTCCTTAACAATGAAAAACATATTCCTTATAACTGCAATGCGCCCATGTCTTTGCTGGGTTCGTTTCTTATTTGATCTTAGTCTGGCTTCCTAGGTATATTTTACAAATGTTATGCAGGTTGTAAAAATGGTGGATAAATAAATGGAACCTTCATCAGCAATTAATCCGGTATTCGTCATCGACTTTCTGAATGGATCTGCCTCATGCAAACACCCTTTCTGTTCCCAAAACTATTTTTTTTTATTTTAGGTTTTTGATACAATGTGGACCTAAGTCCAAGCAGCAGAGCAGTGCCTTGCCGTGAACATTTTTATTACAGCAGGAGCGTGGAGAGATGAGGTGCCGCACTTGCAGGCTCCAATAGAAACACGTGATCGATATCACATCCGCAGGACTGTAAGCAGCCGCGGCCTGCGCAGGTGGGAGCCCTGGGGTCTGGGTGGAGATTCGACAGGCGACCACAATAATGAATGTTCCCTGGAGGTTGTCAGTCGCATCCGCCCCCCCCCCCCCCCCACCCTCCCACCGCTCTTACCTGCATGGGCCGCAGCTGATTGTACAGAGGGCCACCGTCCTGGATTGGGCCACAGCACATCTTTCACAAGGGGTGCTGTGCGCAGAGAGGGAAGGTGGCCCTCTTACAGATGATGCGCTATCCCAGCGCAGAGGCTCTGGGGGGCGCGCATCATTGAAAGGCACACTGGCTGTTTGAAGCAGCCAGGCTGCCTTCCGCAGTGCAGGCGCAATCTGAGCCGCTTTTGGAAGGGGGACGGAGATCCTCCTGCCGGCGGGTGTAGTGAGGAACTGAGCCTGCCGACAGGGACATGGCTGGGGTGCCCATGCATGAAGGAGTCCCTCTTGGGGGGCATGCTCTGAGCCACCTTTCTGTGGCGCACATTGTCTGTTCCACCTCTTTGTGGCGCAGTCAGTGCGCGTCTTGACAGTCCCTTTACTTCTTAGCCCATGCCCATAGTACAGCGGGGACGCAGAGCCGAAGTACTTCTCTCATTAGTCCGGGGCCATGCTTCCAGGCTGATGAGGGCACACCCCATAGAATTCTGCTAGCGCTGTATGTGCACTGGTGTAAACTGTATCACAGAGGGGGCCATGCAAGCGTCTGCAGCCCTTTCTGAAATACCAGAGGTACCCAGGGACGCAGAAAGTGGGCACGCGCCCGTTGCGCCCCGGGGCACTGTGTAATGCAGCCCTGGGATGTGACTGGAGGATGGACGTGGACACGCAGATGACACACTACACTGTATACAGCGTTTGCATCATAAAAACCAGCGCTGTAGTTTATATTTGGAGACCCAGTTAGATAAAGCGACATAGACCAACTAACATGGGTCTTTTGGTCACGGTCCAAATGAAGTATTTCGGGGTTCCCAAGGCCTACACGCTCCAGAGATTACCCCCATACACAAAAGAACTGTTGGCACGGAAGCTGTAAAAGGCAAAGAACAAGTTTATTAAGACCCCATGGGGTGGTGGTACACTCAAACAGCACCCTTCGGTATTGCAAGAGGTATCACACCGAACACCGGTGTGACCCCGTTTATATACAATTTTGGGGCAATAAAAGATAGGCGGCACAAGTTTAGGACGCAGTTTTAGAGACATACATGGTCATGTTTTGGAATACTGCCAGCTCATTGAAGGGTTTCAAACCCGCTGGTCAGTTAGCGGCACATTCCTGAAGGTATACGGGTCAGTGAGAACTGCGCATGTGTGGCTTGACCAGTACTAAAAATATCCTGTTGCTGGGCAGATGTGAGTGGTCAGTGGAATGGACAAAGGACTAAAGGGCACGTCGGCCACGATGCCGCTCATGATCTAAGATGGCCGCCACAGTATTCAAAATGGCGTTTATCATATACAGCCAAGTTAAGGAGGACAACGTGTAGGTTCAGCTAATCGCTAACACGGACGGGCCAATTACGACAGACGACCCTTTTAGCGTTTAGCTGAATCTACCTCATAATGAACATAGTCTGGATGTTCGTCCTCGATGTCAATTAACATAATTTGTGTCACCTCCTTATGCAGCATCATTTTATCGTGAACAAGAGCTCGTCTCGATGGCAAACAGGCCGATAGGCACATTGAACATAATGCAGGACCACATTGGATACACAAGCAGATAAAAAACATTGCTCCCACAAGTATACAGAAAATTGTCAACAGTTTCCAGCCCCAAGTTGCAATCATGGACCAGAACCATCCAGAAAGTGTCCAAGTTCCATTGTCCGGTTGTATTTCGGCAGCTATTTTATGCAGCTTTGAAATCGCATCATACACAGATGGAGAATTATCAGGCACGTAAACGCAACAGCTGCTTCCAATGATCCTACATGCCCCCCCACGGTCAGCCAAAACAACATCCAGCACCATCCGGTTTTGGAGGGTGACAATTCTGGAAATCTGCAGTTCTTCGGTAATATTCCCCAGGGCAATAGCAGTGTCATTTGCAACAGCCTCAACAACACGTGTCAGGCGTCTGATCTTCCGACTGTTCAGTGCGGCCCCCACAAAGGAGAATAGTCCCAGATTGAAATCCACATATTGTTGCAACGCAGTGTCCGTTTGATCAATGTCCTCTAGTGCAACAGTTCGCTTAACCCTGTTCAAAACAAAGTCATGGTACAGAGTATAGTCATTGTGATACATCGGTGGGGCAATGAATACAGGAGGTAGCACAAACGATACATAACATGTGCCCAACCACCCCACTGGAAGCTGATGGTACCCCTTCGTTCCACAGATGAAGTAGGTGTTTCTGGATGCAACAAATGAAATGCCATTCGGGCTATCGAACGTGAGAGTAACATTACATTCACTTCTCCCCACTGCAATCGTGCCCTTATTTCGGATACATAAATCAGCTTTTGTAGCAATGACATTTATAACATGAGCACTTGATACATTCACATTTCTCTGATTGCTGTATATTCGTGGAGCAGACACATTGTCGGGCTTATACTCTTCCCATTCAAAACGTGTACCCTCAGCCCGTGGAAACCCATCCTTGTCATGGGGACATTCTTTATTTAGGCGGAAAAGCACCCCCCCTTTGGTTGGCCATCTCAAGGTAAAGAGGAGGGTGTACCAGGCATTGCAAGACCCATTATGCGAAAACGGGAGTGGAATAAGTGGGGTGCCCCCTCTCTTCTGGTGCCCAGGCAACATTCCACACACCCAGCAATTAGAGGTATTGGTCATATTATGTGTGTGGTGAAGAATCTGAATGAAGCTGTTATTTAAATACGTTTGACGGTGGCGTTCTTCATGAAAAGGCAAGGTAAAGTGAAAATGTTCGGGCGGTGCCGGGGTAGTCGGCAGCAAATGTTCACGTACAGGCACCACAAGTTCGACTACCCAGGCAATAACAGCTATCACCACAATCGTAAAAACAAAAAGAAAGGTACCCAGTATTTTCTTATCTCGCGATGCCATCGATGCCATAGTTCAAAAAAGTTTTGTACAAAGTCTCAAAGAAAACAAATCGTTCACAGTTTCTCACAAAAAGTCTCTGATACACGTACGTGTATACCTGAAAAAAAGAGAAAAATGCGGTGCTGAACTCCGAGGTAGCCGTTGTTTTCTTCTCCGGGCCAAGACGGGTGTCGCTACTCTGGCAGAACTGATCCCCCCCCCTTGGAATTCCCGGTTTCCGTTTCACAAACCTGGAGCGGTTACCAACCAGTTCAAAAAGGGAAAAATCTTCTTTATCGCGGTCGTAGATTGTAGCGCTCTCTCCCAGCAGCAGCTTGGTCCGGGAAGGCTCCCTCTACTTCGGCCGACGTCACAGCTGGGCTCTTTTCTTTCTCCAAGATCTCTTTATAATCAGTAAGCACAGCAGGAGTCACCAGATCCGGAGAGACTCGGCGACAGTGAGTCGAATGCACCCACCGCTTCCTGTTGGTCACTCGTACTGCGGTGCGGGTTGCCAGAAGGACCTGCTCGGGGCCCTTCCACCTGGGCTCCAGACTGCTTGCTCTTTCAAACGAACGGATCATCACACGATCCCCAGGACGAAGATCGTGTCCCTCTCCAGTAGAGTTATCAGGGAGCGCTTCTCGAACCTGTTGGTGAATGGAGAGCAAATCATTTGTTAATCGTGCCAAATAATCATTCATCATAACACAAGGCACATCATGTATTAATCGCGGCTTGGGCACTCCCCAAATATTCATGGGGCGGCCAAACACCACCTCATAAGGTGTAAGGCCAGTTCGTGAATGGGGCACTGATCTAAGAGACAGTAGTGCTAGCGGCAACGCATCTGGCCATTTCAATGATGTAGACGCCACAATTTTGGCCAGCTTAAGCTTCAACGTTGCATTATACCGCTCGACCAAACCTGCTGACTGAGGGTGGAATACAGCGTGGAACTTTTGCTGAATCCCCAACCCCTTCAGTACATACTCCACAATCTTTCCGACAAAATGGGGCCCATTATCGCTCCACAAAAATTTGCAAACTCCAAAGCGAGGAAAGAATTCCTTAAGCAACACCTTAGCTGTTGTCAAAGCCGTATTGTCTTTCGTGGGGTAGGCCTCAACCCATTTGCTAAAGGCACACACCACCACTAAAACGTACTTCAGGTTATTGCAGCGCTCGAGTTGGATATAATCCATTTGAAGGACTTCAAACGGTGCAGAAGGTGGAACGAACCCTCCTTTCGGAGTATAGGCCCCCTTTCCAGGATTGTGTTGCAAACATACCAGGCAGGTCTGCACTACTCTCTTTGCAGTGTTCGCAATCTCGGGATGTTCCCAAACTCGTGTTAAAAGCTGAGTTATTGCAAGAGCTCCGACATGCGCCAGTCCATGCGTCATCTGGACCATCGCCTGTAAGTAAGCCGCAGGCAATTTCCACTTCTCCATGTCTTTGCTTCTCCAACATCCCTCATCATCTAGCACCCCATCTACTGCCCAAGCCGCAAGCTCAGATTCTGTAGCTGAATTTTGTATATCCCGTATCTCTACTCTAGCATCACTCCATCGTTCAGCCTGCGATTGTACCACGTACATGGGGGAGCTAGTTTGGGACATAGCCGTTTGCCTTGCTATGCTGTCTGCAAAGGCATTTCCTTGGCCCACCTTATCCGTAATTTTCTTATGGGCACTGCACTTCACTATCGCTACTTTTTTAGGGCCAAGCAGCGCATTTAGGAGATCACGCACTAACTCTCCGTGCATAATGTGCTCCCCATGTGACGTCAGAAACCCGCGTTCCCTCCAAAGAAGCCCGAAGTCATGGGCCACTCCAAAGGCGTACCGGCTGTCTGTGTATATGTTCACACATAGGCCAGCACTCAATTCGCAGGCTCTTGTTAAAGCTATCAGCTCTGCTGCCTGAGCCGATTTTTGTGGTATTCTAGCTGTTTCTACCACCGTCTTAAGAGTCGTGATCGCATATGCTGCGGAAGTCGTGCCATCTGGCAGCCTCAAACACGATCCATCAACCCACAGTTCCCCATCCACATCTGGAAGTGGCACATCCTGTAAGTCAACCCGACCCTTTGTCTGTTCCTCAGTCAGGAAAACACAATCATGATGTTTTTCTTCCTGACCCTCTTCGCCCGGATAGGGCAATAAAGTCGCAGGGTTCAAAGTAGCGCATCTCTTCAATGTTATGTGCGGCGCTAAAAGTGTCAGCTCATATCCTGTAAGTCGTGCACTCGTGAGGTATTGGGTCTTTGTTTGATTTAACAGGGCGTCTACTGCGTGAGGAACCAACACCAGCAATTTGTGTGATAACACTATGCCCTCACTCTGTCGTATGGCTACTGCTGTTGCCGCTACTGCTCGAAAACACCCAGGCAGCCCTCGTGCTACAGGATCCAAAATGGCAGAGAAGTATGCACATGGTCTCTGCTTATCCCCGTGTAACTGCACTAACACTGACAACGCGCACCCATCATTCTCGTGCACGTACAATGTGAAAAGTTTCGTGTAGTCTGGTGTTCCTAACACGGGTGCAGAACAAAGGGCCTGTCTCAACTGTTCAAAGGCTTTCTGACATTCGTCTGTCCATTCAAGAGGCATTGGTGTAGTTTTGGACAATAATGCTAGCAGAGGTTTTATGATATGTGAGAAACCCATGATCCATTGTCTACAAAAAGATGTCAACCCTATAAAGGCACGCACATCTCTCTGCGTGCGGGGGACTGGTGTATCTAAAATCGCCTGAATTCGATCAGATGTTAATGCCCTCCCCTCCTTAGACAACAGATGACCGAGGTAGGTCACCTGGGGTCTACAGTATTGAAGCTTTTTCTTGGAGACCTTGTGATTGTTTTGTGCCAAAAAGGACAGCAACGCAAGCGTGCTCTGTTCACATTGTGTATAGGAGTCAGCAGCAAGCAAAAGGTCATCCACATACTGGATGAGCGCAACGCCAGACTGCAATTCGAAGGAATCTAGTTGTCGTTTCAAAGCCTGGCTGTAGATGCTAGGGCTCTCAGTATAACCTTGGGGAACACGACAAAATCTATACGATTTATTATTGAGCGTAAAACCAAACAGATATCTGCTATCTGGGTGAACAGGGATAGAAAAGAACGCATTCTTTAGATCGATAACGCTAAAAGTGGTGGCTGTCGGTGGAACCAAAGTAAGCAACGTCGTGATATCAGACACCACTGGGTATTGGGGAATGACAATTTTATTTATTTCACGCAAATCAATAATAAATCGATAGATCTTGCCATCTGAATCTCTCTTAAGAATTGGTAGAATAGGGCTGTTACAGACATTATAAGGGACCTCCTCCACTACCCCCGCGGAAATCAAATCCTGAACAATATGTGTTAGTGCAATTTCACCTTCCTTCGAGATCTTATACTGTGGCACTCGTGGTAGAGGGGCCCCCTCCTTAACAGTGATATGTATTGGTGGGATACGCATCTCTCCCACATCCGTATCTGATGTCGCCCACAACGTGTGCGGCAGAGAGGCCAAAGCGGGAATATCTAAAATGACACAAAATCTGTCACGTGTAGGGCAGTCATCAGGATCAGGGTAGTTGTCATTCAGAATAACCCGCACTCCTTCTGGAGCGCAGCGTATTGTTGCTCGAAAATATTTGAGTAAATCAATACCCAAGATATTATCTGGGGTATGGGGCGATAACAAAAATTGGCCAAAACTAAAGTACTTGTCAATGCATAGTGCAAGGGGCTTGGACAATGGGCTGGGGGAGGGTGTGCCATCAAACCCTACACACGTAACCATTTCGCCAGACAGGGGAGCCCTCGGAACCAAGTTTTTCGACAGAGCGCTACGAGTAGCTCCTGTGTCGACTAGAAACTGATCAGTAGAACCCAAAATACCCGCTGTTACATATGGACCTTGCTGATCTACTGGCACTTCAACTGATTCCTTACCCCATCCTACGCGATCCTATGCATGCACATAATCCTGATGTTCCACATTCTCTCCTTCCAAAATCTGATATTGATTCCGTCTATCAAACGTATTTCGTTCGTCCTGACCACGGCCCCTCTCCTCAACCTGTCTACGATCACCTCCGCCACCTCTCGCTCCAGTATAACCTCCTCTTGACCTTCCACTGCCTCGACCACGCTGACTACGCTGTTCACGAAGTACCGGACAATCATCGGCCCAATGCCCAAACTCCTTACAATAAGCACACTGATCCTCCGCAATGTCCGTACGACCATACGACGCATTTCCTCCACCTCGTCTACCTCTATCATTCCCTCTACTCTGTGTTCCCCGAACCTGTGCCAACATCACCTTCGTTTTCAATTCCTTCGTCTTTTTCTCTACATTTTCTTTAGCCTCCACTTCCTGCCGCTCATAGTACTGAGCCATAGTTAATAAGGACGCAGGGGTCGCCGTGGCCCAAGAGCTCTCACTCGACTTCAATCGCTTTGCAATCTCTGGTAGGAGATTAGCCACATACTTATCTACAAACAAATGCCGACCCGTATCGTCAGTTAAAGATTGACCACTGTAATCATGAAATGCCTCCTCAAAGCGAGTAAAGAAATCTGAGACTGTTTCATCTGGTTTCTGCTTGCACGACGTTAACATGGTCCAATCTATCTTTTTGGCAGGAACAAGCGTTTTCAATTTATGCAAAATAGCTGCCGGAAGATCTAGAATTAGCTGACAAGGCTTACATGCTGGTTCTCTATCTAAATCTGCAGCATTTATCTCTTTCCAGGTTCCCCCCAAAATCGTTTCATCATTAGTTTTACGAATTTGCCTCCACATATCAGGTGGTAAAATTAACCCGAAAAACAAATCTATATCTACAAGAGTCATCACACAAGACGATATAGCCCCCTCTACCCCCTCATAGAATGCCGCTGGGTTCTTTCGGAGATCAGGTAAAGAGTTTTTAAGTGCCATGACATCTGCTCTATTCCATGGTGTATATACCCAATTATACACAAAATATCCCTTCGCATCCTTTGACAATTTATCATCATCCGTACCTTCCCCTTTTGGTGGAACATACAAAGGCGCGGCTTCACGCATAGGCATAACATGCAACGCAGAGCTCTTATCTGAACCACGAAGAGAACACTCCTTAACCGCCCCGTCGTTTCCCGGCTCGGATTCCTTTTTCCTCCGTTTCAGTTCCTGGCGCAAACACGTCGTCTCATCCCGCAGCGCGATCAAATGTTTGAACAGGTCATCCACATCTGTAAGATCAAAATCACCTTTAGCTAAATTCTCACGATATACCGACAAAGCTTTAGGTTCTAACGTTTCAGAAACTTCACGATATGCATTTACAACTTCATCCGCTAAAATGGACAAGAAATACATTAATTCAAGATCCGACCACCCCTGTTTCTCCGCTACCACCTGTTCCTGAGTAACACAATGCTTATTCACTTTACGAGCCCAACCGCGCAAATGAGCGGACCTCTCCGCAGTAAACCTGAGAGCCGATACCCCTTTCTGGCTCACTTGAATCTGCCCCTCCTCCTCGGAGTCCGCAGCCGGAGCCGTCGGTGAAACGTACGGAGGCGGTGACCGATCTAACAAAGAAAAATCATCAATTTCATTATTAAGGACAGGATAAAGCGGTCGGCGAATAGGAAACTGCCCAATCGTTTGCAATTTACGTTCCCGTTCCTCCCTCTCTTTCTTCTCCTGCACCTCCTTCTCCTCAAGCTGTAAAGCCTTATCCCGAGCAGCCTTACGCTGCTCTTTATCCGCCAAGGCAACCTCACGCTTCATTCGTTCACGCGCCGCTTTCTCCCACATTCGTACACAATCAAACATATTTTGTCTAGACCTACGTTGAAACATACATTGCTCGACAAATTGGATTTTACTCAAATCGTATGACCCGTGTAGGGGCCATTGCAATTCGGAATCGGCCTTAGTGTACTTATGCCATAATTTACTATACATAATAGGTGGAAGGCCGTGCTTGATATACATGTCCCTATTTGGTGTTCCCTCTGGGGGAGCCGGCTGTGATTCCGCTAACCTAATTGATGCATCATCTCCTAAGCAACACATTCCCCGGAGCTTGCTGAAAACAGGCATGTTCGAAAAGTATCACAAAAGCGTGACACCAGACCAAATGGCACTTACAGTTCTTCACACGATTGTGCCGCTCAAATGAAAAAACAAGGTTAGAGAAACATCTCTACATGCCTGCCTATGTGAAGTGCACTACACATATAAGTTCAAAGATCACAAATTCAAAATGTTAGCTAACTCAGATCAAAGTTCACAAAATTCGGCGAGCGTCCGAAGACTGCCTCACCGATCACAAATCTCAAGACTTCAGTAAGCGTCCGAAGACTACCTTACCGAACACAAATCTCAGGACATCAGTAAGCGTCCGAAGACTACCTTACCGAACACAAAGCTTACCAATTCTCAAAAGTCCAGATTCCAACTGCCAAGGTCTTGTAAGCCAAATCAGCCAAACGGCACTTTCTCAGTGAAGCGGACACTCGAAAACTCAGTCGGAGACCGGCGCCACCTGGAAGGTCAGATCGGAAGGAAAGGAAAAAACACCTTGGCAGCCAAGACTCGGGTCACTCGTGGCAGTGCGCGTCCATGGCGAGTTTCCAAGCCTTCGTCACGACCTCTCCTTCGGGCATCCGAGTCGCCGATGAGTCCCTTCGTGGTCGCCAATTGAAGTATTTCGGGGTTCCCAAGGCCTACACGCTCCAGAGATTACCCCCATACACAAAAGAACTGTTGGCACGGAAGCTGTAAAAGGCAAAGAACAAGTTTATTAAGACCCCATGGGGTGGTGGTACACTCAAACAGCACCCTTCGGTATTGCAAGAGGTATCACACCGAACACCGGTGTGACCCCGTTTATATACAATTTTGGGGCAATAAAAGATAGGCGGCACAAGTTTAGGACGCAGTTTTAGAGACATACATGGTCATGTTTTGGAATACTGCCAGCTCATTGGAGGGTTTCAAACCCGCTGGTCAGTTAGCGGCACATTCCTGAAGGTATACGGGTCAGTGAGAACTGCGCATGTGTGGCTTGACCAGTACTAAAAATATCCTGTTGCTGGGCAGATGTGAGTGGTCAGTGGAATGGACAAAGGACTAAAGGGCACGTCGGCCACGATGCCGCTCATGATCTAAGATGGCCGCCACAGTATTCAAAATGGCGTTTATCATATACAGCCAAGTTAAGGAGGACAACGTGTAGGTTCAGCTAATCGCTAACACGGACGGGCCAATTACGACACAAAGGCTGAAAACAACAAGCATTTGCAATGCAATAGGTCTCGCATTCACGCGAGTTTAAGCTATTGGCATTGTAAATGACACTGCCTTTTATTTAAGTTATAAAAAAGAAAACAAAAAGAAAAGGCATTGTTATTTGTAATGTGAGTAGCTCAAACTTGCGTAAATGCGAGACCTATTGCATTGCAAATGTTTGTTCTGCAAATGTAGAGGGGAGTAGAATTACGTGTTGTCAAGTAGAGTGGAAATATGCAGAGTGAAATTATGATGTGTGGGGTGAAATTATGTGGCATGAAAGTATGTTGAGTGGCTTGGAACTGTGTGGCATGGAGCTGAATTGTGAGATGTGGAATTCTTTGGCGTGGTGTGGCATAGACTGCAATTGTATGGAAATGAATTATGTTACCTGGAGTTAAATTATGTGGCATGGTGTGGAATTAAGGGATGTGGTGTGGAATTAGTTGGCATGGCGTGGAGTAGGATTATATGGTGTGGTGTGGAATTGTGTGGAGTGGAATTGTGCGGCATGGAATTGTGTGGCATGGAATTGTGTTGAGAGGAATGGAAGTATGTGTCATGGAATGGAGTGGAAATATGTGGCATGGAATGAAATTATGTGGTGGACTTGAATTATGTGCCGCTAAGTGGAATTATGTTATTGAGTGGATTCATTAATAGTGGAGTGGAATTATGTGGCATGGAATTACGTTCCATGGAGTGTAATTATGTGGTATGGCATGGAATTAATTGGTGTGGATTTGTGTGGTGTGGCCTAGAATTGTGGGGTGTTGAGGGAAATTGTGAGACATGGAATTGTGTGGCGTGGTATGCAATTGTGTGACATGGAGTGCAATTCTGCGGAGAGGAAGTATGGGGGTGGAGTGGAATTATGTGATGTGGTGTGGAATTATGGGGTGTGGTATGGAATTATGTGGCATGCAATTGTGTGCCATGGAATAGAATTATGTGGTGTGGATTTATGAGAAGTGGAGAGCACTTTATGTGGCATGGAATTATGTGGAGTGGAATTATTTTGCATTCACTGAGATAGACATGTTACTGTGTGGCGTGAACTACAATTATGTGACGTGGTGTGCAATTGTGTGGAGAGGAATTCAGTGCCGTGAAGTGGAATTATGTGACATGGTGTGAAATCAAGTGGTGTGGCATAGAATTAGGTGGCAAGGAGTGGAATTATGCTCCGTGGAGTAGAATTATGAGATGTGACATGGAATGGTCTGGCCTGGAATTGTCTGGTGTGGAATTGTGTGGTGTGAAATTATGTTGGTTTGGGGAGATTAAATTTAGGTGGTACAGTGTGGTACAATGTGGAATTATGTGGTATGGAGTGGAATTATGTCTCATGGAGTGGAATTATGTAGCATGATGTGGAGTCGTGATGTTGCATGGAGTGAAATTATGTGGGATGGAGTTGAATTGTGTGGCATGGAATTGTGGGGTGTTGACTAGTGGAATTATGTGGTGTGGAGTAGAATTAGGTGGCGTGAAATTATGTGGAGAAGAATTGTGTTGCATGGAATTGTTTGGCATGGTATTGTGCGGCATTGAGAGGATTGGAATTATGCGACATGGAGTGGAATTATGTGGCTTGGATTGGAAATATGAGGGTGGAGTGCATTTAGGTGGCATGGAGTTGAATTGTGTGGTTCAGAATTGTGTTGCATGGAGTGTAATTGTGTTGACTGGAGTGGAATTGTGCAACGTGGAATTGTGTGGCGTGAAATGCAATTGTGTGATGTGGAGTGCATTTGGGTGACATGGAGTGTCACTGAGTGGAGTGGAAATCATATAGCATGGAGTGGAATTATGTGACATGGTAATGAATTGTGTGGTGTTGAGTGGAATTACGTGCCGTGGAATTATGTGGCATGGAGCCGAATTATGTTGATTTGAATTGTATGGCATGGCATTACATGCCATGGATTGGCTTTAAGTGGCGCAGAATTTTTTGGCATGGAATTGTGTGGTGTGAAATTGTATGGCGTGCAATTGTGTGCCATGGAGTGAAATTTTGAGACATGGAATTGTGAGGAGTGCCCCTGTGTGACATGGAGTGCAATAGTGTGGAGTGAGATTAAGTGATGTGGAGTGGAATTATGTGACGTGGTGTGGAATTATGTGGTGTGGAGTGAAAGTGTGTGGCATATAGTAGAATTATGTGGCATGGATTTATGTGATGTGCAATTGTGTCGCATGGCAAGGAATTGAGTTGAGTGGAAATATGTTGATCTGAATTATGTGGCACAAAAGGGAAGAGGCATTATGTGACACAGAGTGGAATTATGTTGTAGGGAGTGAAATTATGTGGCATAGTATGTGGCATGATGTGGAATTATATGTTGTGCACTGAAGTGGAATTATGTGGTATGGAGTAGAATTATGTGCCATGGAATTGTGTGAGTGGAAATTTGTGGCATGAGTGGAATTATGAGATGTGGAATTGTGTTGCATGGAACTGCGAGGCCTTGAGTGGTGTGGAATTATGTGGCATGGGGTGAAATGATGTGGTATGGAGTGGATTGAAAATAGGTGGAGTGGAATTATGTGACTTGGAGGGGTAATATATGGCATGAAATTATGTGGTGTGGAGTTGAATTACGTTGCGTGGAACTTGGTTGCGTGGGATTCTGTGGTGTGGAGTCGAATTGTGAGACATGGAATTGTGCAGCATGGAGAGCAATTGTGTGGCATGAAGGGCAGATGTGTAACTTGGAGTGCAATTGTGTGATGTGGAATGCCATTGTGTGGAGTGGAGTCATGTAGGGAGGAGTGGAATTATGTTACACTTTGTTGAATTATGTGGTGTTCTGTCAAATTATGTGGCATGATGTGGAGTGGCATTATGTGATGTGGAGTAGAATTATGTGACATAGAATTGTGTAGCATGGCGTGGAATTGTGTTGCATTGAGTGGTGTAAAATTATGTGGCATATAATAAAGCATAATTATGTATAGAGGTCATTTAAGTGCCTGCTGCTTGTTTCCTCTGACAGGTGGTCACTTGAGAGCAATGTATCGGAGTTTGGAGCTGATCAATAACGTGTCCACAGGACCCGATGGCTCAGAGGGGAAACAGCAATTAAGGAGGATGTCTCTGTCTCCCTTCACGCCCAGGGAGTAGGGAGATGCGAGCAGAGCATCAAAGGGCTGGGTGAGAAGGGAGGGGGGAATGCAAGGGTCAAAGCAGCGAAAGTGAAAGTAATCGAGCAGAGCATCAAAGGACTGGGTGAGAAGGGAGGGGGGAATGCAATTAGCAGAGGAGCAGCTGTGCACGTGCATGTGATCTCGTGCACTCAAGGTTTAGGCCAGCCAAAAGTGTGGGTAGCACTTTGAAAATCCCACATATAAAATGTCTCTTCGAGCCTTTGGCTCACGAGACCTAAAAAAAGGGTCCCCGAGTCCGAGGCCTTCATGCTATGGAGTAACCACATCTCTGCAAGATGCGTCTGTGGGGAGGGGGAGGTGCACAGGCCCATCTTCAGAGCGTCCAAGTTTAGAAGGCTGACAATCTCAGCAGTAGGGCAACAGGATAATCCATTGTAAATAGCAGTGTGCCAATTTATGATTTTTAGGGGGGACATTTCACAAAAGGTATATGAAATTATGCAAAATGTACCCAAATTCAATTCAAAGTGTGTCCTATGAAATCTAACGAGAGGGTGTGCCACACATTTAAAAAAAAATCACACGAAATGTTGGCAAGGTGAGTGACTTGAGCAGAAATGTCTCCAGTGAGACATTTTCTGCCCAAATCAGACCCCTGAGGGATGAAAATGTGCCAAATTGCACACTCGGAAAATTCAGAGAATTTAGGGAAATACGTGATGGGCAGATTTTGAAACTGTTCTAAAAATTTGGCACGACCTACACTGGTATCTGATATGCAGACTGAAAAGGAGGTGCGGGCATTTTGAGCTGGACATTTCTGATTTGCAAAGGAACGAGGCATCCATCCCTTTACACAATGCTCAACAATGCTTGCATCGTACTTGGCACACACGGTCACAAGGCTAAACCAGGTGCTTGAACACCAAAGTGCAAATGCTAAACGCGAGCATGGCTGAGAACGTGTTAAAGGCTGCCTGCCTCTGTCCTCTTATCACTTGAGTCAACAGTGTCAGAAGTCTCGACTGTGACTGGCTCATAAACCATGAACTGCCCAAGATCTCCGTGCGTCATGGTGACGCCGGGACTCAGTGCGGGCTCTGGCTCTGTGTGTAATGGCCACGCCCCTTAGAGTAATTCATAATGTGCATTTAATGCATGTGAAAGGAGAAGACAAAAAATATTTAAACCAATAAGGAAAGAAAGATTAGTTAGTTCTACGTAGATATAAAGGCATACAATTTCAACAGAAAGAGTGCATACATTAAATGGCTAAAATATGTATTTTTTCTATTGAAGCTTCCTGGTGAATGCCTTGAGATGCAGTGGAGGTGTCAAATCAATGACTCAGCGTGTAGTGATGTTTAAAAGAGGTGAAAGATAATTGTTTGGCACAGCACATTTCCACGCCTGTTTTCAAACAAGGAAATGGCCTTTGTACAAATAATCCCACTTGAAATGTGACAAAAGGAGCATCAGAAAAAGATGGAACAACTAAAGCATGTTTTATAAGGATACAAAGTACGTCACACCCAGAACCCAAGTAGGATTGTAAGGAAGCTATCGACCTATTGCCGTCATCGGCACTGTATTTAATGTTCTAAAACATGAGACACAAAATGAAGTATGACATAGCACATGGAATCATTTGTAAATTCAGGAAGTCAGGTTGAAAGTTTATGCGAGAATAAACAAGCACTGATAGCTGCTAATGACTTCCAACCCTGATCAGACTGATGAAAGCGTCTGTTTCAAATATTGAGATCTGAGAAAGAAAACATAGTTCATTCCATCAGAAGTCTCAGGGTGCAATCATGAATATGAAATAGAGAACTGTTTTCCTTTTCAAATGAATTGTACATTACAGTTGCATGCTGTGCTTTTGTGCATGTGAAAACGTGTTAGTAACAATAGATATTTTCTGTCTCCAGAGAAACAAAACAAAATGTATTTTATATTACTAAATTGTGGTTTCCAAAATTAAGGAGCAATTAAAAAAGTAACTGTTAAGAATCCAACCTGAATTCTGTGAGTAACCTAACAGTATGTGCTGTCTTTGTATCTATAACAATGTGCCCCACATGCAGACACCAAAGACACTTAATATTAAAAGTAATCTAGATAAAAAAATTCCGTGAGCAAGGTCGAAATCTGTTTGTAATGTAACAGTTACATACTCTTTCTTTGTAACTATAAGAACATGCTCTACATGCATACACCAAAGAAACGTAATATTCTAATTAATCCAAATAATTCTGTGAGCGAAATCGAGAAAAAATAATCAAGTCCGCAAACAAGAAGAAATAAAAATAATGACATCCGTACACATGAAGGAAAAAAAAAAAGATGTGTTCCGATAAAAGCAGAGCGGCAGTCACCACAAGGCTGAATGGTAAAAAGAAGGTAAATAAAATGTTTAAAAGAATCCAAATAATGACAACAGTGCAGCTGCACCAATCACATGCACTCAACAAACCAGCTTCAAGACAAAAAAAAGTAAGTCCATGAAAAGCCAATGAAACGTTAAAAAGGAAGGAGCAGGCTTCACCGAAAAGAAGTAGGCTAGAGTAGGTCATGTCCAAGAACCTGTGAATTCTCACTTACTTTTTGAAAGTGCAGGCATCAGGA
This sequence comes from Triturus cristatus, assembly GCF_964204655.1. Classification (NCBI taxonomy): domain Eukaryota; kingdom Metazoa; phylum Chordata; class Amphibia; order Caudata; family Salamandridae; genus Triturus; species Triturus cristatus. Next base: position 1,941,223,762 of record NC_140589.1, read on the forward strand.
CAGGTGGGACACTTCTCACAGGTAACTCCATAGGAGCCAGGCTGGGTACAGTCGCATTTTCCGCACACACACTGACCACGCCCACTGCACAGCAGGCCCCTGCTGGCCATGCAGGTGTCCGTACGCGAGGTGCAGTTACAGTAGTCTCCCGTCCAATCCGACTCACAGTTACAGTCCCCACAGCTGCACTGACCATGTCCTGTCAACAAATAGATGTACATGGTTAAGCACAAACATAACGCGCTGCAGACGTACTCAGAATACACAGTGGCACAGGGGCATCTTAAAATATCAGAACAGTTGTGTGCTCTGTAGAGCAGGAAACTTTAGCTTGGATCTTCGACCATAAGACATACGTTTATAATGTTTGCATAGTCTGAGGACGCATCAAGAGAGGAAGCACTTACAGAAAAGATTGTGGATACATATGGAGAGGATGACCATTTAGTAAGACATACAGACAGATCGTCATAAAAAGTTTGTCAAAATGGGGTGTGATATGTGCTGTATGTGGTAAATAACATTACCACTGGGTGAGCTATTTACTACTTGTGGTAAGAACTTCCTATTCCGAGTTTTCAACAGGAAAATGAGGGGAACACGCAAAAACAGTTAGCCTACTACATTTTAACAGGTTTGACCTGTCAGAAATCATCATGGGAAACTGCTAGTGTCTAATGATCGTCTTTTAATTCCAGTTGCTTGAGGAAACAGGTCTTTGCAAAAAGATCTGAATTTAGCTCTTAACTCATAATAACAGCTTCAGACTATGTAAATTGCTATATCAAGTAGGTTTTATTGTTCAAACATGTGGTGTCAAGCTCAGAAATGATGTGCATGTTATCATCTAGAACTTTGCAAAGACGTCAAGCAAGAAGTCACAGCAGAGATTAATTCTGGAAGTGTACAAGTGCATGACATGCTTTCCTTTAGGCATTGGGTAAAAGATTACTTCTGAAAGTAAGTGTAAGAATGCTCTCATGTAGGCACCGCCTAATGAACCACACCAAAGGTTGCTGCTGGAAGTGTGCAAGTGCTCTCCTTTAGGCATCAGGTAATGAGCCACGCTAGAGATTACTCTTCAAAGTGTGTGAGGGTATCAAATGCTCTCCTTCAGGTAACGAGCCACGCTAGAGATTACTCTTCAAAGTGTGTGAGGGTATCAAATGCTCTCCTTCAGGTAACGAGCCACGCTAGAGATTACTCTTCAAATTGTGTGAGGGTATCAAATGCTCTCCTTCAGGTAACGAGCCACGCTAGAGATTACTCTTCAAAGTGTGTGAGGGTATCAAATGCTCTCCTTTAGGTGTCAGCAGCCAGATGTATGGAGGCTTTTTCCATTCACAAAACAAGGCCATTTGTGAACATAAAAAACCCTTTTTGTATGTATGAAAGGCATTCGTTTGTAGTTTAAGAGAACCGATTTTTACAGAATCTGTATTTTTGTGACTCCAAATAGCGAGTCGCACTTTGTGATTGTTTATTAACGATTTCGTATTACAATGTACGAAGCATTCGCACATTTGCTTATTTTGTATGGGAAATTTACCACAAACTCGAAACAGGTGACATCCAGGTACAACCTATATAAACAGCCCCAGAATGCATCAGCGTTTTCCACAATATCTGCATTGTATGTGGTGGCGAGACAGAAGCACATTTTTAGAGCTAGAGTTACCCTTTTCAAACATACAGAAGAGGACATATTTGACAAATACAGGCGAAGTAGAGCAGTTCTTTTAGACCTCATGACTGGACTAATGCCACATCCAGAGTGAAGCGCTCTCAGGAGCAATTCTACCCTCACCCACGTATTATGCACTCTGCACCTCTTACCCTCTGGGAGTTACCAATGTGTAGTTACTGCAGTAGGTGGGACCTCTCAAAGTATGCTATCCAGGTTTCTCAGAGGTTTTTTGGACGCAATGCTAATTAGAATTCATTCTTATACTAGTTTTCCTACAACTGCACAGGAATTACAAGTAACAAAGTAAACATTTCATAGAATAGCCTCACTTCCACAGTATTAGATTTATAAATAGTCCTCATGTTCTTATATGCCCAACCTCTCACCATGGATGTCATTTGGGGATAGTCGGGTGGCAGCTGTGACCTCTGGCTTGCTCCCTGCTACTCCTTGCACTGCCTTTGCCACCCCTGGCCTTCAGCAGGCAATGGTTTTGCTCTACAACTTTTTAAAGATCAACATGGGTTGCAATGCATCCAATATGATAACAGATATAGGTGCAGGATTCCTCGGCAGCACACAGCTATTATTTACATGTTCAAGCTGCAAAACCGACATAAAGTGGCAACAGCCTCCGTTAACTCCTTAAAAATGTCGCAATCACTGTTTGTCCCTCCTCAATGGTGTTCTTGAGCCTGTCTCAGCTATCTTTTATGTCTGCGATTTTTTCATTCATGCCACATTAACTGTGTATTGACAGCTTTTATGCAGGGGCTGCACTGCCAGCACTGAGGCCTCTAAGCAGCCAAAAACAGCTAATGTATCCACATCCTTGTACTGGTTATAAGGCCAGAATTTCTCCGGTGGGAGGCACTCGACGGGACTGAAGAAGCCGTCTGTGCATGTGTCGGCTCCCTACAGCAGGCTGTGCGTTCTCTTTGGACGTTCTTTGCTCCCCCGACTCTTGTGGAACTCTGGCAGTGGAGAGACTGTTACTATGTCTTGATGGTGCAAGTAGTGTTGGTGTGACAGTGGTTTCATATGCTTCCCCCATCTGTTCCGCGAACAAAGGGCCTGACTTAGATCTTGGTGGAGGGGAATACTCCATCACAAACGTGACAGAGATCCCGTCTGCCGTAATACGATCCCATTATATCCTATGGAAATCGCAATACGACGGTCGTGATATTCCATCTGCAGAGATCTAAATAAGGCCCAAAGACTTTAAAATGTCTTTCCAGTACTTCTTGCAATCAAACTAGTTCTAGTCGTCTCTTAGTCAGAGTTTCATTCCTGCTATTTGAAACAAATACCGAGGATGACACACCTCTGGTGGTAAACTACCAGTTAGCTGAGAGTACTGCTCTTTAAGATTGGTACTCTCGTTGGTACCTGATGCTAAAAAAAACTGCTATTACCACTACTGGCTAATATCTTCATTTTTAGGTCTCGCCTAGCGACGCAGCGCACGTGCTGCTGGCCTTGGCGAGATCTTTTGTCGTTGGTTTTTCTTCCGAAGGGGGACAGGAGATGTGCACGCGTTCGCACAGGAGATGTGCACCTGTACGGACAGGAGGTGTGCACGCGTAGGGCTCGCGGCGTTCAGACAAGTGAAAGTGGCCGTGCCATAAACGAAGAAAGACTGTAACTAGCTTAACCCACTTGGGGGCACTGTTAAACATAAAAAAGCCTCAAAGTATTTTCAAGTGGGAAATACATTTAAAAAGTAACACCCCCGTATAGTTTTGTGCGATTTATATAGCGCGAACTCGAGCCGAAAGTATTGAAAAGTGAGCTGATTTGCCCTCTCTGTTCTGCTTCAAAAATATCAACAAAAGCAATCCCTGCAGCCCGGCTCGGAGTGAAACAGGAACGAAGTGCGGACTAGAACTAAAACGCAATCAAACACAACATTACCCCTAACAGAGGCACGGGACAGGTGTGCAGCCCGGACAGGGACTCTCGGCTACCCAGGTGCCCTTGAGGTCGTGGACAGGGCCTGGGTGGCAACCCCGGGGGAGGAGGCCGGTGGAACAGAAGGGCTTGCAGGCAAGGGGTGCTGGGGTGAGATGTCCTGGACCCAGTGTAATCCTGCTAGGATTAACAGAGGCCCCTTTTTAACTAACAATACAAATACAAAACAGGGTTTATACATGTATCGAGAAACGAGGGTAAAGTTGCCAAACATACAGTAAAGCTGCTTGATTTCTTTGAAGTTACCACAGTTTTAAGAAAGGACACACGCAGCATACATGTTGAATAGAAACAAATGCTAGGTTTTGGGATATTTGATTTTGCACGTCTGTCTGACCTAATACGTAAATGTTCTCGGCCAATCTGTCCTATGAGCAGCAACACCAAGGAGGCCCGTATTAGGTTTGGCATTAGATAGATGTCGGCCGGCAGAATACAGGCAGTGATGGTGGCCTATTGTTTATTCCCTTCGAAAGTGTATTATAGCCGAGTTCCGTCTGTAAGAAAGGCGGCTACCCTGGTGCTTTCCTTCCGTGGTGCTTTAGTCACTCACTGAGCAAAGGCGGGGAGCCCTTTAGCAGACTCCGGCTGTCCTCTCTGTCTCTAGGTGCCTTAGTGATAATCCCTCAAATGCCCCCATTTGGCGACCCGCCAATAATGCATTTTTTCTCTACCCCCACACCCCTCTTTGGGGCTATAGCCTCCAGGGTAATTTTTGCCACTGGCTCGAGAAATATTCGGTCTCATTGACCAACAAAGGGAGTTCAGAAGTGATAGACGATTGTTGTTCGTGAGGTGATAGAAGTACGCTTGTCAGCTGTCGGAGAGACATCAGCCTCAAGCTGAACGCTAATAACCTTTGAAGAAGGGACCCTTGTGGCACTGAAAGCTAGTCTTCCGTACCAACTGCCCACTTCCTTTGGTTCGCCTAAGCATCACAGTCACCAATTTGCACTGGTACTATTGTTGCGTGCATTGTATCTTTGTAGGTATGGCTACCGAAACGTTATCATATATATTTATTCCAGACCATAACTTTATTGGTTATCCGAATTTGACGTATGTGATTTGCGTCTATAGTGAGTTTGTCGCAAATCTGACCCTTCTTTCACGCTGTTTTCTTGTTCCCTATAGTCGCAAAACACGTATATGCTTCCCAGGCCTTAACGTACAGACATATTTTGTTTACAAGTGATGTTATTAAGGCCCGTCACAGACGATGACTAATGCGTTCTGCATGCGGCTCCACTGGGCACAGAGAGGCAGGAGTGATGGTGCCTTGACTAGGCGTGTGCAGTGGAGTCTGGATGAATACGGTGGCCCTGAGGGAACGTTTGCCCTCGTGACTTGCACAGGGCAGGGATGAGCGATGTGAAAGGCAGGAGAGACTGTGCAGGTTTGTTTTATGCATGCCCCCTTTTGTTACATTGCCCAGCCCAGCAAAGCCCACGCGGCCTCCCTGAAAACCGGAGCACGTGACAGCAGGCACTTCATTGGAAGGCGGTTATCTGTGCACAACCACCAAAAAAAGTAACATTTTACACTCGATTTCCACTTTTCTCCTACTTTTGTAGTCCTGGGACTAATTTGTGAAAAAAACAATGTTATATATGTACTGCACGACGGCGCGGTGAGGTAAACGTTCGCTGCTGACATCAGCTGTGACCTGCAAATCCTGTCAAGGCCCAGTCAGCCGCCCTCTACCCTTCAGAGATCATTACATTTATTCATTCTTTAGGTGCACATTCGGGCACAGGATACCTTGGCGCAAACTACAGCCTGCGACACTGAGTGTGTCTTTGAATCGAATGTACAGGCTGCAGGAAATAATGTGGGGGGGGGAGGGGACATGTGCACAAATGTTTGTGCGCCCTTTTGTGTGTGCTAATACCCAAGTTTTAATTGACCTTTTCTGCATCATTACTAGCTAAGCACTGATGAGCAGTGCCTGGGTAAACCAGAGCTGGACCAATTTAATACCAAATGGTCAAAAAGTTCTCTTTATATTAGAACTGAACATTCCTCCTGCTGGAATCTCCCTCGCCGCCCCCCCCCCCTCTCCTCCCCCCCCCTCCTTCCTTCACTGTGGTTTGTGCAACCCTTGGAAGCTTGGTGCAGTGACGCCAGTGCTTGGCCTGGGTGTGCTGTGCTGATAAAAATAATGTTTTGGGACTTTCGTAACGAGAGTATTGAACATACAAAGAACTTGTGTGCTCAGTCTGATGGGATAGCAAAGAGGAGGCCAAAAATAGCTCTAGGAAAACCAGTTGTTAAGCGCTTCCTGTACATTCCCAGTGTCATACTTAAAGGGCCAGTCACCCGACAAGTGTAGGCACTGCGGCAAGGGCCAGTGTCACTCTGCGAAGGCGCTATTTATTTTAATACCAACAGAAGAAATCTACCTTTTTTCTGTCGGTTTCTTCCTGTCTCCTGTACTCTCATGTTCGCGGGGTTTTCTTGCTATTATAAATAAAGTGGAAGGTTGGTCTTGGCTTTTCCCCCAGCGCTGGTCCAGCCTCCTTGTGTTTCCAGGCCTGCGTTCCGGGCCTTCCGTTCTAGCACCAGGACGCCTTCGGGCTGCCACGGTGCTTCATGCAGAGGGTGACGCGCTTAACCCTGTATGGGAACTATGGTGAGTGGAATAGGGGTGGGGTCAGCGAATTTGGAGGCGAGAGAACAAGAACTAGGTGCAAAGTTAAAGCCGATTGAGAACATTGTTCCCAACAGACCCTGCTCTCTTCGGCCACTGGCTTTATTCATTCAACCACGCGAGGACAGGTGTATGCACGTTAGTGGGAACTGTTTACTCCTAACACACTTGTTTGTATTCATCCCACCCCAAAACAGACAACTTCCTGGGTTTGAAACGTATTGGCTGTGATAACTAGCGCCTGCTCCGCGCTTTTTTGTCTTTAATGTGGAATAATATGTGGATTTTTGTGCGTACTGCTCCAAACTCCGCATGCGCGAGTCATACCAGACCCTGCTCCCCCCTATTAAATTCTGGCAGATTTGAGCCGCCGAAATTGAATAGGGAATGCAGACTTATTTACCAGTAGCAACAAGCATCTGCAATGCAATAGGTATTGTATTGTAATTGCATTAATATAGCGCTTACTACCCCTGCCAAGGCATCGAATCGCTTTTCGACGAGTGACACGCTTCTTCAAAACCCATAAAGGATTGGTGGTGAATTAGTATAGTGAAAATATGAAAGTAATATGAGTGGTGGACATGTTAGTCTGGTATTTGGATTGAGAAGGATAGTGGAGGGATAGAGGAGGGGAAAAGGGTTGCATTTATATAGCGCTTGTAACCCTGATGGGTTGTTGAAGCGCTTTTTCGGCGAATAGTACGCTATTTTGGAACCCATAATGGATTTGTGGTGAATTAGTATAGTGAACAAATGAAAGGGATTTGAGTGGTGGACATGTTGGTCAGTTATTTGAATTGAGAAGGATAGTGAGCGGTTTGCATTTATATAGCGCTTGCTACCCCTGATGGGGGGTGGAAGTCCTTTTTTTGGCGAGTAGCACGCTACTCTGGAACCCATACAGTGTTAGTGGTGAATTAGTATAGTGAAATATGAAAGTGATTTGAGTGGTGGGTATGTTAGTCAGGTATTTAGATTGAGAAGGATAGTGGGGGGATAGAAGAGGGAAAAAGGTTTGCATTATATAGTGCTTGCGACCCTTGCTGGGGTGTTGAAGCGCTTTTTCGGCGAGTAGTACACTATTTTGGAACCCATAAAGGATTTGTGGTGAATTAGTATAGTGAAATATGAAAGTGATTTGAGTGGTAGATATGTCTCGCATTTACACACGTTTGAGCCATTGGCATTATGAATGACAACGCCTTTTATTTATGTTTTGGTTTTTAAAACATAAATAAAAGGCGTTGTCATTTACGATGCCAATAGCTTAAACTCTCTCAAATGTGAGACCTATTGCATTACAAATGCTTGAAGGCATTGCTGAGATGCCCCCTTCCGTCTCCCGTGGCCCCTGAAGAGCTCCCCGTTTGCTACGAGTTAAATAAACAAGCCGGTGGTCACAGCTGCGCACAAGAGACCCTCCTGCTGTAAGAGAAACTCATTAAAGAAAATAGTGCTAACAGACTAAAGAAGTAGTACTGTGGAACAACCGAAGTGAAAGGGCCAGTCCTCGTGGGAGGTTAGAAATGAAGACAAGGCAGTACCAAGTAGGGACTAACCAGCCTAATAGCGAATCAGAAGCCAGCATTTTCGAAGGATAAAGACACAAGCCAATGACAAATATGGATGGAGAGTGGGCGGGGTTTCAAGTACATACTTGGCTCACAGAGCAGCACATGCGCTGCCCAGGCTCAACCTAATAAACAAGCATTTGCAATGCAATAGGTCTCGCATTTGCGCGAGTTTGAGCTATTGACATAGCAAATAACAATGCCTCTTATTTTTGTTTTAGTTTTTAAACTCGTGTAAATGTGAGACCTATTGCATTGCAAATACTTATTAATTATAGCCGACAATAAAAAGAGAACTGGTTTAACACATTGTCATGTTGCCCAGTGGTTAAGAAATATCACCAGGATAAAGTATTTAATGCTGGTGGTAAAGACTACAGTCGGCCATATATGAAACTATGAGCTGACGAAAACTCAACAGTGAAGGACACCATTCTGCAATTACTTTAGGTGTAAATTCGATTTGTGGTAACAGGTGTTATCTTTCCGCTGGTTGTCGTTTCGGTTTTTCCTGGCAGTCGGTGTATTACCCTCCTGTAGCAAGGCCTACTTTTCTTGTTCTACCAGAAAATAGTTAATTGATAGAACGCAAAAAAAGAGGTATATTTAAATGGCGCAGAGAGTAGGTAATTGTGAAAGAGAAACATCTACTGATAAAAATGCATTATTTTAAAGAAAAACTACAAAAACAGTGCATACATCATCTGCACCTTTTGGCGACATGTGTCAGGTATGGTTTTTAAAGCGAGATAAATACAGAGTGATTTCGAGTTTGGCGGTGAGGGCACTCCATCACAATGGTGATGTAGTACACTCGCCGCCAAACGGAAGGTCGGCTGGCCTGACTGACAGATGGTTGGACCTTAAGTATGTCAGCGACAGAGACGACTGTTGTCCCGTCTCCCCTTTCCAGTAGGAACTGTTCATTTGTTGGACAACATAAACGTTGGGATGATGCCAGACCGATGCCATGCACCTCATCAGTGTCGGTTGGCCGATAGACCAGCTGTCTCACAGTGCCACCATAAGTACCACTACACCTAGTAAGGCAACAAATAGTTTGTGCAACCTCAGAACATGACAAACCTGACTCCCCCGGGAATCGTGGTAACAGATCGAGAACCTCTTCGCTCAATCATTTGTGCTCACTCGGAAAGCTACACAAGAAATACACAAAAAGGTGTTTCCAATATGTTTTGAACCATTACGATTCTTGTGTAAACCAGATGAGCTGCACTGATTATTTGACGGAAGCAGATAAAACTGATTAGCATTATAAGTACAGGAAAAAGAATTAACAACTCCACCATTGTGCTAAAACAATGTGTATATATGCTGGCATACAAGTACTGGGTATAGTGCGCTCCTACTATGCACTCCCTCTTAACCTAGTTATCTAGGGCGGGTGTTCTGCCAAGAATCCCCTACTGGTTGATCTAACTCCCCATTACCTGAAGGCAAGGTATGCAGGTCCCCGTCTTGCTCACAAGTTGGACATCCCTCCTCGCAGAGGGTAAACAGGAATCAGCAGGGCTGAGACTCCGACACAGAAACAACCTCGCAATGACGACCGAGGGCTCTTCTCTCTTTAGCACGGGAGTGTGTGCATATTTATAATACAGTATCCGTGCTTCCGTGTCGATGCTCCGGCCGAGCTAACATTGTTTATTGTCTTTGTGATAGCCATGTCGCCTCATGGACGAATAACAAACAACAACATTTGCACAATGTGTTTTCAGGCCTTATACTAAAGGCCCAAGGTATCAAGATAGTGTACGTATGAAGTGGAATTTGTAAGCAATGTGGTTTCAGAGACAATAACCCTGCACCCTCACGCAAGCAATGTGTGTCAAAAGTCATCTTTTGGAAAAGAAGGCAACTTAAGAAACGTGGACTTGTAAATGGCAGTGTTTCTTGCCGGGCCTGACCTAGCCACATTCTCCATCGCTAGCATACTCTTCCGACGTAGTAAGGGTCATCGGAAGTTAAGGCATTTGACCGCCCACCAGATTTAGTCGGGCAGATGGACACTTTTTATTCTCCCGAAACTCCCATGGTGTGGGGGTGATTAGTTTTTGTTTTTTCAAAAACAAAATTTCACTTTTTGACTTTGTTTTTGAAAAACCATAGAGCGTTGAATGTTTGACAGCACTGTCATGACGGTTCAGTTCGTCAAACTTGTAATGCATTGGCAGGAACTGCCTTGACGGCGGTCCTTGCCAATGTTGAGAGATGTCTGCTGGGCCCGCGCATACCTCTGGATTCAGAGTACTGCTACTCCAAACTCTAAAGCAGGCCCATTGCTACAAATATAGGCTAAATACAAAAACACAGGCCCAGGAAGTCTGCCTATTGCCACAAATGAGACTTTATGAAGTTTCAATGCCTCCTTTGGTTGCCTCAGATTGAAAAAGAGTGATTGTTAGACCTTTCTAAAGGACACCTTCAGCCGACCCTTCAATCTTCAGTCATGTTAGGTCAGTTTCTCTGCTGCCTTTATGCTCAAGGTGCTGGAGAAGGAGGTGAATAATAATAGCTCCTTTATTGCCTTTTCTCCAAAGATTTTCAGTCATGCGGGCAGTTACTGGTTTCCGTTTGGACTCTTTAACTCTCTCTTCCAAATTATCAACTTCAGACACTTCAGCCAATACAGAGCCGGGCTATGAGACTTCGCTGGACCTCGGCTTCTTAAAATGTTAATAGATTCCATGGGTTACCCATTGAGGTGAGTATCAGGTTTAAATATCTTTGTATTTATCGTAATGGTATCAATGACTACATTTATAAACAATTGATTTACGTTCCACACACCGAGCCGCAGCCTTGGTTCAGCCACGCCTTGTCTATTGGTTCCTCCTTAGGTTTGCACGGGTACGTGTGTGGTAAGAGCTTGTTCTTATGCAGTGTTGTTGGCTGTATCGTGGAATGTTCTACTTTTACAGCTGTGCCTCACTTCAGGCCAGTTACCATTTAGAGTTGCTCCAAAGCGTATTGGTGACAGTTTAATTGCCTGTGTACTAATGCGTCAGTACATTAATGCAAGGATGCCATTGGGCAGTTGCTTACTGTATAAAACTGAAAAACGCCCTAGTCACCAGCAAGCTGGACTACAGGAACACCCTCTACACCGGAATCACCAAGCAACTCACCCAAAGATTGCAAACCATTCAGAACTCGGCAGACAAACTCATCTTCAGCCTCCCACATGGAACTCACGTCACTCACACATTTCAGGGAGTCCCACTGACTCCCAACACCAAACACACTCAGTTTAGACTCCACACACACCCTTAAGGCACTAGGCGCTTAGAACCCTCGGACAGACGTTCTCTTGCGTCGCTGCTAAAGCGCGGAACGGCCTCCCACTGCACACCAGAGGCTTCTCCTCTCTTCTTGAATTCTGCATGAAGTTGGAGACCTGGCTTTTCCTTTGACCAGCCTACCCAAGGCAGGACCAGGCACACACACAGGTACTCAGCGCCCGCATGCCCTCAAGGATGGCAGGGCACTTTACAAATACACCCAACATAAAGTGTCCAGCTTTCAGGTCTCACTTACCTTAAAAACAGCAAATCATACTTAGAATAAAAAAGTCGCTTGTGGGCTAAATATGATCAGAAGAAAATAAAAAGCGATGGGTGAAGTGCCTGAATGAATTTTAGTCACTGGCACTCACTCCGGCGGCATCTAAGCCCACCGGTTCATCGAACAGCATGCCACATCAGATAGGAACCAGCCATATACAAATCAGTCTGGGATTCTCCAACAGGAGCAAGTCGGTCCGAAACGCCACGCCAGGTCCCCACTGAAAGGGAACACAAGCAATCTAAATCTGGTTTTGGCCTATTTGGGCCTCTTGGGTAAGGTATTGCTTGAGTCCAAACACACAGGGAGCGCTGCGTCTGCATAGTGTGCCCTATTGAAGAAAGCCGTCTCAGACAGGAACCAGCCAACACAGAGGGGCTGGTATGCGCCGAGTAAATACCAGTGACTGAGGTCACTTCCAGTCTTCTGTCCATCTCTTTTCAGTATTCCCAGATTGTTATCAAAGCCTGTATCCCTCCTTATTCCTGTTACATATGCAACTATTTTGAATTATTGTGTGCAAAGGTGACCTCACACACTCAAAGTTTCACATGAGGTAGAGCGAGAACACATGCTCGACTCAAGGTTCCATCTCTGTCCTTCTCTTGAATTAAACCCGATACCTTTTTCTTTAGAATGATCAGGGGCCATATGTATGAACACATTTTCCCATAGACACAGAATGGGTAAAACCCTTTGATACATCTGGCCCCTAGTAACTTGTGGACGAACTGTCAATAGGGCGCGTGGCATTATTCCTGTTCAGCACAACTAGTTTGACTATTTTTTTTGCAAATGTGAGCTTACACACACTCATAGCCTCACATACAGTAAAACGATAACACACACAACACAATGCAAAGGACTAGAACGGTAAACACGAAGACTATTGGCTTTGTCAATGTGTGTTCAAAATGGTAACCAGGCCTGAGGACAGCAGTAAATCTAAACGAAGGTTGTGTTGAGACTGAGACGCGCAAAATACCAGACGGTTTCTAAATTGGATCTGTCATAAAAACGTTTACGAAAACTGGAACGTGTAGAAATGGCGTGATTCTGCCCTTGACTCTCGGCTGGCATGCAGCGGCGCAACCAAAGTTTAAGGGGCCCCCTGCAATGTACACGGAGGGGCCCCTGCTCCGGATTTAATCCGGAGCGCACAGGGAAGAGTACTCTGCTGAGGGGGCCCACTGGGGCCCCCCGCACCGCGGGGGGTGCGGGGGGCCTGTGTTACGCCCCCTGTGGCGTGCCTGAAACAATGCAGCCAGCTTCCTTTCCATGTACATTAACTTCCGTTCCTGCCCAGCCCCGCCGTGGGGTTTGGGGGACACAATGCTGCTCCGTTCTAGGGTTCAACGTCAATGTTTTGCGAGGACACATTAGCGTGCTGTTGTGACGAGAATCGGGGGTATGCCCATCCTTTCACCCACGCAGGGCCCCAGGGGCTTCATTTTGTATTAATGGCTCGCACCCCGCGTCCTTGCTGTAAAGGCCTCGGTTAAAGAATCACCGGGTTTGTCATTAGGGGCGGCTTCCAGCACCTGACCTCGCAGCAGCCCAATGTTGGAGAGACATTTCTCACTCAGATGGGCAATCTTAATGTGTGTACATTTGATTCCAACCCAAACACGCCGTTGCCTCTGTCTGTGCCAAGCACGAAAGGCTCTCTGGTGGCGGCTCGGAGGCAGGCGGAGGGATCCCGGAACATTCAGTTCTTAATCAGGGCAAATCCTCATAGATTAGCCGTAATCCGTCCTCTTTCACGTGGGCGGCATGAAGGTCGGTGGGCGGGGCCAGGCCAAGCTGGGACTTGAAGTTCTCCAAGCCTTTGGGTTCTGTAATAAGGGTTGGGTTCACCTGCCACGCGCCATGACGTCACTCAGGCCAGCCTGTGTTTTCTGTAACAAGCCATAGTGCCAATATCAGCCACACTCCCCATCCCCCATACGGCAATCCCATGGAGAAATAAACTTCTTTGTGGAGGAAACTGCTGCAGGTTTATGTGCATAACAAATATGCCAACATGGTGGGTTATTTTACGGGCGATCCCAGGGCAGGCAGCCCCTCGCCGCCTGCCACCCGATGAGCCAAATTACACCGTGGCCATTGACAATCGCTGTTTGTCAGATTTGAGAGAGGGGCGACCCCTCCCACCGGTGGACCGTCAGTCCACCCCATTACTCACACCCCCAGAAGGGAGCAGAGTGTTCCAGGCAACCCCCGGTTGCTCAGGTCCACAAGCGCCCATAGGACTAATGGGGCACCGTCGCTCCTCCAGGATCCAACGCGAGGACCTCCCTGGGGATATTTGGCCTTTGCACCCTTGTTGTGCTCCTGCAGAGGGTACCCCTCTGTACCTTACAGCCTCTGGATCGCCCTATAACTCCGCCACAGCTCTGGGTGTAGAGACCGTCACAACCAGGGCCCCCACCAAGGTAGACATCTTTACCTACATCCTGCCTATTCCAAGGCCTCTCCCAGGTCCAGCAAAACAAGGTCCCTGCCCCCTCTGGACCCGTGAACCCCCTCTTAATCAAAAACACCCTGTGGACTTGGCATGCCAAAACCATGCTTGATAAAGCCAAACCCCCTCTGTTCAGTGAATTTACGCATGGCACTGTAAACTCTCCTGCGCGAGGATTCATGGTCTCCCCTGACCGGGCTCCTCGCCCACTAAACGAGGGGTTATCCCTGACCACCATAACTCATGCCCCCAATTGGTTGCTGTAGGAAGGTGGATATCTGACTATGGTTACCCCCAACTTTTTGCCTAGTGTCTAGCTGGTTTTTCGACTTAGTTGGCCTGAGATCCTGCCATTCAGGGTCTCAGGCTGTCTGCTCTCTCTTTAAAATGGACTCCATGTACCCTAGGTACATACCCAATTGGTAAGGATCACCTTATTGGACCCTGTACAGTGTACCCTAGGTACCCAGGGCATAGGTGTACCCTAGGCCTCCCAGGGGCTGCAGCATGTATTATGCCACCCCTGGTATGGCCTTCCAATTTGACACAACTGGCTGATCACTCAGCTGGGGTAAGTTGGTGTAACCACCTCTTACTTAGGTGTAGTATGCCTATACCTAACCTTAAATGGGACACATGTTAACCTATAAGTCACTCCTATGGCAGGCCTGGACAATCCTGGAGGCAGAGTGCTTGGTTTCATGTGAGATGGTGCTCTGGCATGAGCTGAGCCTGTCTGCAGTAGTCGGAACAACTTCCTTCTACCGTTTCCAGATATCGCCATACCATATACTCTTAAGTGCATCATGAACCTCGCGGTTAAATGCTATCTTTGGTTTGGCTTTATCAAAACATGTCGGGTAAGGTGTCATACGAATTGGAATACTAACCCCTCACCATTTCTGGCGACGGGGTTAGCATTCCACCCTCCTAGAGGGACACGACATGTACAGAACCTGAAACCGGGGTAAAATCAGACATAGCCTCAGCTCCACAAAATGGACGCTGCCACCACAGACACAAGTCTGCCCTCCTGCTGCTGGGAGTCCTTCCAGCTTGGGAGACGTGGACAAAGGGTTTCCTGCCAGGGGAGGTCCGAGCACCACCCCAGACAGGATTTTGTGTATTGGTCAGGTAGGGCAGAATAGAATCAGACATGCCTGAGGCTCACAAGGAGCCTCGGTGCATATGCCAGTTCAAACCGGTCCTGGGGCACACCAGCCCCAGACCTGGGGCGAGCTGGACAAAGGATTGGGGGTGTAACCACCCCCCTTCCTGGTCTCACCCTTAGGGAGGGACCTAGCAGGTAGTCCGGCCCCTAGAATCCGCTTAAAGGTAGGAGCTGTGTCCTAAGACTTCAGACATCCTGGAATCAACTTAACACTAAGAAGAAGACGGGAACTTTGACGTTCTGCTGCACAGAAGACTGAAGGAATTCTCCCCTATGGTCAGGGAGTGACCATCTTGCTAACGCAAGCACCAACCAGCGAATCGATGTCTGCTCTGCCGCCACCTCCCGCCGGAGCCCGAGCCCAGAGACTGACAAGAACTGGACCTCCAGACCTCTCACCGCCCGATCCACAGTCCCTGCAAAGAAGGAACCCGTGGAGGCACCGAGATACGTGGAGCCAGCCATCTTGGAAGACACTCGACAAGCTGCAAGCGCGACACCAGAGGCTCCCTCCAAGTTGTGCTTTGGGTCCTGAGAAGCCCAACATCCGAGCAGCATCTGCACCAAAGGTGGGCCTTCCAGCATCTCCACGATTTGCGTGGGGCCCCTCTGCACTTTGCGACTCGACGCGCCTACCTGGTCCCTGGCCCGTTGGCTAGTGGCCATCTTGGCAAACCTTTTTGAAAACTACAATGCTGGTCTGGTTGCTCCAGACTGGCCCCTGCTTCCCTCCAAAGGAGCAGCCCCTCTGACCTTGCTGGTCAGAGCTAACAGCTTTCTTCGATTCCTGCGACTCCTGCTTTTGCCAAGGCTTGTTTGCTTCTTCTGAGTTGCCGACACCGCCGACAGCGAGAGCCGGCATGGGACAGCTCGTGAACCGACTCCTGGACGTCGTCGACCTTCGGGGACCACGTGGCTGCAGAGACAAGCTACACCTCTTCACCTGTTTGCACCCGACAACGCCTGGTACCTACCTGGTGCCACGCCGGTCACTGGCTAGTGACTGTGAACATTGTCCCCTCTGCTTACAGGTCTTCTACACTTCCGATCCATCCTTGGATCCACCGCATCTCTTCTGGACCGACCGCCTGCAGCATCTTTGTCGTCAGGCTCCATTGAACAGATAGACGAAACCCGACGCACTTCGAGACCTATGCACCCGCTTCCTGTGGGTGAGGTAAAGCTGGCACTCCGGTGCACAAGTGTAGAGTAACATCTCTAATGTCTAGGTTTGAAGTCTTGATTTCGTAGTCCATCCAGAAGACCCTTTTAGCAGTAACTTTTGAACATTTACGCACCCATTGAAAACCTATGGGAGCCCGCGTGTAACTTTCCTCACTGCACACGCGACCCGTGGACCTCCTGGTCACTAACTGAAGTTAGCTCCTTGTAGGCCCAGCGATTCAAGAGGCCCTAGGCCTTCTCCCTTTCTTGTTCGTGGTATTTATACCACTATTTTAGTATATGGTTTGAACGGCCACCAGGGCCTATCCATATAAAGTGCAACTTTTGTATATTGTGACACTTTCTTGTTTAACGATTTGTGCTCCTGTGCTCATAAAGAGTCTAGGGGATACTTTGAGTAATAAATACATATATATTTTGAATATATATTTGTGTGGTGTCCTTTCATTGGTATAAAGGGGGGTTACATATGGTAAAAGCTTGCTTTACATGCCTAAACGAGTTTAGCCTAAAAGACTGCTTAGCCTACGCTACCACTAGGGCAGCTGGTCCGAAAAGGTTGACTTACAACTACACCATAAGGGTTGCTTGGCATGGTACAAGGTGGTCACTTTAACTAGTGAACATCATATACCAGGCCAACTTCTCACAGTTGCTCATCTGACGCATGGAGGACTTCATTTCTTACAGCAGGGCCCTCCTACCCAGGAAAGTCAACTCATTGTCTTCCCGGTATATGGCCCACTGTTGGGAGGGGAGACACCCCCCCGGTCTGTGCCGCAGCTATCTTCAGCAAGCTGTTCCAGCACAAGCATGGGTCCCCCAACCGAATGAACTCAGTGGTGGAAACAACCCAAGCCTCCGTTTCCTGCATTCCACCCCTCGTGCCACTCTCAAGACACACGAAAGGCCATATACCCAGACCTTTGATCCTGGCAAAATAAAGCAATGCTGGGTTGCTCAACACCCTTTATTGAGCACTGCACACCTTTCTATACAATCACTCCAGTGTGCACATAATTTACCCAATAACACTGCACCCCATCAACTCAGGTGCCTCACGGCCGGGCCTGTGGTAGACTCAAAATCCGCCTGGACACAATACACATAACCTGTCTTCCGGCCACTCCGCAGGTGGCTACAGACGGATGTACCTTTAACTCATCATGCAGGTGTGACGATTCCCATGGTCCCACCTGCATGATGCGCTCGGCAGGCAAGCCCGCCTTGAACGCTGAATTTGCTGCCCCTGCAGAAAGAGTGACTGCAAAAGCGCCTGTCAGGGCCCGCATTGCCTGACATAATTAATCATGCCTTTAATACCCGTCCACTGCATGCAATGTGTGCCTTACATCTAGGTTTGACTAAGCCCTTGTTTACCCACGACCTGGTGATTCCCAAATTCGGAGGTACAAACTGATACCCATGTACCGCACTAGCAGTAGAAGTTTACCTGCTCCTTCAACTTTGACTACATGCGGAGTCCTCGGAGCAGTCGGTATGGATGCGCCAAACCATTCTTTCTACTCCACCTTGGAGTCACAGCACACCCATGTATGGAGTGACCACGCATGATTGCCCATAGCTAACTTCAGCGCTCACTCCGCTCCTAGCACTGTACCCTTCTGCTCGTGTATGCCAATCAGCACCCTAAGTACAGCTACCTGCCTTCGCTTGAGGAATGGACATGCCAACTTTCTTAAGACATTGTACCCTTCAGTGCTTTAATACCTTGTTTCCCCCAACTATGGGACAGCGCAACCCTGTTAGCTGTCATCTTCCCCAGTCGGCCTGTCTCAATGGCTATGGCAAGGAATGTTGTACAATGAAGCAACCTGTAACCTGCCCCCGGGTCCAGTGGGCAACTGCTTTACCGAGGTGGACCAGACCTTTGCACAACCCATTTTAAATGCTCGACCCTGGCGAACACCTGTATGGTGTCAACTCAGGTTTGAGGGAATGTCCATATAATGCCCACTATTTCAGCCACTGCACCCTATTTGTGGTGAGAACATACACAGCCCCACCGGCTTACTACTGTAGTCCTGACCCCGGTAACCCTTCCTGCTGACCAACTGTGGCCCTAGGTGCTTAAACCGGCAATAGCCCAAGTTCACTTTGTTATCCCCGGACATGCTCGCCCTCCACTGCAGGTAACCTCGTAACTTGAAACCAGCCCCAGACTCTGCTTCTCCTGCCCCAGGTGTAGGAGGCTGATCTGGAGGTGCAACCCCCGCCCCTGAGACCCCATGATATCAGCTGGCAGGAGTTGTGACTCAATTTGTTACATTTGGTTGCCCAGGCCTGTATAAAGTAAAATGTACTCCGTGCCTAGGGAGTCTGGGTGAACTTAAGGTGGGGAGGGGGACCCATATCTGCCTTCGGAGTACCCGAATTATTGTTTTAACCAAATTATGGTACACATGCTGCTGAAAACGGCCTTTCAGATCTCTGACTCCCCCATTGAAGATGAGCCTGTGGCTCTTAGTCAAGAAGCCTGTATGTACGTGCCAAACATGCCACGTATTTGAGCGCGCCGTCACTAGACCCTGTATAAAAGCAGACCCCACCAGCGGCGCAATAGTCCTAACGCTTCCAACTTTTTTAAGCAAAGACTGACCCACACCAGCAGTGCTCAAACCCTCCCGAACCCATTTTTTTTTTTTGCACTGTCGAGGTTAGCCAAGGTGATTGTCCCATTGAAGTCTAGTGTGGGGCCTGCGACATCCTTAAAGAAATGCCTACTCTCTAGAAGGAAAGGCTGCGCAAAGCTGGCTGCTACCAATGTTACCCACGCCTGCCTAACCTGAGCTCAGCAAGGGAACACTTGCTCTATAATTCCCTAGATCCATGCCTGGCATCCCTTCATGCTCCGCTTAAACAAGCGATAATGGCTCCCTCTGCCATCCTGACCCGAAAGCCACCTCACACGCGCAGAGCCAAGCTGTGGAGTGGAAACCTGCCCCAACCAGCAGAAACATTGCGACACACCTGAAACACAAGCCAGCCACCAGACCAACACCAGCTCCCGGGGGTCATGCAGCCTCTTCTTGCCCTCAGTAATAACCGGGTAAGATTATGGCTGGTATCGCAGAACCCATACCTCGTCGCATGCATGCAACACTTAAAAAGCATGCCGGACATGACCCGGTTTCAAGGTTGGGATACTAGTCAAGGGCAAGTCGGAGCTGAGGCATGACAGGGTGGTCACTCCTCCCTTCAGATCGAAACAAAGTATAGATTAACAAGCCTGCTCCTCTTGTTGCCGAAATCGTCCCACCTGCTGGCCCATGTGTACCTTAAGGAGTAATTATCTTGTGCCGTTATCCAAAGTGCCCTCATTTGCCAGGTTGCTGGTACTGCACGAGCACTCTGGCCAAGTGCGAATTGTGTTTTCCTCAATATTCAGGGATAGTGACTTGTGTTTTCAACATTAAAACACAGCCGCCGCTCACTAATATTAACTGCAAATAATATCTGTGACACCCCACCCATTCTCATTTTTGAGGTCCTGTTTGATCTAAAAGATACTTTTTATGGATGTTGCATGAAACCAACACAATATTTCCCTGCAAGATAAATAATATCTTCTCACACATCGCACACGTTAAAATTGCATTTGAGGCAAATGGTAATTAAAACAACCCACTTTAGATTCCCGCGCAGAAAACAACATGGCGCACTGCCCATGTCTGCCCACATCATTCAAGGCCTGAGCAGGATTGTCTGGTCCATCTTCCTGTGACCCGCGAGCCATGATCGTAGCCCGTTTCAAATCCCAGATGTCGCAGCCAGATACCATGCGAAATAAATAAAGACACAGGTGAACAGTGCATTCTCCAATTGTCATGATAATGAGCTCACATGTTTAAAAGACCCATGTTTTTAGACCTGAGCAGGAATGGGCACACGATGCCCAAATATCATGGTCTCACAGCGGCCCAGCTGTGCACCCAGACCTTACCGATCTCAAACGTTAAGTGCTTAATTTGTAGAACACTATAAGCCAAGTCTGGCGTCAGGTGGCCACTTTCAGCTCGCACCACAAATTACTGCTGCCGCGCTGCCAATCATGGAACATCGCAAATACCCCCCTGACACTAGGAGTCATATGCCAGGGATCACGACAGGCGGCCCCCTCAGGTTGCACCATACATCGCTGCCAAACTTGACAACCCCACAACTGCTAGCCCTGACACATGTGCAGGTGTTTATATACAAAAAATGACCTGTTCACATGGTGAACACACAGTTCATGTACCTGTTCGAGTTGTCATATGTTTAGACAGTCTGTAGAGCAAGTGGATATACCATCTATGCTACTTACAGGTATGACTCACCAATAAAAGAAAAAGGTTTCAACAAAGAGGCTATCTCTGTAACCTAAGACTTGTGTCTCTATCACCCCAATGTGATGGAAAAAGTGTAGAAGAGGAGTGATGGTGCCTCACGGTAGCAACACCAGGGAGGGCAAAGCAGGAAGGTACTCGCCTGCTACCTCAAGGTCTCATCATCAGCTACCACCACTACAAGAAAGGAAATGTGCAGAAAAGAATAGATGGGTTATGACCCAAAAGACAAAGTGCTAGGGTGTGTAATAGAAAATAGCTGTGCTGTGATTCGTGCACCAAGTGCAACCCCACAACTATATACACGTTTGAGCTAGATCACACTGGCTTACTATTTTTATTCTGTGCTGTGTGTCTGCTCATATTAAAATGTGCTTGTGTAACAATTCAGACTAATCCAGGCCCAAAAAGCTATAAGAATGGCCTGGGCAGCAGGCCATAGTAATTTTAATGTATATTGACTTAATCAATACCTGTTCTTGTGGTCATCTCTAAATAGACAGACAGCACCAACATGTGGCCGACTGTCACAAGTGCCGTTTTTGACAACTAAGTGACGGTGCCGAGCAACAGAAAACACCCAGTCAAATTTAGCACAGGTGACTTGATGCTGAATTTCACCAGCGTAGGCAATTCAGCCCTTTTGTAAAGTCTAAGGGGTCTATTAGGATGGCGGTCGAGAAATCACTCCAACTGCCATGGTAGCGGGAAAACACCGCCCGCTAGGACCGCGGCATAACCGCCGGTCCAATTAGTATGCTTCACAGTCAGAATCAGACCGCAGCGGAACGATCGCGGCATTTAACATTGCCGCGGTTGCTGCTGCCAGCAGCACCACTCGATGTCCAAAAAGCATGTCCAGCATATCCCTGCACTGCGTGGCAGGCACTGCACAGTGACTGCCACCTGGCACAGGGACATGTAGGGGGCCCAGTGCACCCACACACCCCCAAACACATTGGGGGCCCGCAATGGGCCCCCGGAAACATTCTCCGCATGCCTTTCCATGGCGGTTCCACCGCCGCGGAAAGGCTGGCTACCACCGGCATCATAATCATGCCGGCGGAGCCTGACCCTGCACCGGCCCCATTTTAGCGGTCCAGTCCCACCCGCCAGGAAAGCATGCGGACTGCTACCTACGGAGGAGTGGCGGTCGGAAAATCTTACTGCCACGGTCGTCACCGCCATGCTAATGGGACTGGCGGTTTTCTGGTTTGCGATCGCGGGTGGATGACCACCGCCGGCCATTCGACCGCCATCCTAATAGACCCCCAAGGGTGACTCTCTAACATTGTCGTTTTAAACAAAGGACGCTGTAACTTAATGCCTGGTTCAAGTATGTAACGTGTGTATCACTATTCCTTCTGTGGCCGGGGAGAAACAGGTTTGTGTCCCTCTCCCTGCAGTATTCAATTCCCAATTGTATATCAATATACTACTCCATAGAGGAATGCATGTAATAGTCATCATTTACATCACAATGTTAAACCAATTAACGGACATGCCACCGTTTGAATGTTTTTTTTTTTTTTAAAGTCTGATAAATGGCCTTCACCTGGGTGGAATCAAAGGTTTACTGCAAGTCTGGGCAGCAGGGAGACCCCCCCTCAATCCTTTGTGCACTGATTGTTGCAGTTTATGTAGCTCGAACCCGCCCAGCAGGTGTAGGAGCGCTTTGCATGTGGACCAGTTACCTCACACAAGGACACGAAAAATATTGTAGACACAGGAGAATAAGGGGTTAACCCCGAATCACAGGTTTGCGACACGACTCCGAGACTCGAACCGAAGACGGCATCACAGGCCGGAACGCCTCCTCGTTTTGGCTGTAGTTTTCTGGTGAATAACAAAATTCCTAGTGCCTTTGCCTTTCGAGTTCGGACTCATATGTGAAACCCACGGCTCCCTCGCAACAGTCCTGCCCCCCTTGAACCAGCTTAAAACAAAAACCGCTTCAGCCCCGCGGACACCCTGCCCACTGCATCATGCCTGCAGGCATAACCGCGCCCCAACCGAAATCCCGTCTCACTGTGGAGACCCCAAACTCAGTTTACCGCCCCCCAAGGAGCAGCCCAGAATCCTACGTTTCACCACAGCCTTCTTCCAGGGCGTTTGAGATATCTACGCTTCCAACAAGCACATGTATCTTCGCACAATAACCCCTGCAGCACATGGCAGGGAGAGCACCTCAGGCTTGCAGGACAAGCCAGCTGCGGCATGGAGACTGAAATCACAGTGAAGCCACAGAGCTCAACAAACGGGGAGCGCTGGTGCCCCCTCCTTGCTTTGCTGCTGAGGGGGAAGCAAACCGCACATGGAATCCCGCAAATGCAAACCAGCGAGACCCCTCCACTCGGAAACATGGTACCATGAGCAAATGGAAAGGGGGGGCTCTTGGCCCCCCCGCATGCATGGCGGTGCGGCGACCTCCCCCGTCCTTCCGGACTTCTCGGTGGTGGGGCGTGTCCACTGGGGCGCGCCCTGCCACCGATTGGCTGCCACCGTGACCCGGATGTCGTTAATCGACGTCCGGGTCGGAGGGGAGGGGGGCGGGCCACTGTGGGATAAAGAGGCGGGGAGCGCCCAGGTGACCCCCTTGTTGCCTGGACGCTCCCCCACAATGGACGTGCCCGGGCGTTCGGGGCTTCAATTTTCCTTTCTTTTTCTTTTGTTTTCCAGGTCCGCATCCAGGCGTGGTGATCTCGGACTTCTCGGCTCCTTGCTTCGAGGATCGACGCCCTGCATTGGATCTTCGTCTCGGGATCGAGACTGCGTAGGACTTTAAGGTGACGCGGCTGGAGGCTGTTTTCAGTGCGTGGGGAGCAAGCAGGAGATTGCGGGACCGGGACTGCGGAGCTTGCCGCCTTTTTGTGGACTGCGTCGGGCGGCTGGTTTTTTGATCGTGTGATTACGAGGTGTAGCCCCATTGCATTGAGGTGAGGTGTCGGGGGCTGGTGCGGGGTGTGTGCGGCCTTTTTTGTGGCGGTCGGTCGCTTAGGCTGTCGGCAATTGCAGTCTTCGACGCGTGGGGGTGAGAGAGCGAGCGGCTTTGTCCCTGCGCACCGGGCGCCTTTCTGAATGCTCGGAGTTATAGTTGTAGTTAACTGGGCAAGAAAACCGAACATCTTGTGATTCTGAGCACGTCACTTAATCTCCCCGTACCTAACAAAGTCGTTATAGAAGCATAATAACATTGGAAGTTCCTTTGTGAAATCCTGCATTGATCGCACGCATATATAGGGTGGTGTGAGGCGCCCCGATACCCTAGGATTGAGTGTGGGCTATAATTAAAGGTTTTTTAAGAGATTGCCAAGGACAGTGGAGGGTGAGTTGTAGGAACGTTCAAGTTACATCCATTGTCTAACCTGGTACAGTCCGCGTTCACCAGCTGCTTGTATGCAATTTTCCCATGTATTAATGCATTTTCTATTTTAGGCACGGTAGCACTGCATTCCTGTAATTCACGTAGTGCGCGGAGTGGTGGACATCAGTGCGGTCGCGGTTGAAATTCCGGCTGAGAGTACGCCGGATCTTGAACGGTAAGAGGAGAGCAGGGGGCTCGCATTGCATTGCTTCTGGTAGCCGCCGGGTGGGTCTACGTTAGAGTTTACTCACCCCTGACAAACCGGATAAGCCGGGGCGTTGCGGTTACGGTTGCATGGTGCTTACAGCCCCCTGTATATCCTCCATCTGGTGAAGGTAATAAGCGTACTTACGCCTGTATTGGGGTATTAGTGTAGGGCGGTGCACCCAAGTCATGCCGGGGTCGATGGGTGGTGAAGGGGGGTCCAGGATGGAGGCTATGATGCAGGCCATGATGCAGGAGATGAACAGCATTAATAGGAGATTGAGTAAGGTGGATGAATTGGAGGCCCGCATGAATGAAAGGTTTACTGATCCCCCAGTCCCTTCAGGCAGGCCCGCGCGGCAGCGGAAGGCACCCTTGTCAAGAGGGGGTTTTGCTAGCCCGCCCAAGACGTCTAAGGCCAAGAAGCGCAGGTGCAGTGCTGTGGTTCCGTAAATTCTGAACCCGTGTGTTTATATCATGGCTCCGTTACGATTTTGGTACCTGCATATCGTAAATAGCGAGTTTGGTATGTACGAGTGTTCTCGTCGCGCTTCCCGATGAATTTGCTGCCTATTAGTAAATCTCGTTAAAGAACACACGGGTTCCATCTTGTGCACGGCATCCATTTTGTTTTCATTGCCCTCACTGTAGGCAGCCTGACCCTGCATGACACGTCCACCCCCCCCCAGTTTGGCCTTGCGCTGACTCATGACCTGGCGAAAGCTGACGCTGTTGCCTGGGGCCGAAACTTGCCAAACCAGTACCTGCCCTCGAGTTAAGCGAGGTTTTGATCAAAGGCCAGTGTTGTATAAACTTATATGACCCGCACACACCCGCCCAACCTTACTTACTATCTCTTTCCTCCGTTTCTGTTCCTTCCTTTATGACCTGTTTATGGTGGGGAGGTGACCATTTGTTTGTTATGAGTGGACGGTCTCTTCAAAGGAGGATGTTAGGTTGGTCCGGTTTCAACCCCAGAAGAACGTATGTTTTAGCCAAGAGGCCGGACACATGGGATTGTCATCAATAATAAAGTATTGTTTTGGGTACATGGGGTGCGACCAACTGCACTTCAAAGAATGTTTGCCTGAGGCATGATTTTGGGTATAAAAAGAGCGACCTGCTTTGTATTGTTGAGCAGTCTCCTCGCAACCTACTTGTGTGGTACTTGTTGGACCTCTGCTACTGGCTGCAGCCAATAAATCGATCTTTGATGCCATCTAGAAGAATCCCGTGTTTCTGTTATATTGGTAATCCAGGCAGGAGAACCCGAGAGCTTAGAGCGTTGTTCCCTGGCGCTGCCGGACTATAAAAAAGTTTGGTCTCTCAGTTGGCGCCCGAACGTGCGGTGATATCAGCGGTACCGGTCCAAGCTTGAAGAACGTGTGGGGCTTCGTAAGAAAATTCCGGAGGAAGAGATCTCCCACTTCATCGATCCCTGTATGTCGCAAAAGTGGTCCGAAGGTCTTTTTCTGCGAGGTTCCCTCTTCCAGACGGCTACGAAGGACTGCTGCCCTGACTGTCGCCCTGCCTTGGACCCATTCATAATTCTTTGGACGGCGAAACACTAGACGGGTGATCTTCAGATGACGTCATCGATCATCAATAAATTGAGTTAAGTATAAAGTGGGTCGCACCCAGTCCTTAGTTCTTTGGTCCCTTGGTTTAAAAACCTTGGTTTGTATTTGGTCTGGTTCTTTGGTACCTTGGTTTAAACACCTTGGTTTGTCTGGTTTGCATTGGTCCTTTGCATATTGGTTTGGTCTTTGGTAACTTGGTCTTTGGTAACTTAGTTTGGGTCCTTAGTTTTATTTGGCAATTGCAATTTCCAAAAACCGAGGGTCTCGTACATTTACGAGTATATCGGTAAAGATAAGCCCTCGAAGTTTGAAACTGGGTTAGTGAGCACGATGCCTAGCCGCAGTATTTTTGGTAATTTGGTTCTTTGTTGCAACAGGGATTCCCGGTTGGAGGATTCGTGTCCGATACCTCCAGTTGGAACTCCAACGTATGAGCTCTACTCGAAGCATGGCGTGGGTCCAATCACGTATAATGAAATATGGGTCCGCTACACCAAGAAAGATGGTGTTTTGCGATGGCCCCAAAATGGAAGCTTTGAAACAGAAGTCTTAGATAATTTAGAAGTAAAGCTATTTAAGAAAAAGGCTAGACCCGCAATGTTTGACTCTTTCCGCCTATGGCGTAAAGAAGCCCGACAACGCGAGATTAAACAAGCGAAGAAAGATAGAAAAGTAAATGACATATCTATTATGCAAGCTGCTAGGCAATTTAAAATTGATGTAGAGGATAAGGCTCTTGAGGTGTCTGAACGACAGCATAATATGGCAACCGATAGATGCTATCCAGTATTAACACCTCTGTTGGAAAAAGTAGCGGAAGATTCTGAAAAGGATCCATTGATGTCTTATTTGTTAAAGTCTCCTCCACCGTACGCACAAGGTGCTACTGCACCAATGTTGCCACAGGTTGCTCCCCCGCAATTGCATGTTCCCGTTCTTGCTCCCCAGTTTGTCCAAGTTCCTCCGGCACCTCCTCAGCCCGGATTACCTATTGCACCTGTACCTACTTTACCTGTGCCTGTCCTGCCTCCCACTACTTTGCCGAACTTTTTCTCTCCTGTCCTTATGACTGACTCTCCTTCTGTTCGTCGGCGAGTAGCTGACACTGTCGCTAACTTTCTGACTCCTTTGTTTAGTTCGTTAACTACGAACGCCGTTTCTGACAGTCGACAGAGACGTAGCCAGCTGCCTAAATTTCAGGAGCGAGAAGTGTTGGATTTGTTAGCTCGTAAGTGGATTTCTAAACCGGCCAAATATAGTCCGCAGGTGGTATTGGATACGTTTCTGCAGTGGGACGAGCCTACGCAAAGATATGTGTTTGACATTATGTGTGCTTTCCTTAAAGAAGATTGGGATAGTGATGAGTTAGATACAGTTCCCGAGGAGTTGTCTGAGCTACGGAGCAAGTTTGCTAAAGGTGTGATTGTGGGTTCTGAAGTTAAAAATGCGGTAGTAATACTTCTTTCGTATAGGTCTGCTCTGCCGCCGAGAACTCTGTTTAAACCTGATCATTCAGTTGGGATGAAAGCTAGACAGTATCCTATGAGAGAGGTTCCTCCAGTTTGGCGAGAGGGAGATGCAAATGCTAATCCTCCTGTTTTACCACACTTCCAGCGCGTATGGATACATGTCCCATGGAAACGATCGGAAGTATTGACTCTTAAGCAGACTTTACCCGATCCCCGCAAGAATCCTGCAGGGTATTATAAAGAGCTATCGCAGACAGTAGAAGCTTGCGTACTGAACTTGGCTGATGTTGATATGCTGTTTGGCAATGTAGTACCACAGCCTATTTGGGCAAAAATTCGGCATGAAAATCATGTAGCAGAACTGGGTGATACGTGGGACAACATTGCTTTAGCGGATGGTAGACAAGTGGGCGGTGCGAAGCCAGAACAGTTAGTGACGGATTTGCCAGGTAGGATAATTACTCTCATGAAAACTCTAATGCCGGCGCTGAAGGTTAATTGGGATAAGTTAGCTGCCTGCAAACAGAAGAAGGATGAAAGTGTCTCTGATTTCTTCACAAGGTTTGAAGAAACTTTCATAGACCATAGTGGTCAAGATATGAGCTCTGAGGGTGGTCAACGGTTATTTGTAGACAAATTCGTTTTTAACTTACTTCCTGAATTGAGCCATAAGTTAAAAGATTCCGAGAGTTCTTGGGCAGTTTCATCTACAGCTCAAATATTGGCTACAGCTCAATATTATGAGAATAGAGACAAGGAGGAGAAAGACAAGGTAGAGAAAAAGACGAAAGATCTGAAAACTAAAGTCCTGTTACAACAAGCGTATCCACCCCGTTCAAACCAGCCTGAAGTACAGCAACGCCCTGCGTATCAACAGCAGCCCCAGCATCAGCGAATGCCACCCAGGTTTGATTATTACCATCAAACACAGCCCTTAGGTTTGAATCAGTGTGCGTATTGCAGAGAAGAGGGCCATTATAAAGGTGAGTGCCCTGCTTTACGGCAACGTATGAATGGTGCTTTTGTTCCAAGGGGACGTGGTAATTCTCAGCAGATAGCTAGGGGTAGAGGACGTGGTGCCCCTGTTCAGAATGAGCGCTCTTCTCAACCACAACAGTCACAGAACTATTTTGATCGACAGAATGTGCAAGATGGTAGATCTCAGCAGTACTATGCTGACGATTATCATGTCGATAATGAGAAAGTAGAATATGCAGATTGCTAGGACAGCCATAGACAAAGAGAGGGAGTAGTGTCGGTTCCAGTAGACCAAAAAGGGCCCTATGTCTCTGTAGTTACATTAGGTGTGACAGAGCCCTTCCTTCTGGATACTGGTGCGGCTAAGAGTTCTATCATGCACTCTAAACTTCCTGGCGCACCTTTGTCTGGCTTAACCAATGTCTCGGTGGGATTTTCTGGCGCCCCGGTTCATAATCCAGTGTCTAGTCCTTTGTCTCTTTCCATTGGGCCTTATGAATTGGAAGCTCCTCTGATCTTAACGACAGGTTGCGGCGAAAATTTGTTGGGTCTAGACTTGTTGAAAAGATTATATGCGACCCTGCATTGTTCTCCCTCAGGAGTACATCTTACCTTGGGACGGAGAGTGGTTTCTCCAATGTATGTGTCAAAAGATAAGCTTCCACTGGAATTGCGCTGTCTCCCTGATTCTCTTTGGGCTGATGGTCCTAATGATGTGGGCCTCCTTGAGATCCCACCATATGTTGTGACTTTGAAAACAAATGTTAAACTACCACGCATTCCTCAGTATAAGATTTCGAGTGATGGTGAGCGAGCACTTTTGGCGATCATTTATGATCTGATCGAGAAGGGTGTGATTGAGGAAACTAGGGGTAATGTATGCAACAGTCCAGTTCTACCGATTATGAAACGTACAGATTCTTCTCAGCCACCCGTATACTGCTTTGTGATAGATCTTCGCGAAGTCAACAAAATTGTCATCCCACAGTTTCCTGTGGTACCGGACATAACTGCCTTACTGACGTTAATTCCTGCCTCAGCATCCTGGTTTTCGGTTATTGACTTAAAGAATGCCTTCTTTAGCATCCCGATCGCTGAAGAAAGCAGAGATATCTTTGGCTTCTCATTAGGTGGACGTAGTTTCAGATTTCGGCGCGCTCCCCAAGGTTATTGTGAGAGTCCCTCAATCTATAGTCAGGCTCTAAAAATGCAGCTTGATACTCTTGTGTTGCCGGCTGGCGCTGCTCTCATTCAGTACGTAGATGATCTTCTTGTGGCAGCTGATAATGAGGAAATATGTAAAACAGCTACGATTTCTTTGCTCCGTCATTTATCTGACTACAAACATAAAGTATCACCTTCGAAACTACAGTATTGTTGTCAAGAGGTGACCTACTTAGGTCATCTCTTATCAAAGGAGGGAAGGAAGTTGACCCCAGAAAGAATTAGAGCGATTGCACAAATGACTGTACCAAGTACACAGAGAGAAGTGCGTGCGTTTTTAGGTATTACGTCATACTGTCGCCAGTGGATCCCCAATTTTTCTTTGTTAGCAAAACCTTTGTTGGCTCTGACATGCAAAAATACACCCAATACTCTTCCTTGGTCTGACGAGTGTCAGAAAAGTTTTTCGGAGTTACGTACTGCACTCTGTTCGGCTCCTGTGTTGGGTACACCCGACTACAGTAAGCCCTTCACATTGTTCGTTCACGAGAGAGAAGGTTGTGCATTGTCGGTTTTGACACAGTTATTTGGTGACAAACAACGTCCATGTGCGTATTTCTCGTCAACTTTAGATCCGGTAGCTAGAGCACTGCCGAGTTGTTTGAGAGCTACAGCAGCAGCCGCAGTCTCTATTCGACAATCTGCTGGTTTGGTGATGGACAATGACCTGCTGGTATTGGTTCCACATGCAGTGGATACCTTGATGAACAGAACTAAAACACAACACCTCACGAGTGCGAGATTGTCAGGGTATGAGTTGACACTATTAGCTAGTCACATACACATAAAAAGGTGCAATGTGCTGAATCCTGCGACACTGTTGCCGGTTTCCATGAATGCGAATGAGGTAGAGCATGATTGTTTTCTGAGGACGGAAGAAGAAACAAAAGGAAGAGTGGATTTACAGAATACCGCTTTTTCAGATCCGGATGGTACATTATGGGTGGATGGATCTTGCTATAAGTTGCCGAATGGTGATACAACTGCTGCGTATGCGGTGACGACGTTGAGCACGATTGTTGAAACAGCACGAGTGAATCACAACTCCGCACAAGCTGCAGAACTGATTGCATTGACAAGAGCGTGTGTTTTGTCTGAGGGAAAGAGAGTGAATGTGTATACTGATAGTCAGTATGCATTTGGTGTGGCGCACAGTTTTGGACGTCTGTGGAGAGAAAGGGGATTCCTGACGTCCCATGGCACAAAGATTCAGCATGGACAGTTGGTGAATGAGCTTCTGGAAGCACTTACATTGCCAAAGCAAGTTGCGATTGTGAAATGCAGCGCGCACCAAAAGATTACAGATGACGTTGGTCGTGGGAATGCGTTTGCGGATGAAGTTGCGAAAGAGACAGCGAGAAACATGATGAGTCGAATGTATGTTGCGAGTAATGCGAGATGGATGAGTGAAACTGGAATGTGTGAAGATACGATTGAAAGTGTGAAACAGATTCAAGCTGAAGCTACTGAGAGTGAGAAGAACGTATGGAAAGAAAGCACGGGTAAATTGGATTCGACTGGATGTTGGATTGATTTGTCCGAGCATCAGAGATGGATGTTGCCAAACGCGTATGTACATGCAGTAGTAACGATGGCACACGGTCTGTCGCACATCAGTGTAAAAGGGATTTGCAAGGTGCTAGCTCCAGTGTGGAAGAATTCCGGAATTTCTAAGTGTGCAGAGAATGTGGTGAAGAATTGTATGGTGTGCTTGATGCACAATCCTGGTAAGGGAACTCCAACTCCTGCAGGCCACTTTGCTCCCCCTACATGCCCCTTTGAGGTCCTACAGCTAGACTTCATTCACATGGAAAGACGCAACAACTTGAAATACGTCCTTGTCGTAGTTTGCGCCTTTTCAAAATGGGTAGAAGCTTATCCGTTAAAGGATAACACTGCTTTGTCCACTGCCAAAATCCTGCTCAAAGAATTTTTTCCTAGGTATGGGTTGCCAAAGATTGTGTGGAGTGATAATGGAAGTGAGTTCGTGGGTGAGGTAATGAAGAAAGTGTGTGCTGGTCTGGGGATCAGGCAGAAATTCCATAGTGCAAATCACCCCCAATCAGCGGGGCTTGTTGAGTGCTATAATGGCACTCTGAAGCTAAAACTGGCTAAAATTCAAGCGAGTACTGGATTATCATGGCCAGACGCGCTGCCCTTGGCGCTTTTGTCCATAAGGACGACCGCACATTCAAGAGTTGGGCTTAGCCCATACGAGGTGGTTTTTGGTCGTCCTGCCAACATTTGGGGTGTCCCGAGACCTAAACAATTTAGTAGCATAGAACATCCAATGTTGATTGACTATTTATTTGATTTGACTACTAAATTGCGAATCATTCATCAGCAGGTTGTTGAGAGCTTACCTAAGGCATCCGAAGATCCCGGCCACAAGTTGCAGCCAGGCGACCTAGTCTTGGTCAAAAATTTTCAGAGGACCGAAAATCTACAACCTCGCTGGCTTGGCCCGTATATGGTCCTTTTGTCCACCCGCACTGCAGTCCGGCTCAAGGAGAAAAAAAACTGGGTACACGCTGCCCATACAAAGCGAGTACCACTCCCTTTACCTTTTGATTCCTGGGTTCGAGAGGGTGTGGGGAATTCCGAATCCGAAACCATCCCTCGGTTTATTCCTTTTTCTGATGCCCAATTTGAAGGACATGAATCTGTGATCACTTCAGACACTACTGAACAATCTGGAACACTACCGTCACCTACGGACTCTGGAACATTGCCAATACTCACAGACCCGAACACTCCTGCTACTGAACTTTTTCCGGACCATACTCGACCTGGAAGAAGCAGATATAACCTACGTCCCCGAACTCTCATGAACTGATTTTTTTTTATGATTTTTGTGTACATTACTCCCAACCAAGAAACTTGCTTGTTTTTTTTGTTGTTTTACCTTTTTCCGAACCGCCACCCGGGTTCAGCCGGAGGGTCGCGGTGTAAAGACTCAGGAGTACAGGCTCCTTGACATAAGGTCAGGGGTTCTATTGGTCTTAAGGGCGTTCCTTGAGCTAGTAGGCGTAGTCCTGAGCACAGAAGACCCAACCGCCGCGGACGGCTCGTTAGAGGGTGGAGTTTCTTGGTTTGATGGGATTAACTGATAAAATGTTTTTTAGTAAGAGTTTTCTAGTTAAATGTGCCTTATTGACACTCAGTATTTCAATTACTTTGATGGGTGGGATTGTCCTCCTTTTTCAGTTCCTATCCACACCTACCCCACAACCTACGTCTACTCCTTTGTTTTCCACTGTTTCTATACACTCTTTTCACCCCTTGCCTGAACATGAACAAACTAGAAGACTGGAATTCACAAACAACTCGTTCATCCAATTGCTTCACCAACACCAATTAATAGTCAACACCACTAATTGTTGGGTGTGTGGTTTGATGCCACATACAATGGGAAAGGGTATCCCCTACTTAGTCCTACCTTTTAGTCAAAACGGGTCATCATGGGCTTTTCAGACGATGTTCCTTTTTGCTTTGGAAATCTATCCCCCGCGTCCCCCGCGTTCTGTGAAACATAACTCGAATGCAGCCTTGGTGAAGGGAATTGCGAACATGAGCAGAGATGTGAATGCCTATATGTCTATTCCCAGGGAGGAGTTATCAGCTTACACTGGGTGGAACGCAACTGGATACCGCATTAGTCTGGGTGGGAAACAGCGTAAGAGATCGTCTCCGATTTGGGTCGTACCCCACCGAGGTCATTTTTGTCTGCAAGGAAATGGTACGAATCCGAGGGCTCAGCTAGGGAAGAGTGTTTGCACCCAGACGTACATTTTTCCGTCGCAGTCTTCCCCATCATTTTTGGCTGCTAAGGGTACGTACTTTGTATGCCACAATCAGGCTTATACATGGCTGCCCCAAGATTTTTCGGGCATTTGCTTTGTTGCCTATCTGTTGCCCCCTACGTATACCGCTTCCGCTGACTATCGCAAGACGAGAGTTGTGAGAGGTGTCTTCGATAAGGAGGACACCGCGGGTCAAGAAGCAGGGGATTTCTTTAAGGGATTCCTGCCGTACTGGGGACCCATGGTAAATAGTAGGCATTTGAGACAACTAACCCGAGTGGTTGAGTCCACGGTGAACGAAACTGCTGGTGCCCTTAGTAATTTGACAGCTGAGCTTCAAGCGGATCGCCTCATGACATTACAAAACCGTATGGTTTTAGATGTTCTACTTGCTGACCGAGGGGGAGTATGTAAAGTGATCCAATCGAGCTGCTGTGTCTTCATACCAGACAATGCTCCAACAGTGTACAAGGCCATTTCCAGGTTACATAAGATCTCCGAGTCTATACATATGGCCGAAGGAGATTGGTCGTTAACTGATTGGTTCTGGGGACTGTTGTCCACGTGGGGATGGAGAATTCTGACGATCAGTGGAATGGCTCTAGCAGTCCTTTTCACTTGTTGCCTCTGTGTGCAGTGTGGTCCTGCCTTGTGTAGCCTTTGCGCTACGGTATGCGTGCGCAGTCCGCCTGCTTCACGGGAGGAACAGAGAGGTAGGATGATGCTTCAGCAACATACTGATGATCTGATGAAGATTGATATTGACTCAGATTCAGAATGGGTTATTGCCTAAATGAGGGCAAAAGGAGGGTCTGTGGTTCCGTAAATTCTGAACCCGTGTGTTTATATCATGGCTCCGTTACGATTTTGGTACCTGCATATCGTAAATAGCGAGTTTGGTATGTACGAGTGTTCTCGTCGCGCTTCCCGATGAATTTGCTGCCTATTAGTAAATCTCGTTAAAGAACACACGGGTTCCATCTTGTGCACGGCATCCATTTTGTTTTCATTGCCCTCACTGTAGGCAGCCTGACCCTGCATGACACGTCCACCCCCCCCCAGTTTGGCCTTGCGCTGACTCATGACCTGGCGAAAGCTGACGCTGTTGCCTGGGGCCGAAACTTGCCAAACCAGTACCTGCCCTCGAGTTAAGCGAGGTTTTGATCAAAGGCCAGTGTTGTATAAACTTATATGACCCGCACACACCCGCCCAACCTTACTTACTATCTCTTTCCTCCGTTTCTGTTCCTTCCTTTATGACCTGTTTATGGTGGGGAGGTGACCATTTGTTTGTTATGAGTGGACGGTCTCTTCAAAGGAGGATGTTAGGTTGGTCCGGTTTCAACCCCAGAAGAACGTATGTTTTAGCCAAGAGGCCGGACACATGGGATTGTCATCAATAATAAAGTATTGTTTTGGGTACATGGGGTGCGACCAACTGCACTTCAAAGAATGTTTGCCTGAGGCATGATTTTGGGTATAAAAAGAGCGACCTGCTTTGTATTGTTGAGCAGTCTCCTCGCAACCTACTTGTGTGGTACTTGTTGGACCTCTGCTACTGGCTGCAGCCAATAAATCGATCTTTGATGCCATCTAGAAGAATCCCGTGTTTCTGTTATATTGGTAATCCAGGCAGGAGAACCCGAGAGCTTAGAGCGTTGTTCCCTGGCGCTGCCGGACTATAAAAAAGTTTGGTCTCTCAGTTGCCTTCATATACAAAAATGTTCTTCAAGAACGTGATGAGGTTATTGGTTGTCGTGGATGCCGTGAACTTAAAATTGACCCAATGGGAGGTGTAATCCACCAGGACAAACATGAACCTCTTCTGTGGGCCTAACTTGTCCATGGGCCCTATGATGTCTACCGCTAACTTTGTCCATGGGATCGTAGGAACACTGACTGGTGATAGAGGAGTTCTGTGAAGGATCTTACTTTTGTCACTCCTTGCACAGCTGACACACTCCTTAACTTTTACTTCGATCATGGAATCCATCTTCGGAAACCAATAACAGCTCCTGACCTTGTTCTTTGTGAGGCTTCTGCCCAGATGCCCCTCATGGGCCAAGTCAATTATTTTGCTCCTCATCTCCCTTGGAGGAATGATCTTATCCCCGCGGTGTATGCGACCCTCAAGGAGGAACAATTCTAGTCTCACTTCCCAAAAGTCTTTTATACTGTCAGGAACCTCCGATATTTTCTCTGGCCATCCTTTGATGATGAATTTCTTTAAAGTTTCCATGGCTGTGTCCTCCTTCATTCCTTTTTCCCACTCACCATTGGTAATAGAAGTGATATGGATCGGGAATATGGGAACATCTAGCACTTCTTCATTAGGACCTCCTTCTACGGGTGCCCTCGATAGGTAGTCTGCTATGACATTTTCCGGACCTGGCAAGTACTCTACCTTAAAACAATAATTTTCTAATCCTAGGACCCATTTACTTATGCGAGGAGATACACTCTGAGCCTGTTTGGGAGAAAACATGAAGGTGAGAGGCTTGTGGTCAGTGTGTATTACAAACTTCGTGCCCCACAGAAAAAACTTAAAGTGGAGTACCGCCCAAAAACAGGCCAATGCTTCTCTCTCAATAACTGAGTAGTTGCGCTCAGATGAAGTCAACGTGCGAGACGCGAAAGCGATGACTGTTTCTTCTC
The DNA here is from genome assembly GCF_964204655.1 of Triturus cristatus. Classification (NCBI taxonomy): domain Eukaryota; kingdom Metazoa; phylum Chordata; class Amphibia; order Caudata; family Salamandridae; genus Triturus; species Triturus cristatus. The sequence goes on from NC_140589.1 coordinate 1,941,259,678, forward strand.
CATCCCCTTTCTGCGACAGCATGGCCCCTAATCCTTTATTAGATGCATCTGTCGTTAAAATGGTTTTCTTTTTAGGGTCAAAAGTGCCAAGAGCCGGGGACTCAACAATTTGCTGTTTTATCCTTGCAAACATCTCCTCATGTCTACTTTCCCACACAAATTCTGCATTTTTCTTGAGGAGCTCCCGCAACCCTTCACACAAATCCGAAAAATTTCTCACAAATTTTGACATATACTCCACTAGTCCCAGGAACGATTTTAGTTCATCTTTGTTGGCTGGGTGTGGGGCATCCTCAACTGCTTGAATAAGGCTGTATTTAGGTCTAAAACCTTATTTGGATATAGTGTGGCCTAGATAGTCGACCGAAGTAACCTTAATCTTGCATTTGTCCAAACGCACTGTTAGTCCAGCTTCTGAGAGTTTACAACACACCCTGTTGAGCGTATCATCATGCTCTTCCTCAGTGGCCCCATACATCAGTATGTCATCCTGGAAACAGAGTGTGTTCCTAACCCCCTGCAGAACCTGTTGCATTATTTTCTGAAAAATGGACGCCGCCGAAGCGAGGCCAAACGGCATCCTCTTGAACATATATGCACCAAACGGAGAACTGAAAGCAGTTAGCGGTCTTGAATCAGGGTGCAGTTCCACCTGGTGATACGCCATGGACAAGTCAATGACCGAAAAGAAACTGGCCCTCCCCATGGTACTCAACATTTCATTGATATTGGGGAGAGGGAACCTTTCTACCCATATGTTGTCATTAAGTGAGCGGAGATCCACACACAAGCGGATGCCTTGCCCATTGCCTTTAGATGCTAGAACCAAAGGTGCGAGCCATTCTGTGGCCTCCACAGGTTGGATGACCCCCATCTCACTCAGTTTGTCTAGCTCTTCTTTTAGCATGTCTCTGAGGCGGAAAGGGACAGGGCGTGTCTTATGCACAACAGGTTTAGCCCCTTGTCTGACCTTAATCTTGTGTTGGAAGTCCCTTAGCTTGCCCAGCCTATCCGTGAACAACTTCGGGAAAGTCTCTTGCAAGTGCCCATTGCTAACCGGCTCCTTGACTAGCAGTACTTGGTTCTTATAATTAGGATCCAGGATGATCCCCAACTCTTTCTGATGCTGCCACCCTAGCAAGTTGGCCCCACACTCTACCACATACACTTTACCCACTGTGGTCCTTCCCATAAAGTTTAAATGGCTATTTGTCATGCCCACTAAGGGAATGGGCTCTTTAGTGTAACCTTCCGGAGATATATCCGGCATACATAACTTCATTTTACATCCTTTTAGCGATCCCTCAAAATCCTTAACATTTATTAACGTAAATGGAGAGCATGAATCTGCAAATACTTCAAGAGGTTTGTTATCAAACAACACAATACACTTAGGATAGTTAATCTCTGTACTTGTATCTCTGTCCTTAACTTGAAACACATATCTAGCCTGTGGCTCTTCTTGAGTGCTAACCACACTGACTGTGTTACTTATACCCTCTCTACACACCCTTGCCAAGTGCCCCCTCCTGTTACATTTCTTGCACAGAACACCTCGTGCAGTACAAACAGGATTGTTTGCCAAATGGTTGCTGCTACCACATCTAAAACATTTCAAAACATGCCCCTCAGTATTATGTTTCCCCATGGCAGTCTCCTTATTACTCTTCTTTTCTTGCATCTTATGAACACTATTTTCCCCGGACTCGGCTTGTACCACCGAAACTATCTCCTCCTTGACTCTCATTTCCTTTACACATCTAGCTGTGTGCTCAATAGATTGTGCAATTGAGATGGCCTCCCTCAACACGGGATTCTTAGCTAGCAGCTTCTCTTGTACCCTGCTATTGTTCGTGCATCTGACCAGTTGATCACGATTGAGAGAATCATTAAGGTCCCCAAACTCACACAGCTGCATAAGTCCTCTTAAGGCTGCAATGTAATTGTTAACGGACTCATTTTTCCCTTGTGCTCTGGTGAAAAATTTGTGACGCTCCAGAACTACATTTACCTTGTCCCCAAAGTGTGTTTCCAACTTTATTAGAGCGATATCGTAGATATCACATTCCTCATCAGCCTCCACCTCAGGTTCCGGTAGTGTTTCATACACTTTGCGACCATGTACCCCCATATTATGCAATAGGATGTGTTGTTTTCTGAGGGCAGAGAATCTTTCCCCCCCCATTGCGATTAGGTAGGATTCAAAAAGTTTTGTCCAGTCCTTCCAATGTATCTCCGGATCCCCACAATCATTGAGGAATGAGGGTGGCTGGCTAATTCCTGGGGTACCCATTTGAAAGCGTAGCGTTAAAACCCTCCACACAGCAAGTATCTGCCCAATTACTTGATAGGTTTCTGTGCCAAGCTGAATTGGAGGGGTTACACCGGGTTGCCAACCCACCGCAGATTATGAAAACCTGAATCCACCCCCGGTGCTCCCTTATCCCAATAGTGGGAGCAATCTCACTGAGCAGGGCTCTTAGACAAAACTCAGGTGGGCACCCATATCTACTGGACGGAGTACGATAGCCTTGACTCACCGCCACACAGCCGTGGTAGAATGGTGCGTCGGTGGTTTGAACGAAGCAGAGTCCAAACTCCTCTCAAGGATTTGCCACAGGAAAATAATATCAGCCCTCAGGTGGCTGAAACGCCGATTGCAGGACCACGGACTCGACCAGGGGCACCCCGGGGCTCCAGCGGTGGACAATGACGAAGGAAACCCTGCTCTGAGCTTCCGCCGAAGCGCCGACCACAGGACGGCGGGACCGCCCACGACACACCCCCGGGCTCCAGAGGTGGGGCAGTGCCGTCGGAACGTCACCTGAGGGCTCGCCCCTTACCGGTTCTCTGGAGACTGAGGCGCCGGATGGTGCAACTGAGGCGAAGCGGAACACACCCTCGGCCTCCGGGGTGGAGCCACGCTGAAGTGAGATCCCAGTCCTCCGCTTGCCGCTCGCTGAAGCAGTCGGGTGGAAATCCAGCCTTCCACAAGGAAACACCGCCCTAGCCAGGGCTCTGAGGAGTCTAATGCTGCCACCACTCGCCAATTTCCCAGGCGACCCGCCTGACAGGAACGAAGGATATGAAGGCTTCAGGGATTCAGTGGGTACATCCGGCCACCGCATACAACTTCATGTGCCGGAACATGACCAACTCCAGCCTGCCTCAGACACGACGAAGAAGTTGACAGGATGCGTACTAGATGCTGAAAGTCACTACACCGCTCGCCTTGGTTCTCTCTCTCTGAGGACAGCAGTGCAATTTTGCTAAGTCCCACGACAGGTGAGGGGTTGTCTATCAGCAACTCCAGTCTGCAGCTCATGACGTCTACCTCCTCAGATGGGGTGTGCGAAGACCTCCACAGCACTTCTCCCAACGGCCTCAAGTGAGGGGTGTCCCTCAGCAAACCCGGAATCTACCTCCTCAGATGAGGTGTATAAAGACCTCCACAGTACTTCTCCAAAATAGCGAACATCAATAACTTTGATGGAGAGAAATCAAAGGGGAGATGATCAGCTGCCCCCTCCGCAGTTCTGCAACTCGTCGCCAGTGTTGTAATTTCAAATAATACAGACTCCAAGGCTGGTAAGTCCACGTCACTTTATTTACTGATCATCCACTCTCCATCTGACTGGGGAAGAACACCAACATTCTAACATGAGCTCCATGGAAGAGACCAACTACATGGAATGTGGAGGGGGGGCGGAGCAAACCAAAGATAACAACAAGTGTGATAAGGGGAATGAACTCACACTTACAGTAACGATTAATTACAACAGTTACGTCATTTCTGAGTTGGAAGAGAGATCTTGTGTATCAGAGACATAGTTTTGCGTAATTTCTGAGTTAGAAGAGGGTCTTGTTGAGGTTCTGTAGCGATCCGAACCCGTTAATTCGGTATCGTAGTACTGACACGATTTTGGTACCAATGAATCGCAAATGATCCATTACATGCATGACAGTGTTTTACCTACGCAACTAGCATGAATTCACTGAGAAATAGGGCATTCTGTGGTAAAGTCGTGGCATCCATTTTAGTTACGGCATCCATTTTGTTTCTTGCCCTCACATAGTCAATGAACGGGCGATGACCCCGGCAGAGTCACCTTGTTAAGGACACGTAAGCCGAGCCCCGAGAAAGGCTGACGCTACATGACTAGGCAGAATCAAGCTGCCTCCCCTGCCTGAGGCCAGTCCTGCTATACTGGTTCTCGTGTCCGTTGTCCTGACTGAAAGGCCGAAGACGGTAGCCATGCCCGTTTATGATCCATAAACACCTCTTATCCTATTTTTCAATCCTTTGCACCTGGCTCTGCTCCTCTCCTTCTGGGCTTTTACAATGGGGAGGTTACGATTTTTATGATGGGAAGGATCGGGTAAAGAATGGAAAACTGACAAGGGGATTTGATCGAATACCGAAATCCTACAAATTATTGTTTGATGTCTATTTACTGTTTGTTTGAGATACCGGATTGGGCATGAGAAATATTCGTGTAATGTAGCCTAAAGACATTTTGCGTGTATTTAAAGAGTAACCCACTTAATGCAATTTGAACAGTCTCGTAGATTCTGCCTCTGTGTGGTTCCTATGATTTCTGTGTCCCTGCAGTAAATAAACCTTGGTCTTTGACGCCACCATCGAGAAGCCCGTGTCTCTGTTTATTTGTGCACCGGGACAGGAGGGACTCAGGGGTCTTCGGGTGTTGTTTTCCCTGACACCTCTGGACTCTTAAAAGTCCAGAACCTCAAATTGGCGCCCAACGTGGGGCGACGTCATCCGGTACCGGTCCAAAGCCTGAAAAGTTAGAGAAATTTTGTGTGAAGATTCTGGAGGGAGGTACCCCGCTTCATCGATCCCTGCATGTCGTAAAAGTGGCCCGACGATCTCTTCCACGAGGGTTCCCGTTCCCAGACGGCTACAGAGGACCGCTGCCCTGACTGTCGCCCTGTCTTGGACCCGAGGTGCAGACCTTAGTACGGCGAGACGTAGACGGGTTCTCCTTGGTGACGTCTTCCACATTTCAGTTAAGTATTAAGTGGGCTACGCTCAGTTTGGTTGTTCCTTGTTGCTCTGGTTTAATTCGTAGATTATCATTGGTTGCTCTTGTTTAGATAATCTTTGTTTTGGTATTAGTACATTTTGGTAGGCCTAAGTTCTTTGCGCATTTTGGTTGGAATTTGTCTTTGTTTGTCATGACTACCAGTAGTAATTGTTTCCTGTCCTGGTTACGTTGCAACGAGGATTCCCGGTTAGAGGATTCGTGTTCGGTTCCTCCGATTGGAACTCCTACATATGAGCTCTATTGTAAACATGGTGTTGGTCCTATTACGTATAATGAAGTATGGGTCCGTTATACCAGAAAAGATGGTGTCCTTAGTTGGCCACCGCATGGTAGCTTGGAAACCGAAATTCTAGACAATCTTGAAAAGAAGTTGTTTAAGAGAAAAGCCCGGCCGGCAATGTTTGATTCTTTTCGCGTATGGCGTAAGGAAGCCAAACAGAGAGAAATTAGGAAGACGAAGAAAGAACAGAAAGAGAAAGGGTTGACTTTAATGGAGTCTGCTAGGCAGCTGCATGTCAACGAGACTGAGAAAGCAATGGAGATGGCGAATAGAAAATATAATTTGGCAATTGATAAATGTTACCCTGTATTGTCATGTTGTCCTACTAAGCCGATGGAGGATCATGAGAAGGATCCTCTGTTGTCTTACATGTTGAATTCACCTCCACCGTATGCACAGGGTATTACAGTACCACAGTTACTACCTGTTGTACAGCCAGCTGCTGGTCAGCCTGGAATAGTTGCTCCACTTCCTTTGATTCCAGCTCCTGTCCTTCCCGTGGTTAATGTTCCTTTGGCACCCCCTCTTCCTGGGTCGCCTGCTCCGCCTTTTCCTGTCGTTTCGCAAACTGCTTTACCTGCTACTCCTACCCTTACTATTTCATCTGCTCCAGCTGCCCTATTCCCGAACCCTGTGAACATTCTGACTCCGCTTTCCGTTCGTCGGAAAATAACCGACTCTGTAACTAATATCTTAACTCCTCTCTACAGGTCTTTAATTGGGACCCCCGTTTCTGACTTAGCCAGCTTCCTGGTCCTGAAAGCTGCGAAGTATGATGCACAAAGAGTGTTAGATACTTTTATGCAATGGAATGAACCTATTCAACGTTATGTTTTTGACGTGATGTGTTCTCTTGTGCGTGAAGAATGGGAAGATGATGACTTAGATTCCGTCCCCTCTGATTTGATAAATATTCAACAGAAGTTTGCCGCAGGAATGGTGATAGGTTCAGAAGTAAGGGGAGCGATAGAACTGTTTTTAGCTCATAGGGATGATTCCCCTCTTCGAGCGACAAGAGACCCTGATGGTTCACCGATTACTACTAGAAAAAAACGAGGTCAATATCCGATGAGGGAAGTTCCGCCGATATGGCGTGATGCAGTTCAAGCTGATGCGGCTAATGGTATTGCAGCTGCCCCGGCACAATTCCAGAGAGTGTGGATACACATCCCTTGGAAACGGGCCGAAGTGTTAGCAGTAAAACAAGCGTTACCAGACCCACGTAAAAATCCTGCTGGTTATTACAAAGAGTTAACGCAGACAGTTCAAGCGTGCATCATGAATTTGGCAGACATTGAAATGTTATTTGGTAATGTAGTGCCACAGCCTATATGGGCCAAAATTCGGCAAGAGATCCACCCAGTCGCCTTAGGAGGTGATTGGCCAGCTATTATAGCGGCAGATGCGCAACAAGTTGGCGGTGCTAAACCTGAACCTCTGATTGCTGCCCTACCTGGCAGAATAATTAATCTGATGAAAACGCTGATGCCAGCATTACGAGTCAATTGGGATAAACTATCGGCATGCAAACAAAAGAAGGATGAAAGCGTCTCTGACTTCTTCACTAGATTTGAAGAGACCTTCGTAGACCACAGTGGGCAAGATATGAGTACTGAAGGAGGCCAGAGATTGTTTGTCGACAAGTTCGTGTTTAATTTACTACCTGAACTTAGTAACAAGTTAAAGGATTCTGAAAGTGCATGGGCAGTGTCGACGACAGCACAGATGCTTGCAACTGCTCAGTATTACGAGAATAGAGAGAAAGAAGAGAAGGAAAAGTCAGAAAAGAAAACAAAAGATTTAAAGACTAAAGTTCTTTTGCAACAGGCGTATCCGCCTCGTTCGAATCAGTCAGATTCACAGCAGCGACCCCAGTTTCAGCAACAGCCACAATTCCAGCAAGGGACGTCCCAAAGATCTAATTATGGTTTTTCCCGACAACAGCTAGCATGGAATCAGTGTGCCTATTGTAAAAAGGAGTGTCATTATAAGAATGAGTGTCCGGTACTGCACGCACAGACTAGTGGTGTCCCAGCTCAGAGAAGTACTGTTGGATTTACGCAAGCTCCTAGAGGTAGAGGACGTGGTACTATGACACCACAGGCCGATCGCCAATCGAATTATTTCGATCAGCGAATTGCACAATCTGCACAAACAGGTAGATCTCCACAGTATCATGTTGAAGATTACTATGATCATAATGAGGAGATTCAGAGAAGCGAGTACTAGGACAGCCACAGGCAAAGAAAGGGAGTAGTATCAGTTCCAGTTGATCAGAGTGGACCTTATGTCGCAGTAGTTACCTCAGGCGTGGTCGAACCGTTTCTGTTGGATACTGGTGCGGCAAAAAGTTCAATTATGCATACGAAACTCCCTGGCGCACCTTTGTCTGGCTTAACGAACACTTCAGTAGGTTTCTCAGGCGCCCCTGTTCACAATCCTGTTTCTAGTCCTTTATCAATATCTGTTGGGCCATGCGAACTAGAAGCACCCCTTATTCTAACAACCGGTTGTAATGAGAATCTGCTTGGTTTAGATCTGTTGAAACGCCTACATGCGACACTGTACTGTTCTCCTTCGGGAGTACAGCTCACATTAGGCAAGAGAGTCATCTCTCCAATGTATATGTCGATGGATAAGCTCCCACCGGAGCTGCGTTCTCTCCCTGATACTCTTTGGGCAACTGGTCCTAACGATGTAGGTCTCTTGGAAATTCCCCCTTATGTGGTAAGTTTGAAAGCGAATGTTAAATTCCCACGAATCCCACAGTATCGGATTTCGAATGAAGGGGAACGAGCACTCTTATTGATTGTGAAAGACTTAATACAGAAAGATGTGATTGAGGAAACTAGAGGAAATGTCTGCAATAGTCCTGTTTTGCCGATTTTGAAACGTACTGACCCTTCCAAACCTCCAATCTACAGATTTGTGATTGACCTCAGAGAAGTAAACAAAATCGTGATTCCGCAGTTTCCTGTGGTCCCAGATATCACTGCATTATTGACGTTGATTCCTGCCTCAGCCTCATGGTTTACGGTTATCGACTTGAAAAATGCATTTTTCAGCATTCCCATAGCCGAGGAAAGTAGAGACATTTTTGGTTTCTCCTTAGGAGGTCGCAGTTTCAGATTCAAGCGCGCTCCACAAGGTTATTGTGAGAGCCCTCCAATTTACAGCCAAGCATTAAAGAGTCAATTAGATGCTCTTGTACTTCCTCCTGGTGTTGCCCTGATCCAATACGTAGATGATCTTTTACTGGCTGCTGATGACAAGGAAACTTGCAAAACAGCTACAATTTCTTTATTACGTCATTTGTCAGACTTACATCACAAGGTGTCACCTTCTAAACTGCAATATTGTTGCCAAGAAGTGACCTACTTAGGTCATCTTTTGTCAAAGGAGGGAAGAAGGTTGACCCCAGAGAGAATCAAAGCAATCTCGCAGATGACTGTACCAAGCATACAGAGAGAAGTGCGTGCGTTTTTGGGTATTACGTCATACTGTAGGCAATGGATCCCAAATTTTTCTCTCATGGCAAAACCATTGGTGGCTCTCACTGGAAAAGGTGTTTCGAGTCCTTTGCCATGGTCTGATGAATGTCAACAAAGCTTCTCGGAATTGCGTGATGCGTTATGCTCAGCTCCTGTGTTAGGTACTCCTGACTACAGTAAGCCGTTTACTCTATATGTCCATGAAAGAGAAGGTTGTGCGTTGAGTGTTTTAACGCAACAATTTGGTGACAAACAGCGGCCTTGTGCATATTTCTCATCCACATTAGATCCGGTAGCCAGAGCATTGCCGAGTTGTTTGAGAGCTACAGCAGCAGCTGCAGTGTCCATTCGACAGTCTGCTGGACTAGTCATGAACAACATGTTAATAGTCATGGTTCCACATGCTGTGGATACACTCATGAATCGAACGAAAACTCAGCACCTCACCAGTGCTAGACTATCAGGCTACGAGCTGACACTTTTGGCAAGTCACATTCAGATCAAGCGATGCAACACACTGAATCCAGCAACGTTGTTGCGACTACTCAGGAGTCGAGTGATTCAGAGCCTCATGATTGTTGTTTCAGAACTGAGGAAGAGACAAAAGGTCGGATTGATTTAAAAGACACTCCGTTGCCAGATCCAGACGGCACTTTATATGTCGATGGGTCTTGTTTTAAGTTACAGAATGGTGATGTGACGGCCGCGTATGCAGTTACGACTTTGAGTACGATTGTTGAGACTGCAAGAGTAAGTCAGAATTCTGCCCAAGCTGCAGAATTAATTGCACTAACAAGAGCGTGTGTTTTAGCTGAGGGAAAGAGAGTGAATGTGTTTACTGACAGCCAATACGCCTTCGGCGTATCACATAACTTTGGACGTCTCTGGAGAGAAAGAGGTTTTCTCACATCCCATGGGACTAAAATCCAACATGGACAGTTAGTCAGTGATCTATTGGAATCTCTGACCCTACCGAATGAAGATGCGATTGTGAAATGCAGTGCACATCGGAAGATTACGGATGATGTTGGCCGTGGAAATGCGTTTGCTGATGAGGTCGCCAAAGAGACGGCCAAGAACATGACGAGCCGAATGTATGTTGCAACGTCTGCAAGATGGATTGCTGAATCAGGGATGTGTGAGAATACGATTGAAAGTGTGAAGGCAATCCAGAATGAAGCAACTGAGAATGAGAAGAATGAATGGAAGGAGAAAACGGGTAAAATGGATTCAAGTGGATGTTGGGTTGATTTGTCCGAACAGCAACGTTGGATGTTACCTGATGCGTATGTACTTGCGGTAGTCACGATGGCGCATGGAGCGGCGCACATCAGTTCGAAAGGGATCTGTAAAATGTTAGCTCCAGTATGGAAGAACGATGGAATTACTAAGTGTGCGGAAAGAGTGGTGAAAAACTGCATGATATGCCTGATGCATAATCCTGGCAAGGGAACCCCAACCCCAACTGGTCATTTTGCTCCCCCTTCTTGTCCCTTTGAAGTGATTCAGTTGGATTATATCCACATGGATAGATGTAACAATCTTAAATCCGTCCTAGTGGTAGTCTGTGGCTTTTCAAGATGGATTGAGGCGTATCCGTTGAAGGATAACACTGCTATGTCCACTGCCAAAATCCTCCTCAAAGAATACTTCCCCAGGTATGGTATGCCACGGATTGTTTGGTCGGACAATGGAAGTGAGTTTGTAGGGAAAGTTATGAAGAGTGTGTGTGCGGGTCTGGGTATTAATCAAAAATACCACAGTGCGAATCACCCACAGTCAGTGGGTTTGGTTGAAGGGTACAATGGCACCCTGAAGCTGAAACTTGCTAAAATTCAAGCTTCCACTGGTCTCTCTTGGCCAGACGCACTGCCTTTAGCTCTACTGTCCACCAGAGCGACTGTACACTCTTGAGTAGGGCTTAGCCCATATGAGATTGTGTTCGGTCGTCCTGCTAATGTCTGGGGAGTCCCTAGGCCAAAGGAATTCAAACAGATTGAATACCCAATGTTGATTGATTATCTTTATGATCTGACTGCTAAACTAAGCCTTATTCATCAACAGGTATTCGAATCCTTGCCTAAACTGCCGGAGAGTCCAGGCCACACGTTGAAACCAGGCGACCAAGTTGTAGTTCGGAATTTTGACCGTACTCGGAACCTCCAGCCAAGATTCGTGGGTCCGTTCCAGGTACTCCTCACAACAAGAACTGCAGTACGCCTAGCTGGAAGGAAAAACTGGGTACACGCTAGCCATACGAAGCGTGTCCCTCTCCCACTCCCCTATGACAATTGGGTTAGACAGGGATTTGGTGTATCTGAGACAGAACCTGTTCCTAGGCACATCCCTTTCAGTGATGCAGAATACATAACGGACCCACGAACAGAAACACAGAACTTTGACACCTCAGCAGGAACCGCTCCTTTGAATCTTGGATTGAGTATTGTACAAAGTGAACATTTGCCACCTGTGGAGTCGAACATTTCCGCACCTGTAGACCAGCTATTTCAAGATCAGACAAGACCCGGAAAGTACAGATATAATCTACGTTCTCATGTTATGAACTAATGACATTGCATAATTACCCTTCTGTTTGAAAACTGTTTTGATCTTACTGCATTCCATTCAGTCAGGAAGTTTGCTCAAAATTTTTATCTTTTTGTTTTTTTTATTGTTTCTCTCACCTTGCCATCTGGGTTACCGTAGGGTCGTAACGTGTGCCTTGTTTTGATTTGCAGGGAATCAGACATAAGGTTGGTTTCTTCTGTCTATCTTGGGAACTCCCAGGGTAAACAGAGGCAAGTTTTTAACAGGTACAAACCATCCGTTGCGAACGGTTGTAGAAGATGGAGCTTCCTGAACTGCGACGGGTTAATGTCATAAATGTGCACAAGACAAAGCTATATGACATATTGTATAGCAAATGTTTTCTAATGCAATTGTTGTATCTTACCCCTGTTGGTTTGCCCCGGTTCCCCCCTTCCTCCCTGCACTTGTGGTTCTGCCCTAGAATGTTGGGAAGAAGGCTCCCTTAGAATGTTGGTGAGAGCCTGACTGTGACAGGCACTAGCGGCAAGCTGGAGATGTAGCTGTACTGACGGAAGAATAAAGAAGTTGTTACTTACGTTGGCGTCTGTCTTTACTTCATTAATTGGCGACGAGGACGGGATGCTGTGAAGGGACAGCGCTGCATCTTCCCCTTAATAATTCGTTTTGCCAGCTGGTTGAAGGTTCCATCGCAGCTGTGCCAGTGCAAGGCTATCGTGAAAGTGGTGTGGTTTCAGCATATACGAGGATAAGCAGGGCGCGTCTGCTGCCACTTAAGGACATTACTTGCTTTCAAATTATAAAGGAGCTGTGAGGATTAAGGTGAGGACGCTGCACTGATGTGGTTAGCAGCCCCAGAGACACTCAGAGTCGACGACGGTATCCAGTCACAGAGCGTATAAAACCCTATTGTGCATTGCTGGTTGACCGAGTGTTTGTAAGTCCCTCACCGGCGCAGATATTCGATGCGAAGCAGAGGAAATCAGGGTTGAAGACGCGGAGCGACGCTGAGGTAACCACTCCGGTTCAGGTGGCTGATGGATCCTGTGAGGAGTCAGGAGGAATACGCTGTCTATGGGCTGGCGTTCCAACAGCTGATTGTGTGAGGTAAAGCGGAGCTGTCCAGGCGACGCGCTGAGAGGAATTCGTGAGGAGATTCGTCTGCGTGAACAGAGGCGTTCCGGGCCAGGCTGTTTAAAGTAAATGTAGCGGTGATTCTCTGCAGCAGTTTCCTCGAAGCGAAGAAGATTACAAGACTGGTACTTCAAGAGCAGGAGGCGGGGAATCGGCGAGGGAGGAAATTAACTACATTTACTTGGTCAACTCTGATATTTTTGGATCGTAGGTACAGAGTCCACGGAGGCTCATTCAATAAACCAAGCTAACCTTTCAAAGCAGATTCAACAATGCAAGTAAGCATAATATGACTTTGACTGTAAGTGCTGTGACAGCGAAGCGGCGTAGGAGGAGAATATCAAGATCTACTCTGCCTTAATAAGTAGTTTCAGCTCTAAGGGACATAATCTAGGGTTGGGCATTGTTGTTTTGGTCGTTAACCTTTTCCTTTTCAGAGGGATGGCGGATGAAAGGGATGGTCTGCTAACACTCTATTGAAGGGTTTTTACGTGGTGCATATCTTAGCCCGGAGCGAATAGGGAAAGTCATAGCACGCAAGTTAGTAAAGTGCATTTAGGGCACACCCTGTATTCGGTTTTTGCTTCAGATAAGTTTCCTCTCACACTAAGGTATGGCTGGAGCAGGCATGAGTTAACCACCCGCGTTCTTGAATGAAGTAGGAGAACCAGATATACCATGGCATAGATGGGAAGGTATTTTTAAATCATATCTAATTGCCATTAGGGGTGGTAATTTTTCGAATGTGAGAAAACAGCACATTTTACTGCACAATCTTGGAGTTCAAGGAAGAAAGGTTTTTGAAGATATCACAGGGAGGTTAGTGGAGGATGAGACAGATGATGAAGAGGTTGGAGGAGATGTGTATGAATACACATTGAGGAAGTTGGAAGAGCACTTCAGACACAGGAGTCAGAAAAGGGAGGAGAAAGTTTCATCGTACGTGGCAGTTCTGAGGGGTTTATCGGCAACTTGTGAATTTGGAGCCTTAACGGATTCCCTTATCAGGGACCAGTTAGTGCGGTGTACCAATGATACGAAGGTGCAGGAAGAGTTGTTAACTAGGAACCCTGACTTAGAGGAAGCGATAAACATAGCAAAGGGATTAGAACACACAGCGATATGCATGAAGGAGATAAGATTGTCTTCTGGTGAGAGAGGTGACAAAGGGGAAGCTAAAGCTGGTATAACAGAGGAGGCAGTATGCAAGGTTAGTGAAAAAATAAAAGAGGCCCCCAAGAAACAGATGGAGAACTGGTTGTGTTTCAGATGTGGCAGTCCCAATCACTTGGCAAATAATTGGAGGTGCCCAGCTAGGAGCATGGTATGGTATGGCGAAGGTGTGCAAAGCATTTATACCCAGAGTACATGAAATTGGGAGTGCAGAGGATGATTTGGGGAATGGGAAAAAGTATATCTTCCAGATTGCTCAGGGGGGCATGGAAGGGAAAGTACATTATCCTTCTTGTGAGGTTATCTTGGAAGGTGAAAAGTTTCAAATGTATGCTGATTCCTGTTCACCATTTACACTCATTGAGGAGAAGGGATTTAAAGAGAAATTTACAGAGAAAAACATGGAGATAGAGAACGCAGACATCAATCCCTTAGGGTACAACAAGGAACCCATACCATTAGTGGGGATGGTGAGAATGAGAATTACCTTTAAGGACAGGCACACTGTTGGGAAGGTATACATCACCAAGAAAGGGTCAAATCTTCTAGGGTGGAAGCACCAGAAGGACTTAGGAATTAAATTGGACCCGAACAATGAAGAACAGGTTATGTTAGTAGAACCACAGGGAGTGAGCAAGGATTTCATTAAAGAATTTCCAGAAGTATTTTCTGATAAACTGGGTAAATTGAAGAATTACATGCACAAAATTGTCCTAAAGGAGGGAGCCAAACCAGTTGTGCACAAGACCAGATCCATTCCACTGCTCATGAGGGAACCTTTAAAGGAGGAACTAAGAAAATTGGTAGAGCAGGGGGTGATAGAGGAAATAGAGAGTTCGGAATGGTTGGCACCCATTGTTATCACGACCAAGGATAAAGGGGGCAGCATCAGATTATGTGTGGACTTGAGAGACTTGAATGCTAACATTCTGGTTGATAGACATCCCTTACCAAGGATAAATGAAATGTTGAGCACAATCCATGGGGCAAAATTTTTCAGCGTGCTGGACTTGTCGTCGGCCTACCACCAGGTGGATCTTCACCCCGAGTCGCAGCTGTTAACGGCCTTCACCACCCCATTTGGAAATTTTAAGTTTGTAAGGATGCCATTTGGTTTGGCGTCGGCCACTGCTGCATTCCAAAGGATAATGCAACATATCCTAAAAGACTGTAAGAAAACTATATGTTTCCAAGATGACATACTAGTGTACGGATCTAACGAGCAGGAACATGGAGAAAATGTTGAAATGGCACTCAACAATTTGAAGGAGGCGGGTTTCACAACAAAGGAGAGTAAGTGCAAATTGGGGGTGACTTCAGTGGATTATTTGGGGCACGTCATTTCGGAAGAAGGCATTAAACCTAAAATTGACTTGGTGGAAGCAGTAAGGAGAGCGTGCCCTCCCGCAAGTAGAGAAGATGTTCTGTCATTCTTGGGCTTGGCAGAATTCATGGCAAAGTATATAAAGAACTTCTCAATGCTATCTCAACCCTTAAGGGAACTGATAAAAAAAGATTCAACATTCACCTGGGGGAAAGAACAGGAAGAGGCCTTCAAGTTGATAAAGGAAGCCATAATTACAGCCCCTTTCATAGGAAATTTCGAGATTACAAGGGAAACCTTGATAACCACGGATGCTAGTGGCAAAGGGGTTGGGGCAACTTTGGCTCAGAGAGTGGATAATAAAGTGCGGGTGGTAGCATTTGCATCCAGAACATTGACAAGTGCTGAAGCAAATTATTCAACGGTAGAGAAAGAAGCATTGGCAGTGTACTGGGCAATACAACATTTCAAGTTTTTTGTGTGGGGCGCACCATTTGAGGTATGCACGGATCACAAACCCCTACTGGCCATTTTCACAAAAAAAGATATGGAGAACATGACTCCCCGCATTGCAAAATGGGTGTTGGGGCTACAAGGTTACAACTACAAGATGGTGTATGTACCTGGACCGCAGAATAAGGTGGCAGATTTTCTGTCACAAACTCCCATGGATACAGATGTAGGGAGTCAAGGGGAAAAGGAGGCAGTTCTGGAGATTTCTGTAAAAGCTGTGGCTAAAGAGCAATGGGACCTCCATATGGAACAAGATGGCATCATTAAGGCCGTAAAAAACTATGTAATTAAGGGGTGGCCAACCAGGTGTAAGGCTCTTCCTGAAGAAATACAACCCTTTTGGAATGTAAGAAATGAGTTGTCGGTGGAAGGGGATTTTCTTCTAAAGTCAGGAAAGTTAGTTCCCCCGGGGGGTCTCAAGAACCGCATTATGGATCTCTCACATGAGGGACATCTGGGCAAGAGTCTGTGCAAAGCGAGATTAAGAGCTGATTTTTGGTTTCCATGCATGGACAAATTGATGGACGAGAAAGTGAGTGAATGTGAGCCGTGCAGCATGAGTGACAAAAGCAAGGTTACCAGGCGGATTCCGCTGAGACCAGTAGAGGTACCGGAGGATCCATGGCAAAAGCTGGGATTGGATATTGCTGGCCCCCTCCATGGTTTAGGTCCACAGGAAACGTATATGTTGGTCCTGATTGATTACTATTCAAACTGGATCACACATAAATTTGTTAACAAAATCAATACTAGGACGCTTATAGAGTTTTTGACAGAAGTATTTTCAACAGAGGGCATCCCGACTAGTATCATCACAGATAATGGGGTACAGTTTGCATCAGAAGAAATGAAGTAATTTTTAGCAGACATGTCCATAACACACATATGTATTGTCCAAAAGCCAATGGAAAGGTGGAAAGAGCAAATAGACTGTTAAAGGGATGCATTCAATTGGCAGTAACATCACGTAAGCCCGTAGAATCGGCCGTAAGGGACATGTTGTGGTCATACCATACCTCTCCTAACCTAGCCACTGGGTATTCACCGTTTGAGCTTTTGAGGGGGAGAAAGGCAGGCTCAAAGTTGTCTCCAAATTGGATGCCTCAAGGGAAAACAAGGGTGGTCAACCCGGTAGAGTTAAAAGAGAAAGTTTCAGACAAGCAACAAAAATACAAGGAGTGGTACGACAAGAAATGGGGAGCCAGATACAAGTCTTTGGTCCCGGGACAAAGAGTTTGGATTAGGAAACCGTTTGGCTACAGCAGCAAAGGCGAAAAATTCTTTCCCCCAGAGAAGATCAGGGAGGTTAAGAGCAATGTGGTCATACTAGAGAATGGGAAAATGTGGAGTATGGATAGAGTGGCCATGAATCAAAGGGAAACTAGGACAAGTGGAGCAGACAAGACAATGGGGCAGGGTGGCAGACGAGAAGAGGAGCAGAAGAGTTGGGGGCAAAGATCCAGAAATGTTCCCACGTGGCACAAAGACTACATGATGTGCTAAATTAAAAAAAAAATAATAATGTTACCTATCCCTGCATGTATAGGTTTCCCGCAGGTCCCCTGTTGGGGTCCTCTCAGGGGAGGGAGATGTGTTGTATCTTACCCCTGTTGGTTGCCCTGGTTCCCCCCTTCCTCCCTGCACTTGTGGTTCTGCCCTAGAATGTTGGGAAGAAGGCTCCCTTAGAATGTTGGTGAGAGCCTGACTGTGACAGGCACTAGCGGCAAGCTGGAGATGTAGCTGTACTGACGGAAGAATAAAGAAGTTGTTACTTACGTTGGCGTCTGTCTTTACTTCAGCAATGTACTCTGACACTTCTAATTGTTTTGATAACTTTGGTAGGCGGAATTATTTTTGGTATTCAGTTGATCTTTACACCTGTTACATCTACAGTATCTCCCCATGTTCCTGTTTCTCCGACTGTTGTTTCTCTTCATTCTTTCCACCCTTTTCCTGCCCACGAGCAAGCTCGACGCTCTCAGTTTATAAATAACACTTTCATTCAGCTCTTGCACCAACATCAACTAGTAGTTAACACAACAAACTGCTGGGTGTGTGGCTTGATACCACATACCATGGACAAGGGCATCCCTTATCTGGTTCTGCCCTTTAGTTATAATGGATCATTCTGGGCATTTCAGACCATGTTCGCTTATGCCCTAGAAACCTATCCTCCACGACCTCCGCGTTCCACTCGGTATAACTCTGCTAATAGAGCCTTGGTAAAAGGAATCACTGACATGGTTAGAGATGTCAATAATACTCCTTTCATTCCCAAGGATGAATTGTGAGTTTACATGGGTTTGAATGTTACTGAATATGGCATTACTCTGGGTGAGAACAAACGTAAAAGCTCGACTCCTATCTGGGTCGTACCCAACCAAGGTCAGGTCTGTTTGCAAAGAAATGGGAGGAATCCGACAGCTCGACTAGGGAAGAGTGACTGTATCGAAACATATGTTTTCCCGTCACAGTCTTCCCCTGCATTCTTAGCTGCTAAGGGTACTTATTTTGTTTGCCAAGACAGAGCATACACATGGTTGCCTGCTGAATTCTCAGGCTCATGTTATATCGCTCAACTGCTACCTCTACACTGCTGCACCGGACTATCACAAAACTAGGGTTGTGAGAGGTGTTTTCAGTAAGGAAGATACTACTGGCCAAGAAGCAGGAGACTTCTTCAAAGGTTTCCTTCCGTTCTGGGGGCCTATGGCCAACAGTAGAAACTTACGTCAACTAACACGGGTAGTTGAATCCCCTATCACTGAGACTGCGGGTGCCCTTAGTAACCTGACAGCTGAGCTTCAAGCGGATCGCCTCATGACGTTACAGAACCGTATGGTTCTTGATGTTTTACTTGCAGATCGAGGTGGAGTGTGTAAGATGATCCGATCGAGTTGCTATGTTTTTATCCCAGATAATGCGCCAACGGTGTACAAGGCCATCTCTAAGTTACATAGGATCTCTGACTCTATTCATGTAGAGGAAGGTGACTGGTCATTAATGGGATGGTTCTGGAGCCTGTTGTCTGCGTGGGGATGGAAGGTTCTGATAGTCACTGGTGTTGCATTAGTATTTTTATTTTCGTGCTGTCTCATTGTTCAGTGTGGTCCTGCCTTATGTAACGTCTGCATTTCAACATGCGTAAGAAGACCACCTGTTTTTAGAGATACTCCACGGGATAGAGTAATGCTCCAACAACATATCAGTGACCTGATGAACATAGAAATGGATTCTGACATAGAGTGAGTTATTGCCTATGTAAGGGCAAAAGGACGGTCTGAGGTTCTGTAGCGATCCGAACCCGTTAATTCGGTATCGTAGTACTGACACGATTTTGGTACCAATGAATCGCAAATGATCCATTACATGCATGACAGTGTTTTCGCTACGCAACTAGCATGAATTCACTGAGAAATAGGGCATTCTGTGGTAAAGTCGTGGCATCCATTTTAGTTACGGCATCCATTTTGTTTCTTGCCCTCACATAGTCAATGAACGGGCGATGACCCCGGCAGAGTCACCTTGTTAAGGACACGGAAGCCGAGCCCCGAGAAAGGCTGACGCTACATGACTAGGCAGAATCAAGCTGCCTCCCCTGCCTGAGGCCAGTCCTGCTATACTGGTTCTCGTGTCCGTTGTCCTGACTGAAAGGCCGAAGACGGTAGCCATGCCCGTTTATGATCCATAAACACCTCTTATCCTATTTTTCAATCCTTTGCACCTGGCTCTGCTCCTCTCCTTCTGGGCTTTTACAATGGGGAGGTTACGATTTTTATGATGGGGAGGATCGGGTAAAGAATGGAAAACTGACAAGGGGATTTGATCGAATACCGAAATCCTACAAATTATTGTTTGATGTCTATTTACTGTTTGTTTGAGATACCGGATTGGGCATGAGAAATATTCGTGTAATGTAGCCTAAAGACATTTTGCGTGTATTTAAAGAGTAACCCACTTAATGCAATTTGAACAGTCTCGTAGATTCTGCCTCTGTGTGGTTCCTGTGATTTCTGTGTCCCTGCAGTAAATAAACCTTGGTCTTTGACGCCACCATCGAGAAGCCCGTGTCTCTGTTTATTTGTGCACCGGGACAGGAGGAACTCAGGGGTCTTCGGGTGTTGTTTTCCCTGACACCTCTGGACTCTTAAAAGTCCAGAACCTCATTGTGTATCAAAGGCATAGTTTTACATCATTTCTGAGTTGGAAGAGGGGTCTTGTATATCAGAGACATAGTTTTGCGTAATTTCTGAGTTAGAAGAGGGATCTTGTGTATTAAAGACATAGTTTTACGCCATTTCTGAGTTGGAAGAGGGGTCTTGTGTATCAGAGATGTAGTTTTTTGTCATTTTTGAGTTTTAAGAGGGATCTTGTGTATCAAAGACATAGTTTTTCGTCATTTCTGAGTTAGAAGAGAGGTCTAGTGTAGTAAAGACGTAGTTTTACATCATTTCTGAGTTAGAAGAGGGGTCTTGTGTATCAAAGACATAGTTTTGCTTCATTTCTGAGTTAGAAAAGGGGTCTTGTGTATCAAAGACATAGTTTTACGTCATTTCTGAGTCAGAAGAGAGGTCTTGTGTATCGGAGACGTAGTTTTATGTCATTTCTGAGTTAGAAGGGGGTCTTGTGTATCAGAGACATAGTATTACATAATTTCTGAGGTAGAAGACTGGTCTTGTGTATCAGAGACGTACTTTTATTTTATTTCTGAGTTGGCAAAGGGGTCTTGTGTATCAGATACATAATTCTACGTCATTTCTGAGTTTTAAGAGGGATCTTGTGTATCAAAGACATAGTTTTACGTAATTTCTGAGTTGGAAGAGGGGTCTTGTGTATCAGAGACGTTGTTTTACATCATTTCTGAGTTGGAAGAGAGATCTTGTGTATCAAAGACATAGTTTTAAGTCATTTCTGGGTTTGAAGAGGGGTCTTGTGTATTAGAGATGTAGTTTTATGTCATTTCTGAGTTGGAAGAGAGATCTTGTGTATCACAGACATAGTTTTACGTCATTTCTGAGTTAGAAGAGGGGTCCTGTGTATCAAAGACATAGTTTTGCGTAATTTCTGAGTTAGAAGAGGGGTCTTATGTATCAAAGACGTAGTTTTACGTCATTTCTGAGTTGGAAGAGGGGTCGTGTGTATCAGAGACGTAGTTTTATTTCATTTCTGAGTTGACAGAGGGGTCTTGTGTATTAGAGACATAGTTTTACGTCATTTCTGAGTTGGAAGAGGGGTTTTGTGTATCAGAGACGTAGTTTTACATCATTTCTGTGTTGGAAGACAGGTCTTGTGTATTAGACACGTAGTTTTGTGTCATTTCTGAGTTAGAAGAGGGGTCTTGTGTATTAGAGATGTAGTTTTATGTCATTTCTGAGTTGGAAGAGAGATCTTGTGTATCACAGACTTAGTTTTACGTCATTTCTGAGTTAGAAGAGGGGTCCTGTGTATCAAAGACATAGTTTTGCGTAATTTCTGAGTTAGAAGGGGGGTCTTGTGTATCAAAGACGTAGTTTTACGTCATTTCTGAGTTGGAAGAGGGGTCGTGTGTATCAGAGACGTAGTTTTATTTCATTTCTGAGTTGACAGAGGGGTCTTGTGTATTAGAGACATAGTTTTACGTCATTTCTGAGTTGGAAGAGGGGTTTTGTGTATCAGAGACGTAGTTTTCCATCATTTCTGTGTTGGAAGACAGGTCTTGTGTATTAGAGACATAGTTTTGTGTCCCGCTGGCTTGGCCCTCATCTTGTTCTATTATCGACAAGATCAGCAGTGCGAGTAAAAGGGAAGAAGCACTGGATTCATGGTACCCACTGCAAGGTAGTCCCCTTGCCTCTGCCATATGACCGGTGGGTCAAGGAGGGTATCGCCGACTCTGAGACAGACACTGTACCTCGTTTTATACCATTCAGTGATGCACGCCTAAGAGACACAGTTTCAGACCAAGAGAGTGACAATATTCTGCAGGAAGCTGTGCCGCTATCGAATCGACTGGACACCACTCAGCCTGAACTTTTGTTTCAAGACCAAATGGCACCTGGCCGTCTACGTTATAATTTGAGACCTAGGCCCATGGACAAATAAAGATGTCCTCACTATTTTCCTTTTTGACATTTTTTACTCTCCCATCTGAAAGACTTTCTTGATTTTTTGTTTTTCGAACCACCATCCGGGTTCTGCCGCAGGGTCGCGGTGTCAAGACTTTGGGGTACAGGCCGAAGACGTTAGGTCGACGGTTCTGGTTGGTCTAGGGCGTTTCCCTGGACTGACAGGCGTACTCCTCAGCAGGAGAAACTCACCCGCCGCGAGCGGCCCGAGTAGAGGATGGAGTTTTTAAGATGGAGAGACCAATTGAGGAAATGAACTTTAAAGCCAGGATGTGTAGAATTGTAAAAAGTAAATGTTTTGTCTTTTTGTGCCTTTTTACACTGTGTAGTATCATGATGTTTATTGTAGGACTTGTGTTTTTCTCCGCTCAAAAGCCCATTGCACCCACTCAACAGCCTACACTTCTTTCTCCTGCCTCCTCTCACTCTTTTCACCCTTTGCCTGAGCATGAACAGACCAGACGATCGGAGTTCGTAAATAACTCGTTTATCCAGCTCTTGCACCAGCACCAGCTAGTAGTGAATACGACCAATTGCTGGGTCTGTGGGTTAATGCCACATACCATTAACAAGGGTATTCCCTACCTGGTGCTGCCGTATAGTTCAAATGGATCGTCATGGGCATTCCAGACCATGTTTCTCTATGCTCTAGAGACGTACTCCCCTCGCCAACCGCGTTCCATCAGACCCATCACCAATAATAAGGCTTTGATGAAAGGAGTTGCCGATATGAGTAGAGATATTGACGCATACTCGTCCATTCCTAAAGAAGAGCTGAGACCTTATGTAGGATGGAACGCGACGGGGTATAGTATTAGTCTGGGTGAAAGACAGCGACAAATCTCATCTCCAATCTGGGTTGTACCCCACATGGGTCGGTTCTGCTTACAGGGTAATGGTCAGAACCCTAGGGCTCAACTGGGAAGAAGTGACTGTACTGAAACGTACACTTTCCCGTCACAGTTTTCCCCTGATTTTCTATCTGCCAAGGGCACCTATTTCATCTGTAATGATCGAGCATATACAGGGTTGCCCCCTGATTTCTCGGGCACATGTTATATTGCGAATCTGCTACCGCCGACCTTCACTGCTGCCTCTGACTATCACAAGACGAGAGTTGTGAGAGGTGTGATCAGTAAGGATGACACTGCCGGTCAGGAAGCAGGAGACTTCTTCTTGGGTTTCCTGCCGTTTTGGGGACCTATGGTGAATAGTAGAAACCTGAGACAACTGACACGTGTGGTTGAATCCACTATCAATGTAACGGCTGGTGCCCTTAGTAATCTGACAGCTGAGCCTTATGACTTTACAGAACCGCATGGTTCTAGACGTTATTCTTGCAGACCGCGGTGGGGTATGCAAGGTTATCCAATCCAGTTGCTGCATTTTCATACCAGATAACGCTCCAACGGTGTATCAAGCCATCTCCAAACTCCATAAAATATCTGAAGCCATACACGTGGATAAGGGAGATTGGTCACTGGTGGGGTGGTTCTGGGAACTGATATCTGCCTGGGGTTGGAAAGTTCTGATGGTTATTGGAATGATCTTAGCCATTCTTTTCCTGTTCTGTCTGTGTATACAGTGTGCTCCTGCGATGTGTGGCCTCTGTGCTACCTTGTGTGTAAGGAAGCCTGTATCAAGGGACGAGCTAAGTAATAGGATGATGCTACAGCAACATCTCCATGACTTTGCAGACATTGACCTAGACTCGGATTGAGATGAGTATAGTGATTGCCTATGTAAGGGCAAAAGGAGGGTCTGTCGTACTTTAATCTTCGGGACCGCGTAAGGGACAAGGCCCTACCCCTGTCTATCTTGGTATTAGCGAACCGCAAATGGTAAATGCGGCATGTACGAGTGCTTTACTCGTCGTTCTAGCCCTGAATGCACTGCGTACACGTTATTCTGCTGTACTACGCGGGTTCCATTTTGGAAGCAGTGGCCATCTTGTCCTTGCCCTCACAATAGGCTATAATGGAGCAAATACGGGCCTCACAGTACATGTGCTTCTCCTCTGACTTCTCTGTGACCTGGGCAGCTGGCTCTGCTGCCCCGGGTCAAACTGGTCTCACGAGCTCCCCTTCCTCCGTCCACCTGTGATTAGCATCAGGGCTTGACCCATCATAAAACCCTTTCATTCTACCCTCAACCTCCGGCTAATCTCTTCCACACCTGCTTGTCCCTGCTTTATGACTTCTTTCCCAAAACAGGAGATGCTCATGTTTATTGGGGGATCTGTTACATCTAACGTGGGATCGCAACCTTATTGTGTAAATCATTGTGAGTGGGCCGAACTGGAATGTGGGATGGTCATCATGACTCTGCCTTTTCTTTGTAACATATCCCTGTATATTGCCGTTTCATAAAACTCAGGAATGTATGCTTGAGTCCGAAAAAGGCCTATTTAAGACGAAGTCCGTTTTCATGATTTTCAGCAGTCTCCTGAGAACATACACGCTGTTGTACTTCCAGGATACCTGTCATTGGTCTGCAGCCAATAAACGATTCTTTGACTTCACCCAGAAGACTCTGTGTTTCTGTAGGTCCGGAACAGGGTGAAACCCAGAAGTCATAGGGTGTGTGCCCCTGCACCGCTGGGTCTAAAATACCCAGTACTTCAGTTGGAAGAGGGGTCTTGTGTATCAGAGACAAAGTTTTATGTCATTTCTGAGTTGGAAAAGAGATCTTGTGTATCATAGACATAGTTTTACATCATTTCTGAGTTAGAAGAGGGGTCTTGTGTATCAAAGACATAGTTTTACATCATTTCTGGGTTAGAAGAGGTGTCTTGTATATCAAAGACAAAGTTTTGCGTCATTTCTGAGTTTGAAGAGGGGACTTGTGTATCAAAGACATAGTTTTACGTCATTTCTGAGTTGAAAGAGAGGTCTTGTGTATTAGTGACATAGTTTTACGTAATTTCTGAGTTAAAAGATGGGTCTAGTGTAGTAAAGACATAGTTTTACGTCATTTCTGAGTTAGAAGAGGGCTCTTGTGTATTAAAGACATAGTTTTGCGTCTTTTCTGAGTTCGAAAAGGGGTCTTCTGTATCAAAGAAATAGTTTTACGTCATTTTTGAGTTGGAAGAGGGGTCTTGTGTATCAGAGACATAGTTTTATGTAATTTCTGAGTTGGCAGAGGGGTCTTGTGTATTAGAGACATAGTTTTACCTCATTTCTGAGTTAGAAGAGTGGTCTTGTGTATCAGAGACGTAGTTTTACGTCATTTCTGATTTGGAAGAGAGGTCTTGTGTATCAGAGACATAGTTTTGCATCATTTCTGAGTTAGAAGAGAGGTCTTGTGTATCAGAGACATAGTTTTACGTCATTTCTGAGTTGGAAGAGGGGTCTTGTGTATCAGAGACATAGTTTTACTTCATTTCTGAGTTGGAAGAGAGGTCTTGTGTATCAGAGACATAGATTTGCGTCATTTCTGAGTTAGAAGAGAGGTCTTGTGTATCAGAGACATCGTTTTATGTCATTTCTGAGTTAGAAGGGGGTCTTGTGTATCAGAGACGTAGTATTATATCATTTCTGAGGTAGAAGACTGGTCTTGTGTATCAGAGACGTACTTTTATGTTATTTCTGAGTTGGCAGAGGGGTCTTGTGTATCAGATACATAATTCTACGTCATTTCTGAGTTTTAAGAGGGATCTTGTGTATCAAAGACATAGTTTTACGTCATTTCTGAGTTAGAAGAGAGGTCTTGTGTATCAGAGATGTAGTTTTATGTCATTTCTGAGTTAGAAGGGGGTCTTGTGTAGTAAAGACATAGTTTTACGTCATTTCTGAGTTAGAAGAGGGCTCTTGTGTATTAAAGACATCGTTTTACGTCATTTCTTAGTTAGAAGAGGGGTCTTGTGTATTAATGACATAGTTTTGCATCATTTCTGAGTTAGAAGAGAGGTCTTGTGTATTATTGACATAGTTTTACGAAATTTCTGAGTTAAAAAATGGGTCTAGTGTAGTAAAGTGTTGGAAATACCCACTCCCACACCGGAAGGGTGGTGGTGGGCTTCCCGAACACACTGTGGTAGCTTGGCTCGAGTGGTCAGGAAACAGGCACCGTGCTAAGCATACAATATACCCATACAATAACCATGCGTGCATCCATTCCAAAAACGACTCTTCACCGTAAAAATTATGAAAATATCTTTCTTTATCTTCTTTTTCTCTTAGTTGCTGATTAGTTAAATAATTACACAATCACAATACACAAACTTTTTAAATAGTGCAGGTCAACTAAATACTGGCTTAATGATTCAATAAATAGGGGTGATCATAAATATTAAAGACATAAATATAAGTGCAGTTAATACAGGCAATTAAATATTCTGAGGCAATAAATACTGTAAACCAATAAATATTGTGCATCAATAAATACTGTGGACCAATAAATACAGTGAAGCAATAAATAGGTTAAATACAATAAATACCGTGCCCCCAATAAATAATTTAAAGCTGACAGTGACACTCATATAATCAGATCACATTTGAGATTACTATGGGCTGAATTGGCCCAGGCACAGCTTGTGGTGAGGTAGATGGCTTGAGGGTGTCTACTCCCTGGCTTGGACAAGGCTGAGGCCTAAACTGAGGTAGATCAAGGGGGGGGATTCTAGAGATCTGGCTTTCCCACTCTACACAACCCCACTGAATTAGTCTCAGCTCACCCCTGGCACAGTCAGGCTGATTCCAGCACCTCCCCAGCCCCTTAGAGTAGTCTCTCAGGTCTCCACAGGGACTTAGGCGCCCTCTACTCCACTTACTGCCCTTTTTCTGATGCTCCGACGCCGTTGGAGTCGTGTCGACGCCGTGAGGCGATTCCGGTTCGATGTCGGCGGCCTCGGCGCAATGTCAGTTCTTGACGACGACGGTAGGCGGTTCCGATTCGATGTCGGCGGCCTCGGTTCGATCTCGACCTCCGATTCGATGACGTCGGGCAGTCTTGACTCGATGTCGACTTCGGGCGGCTCCGGTCCGATGGCGACCTCGGCTTCGATGACGTCGGCCGGCCTTGCCTCGATGTCGACTTCCGGCGGCTCCGGAGTGCGATCTCCACTCCTGACCTCCAGTGCTCCTCTCCTCAGGTTCCCGGCGACTCCAGAGTGCGACCTCCACTCCCGACCTCCGGCACGATTCTCCTCAGGTTCCGGCGACTCCGGAGTGCGATCTCCACTCCCAACCTCCGGCACGCTTCACCTCGGTCTCCGACGGCTCCGGAGGGCGGACTTCACTCCTCCGATGACGCCGCTCACTCGACCTCGGGTGACTTCCTCCTCGACCTCTGGTACTCTCTACGACCTCTGACGGCGCCCTCTCTCGACCTCTGGTGGCTCCGGGTACAACGTCTGCTTTTCCAGTCAGCGCCGCTTCTCCACCTCGGGCTCCAGGTCTCAGGCTACTCGACGTCGGACTCCAGGGAAACCAGTATTCAGGTCAGGATCTTGCTATTCTTTGGTTCTAAGGCCTGTTCCTGCTGTCCAGGTCCTTAGGATGGTTTTTCTTGCTTCTTCCCACACAGGGCTCCAGGCTGGGCTCAGTCAGTAGGGACTAGTATCAAGGGTGGGTTTATGGACCCCACTCCAGGCACAAGTTTCCACCCCTGCTGCTTCACTCCTTCCTCCTTCAGGTTTCTGCTGCTCACTCTTCACCAGTCAGGTGCCAACTGCCAGCTCCAACTGCCAACTCTCTGTCTTAGCTTCCCAACATTCTAAACCGCCTCCAACGGTCACAGAGTTCTGGAATGTTCTGGAAGGTGCTAGTAGGTTCCAGTGGATGCTGGTGATGTCACAGGTGGCCACCATTTTGTGCTCCAGGCCCTCAGACAGAAGTTTCAGGGGTAGATAAAATGGCTCCCTGAATCTGCATCAACATGAAAAATGAAAACAACTGAGGGAAAAAGGGCCAAGTCCTACATAACCCCCTTCCAGCCAAAAGCCAGGGTAGACCGATCAATGCCTTGATGGTCTTCCCTGCTTGGGGCGAGAAAAGGTGGACGCCGGCCCGCAACGGCAGGAGCTCCCGCAAGTTCTCCTCCGCTCTGGAACCCAATGGTTCCCTAACGAACCTCCCTGGACCAACAAAACCACCCCACTGGGGCTCCCTAGCTAGTTGTGGCCAGGACCGGCCCCTGGGCCATCCAGATGTCTCTGGCCCGGGTGATCTCGCGGAGTGGGGGGCAGTAGCCCCAGGCCTGTAGTGCCCGTTGACCACTCCGGTCCTCCTCCTTGCAGTCCTAAACTGCCTCTGGTCCTTCCTCCTGGGGTTCACACCCTTAGGCTGACCAGCCTTCAGGGGCGAGGCTCTCCTCCCCCTAACTCTCCTTCTGGGGTTCCTCACCCTACCCTGCGAGGCACCCTCAGACCACCACTTCCTCCTCAGTCTAGGGCCTTGACCCCTCAACTGATCCTTCAACCTAGGGTCTAAACCCTTAGGCTGAGTCGGTGCCCGAGGCGAGACCTTCCTCCCTCTGCACCCCCTTCCAGATTTCAGCACCCTCCTAACGGGAAAAGTACCCCTGGAAGTCAATTTCGGGGGGACCCGGTTAACAGAGGCCCCACCCGCCAGGTCAGGCAACCCCTGAGCCTGGCATCCCAGCCCAGGACCTAAACCCTGAAACTGGGCCAACCCCAGAACCTCAGGCGCGCTGGTTACAGTCGCCCTGGGTCCTCCTGACACTAGGGGCTCCCCTGCACTGGATGGCACTTCGGGACAGCCTAGGCTCCCAACCTGGGGCTCCCTTGCGGAACTCTCCGGGCCCTGAGACTTCGGTTGGGGCACCTCGGGACACCTCCCCGTCTCACGCCTTCCTACAGATAGGTCGTGAGGCCCTACAACCCTCTCTCCCTGGGACCTAGCTGGGCTATCTGCCACTTCTCCCACCTCGCTGGGTTGGGAGATCCCTGCACCACCCCCTTCAGGTTCCCACCCCAATGCCTCCTCAGACACCCTGGTGATGTCATCCTGGGGTAAATAAACTTCTAGCTCCTGTGAAGCTTCTGGTATGCTGCCACCAGTGTCCTCACTGGACACACTCATCTGGAGGGCACGTAGCTCCAACTCCTTCATCCGAAGCTCGTGCGCCATCCTTCTCTCCTCCATCTCATTCTCATGAGCCATTCTCTGTTCCTCCTTCTCCTTCTCCAGCCTTGCTAAGTCCCATGTGAGCTGTCTTTTCTCCCTCCGGTCTGTTAACTCCACTTCAGACAAGCCACCGCTAGAGGCACGGCTGCCCCCCCTGGAAAGTGTCCTGGGCCCCGCTGACAGGTTCCCCACCTCAGGTTGGTACAAACCAGCTCCCTCACTGTCTGGCTCTCTATCCCTGTCCTCTTCCTCAGCCTTGCTTTCCCTTCGTGCCTCCCCCCAAGCCCTTAAGCTGGTTTGGAGTGCACCCTTCTTCGCTCCTGGGGGACAATACACCCCCTCCCGCTGACAAAATTCCCTGAGTTGGGCCACAGTGTACGTTTCTAAATCTTCCAGTACAAACTCCATCTTGCCCACTCAGGTCAGAGGACAGTTATGTGCAGTAACTATGCAGGGGGGTACCTTATATAATACCTCCTCCCACCACAAGAGTAAATTTGGAAAAAACAAAAACCCACAATTAGGAAGGCCGCTTTGAGAAAACTCCCGGTGTAGGCCTATGGACTACCCACAGTTATTGTTGAGTATACGTAGGCACAGCTCTATCCCACCGCTGAACACCAATTTATGTTGGAAATACCCACTCCCACACCGGAAGGGTGGTGGTGGGCTTCCCGAACACACTGTGGTAGCTTGGCTCGAGTGGTCAGGAAACAGGCACCGTGCTAAGCACACAATATACCCATACAATAACCATGCGTGCATCCGTTCCAAAAACGACTCTACACCGTAATAATTATTAAAATATCTTTCTTTATCTTCTTTTTCTCTTAGTTGCTGATTAGTTAAATAATTACACAATCACAATATACAAACTTTTTAAATAGTGCAGGTCAACTAAATACTGGCTTAATGATTCAATAAATAGGGGCGATCATAAATATTAAAGACATAAATATAAGTGCAGTTAATACAGGCGATTAAATATTCTGAGGCAATAAATACTGTAAACCAATAAATATTGTGCATCAATAAATACTGTGGACCAATAAATACAGTGAAGCAATAAATAGGTTAAATACAATAAATACCGTGCCCCCAATAAATAATTAAAAACTGACAGTGACACTCATATAATCAGATCACATTTGAGATTACTATGGGCTGAATTGGCCCAGGCACAGCTTGTGGTGAGGTAGATGGCTTGAGGGTGTCTACTCCCTGGCTTGGACAAGGCTGAGGCCTAAACTGAGGTAGATCAAGGGGGGGGATTCTAGAGATCTGGCTTTCCCACTCTACACAACCCCACTGAAGTAGTCTCAGCTCACCCCTGGCACAGTCAGGCTGATTCCAGCACCTCCCCAGCCCCTTAGAGTAGTCTCTCAGGTCTCCACAGGGCCTTAGGCGCCCTCTACTCCACTTACTGCCCTTTTTCTGATGCTCCGACGCCGTTGGAGTCGTGTCGACGCCGTGAGGCGATTCCGGTTCGATGTCGGCGGCCTCGGCGCAATGTCAGTTCTTGACGACGCCGGTAGGCGGTTCCGATTCGATGTCGGCGGCCTCGGCTCGATCTCGACCTCCGATTCGATGACGTCGGGCAGTCTTGACTCGATGTCGACTTCGGGCGGCTCCGGTCCGATGGCGACCTCGGCTTCGATGATGTCGGCCGGCCTTGCCTCGATGTCGACTTCCGGCGGCTCCGGAGTGCGATCTCCACTCCCGACCTCCGGTGCTCCTCTCCTCAGGTTCCCGGCGACTCCGGAGTGCGACCTCCACTCCCGACCTCCGGCACGATTCTCCTCAGGTTCCGGCGACTCCGGAGTGCGATCTCCACTCCCGACCTCCGGCACGCTTCACCTCGGTCTCCGACGGCTCCGAAGGGCGGACTTCACTCCTCCGATGACGCCGCTCACTCGACCTCGGGTGACTTCCTCCTCGACCTCTGGTACTCTCTACGACCTCTGACGGCGCCCTCTCTCGACCTCTGGCGGCTCCGGGTACGACGTCTGCTTTTCCAGTCAGCGCCGCTTCTCCACCTCGGGCTCCAGGTCTCAGGCTACTCGACGTCGGACTCCAGGGAAACCAGTATTCAGGTCAGGATCTTGCTATTCTTTGGTTCTAAGGCCTGTTCCTGCTGTCCAGGTCCTTAGGATGGTTTTTCTTGCTTCTTCCCACACAGGGCTCCAGGCTGGGCTCAGTCAGTAGGGACTAGTATCAAGGGTGGGTTTATGGACCCCACTCCAGGCACAAGTTTCCACCCCTGCTGCTTCACTCCTTCCTCCTTCAGGTTTCTGCTGCTCACTCTTCACCAGTCAGGTGCCAACTGCCAGCTCCAACTGCCAACTCTCTGTCTTAGCTTCCCAACATTCTAAACCGCCTCCAACGGTCACAGAGTTCTGGAATGTTCTGGAAGGTGCTAGTAGGTTCCAGTGGATGCTGGTGATGTCACAGGTGGCCACCATTTTGTGCTCCAGGCCCTCAGACAGAAGTTTCAGGGGTAGATAAAATGGCTCCCTGAATCTGCATCAACATGAAAAATGAAAACAACTGAAGGAAAAAGGGCCAAGTCCTACATAAAGACATAGCTTTACGTCATTTCTGAGTTAGAAGAGGGCTCTTGTGTATTAAAGACATAGTTTTGCATCTTTTCTGAGTTCGAAAAGGGGTCTTCTGTATCAAAGAAATAGTTTTACGTAATTTCTGAGTTGGAAGAGGGGTCTTGTGTATCAGAGACATAGTTTTATGTCATTTCTGAGTTGGCAGAGGGGTCTTGTGTATTAGAGACATAGTTTTACCTCATTTCTGAGTTGGAAGAGGGGCTTGTGTATCAGAGACGTAGTTTTACGTCATTTCTGAGTTGGAAGAGAGGTCTTGTGTATCAGAGACATAGTTTTGCATCATTTCTGAGTTGGAAGAGAGATCTTGTGTATTAGAGACATCGTTTTACGTCATTTCTGAGTTAGAAGAGGGGTCTTGTGTATCAGAGACATAGTTTTATGTCATTTCTGAGTTGGAAAAGAGATCTTATGTATCAGAGACATAGTTTTACATCATTTCTGAGTTAGAAGAGGGGTCTTGTGTATCAGAGACATAGTTTTACGTCATGTCAGTGTTAGAAGAGGTGTCTTTTGTATCAAAGACAAAGTTATACGTCATTTCTGAGTTAAACAATGGGGCTTAAAGACATAGTTCCACGTAATTTCTGATTTAGAAGAAGGCTCATATGTATTAAAGACGTAGTTTTAAGTCATTTCTGAGTTGGAAGAGGGGTCTTGTGTATCAGAGACAAAGATTTGCGTCATTTCTGAGTTAGAAGGGAGGCCTTCTGTATCAGAGACGTAGTTTTATGTCATTTCTGAGTTAGAAGGGGGTCTTGTGTATCAGAGACGTAGTATTATATCATTTCTGA
Organism: Triturus cristatus; assembly: GCF_964204655.1. Taxonomy (NCBI): domain Eukaryota; kingdom Metazoa; phylum Chordata; class Amphibia; order Caudata; family Salamandridae; genus Triturus; species Triturus cristatus. The sequence goes on from NC_140589.1 coordinate 1,941,291,807, forward strand.
GGTAGAAGACTGGTCTTGTGTATCAGAGACGTACTTTTATGTTATTTCTGAGTTGGCAGAGGCGTCTTGTGTATCAGAATCATAATTCTACGTCATTTCTGAGTTTTAAGAGGGATCTTCTGTATCAAAGACATAGTTTTACGTAATTTCTGAGTTGGAAGAGGGGTCTTGTGTATCAGAGACGTTGTTATACATCATTTCTGAGTTGGAAGAGAGATCTTGTGTATCAAAGACATAGTTTTAAGTCATTTCTGAGTTTGAAGAGGGGTCTTGTGTATTAGAGATGTAGTTTTATGTCATTTCTGAGTTGGAAGAGAGATCTTGTGTATCACAGACTTAGTTTTACGTCATTTCTGAGTTAGAAGAGGGGTCCTGTGTATCAAAGACATAGTTTTGCGTAATTTCTGAGTTAGAAGAAGGGTCTTGTGTATCAAAGACGTAGTTTTACGTCATTCCTGAGTTGGAAGAGGGGTCGTGTGTATCAGAGACGTAGTTTTATTTCATTTCTGAGTTGACAGAGGGGTCTTGTGTATCAGAGACATAGTTCTACGTCATTTCTGAGTTGTAAAAGGGATCTTGTGTATCAAAGACATAGTTGTACGTCATTTCTGAGTTAGAAGAGGGGTCCTGTGTATCAAAGACATAGTTTTGCGTAATTTCTGAGTTAGAAGAGGGGTCTTGTGTATCAGAGATGTAGTTTTACATAATTTCTGAGTTGGAAGAGAGGTCTTGTGTATTAGAGACATAGTTGTGCGTCATTTCTGACTTAGAAGAGGGGTCTTGTGTATCAGAGATGTAGTTTTATGTCATTTCTGAGTTAGAAGAGGGGTCTTGTGTATCAGAGACGTAGTTTTATGCCATTTCTGAGTTGGAAGAGAGATCTTGTGTTTCAGAGACATAGTTTTAAGTCATTTCTGAGTAAGAAGAGGGGTCTTGTGTATCAGAGACATAGTTTTACACCATTTCTGAGTTGGAAGAGAGATCTTGTGTTTCAGAGACATAGTTTTACGTCATTTCTGAGTTAGAAGAGGGTCTTGTGTATTAAAGACATAGTTTTGCGTCATTTCTGAGTTGGGAGAGGGGTCTTGTGTATCAGAGACGTAGTTTTATGTCATTTCGGAGTTGGAAGAGTGGTCTTGTGTATTAGAGACATACTTTTACGTAATTTCTGAGTTAAAAGATGGGTCTAGTGTATTAAAGACATAGTTTTACATAATTTCTGAGTTAGAAGAGGGCTCTTGTGTATTAAAGACATAGATTTACATCATTTCTGAGTTTGAAAGGGTGTCTTGTATATTAAAGACATAGCTTTGCATCATTTTTGAGTTGGAAAAGGGGTCGTGTGTATCAGAAACGTAGTTTTATTTCATTTCTGAGTTGGCAGAGGGGTCTTGTGTATCAGAGACATAGTTTTACGTCATTTCTGAGTTGGAAGAGGTGTCTTGTGTATCAGAGACTTAGTTTTATGTCATTTCTGAGTTGGAAGAGAGATCTTGTGTATCAAAGACATAGTTTTACGTCATTTCTGAGTTAGAAGAGGGGTCTTGTGTATCAAAGACATAGTTTTGCGTCATTTCTGAGTTGGAAGACTGGTTCTGTGTATCAAAGATATAGTTTTACGTCATTTGTGAGTTGGAAGAGGGGTCTTGTGTATCACAGATGTACTTTTATTTCATTTCTGAGTTGGAAGAGAGGTCTTGTGTATTAGAGACATAGTTTTACGTCATTTCTGAGTTAAAAGATGGGTCTAGTGTAGTAAAGACATAGTTTTACGTCATTTCTCAGTTAGAAGAGGGCTCTTGTGTATTAAAGACATCGTTTTGCATCGTTTCTCAGTTAGAAAAAGGGTCTTGTGTATCAGAGACGTAGTTTTACTTAATTTCAGAGTTGGAAGAGATGTCTTGTGTATAAAAGACATAGTTTTGCGTCATTTCTGAGTTAGAAGAGAGGTCTTGTGTATCAGAGATGTAGTTTTATGTCATTTATGAGTTAGAAGGGGGTCTTGTGTAGTAAAGACATAGTTTACATCATTTCTGAGTTAGAAAAGGGCTCTTGTGTATTTAAGACATATTTTTACGTCATTTCTGAGTTAGAAGAGGGGTCTTGTGTATTAAAGACATAGTTTTGCGTCATTTCTGAGTTAGAAGAGGGCTCTTGTGTATTAAAGACATAGTTTTACATCATTTCTGAGTTAGAAGAGGGGTCTTGTGTATTAATGACATAGTTTTACATCATTTCTGAGTTGGAAAAGAGATCTTGTGTATCTTGTGTATCAGAGACATAGTTTTACATCATTTCTGAGTTAGAAGAGGGGTCTTGTGTATCAAAGACATAGTTTTACGTCATTTCTGAGTTAACCGATGGGGCTAGTGTAATAAAGACATAGTTCTACGTAATTTCTGATTTAGAAGAGGGGTCGTGTGTATCAGAGACGTAGTTTTATTTCATTTCTGAGTTGACAGAGGGGTCTTGTGTATTAGAGACATAGTTTTATGTCATTTCTGAGTTGGAAGAGGGGTTTTGTGTATCAGAGACGTAGTTTTACATCATTTCTGTGTTGGAAGACAGGTCTTGTGTATTAGAGACGTAGTTTTGCGTCATTTCTGAGTTTGAAGAGGGGTCTTGTGTATCAGAGATGTCGTTTTATGTCATTTCTGAGTTAGAAGAGGGGTCTTGTGTATCAGAGACATAGTTTTACATCATTTCAGAGTTGGGGCAGGGGTCTTGTGTATCAGAGACAAAGTTTTATGTCATTTCCGAGTTGGAAAAGAGATTTTGTGTATCATAGACATAGTTTTACATCATTTCTGAGTTAGAAGAGGGGTCTTGTGTATCAAAGACATAGTTTTACGTCATTTCTGGGTTAGAAGAGGGGTCTTGTTTATCAAAAACACAGTTTTGCGTCATTTCTGAGTTAGAAGAGGGGTCTTGTGTATTAAAGACATAGTTTTGCGTCATTTCTGAGTTAGAAGAGGGCTCTTGTGTATTAAAGACATAGTTTTACATCATTTCTGAGTTAGAAGAGGGGTCTTGTGTATTAATGACATAGTTTTACATCATTTCTGAGTTGGAAAAGAGATCTTGTGTATCTTGTGTATCAGAGACATAGTTTTACATCATTTCTGAGTTAGAAGAGGGGTCTTGTGTATCAAAGACATAGTTTTACGTCATTTCTGAGTTAACCGATGGGGCTAGTGTATTAAAGACATAGTTCTACGTAATTTCTGATTTAGAAGAGGGGTCGTGTGTATCAGAGACGTAGTTTTATTTCATTTCTGAGTTGACAGAGGGGTCTTGTGTATTAGAGACATAGTTTTATGTCATTTCTGAGTTGGAAGAGGGGTTTTGTGTATCAGAGACGTAGTTTTACATCATTTCTGTGTTGGAAGACAGGTCTTGTGTATTAGAGACGTAGTTTTGCGTCATTTCTGAGTTTGAAGAGGGGTCTTGTGTATCAGAGATGTCGTTTTATGTCATTTCTGAGTTAGAAGAGGGGTCTTGTGTATCAGAGACATAGTTTTACATCATTTCAGAGTTGAGGCAGGGGTCTTGTGTATCAGAGACAAAGTTTTATGTCATTTCCGAGTTGGAAAAGAGATTTTGTGTATCATAGACATAGTTTTACATCATTTCTGAGTTAGAAGAGGGGTCTTGTGTATCAAAGACATAGTTTTACGTCATTTCTGGGTTAGAAGAGGGGTCTTGTTTATCAAAAACACAGTTTTGCGTCATTTCTGAGTTAGAAGAGGGGACTTGTGTATCAAAGACATAGTTTTACGTCATTTCTGAGTTGAAAGAGAGGTCTTGTGTATTAATGACATAGTTTTACTTAATTTCTGAGTTAAAAGATGGGTCTAGTGTATTAAAGACATAGTTTTACGTCATTTCTGAGTTAGAAGAGGGCTCTTGTGTATTAAAGACATAGTTTTGCGATTTTTCTGAGTTCGAAAAGGGGTCTTCTGTATCAAAGAAATAGTTTTACGTAATTTCTGAGTTGGAAGAGGGGTCTTGTGTATCAGAGGCGTAGTTTTATGTCATTTCTGAGTTGGCAAAGGGGTCTTTTGTATGAGAGGCTTAGTTTTACGTCATTTCTGAGTTGGAAGAGAGGTCTTGTGTATCAGAGACATAGATTTACGTCATTTCTGAGGTAGAAGAGAGGTCTTGTGTATCAGAGACGTAGTTTTATGTCATTTCTGAATTGGAAGAGAGGTGTTGTGTATTATAGACATAGTTTTACGTCATTTCTGAGTTAACAGATGGGTCTAGTGTATTAAAGACATAGCTTTACGTAATTTCTGAGTTAGAAGAGAGCTCTTGTGTATTATTGACAGTTCTGCATCATTTCTGAGTTAGAAGAGGGGTCTTGTGCATCAAAGGCATAGTTTTACGGCATTTCTGAGTTGGAAGAAAGATCTTGTGTATCAGAGACATAGTTTTGCGTAATTTCTGAGTTAGAAGAGGGATCTTGTGTATTAAAGACGTAGTTTTACGCCATCTCTGAGTTGGAAGAGGGGTCTTGTGTATCAGAGATGTAATTATATGTCATTTCTGAGTTGAATGAGGGTCTAGTGTATTAAAGACATAGTTTTACGTAATTTCTGAGTTAGAAGAGAGCTCTTGTGTATTATTGACAGTTCTGCATCATTTCTGAGTTGAATGAGGTGTCTTGTGCATCAGAGACATAGTTTTACGTAATTTCTGAGTTGGAAGAGAGATCTTGTGTATCAGAGAAATAGTTTTACGTCATTTCTGAGTTAGAAGAGGGGTCTTGTGTATCAAAGACACAGATTTACGTCATTTCTGAGTTAGAAGAGGGGTATTGTGTATTAAAGACATAGTTTTGCGTCATTTCTGAGTTACAAGAGGGGTCTTGTGTATCAAAGGCGTAGTTTTACATCATTTCTGAGTTGGAAGAGGGGTCTTGTATATCAAAGACATAGTGTTACGTCATTTCTGAGTTGGAAGAGAGATCTTGTGTATCAGAGACATAGTTTTGCGTAATTTCTGAGTTAGAAGAGGGATCTTGTGTATTAAAGACGTAGTTTTACGCCATTTCTGAGTTGGAAGAGAGGGTCTTGTGTATCAGAGATGTAGTTTTATGTCATTTCTGAGTTGGAAGAGAGGTCTTGTGTATTAGAGACATTGTTTTACGTCATTTCTGAGTTAAAAGATGGGTCTAGTGTAGTAAAGACGTAGTTTTACGTCATTTCTGAGTTAGAAGAGGGCTCTTGTATATTAAAGACATAGTTTTGCATCATTTCTGAGTTAGAAAAGGGGTCTTGTGTATCAAAGACATAGTTTTACGTCACTTCTGAGTTGGAAGAGGGGTCTTGTTTATCAGGGACTTAGTTTTATGTCATTTCTGAGTTGGCAGAGGGGTCTTGTGTATTAGAGACATAGTTTTACCTCATTTCTGAGTTAGAAGGGGGTCTTGTGTATCAGAGACGTAGTTTTACATCATTTCTGAGTTGGAAGAGGGGTCTTGTGTATCAGAGACATAGTTTTACGTCATTTCTGAGTTGGAAGAGAGATCTTGTGTATTAGAGACATCGTTTTACGTCATTTCTGAGTTAGAAGAGGGGTCTTATGTATCAGAGACATACTTTTATATCATTTCTGAGTTGGAAAAGAGATCTTATGTATCAGAGACATAATTTTACATCATTTCTGAGTTAGAAGAGGGGTCTTGTGTATCAAAGTCATAGTTTTACGTCATGTCAGTGTTAGAAGAGGTGTCTTGTGTATCAAAGACATAGTTATACGTCATTTCTGAGTTAAACAATGGGGCTAGTGTATTAAAGACATAGTTCCACGTAATTTCTGATTTAGAAGAAGGCTCTTCAGTAGTAAAGACGTAGTTTTACGTCATTTCTGAGTTGGAAGAGGGGTCTTGTGTATCAGAGACAAAGATTTGCGTAATTTCTGAGTTAGAAGAGAGGTCTTGTGTATCAGAGACGTAGTTTTATGTCATTTCTGAGTTAGAAGGGGGTCTTCTGTATCAGAGACGTAGTATTATATCATTTCTGAGGTAGAAAACTGGTCTTGTGTATCAGAGACGTACTTTTATGTTATTTCTGAGTTGGCAGAGGCATCTTGTGTATCAGAATCATAATTCTACGTCATTTCTGAGTTGGAAGAGGGGTCTTGTGTATCAGAGACGTTGTTTTACATCATTTTTGAGTTGGAAGAGAGATCTTGTGTATCAAAGACATAGTTTAAAGTCATTTCAGAGTTTGAAGAGGGGTCCTGTGTATCAAAGACATAGTTTTGCGTTATTTCTGAGTTAGAAGAGGGGTCTTGTGTATCAGAGATGTAGTTTTACATCATTTCTGAGTTGGAAGAGAGGTCTTGTGTATTAGAGACATAGTTGTGCGTCATTTCTGACTTAGAAGAGGGGTCTTGTGTAACAGAGATGTAGTTTTATGTCATTTCTGAGTTAGAAGAAGGGTCTTGTGTATCAGAGACGTTGTTTTACGCCATTTCTGAGTTGGAAGAGAGATCTTGTGTTTCAGAGACATAGTTTTACATCATTTCTGAGTTGGAAGAGTGGTCTTGTGTATCAGAGACATAGTTTTACGGCATTTCTGAGTTGGAAAAGAGATCTTGTGCATCAGAGACATAGTTTTACGTCATTTCTGAGTTAGAAGAGGGGCTTGTGTATTAAAGACATAGTTTTGCGTCATTTCAGAGTTGGGAGAGGGGTCTTGTGTATCAGAGACGTAGTTTTATGTCATTTCTGAGTTGGAAGAGTGGTCTTGTGTATTAGAGACATACTTTTACGTAATTTCTGAGTTAACCGATGGGGCTAGTGTATTAAAGACATAGTTCTACGTAATTTCTGATTTAGAAGAGGGGTCTTGTGTATCAAAGACGTAGTTTTACGTCATTTCTGAGTTGGAAGAGGGGTCTTGTGTATCAGAGATGTACTTTTATGTCATTTCTGAGTTGGAAGAGAGGTCTTGTGTATTAGAGACATTGTTTTACATCATTTCTGAGTTAAAAGATGGGTCTAGTGTAGTAAAGACGTAGTTTTACATCATTTCTGAGTTAGAAGTGGGCTCTTGTGTATTAAAGACATAGTTTTGCGTCATTTCTGAGTTAGAAAAGGGGTCTTGTGTATCAAAGATATAGTTTTACGTCACTTCTGAGTTGGAAGAGGGGTCTTGTTTATCAGTGACTTAGTTTTATGTCATTTCTGAGTTGGCAGATGGGTCTTGTGTATTAGAGACATAGTTTTACCTCATTTCTGAGTTGGAAGAGGGGTCTTGTGTATCAGAGACATAGTTTTACTTCATTTCTGAGTTGGAAGAGAGGTCTTGTGTATCAGAGACATAGATTTGCGTCATTTCTGAGTTAGAAGGGGGTCTTGTGTATCAGAGACGTAGTATTATATCATTTCTGAAGTAGAAGACTGGTCTTGTGTATCAGAGACATACTTTTATGTTATTTCTGAGTTGGCAGAGTGGTCTTGTGTATCAGATACATAATTCTACATCATTTCTGAGTTTTAAGAGGGATCTTGTGTATCAAAGACATAGTTTTACGTAATTTCTGAGTTGGAAGAGGGGTCTTGTGTATTAGAGACGTAGTTTTGCGTCATTTCTGAGTTAGAAGAGGGGTCTTGTGTATCAGAGATGTAGTTTTATGTCATTTCTGAGTTAGAAGAAGGGTCTTTTGTATCAGAGACATAGTTTTACATCATTTCTGAGTTGGAAGAGGGGTCTTGTGTATCAGAGACAAAGTTTTATGTCATTTCTGAGTTGGAAAAGAGATCTTGTGTATCATAGACATAGTTTTACATCATTTCTGAGTTAGCAGAGGAGTCTTGTGTATCAAAGACATAGTTTTACGTCATTTCTGGGTTAGAAGAGGGGTCTTGTATATCAAAGACACAGTTTTGCGTCATTTCTGAGTTTGAAGAGGGGACTTGTGTATCAGAGACATAGTTTTACATCATTTCTGAGTTGAAAGAGAGGTCTTGTGTATTAGTGACATAGTTTTACGTCATTTCTGAGTTGAAAGAGAGGTCTTGTGTATTAGTGACATAGTTTTACGTAATTTCTGAGTTAAAAGATGGATCTAGTGTTGTAAAGACAGTTTTACGTCATTTCTGAGTTAGAAGAGGGCTCTTGTGTATTAAAGACATAGTTTTGCGTCTTTTCTGAGTTCGAAAAGGGGTCTTCTGTATCAAAGAAATAGTTTTACGTAATTTCTGAGTTGGAAGAGGGGTCTTGTGTATCAGAGACGTAGTTTTATGTCATTTCTGAGTTGGCAGAGGGGTCTTTTGTATGAGAGACATAGTTTTACGTCATTTCTGAGTTGGAAGAGAGGTCTTGTGTATCAGAGACATAGATTTGCATCATTTTTGAGTTAGAAGAGAGGTCTTGTGTATCAGAGACGTAGTTTTATTTCATTTCTGAGTTGGAAGAGAGGTGTTGTGTATTATAGACATAGTTTTACGTCATTTCTGAGTTAACAGATGGGTCTAGTGTATTAAAGACATAGTTTTACGTCGTTTCTGAGTTAGAAGAGAGCTCTTGTGTATTATTGACATAGTTCTGCATCATTTCTGAGTTAGAAGAGGGGTCTTGTGTATCAAAGACATAGTTTTATGGCATTTCTGAGTTAGAAGAGGGGTCTTGTGTATCGGAGATGTAATTATAAGGCATTTCTGAGTTGAATGAGGTGTCTTGTGCATCAGAGACATAGTTTTACGTAATTTCTGAGTTGGAAGAGAGATCTTGTGTATCAGAGACATAGTTTTACGTCATTTCTGAGTTAGAAGAGGGGTCTTGTGTATCAAAGACACAGATTTACTTCATTTCTTAGTTAGAAAAGGTGTCCTGTGTAATAAAGACATAGTTTTGCGTCATTTCTGAGTTACAAGAGGGGTCTTGTGTATCAAAGGCGTAGTTTTACATCATTTCTGAGTTGGAAGAGGGGTCTTGTATATCAAAGACATAGTGTTACGTCATTTCTGAGTTGGAAGAGAGATCTTGTGTATCAGAGACATAGTTTTGCGTAATTTCTGAGTTAGAAGAGGGATCTTGTGTATTAAAGACGTAGTTTTACGCCATTTCTGAGTTGGAAGAGGGGTCTTGTGTATCAGAGATGTACTTTTATGTCATTTCTGAGTTGGAAGAGAGGTCTTGTGTATTAGAGACATTGTTTTACGTCATTTCTGAGTTAACCGATGGGGCTAGTGTATTAAAGACATAGTTCTACGTAATATCTGATTTAGAAGAGGCGTCTTGTGTATCAAAGACGTAGTTTTACGTCATTTCTGAGTTGGAAGATGGGTCTTGTGTATCAGAGATGTACTTTTATGTCATTTCTGAGTTGGAAGAGAGGTCTTGTGTATTAGAGACATTGTTTTACATCATTTCTGAGTTAAAAGATGGGTCTAGTGTAGTAAAGACGTAGTTTTACATCATTTCTGAGTTAGAAGTGGGCTCTTGTGTATTAAAGACATAGTTTTGCGTCATTTCTGAGTTAGAAAAGGGGTCTTGTGTATCAAGGATATAGTTTTAAGTCACTTCTGAGTTGGAAGAGGGGTCTTGTTTATCAGTGACTTAGTTTTATGTCATTTCTGAGTTGGCAGATGGGTCTTGTGTATTAGAGACATAGTTTTACCTCATTTCTGAGTTGGAAGAGGGGTCTTGTGTATCAGAGACATAGTTTTACTTCATTTCTGAGTTGGAAGAGAGGTCTTGTGTATCAGAGACATAGATTTGCGTCATTTCTGAGTTAGAAGAGAGGTCTTGTGTATCAGAGACGTAGTTTTATGTCATTTCTGAGTTAGAAGGGGGTCTTGTGTATCAGAGACGTAGTATTATATCATTTCTGAAGTAGAAGACTGGTCTTGTGTATCAGAGACATACTTTTATGTTATTTCTGAGTTGGCAGAGTGGTCTTGTGTATCAGATACATAATTCTACGTCATTTCTGAGTTTTAAGAGGGATCTTGTGTATCAAAGACATAGTTTTACGTAATTTCTGAGTTGGAAGAGGGGTCTTGTGTATTAGAGACGTAGTTTTGCGTCATTTCTGAGTTAGAAGAGGGGTCTTGTGTATCAGAGATGTAGTTTTATGTCATTTCTGAGTTAGAAGAAGGGTCTTTTGTATCAGAGACATAGTTTTACATCATTTCTGAGTTGGAAGAGGGGTCTTGTGTATCAGAGACAAAGTTTTATGTCATTTCTGAGTTGGAAAAGAGATCTTGTGTATCATAGACATAGTTTTACATCATTTCTGAGTTAGCAGAGGAGTCTTGTGTATCAAAGACATAGTTTTACGTCATTTCTGGGTTAGAAGAGGGGTCTTGTATATCAAAGACACAGTTTTGCGTCATTTCTGAGTTTGAAGAGGGGACTTGTGTATCAGAGACATAGTTTTACATCATTTCTGAGTTGAAAGAGAGGTCTTGTGTATTAGTGACATAGTTTTACGTCATTTCTGAGTTGAAAGAGAGGTCTTGTGTATTAGTGACATAGTTTTACGTAATTTCTGAGTTAAAAGATGGATCTAGTGTTGTAAAGGCAGTTTTACGTCATTTCTGAGTTAGAAGAGGGCTCTTGTGTATTAAAGACATAGTTTTGCGTCTTTTCTGAGTTCGAAAAGGGGTCTTCTGTATCAAAGAAATAGTTTTACGTAATTTCTGAGTTGGATGAGGGGTCTTGTGTATCAGAGACGTAGTTTTATGTCATTTCTGAGTTGGCAGAGGGGTCTTTTGTATGAGAGACATAGTTTTACGTCATTTCTGAGTTGGAAGAGAGGTCTTGTGTATCAGAGACATAGATTTGCATCATTTTTGAGTTAGAAGAGAGGTCTTGTGTATCAGAGACGTAGTTTTATGTCATTTCTGAGTTGGAAGAGAGGTGTTGTGTATTATAGACATAGTTTTACGTCATTTCTGAGTTAACAGATGGGTCTAGTGTATTAAAGACATAGTTTTACGTCGTTTCTGAGTTAGAAGAGAGCTCTTGTGTATTATTGACATAGTTCTGCATCATTTCTGAGTTAGAAGAGGGGTCTTGTGTATCAAAGACATAGTTTTATGGCATTTCTGAGTTAGAAGAGGGGTCTTGTGTATCAGAGATGTAATTATAAGTCATTTCTGAGTTGAATGAGGTGTCTTGTGCATCAGAGACATAGTTTTACGTAATTTCTGAGTTGGAAGAGAGATCTTGTGTATCAGAGACATAGTTTTACGTCATTTCTGAGTTAGAAGAGGGGTCTTGTGTATCAAAGACACAGATTTACGTCATTTCTTAGTTAGAAAAGGTGTCCTGTGTAATAAAGACATAGTTTTGCATCATTTCTGAGTTACAAGAGGGGTCTTGTGTATCAAAGGCGTAGTTTTACATCATTTCTGAGTTGGAAGAGGGGTCTTGTATATCAAAGGCGTAGTTTTACATCATTTCTGAGTTAGAAGAGGGATCTTGTGTATTAAAGACGTAGTTTTACGCCATTTCTGAGTTGGAAGAGGGGTCTTGTGTATCAGAGATGTACTTTTATGTCATTTCTGAGTTGGAAGAGAGGTCTTGTGTATTAGAGACATTGTTTTACATAATTTCTGAGTTAAAAGATGGGTCTAGTGTAGTAAAGACGTAGTTTTACATAATTTCTGAGTTAGAACAGGGCTCTTGTGAATTAAAGACATAGTTTTGCGTCATTTTTGAGTTAGAAAAGGGGTCTTGTGTATCAAAGATATAGTTTTACGTCACTTCTGAGTTGGAAGAGGGGTCTTGTTTATCAGTGACTTAGTTTTATGTCATTTCTGAGTTGGCAGATGGGTCTTGTGTATTAGAGACATAGTTTTACCTCATTTCTGAGTTGGAAGAGGGGTCTTGTGTATCAGAGACATAGTTTTACTTCATTTCTGAGTTGGATGAGAGGTCTTGTGTATCAGAGACATAGATTTGCATCATTTCTGAGTTAGAAGAGAGGTCTTGTGTATCAGAGACGTAGTTTTATGTCATTTCTGAGTTGGCAGAGTGGTCTTGTGTATCAGATACATAATTCTACGTCATTTCTGAGTTTTAAGAGGGATCTTGTGTATCAAAGACATAGTTTTACGTAATTTCTGAGTTGGAAGAGGGGTCTTGTGTATTAGAGACGTAGTTTTGCGTCATTTCTGAGTTAGAAGAGGGGTCTTGTGTATCAGAGATGTCGTTTTATGTCATTTCTGAGTTAGAAGAAGGGTCTTTTGTATCAGAGACATAGTTTTACATCATTTCTGAGTTGGAAGAGGGGTCTTGTGTATCAGAGACAAAGTTTTATGTCATTTCTGAGTTGGAAAAGAGATCTTGTGTATCATAGACATAGTTTTACATCATTTCTGAGTTAGCAGAGGAGTCTTGTGTATCAAAGACATAGTTTTACGTCATTTCTGGGTTAGAAGAGGGGTCTTGTATATCAAAGACACAGTTTTGCGTCATTTCTGAGTTTGAAGAGGGGACTTGTGTATCAAAGACATAGTTTTACGTCATTTCTGAGTTGAAAGAGAGGTCTTGTGTATCAGAGACATAGTTTTGCGTCATTTCTGAGTTAGAAGAGAGGTCTTGTGTATCAGAGATGTAGTTTTATGTCATTTCTGAGTTAGAAGGGGGTCTTGTGTAGTAAAGACATAGTTTACGTCATTTCTGAGTTAGAAGAGGGCTCTTGTGTATTTAAGACATATTTTTACATCATTTCTGAGTTAGAAGAGGGGTCTTGTGTATTAAAGACATCGTTTTGCGTCATTTCTGAGTTAGAAGAAGGGTCTTGTGTATCAGAGACGTAGTTTTACGTCATTTCTGAGTTGCAAGAGGGGTCTTGGGTATCAGAGACGTAGTTTTATTTTATTTCTGAGTTGACAGAGGGGTCTTGTGTATTAGAGACATAGTTTTATGTCATTTCTGAGTTGGAAGAGGGGTTTTGTGTATCAGAGACGTAGTTTTACATCATTTCTGTGTTGGAAGAGGGGTCGTGTGTATCAGAGACGTAGTTTTATTTTATTTCTGAGTTGACAGAGGGGTCTTGTGTATTAGAGACGTAGTTTTGCATCATTTCTGAGTTAGAAGAGGGGTCTTGTGTATCAGAGATGTAGTTTTATGTCATTTCTGAGTTAGAAGAGGGGTCTTGGGTATCAGAGACATAGTTTTACATCATTTCTGAGTTGGAAAAGAGATCTTGTGTATCAGAGACATAGTTTTACATCATTTCTGAGTTAGAAGAGGGGTCTTGTGTATCAGAGACATAGTTTTACATCATTTCAGTGTTAGAAGAGGTGTCTTGTGTATCAAAGACATAGTTTTACGTCATTTCTGAGTTAACCGATGTGGCTAGTGTATTAAAGACATAGTTCTACGTAATTTCTGATTTAGAAGAGGAGTCTTGTGTACCAAAGACGTAGTTTTACGTCATTTCTGAGTTGGAAGAGGGGTCGTGTGTATCAGAGACGTAGTTTTATTTCTGAGTTGACAGAGGGGCCTTGTGTATTAGAGACATAGTTTTATGTCATTTCTGAGTTGGAAGAGGGGTTTTGTGTATCAGAGACGTAGTTTTACATCATTTCTGTGTTGGAAGACAGGTCTTGTGTATTAGAGACGTAGTTTTGCATCATTTCTGAGTTAGAAGAGAGGTCTTGTGTATCAGAGACATAGAATTGCGTCATTTTTGAGCTGGAAGAGAGGTCTTGTGCATCAGAGACGTAGTTGTATGTCATTTCTGAGTTGGGAGAGAGGTGTTGTGTATTATAGACATAGTTTTACGTCATTTCTGAGTTAACAGATGGGTCTAGTGTATTAAAGACATAGTTTTACGTAATTTCTGAGTAAGAAGAGAGCTCTTGTGTATTATTGACATAGTTCTGCATCATTTCTGAGTTAGAAGAGGGGTCTTGTGTATCAAAGACATAGTTTTACGGCATTTCTGAGTTAGAAGAGGGGTCTTGTGTATCAGAGATGTAATTATATGTCATTTCTGAGTTGAATGAGGTGTCTTGTGTATCAGAGACATAGTTTTACGTAATTTCTGAGTTGGAAGAGAGATCTTGTGTATCAGAGACATAGTTTTACGTCATTTCTGAGTTAGAAGAGGGGTCTTGTGTATCAAAGACACAGATTTACGTCATTTCTGAGTTAGAAGAGGGGTCTTGTGTAATAAAGACATAGTTTTGTGTCATTTCTGAGTTACAAGAGGGGTCTTGTGTATCAAAGACATAGTGTTACGTCATTTCTGAGTTGGAAGAGAGATCTTGTGTATCAGAGACATAGTTTTGCGTAATTTCTGAGTTAGAAGAGGGGTCTTGTGTATCAAAGGCATAGTTTTACATCATTTCTGAGTTGGAAGAGGGGTCTTGTATATCAAAGACATAGTGTTAAGTCATTTCTGAGTTGGAAGAGAGATCTTGTGTATCAGAGACATAGTTTTGCGTAATTTCTGAGTTAGAAGAGGGATCTTGTGTATTAAAGACATAGTTTTACGCCATTTCTGAGTTGGAAGAGGGGTCTTGTGTATCAGAGATGTAGTTTTATGTCATTTCTGAGTTTTAAGAGGGATCTTGTGTATCAAAGACATAGTTTTACGTCATTTCTGAGTTAGAAGAGAGGTCTAGTGAAGGAAAGACGTAGTTTTACGTCATTTCTGAGTTAGAAGAGGGCTCTTGTGTATTAAAGACATAGTTTTACGTCATTTCTGAGTCAGAAGAGAGGTCTTGTGTATCGGAGACGTAGTTTTATGTCATTTCTGAGTTAGAAGGGGGTCTTGTGTATCAGAGACGTAGTATTATATCATTTCTGAGGTAGAAGACTGGTCTTGTGTATCAGAGACGTACTTTTATGTTATTTCTGAGTTGGCAAAGGGGTCTTGTGTATTAGATACATAATTCTACGTCATTTCTGAGTTTTAAGAGGGATCTTGTGTATCAAAGACATAGTTTTACGTAATTTCTGAGTTGGAAGAGGGGTCTTGTGTATCAGAGACGTTGTTTTACATCATTTCTGAGTTGGAAGAGAGATCTTGTGTATCAAAGACATAGTTTTAAGTCAATTCTGAGTTTGAAGAGGGGTCTTGTGTATTAGAGATGTAGTTTTATGTCATTTCTGAGTTGGAAGAGAGATCTTGTGTATCACAGACTTAGTTTTACGTCATTTCTGAGTTAGAAGAGGGGTCCTGTGTATCAAAGACATAGTTTTGCGTAATTTCTGAGTTAGAAGAGGGGTCTTGTGTATCAAAGACGTAATTTTACGTCATTTCTGAGTTGGAAGAGGGGTCGTGTGTATCAGAGACGTAGTTTTACATCATTTCTGTGTTGGAAGACAGGTCTTGTGTATTAGAGACGTAGTTTTGTGTCATTTCTGAGTTAGAAGAGGGGTCTTGTGTATCAGAGATATCGTTTTATGTCATTTCTGAGTTAGAAGAGGGGTCTTTTGTATCAGAGACATAGTTTTACATCATTTCAGAGTTGGAAGAGGGGTCTTGTGTATCAGAGACAAAGTTTTATGTCATTTCTGAGTTGGAAAAGAGATCTTGTGTATCATAGACATAGTTTTACATCATTTATGAGTTAGAAGAGGGGTCTTGTGTATCAAAGACATAGTTTTACATCATTTCTGGGTTAGAAGAGGTGTCTCGTATATCAAAGACACAGTTTTGCGTCATTTCTGAGTTTGAAGAGGGGACTTGTATATCAAAGACATAGTTTTACGTCATTTCTGAGTTGAAATAGAGGTCTTGTGTATTAGTGACATAGTTTTACGTAATTTCTGAGTTAAAAGATGGGTCTAGTGTAGTAAAGACATAGTTTTACGTCATTTCTGAGTTAGAAGAGGGCTCTTGTGTATTAAAGACATAGTTTTGCGTCTTTTCTGAGTTCGAAAAGGGGTCTTCTGTATCAAAGAAATAGTTTTACGTAATTTTTGAGTTGGAAGAGGGGTGTTGTGTATCAGAGACATAGTTTTATGTCATTTCTGAGTTGGCAGAGGGGTCTTGTGTATTAGAGACATAGTTTTACCTCATTTATGAGTTGGAAGAGTGGTCTTGTGTATCAGAGACGTAGTTTTACGTCATTTCTGAGTTGGAAGAGAGGTCTTGTGTATCAGAGACATAGTTTTGCATCATTTCTGAGTTAGAAGAGAGGTCTTGTGTATCAGAGACGTAGTTTTACGTCATTTCTGAGTTGGAAGAGGGGTCTTGTGTATCAGAGACATAGTTTTACTTCATTTCCGAGTTGGAAGAGAGGTCTTGTGTATCAGAGACATAGATTTGCGTCATTTCTGAGTTAGAAGAGAGGTCTTGTGTATCAGAGACATCGTTTTATGTCATTTCTGAGTTAGAAGGGGGTCTTGTGTATCAGAGACATAGTATTATATCATTTCTGAGGTAGAAGACTGGTCTTGTGTATCAGGGACGTACTTTTATGTTATTTCTGAGTTGGCAGAGGGGTCTTGTGTATCAGATACATAATTCTACGTCATTTCTGAGTTTTAAGAGGGATCTTGTGTATCAAAGACATAGTTTTACGTCATTTCTGAGTTAGAAGAGAGGTCTTGTGTATCAGAGATGTAGTTTTATGTCATTTCTGAGTTAGAAGGGGGTCTTGTGTAGTAAAGACATAGTTTTACGTCATTTCTGAGTTAGAAGAGGGCTCTTGTGTATTAAAGACATCGTTTTACGTCATTTCTTAGTTAGAAGAGGGGTCTTGTGTATTAATGACATAGTTTTAAGTAATTTCTGAGTTAGAAGAGGGCTCTTGTGTATTAAAGACATAGTTTTACATCATTTCTGAGTTGAAAGAGTGGTCTTGTGTATCAGAGACGTAGTTTTATGTCATTTCTGAGTTGGAAGAGAGATCTTGTGTGTCAGAGACATAGTTTTACGTCAATTCGGAGTAAAAAGATGGTCTACTGTAGTAAAGACATAGTTTTACGTCATTTCTGAGTTAGAAGAGGGCTCTTGTGTATTAAAGACATCGTTTTACGTCATTTCTTAGTTAGAAGAGGGGTCTTGTGTATTAATGACATAGTTTTGCATCATTTCTGAGTTAAAAGAGAGGTCTTGTGTAATATTGACATAGTTTTACGAAATTTCTGAGTTAAAAGATGGGTCTAGTGTAGTAAAGACATAGCTTTACGTCATTTCTGAGTTAGAAGAGGGCTCTTGTGTATTAAAGACATAGTTTTGCATCTTTTCTGAGTTCGAAAAGGGGTCTTCTGTATCAAAGAAATAGTTTTACGTAATTTCCGAGTTGGAAGAGGGGTGTTGTGTATCAGAGACATAGTTTTATGTCATTTCTGAGTTGGTAGAGGGGTCTTGTGTATTAGAGACATAGTTTTACCTCATTTCTGAGTTGGAAGAGGGGTTTGTGTATCAGAGACGTAGTTTTACGTCATTTCTGAGTTGGAAGAGAGGTCTTGTGTATCAGAGACATAGTTTTACATCATTTCAGAGTTGGAAGAGGGGTCTTGTGTATCAAAGACATAGTTTTGCATCATTTCTGGGTTAGAAGAGGTGTCTTGTATATCAAAGACACAGTTTTGCGTCATTTCTGAGTTTGAAGAGGGGACTTGTGTATCAAAGACATAGTTTTACGTCATTTCTGAGTTGAAAGAGAGGTCTTGTGTATTAGTGACATAGTTTTACGTAATTTCTGAGTTCAAAGATGGGTCTAGTGTAGTAAAGACATAGTTTTACGTCATTTCTGAGTTAGAAGAGGGCTCTTGTGTATTAAAGACATAGTTTTGCGTCTTTTCTGAGTTCGAAAAGGGGTCTTCTATATCAAAGAAATAGTTGTACGTAATTTTTGAGTTGGAAGAGGGGTCTTGTGTATCAGAGACATAGTTTTATGTCATTTCTGAGTTGGCAGAGGGGTCTTGTGTATTAGAGACATAGTTTTACCTCATTTCTGAGTTGGAAGAGTGGTCTTGTGTATCGGAGACGTAGTTTTACATCATTTCTGAGTTGGAAGAGAGGTCTTGTGTATCAGAGACATAGTTTTGCATCATTTCTGAGTTAGAAGAGAGGTCTTGTGTATCAGAGACGTAGTTTTACGTCATTTCTGAGTTGGACGAGGGGTCTTGTGTATCAGAGACATAGTTTTACTTCATTTCTGAGTTGGAAGAGAGGTCTTGTGTATCAGAGACATAGATTTGCGTCATTTCTGAGTTAGAAGAGAGGTCTTGTGTATCAGAGACATCGTTTTATGTCATTTCTGAGTTAGAAGGGGGTCTTGTGTATCAGAGACGTAGTATTATATCATTTCTGAGGTAGAAGACTGGTCTTGTGTATCAGAGACGTACTTTTATGTTATTTCTGAGTTGGCAGAGCGGTCTTGTGTATCAGATACATAATTCTACGTCATTTCTGAGTTTTAAGAGGGATCTTGTGTATCAAAGACATAGTTTTACGTAATTTTTGAGTTGGAAGAGGGGTCTTGTGTATCAGAGACATAGTTTTATGTCATTTCTGAGTTGGCAGAGGGGTCTTGTGTATTAGAGACATAGTTTTACCTCATTTCTGAGTTGGAAGAGTGGTCTTGTGTATCGGAGACGTAGTTTTACATCATTTCTGAGTTGGAAGAGAGGTCTTGTGTATCAGAGACATAGTTTTGCATCATTTCTGAGTTAGAAGAGAGGTCTTGTGTATCAGAGACGTAGTTTTACGTCATTTCTGAGTTGGACGAGGGGTCTTGTGTATCAGAGACATAGTTTTACTTCATTTCTGAGTTGGAAGAGAGGTCTTGTGTATCAGAGACATAGATTTGCGTCATTTCTGAGTTAGAAGAGAGGTCTTGTGTATCAGAGACATCGTTTTATGTCATTTCTGAGTTAGAAGGGGGTCTTGTGTATCAGAGACGTAGTATTATATCATTTCTGAGGTAGAAGACTGGTCTTGTGTATCAGAGACGTACTTTTATGTTATTTCTGAGTTGGCAGAGCGGTCTTGTGTATCAGATACATAATTCTACGTCATTTCTGAGTTTTAAGAGGGATCTTGTGTATCAAAGACATAGTTTTACGTCATTTCTGAGTTAGAAGAGAGGTCTTGTGTATCAGAGATGTAGTTTTATGTCATTTCTGAGTTAGAAGGGGGTCTTGTGTAGTAAAGACATAGTTTTACGTCATTTCTGAGTTAGAAGAGGGCTCTTGTGTATTAAAGACATCGTTTTACGTCATTTCTTAGTTAGAAGAGGGGTCTTGTGTATTAATGACATAGTTTTGCATCATTTCTGAGTTAGAAGAGAGGTCTTGTGTATTATTGACATAGTTTTACGAAATTTCTGAGTTAAAAGATGGGTCTAGTGTAGTAAAGACATAGCTTTACGTCATTTCTGAGTTAGAAGAGGGCTCTTGTGTGTTAAAGACATAGTTTTGCATCTTTTCTGAGTACGAAAAGGGGTCTTCTGTATCAAAGAAATAGTTTTACGTAATTTCTGAGTTGGAAGAGGGGTCTTGTGTATCAGAGACATAGTTTTATGTCATTTCTGAGTTTGCAGAGGGGTCTTGTGTATTAGAGACCTAGTTTTACCTCATTTCTGAGTTGGAAGAGGGGCTTGTGTATCAGAGACGTAGTTTTACGTCATTTCTGAGTTGGAAGAGAGGTCTTGTGTATCAGAGACATAGTTTTGCGTCATTTCTGAGTTAGAAGAGAGGTCTTGTGTATCAGAGACATAGTTTTAAGTCATTTCTGAGTTGGAAGAGATATCTTGTGTATTAGAGACATCGTTTTACGTCATTTCTGAGTTAGAAGAGGGGTCTTGTGTATCAGAGACATAGTTTTATGTCATTTCTGAGTTGGAAAAGAGATCTTATGTATCAGAGACATAGTTTTACATCATTTCGGAGTTAGAAGAGGGGTCTTGTGTATCAGAGACATAGTTTTACGTCATGTCAGTGTTAGAAGAGGTGTCTTTTGTATCAAAGACATAGTTATACGTCTTTTCTGAGTTAAACAATGGGGCTAGTGTATTAAAGACATAGTTCCACATAATTTCTGATTTAGAAGAAGGCTCATATGTATTAAAGACGTAGTTTTACGTCATTTCTGAGTTGGAAGAGGGGTCTTGTGTATCAGAGACAAAGATTTGCGTCATTTCTGAGTTAGAAGGGAGGTCTTCTGTATCAGAGACGTAGTTTTATGTCATTTCTGAGTTAGAAGGGGGTCTTGTGTATCAGAGACGTAGTATTATATCATTTCTGAAGTAGAAGACT
Organism: Triturus cristatus; assembly: GCF_964204655.1. NCBI lineage: Eukaryota > Metazoa > Chordata > Amphibia > Caudata > Salamandridae > Triturus > Triturus cristatus. The sequence continues at coordinate 1,941,311,999 of NC_140589.1, forward strand.
GGTCTTGTGTATCAGAGACGTACTTTTATGTTATTTCTGTGTTGGCAGAGGCGTCTTGTGTATCAGAATCATAATTCTACGTCATTTCTGAGTTTTAAGAGGGATCTTCTGTATCAAAGACATAGTTGTACGTAATTTCTGAGTTGGAAGAGGGGTCTTGTGTATCAGAGACTTAGTTTTATGTCATTTCGGAGTTGGAAGAGTGGTCTTGTGTATTAGAGACATACTTTTACGTAATTTCTGAGTTAAAAGATGGGTCTAGTGTATTAAAGACATAGTTTTATGTAATTTCTGAGTTAGAAGAGGGCTCTTGTGTATTAAAGACATAGATTTACATCATTTCTGAGTTTGAAGGGGGGTCTTGTATATTAAAGACATAGCTTTGCATCATTTCTGAGTTGGAAAAGGGGTCGTGTGTATCAGAAACGTAGTTTTATGTCATTTCTGAGTTGGCAGAGGGGTCTTGTGTATCAGAGACATAGTTTTTTGTCATTTCTGAGTTGGAAGAGGTGTCTTGTGTATCAGAGACTTAGTTTTATGTCATTTCTGAGTTGGAAGAGAGATCTTGTGTATCAAAGACATAGTTTTGCGTCATTTCTGAGTTGGAAGACTGGTCCTGTGTATCAAAGATATAGTTTTACGTCATTTGTGAGTTGGAAGAGGGGTCTTGTGTATCACAGATGTACTTTTATTTCATTTCTGAGTTGGAAGAGAGGTCTTGTGTATTAGAGACATAGTTTTACGTCATTTCTGAGTTAAAAGATGGGTCTAGTGTAGTAAAGACATAGTTTTACGTCATTTCTCAGTTAGAAGAGGGCTCTTGTGTATTAAAGACATCGTTTTGCATCATTTCTCAGTTAGAAAAGGGGTCTTGTGTATCAAAGACAAAGTTTTACGTCATTTCCGAGTTGGAAGAGGGGTCTTGTTTATCAGAGACGTAGTTTTACGTAATTTCAGAGTTGGAAGAGATGTCTTGTGTATAAGAGACATAGTTTTGCGTCATTTCTGAGTTAGAAGAGAGGTCTTGTGTATCAGAGATGTAGTTTTATGTCATTTCTGAGTTAGAAGGGGGTCTTGTGTAGTAAAGACATAGTGTACATCATTTCTGAGTTAGAAGAGGGCTCTTGTGTATTAAAGACATAGTTTTACGTCATTTCTGAGTTAGAAGAGGGGTCTTGTGTATTAATGACATAGTTTTGCGTCATTTCTGGGTTAGAAGAGGGCTCTTGTGTATTAAAGACATAGTTTTACGTCATTTCTGAGTTAACCGATGGGGCTAGTGTATTAAAGACATAGTTCTACGTAATTTCTGATTTAGAAGAGGTTTCTTGAGTATCAAAGACGTAGTTTTACGTCATTTCTGAGTTGGAAGAGGGGTAGTGTGTATCAGAGACGTAGTTTTATTTCATTTCTGAGTTGGAAGAGGGGTTTTGTGTATCAGAGACGTAGTTTTACATCATTTCTGTGTTGGAAGACAGGTCTTGTGTATTAGAGACGTAGTTTTGCGTCATTTCTGAGTTTGAAGAGGGGTCTTGTGTATCAGAGATGTAGTTTTACGTCATTTCTGAGTTGGCAGAGGTGTCTTGTGTATTAAAGACATAGTTTTGCGTCATTTCTGAGTTAGAAGAGGGCTCTTGTGTATTAAAGACATAGTTTTACGTCATTTCTGAGTTAGAAGAGGGGTCTTGTGTATTAATGACATAGTTTTACATCATTTCTGAGTTGGAAAAGAGATCTTGTGTATCAGAGACATAGTTTTACATCATTTCTGAGTTAGAAGAGGGGTCTTGTGTATCAGAGACATAGTTTTATGTCATTTCAGTGTTAGAAGAGGTGTCTTGTGTATCAAAGACATAGTTTTACGTCATTTCTGAGTTAACCGATGGAGCTAGTGTATTAAAGACATAGTTCTACGTAATTTCTGATTTAGAAGAGGTTTCTTGAGTATCAAAGACGTAGTTTTACGTCATTTCTGAGTTGGAAGAGATGTCTTGTGTATCAGATACATAATTCTACGTCATTTCTGAGTTTTAAAAGAGATCTTGTGTATCAAAGACATAGTTTTAAGTCATTTCTGAGTTTGAAGAGGGGTCTTGTGTATTAGAGATGTAGTTTTATGTCATTTCTGAGTTGGAAGAGAGATCTTGTGTATCACAGACTTAGTTTTACGTCATTTCTGAGTTAGAAGAGGGGTCCTGTGTATCAAAGACATAGTTTTGCATAATTTCTGAGTTAGAAGAGGGGTCTTGTGTATCAAAGACGTAGTTTTACATCATTTCTGAGTTGGAAGAGGGGTCGTGTGTTTCTGAGACGTAGTTTTATTTCATTTCTGAGTTGACAGAGGGGTCTTGTATATTAGAGACATAGTTTTACATCATTTCTGAGTTGGAAGAGGGGTTTTGTGTATCAGAGACGTAGTTTTACATAATTTCTGTGTTGGAAGACAGGTCTTGTGTATTAGAGACGTAGTTTTGCGTCATTTCTGAGTTAGAAGAGGGGTCTTGTGTATCAGAGATGTCGTTTTATGTCGTTTCTGAGTTAGAAGAGGGGTCTTGTGTATCAGAGACAAGGTTTTATGTCATTTCTGAGTTGGAAAAGAGATCTTGTGTATCATAGACATAGTTTTACATCATTGCTGAGTTAGAAGAGGGGTCTTGTGTATCAAAGACATAGTTTTACGTCATTTCTGGGTTAGAAGAGGGGTCTTGTATATCAAAGACACAGTTTTGCGTCATTTCTGAGTTTGAAGAGGGGACTTGTGTATCAAAGACATAGTTTTACGTCATTTCTGAGCTAGAAGAGGTCTCTTGTGTATTAAAGACATAGTTTTACGTCATTTCTGAGTTAGAAGAGGGGTCTTGTGTATTAATGACATAGTTTTGCATCATTTCTGAGTTAGAAGAGGGGTCTTGTGTATCAGAGACGTAGTTTACGTCATTTCTGAGTTGGAAGAGGGGTCTTGTGTATCAGAGACATAGTTTTACTTCATTAATGAGTTGGAAGAGAGGTCTTGTGTATCAGAGACATAGATTTGCGTCACTTCTGAGTTAGAAGAGAGGTCTTGTGTATCAGAGACGTAGTTTTATGTCATTTCTGAGTTAGAAGGGGGTCTTGTGTATCAGAGTCGTAGTATTATATCATTTCTGAGGTAGAAGACTGGTCTTGTTGTTAAAATCTGGTTTGCGATGTCAACATAATCGGCGCCATCTTGTCCCCTCCCAGGCCCGCACGCTCCCTCAAGCAGTAGCCATTTTTGAAAGCGCCATGGCTCCTCTGCCCCTCGCCGACCACCAGCGCGTTCCCCAGGCGCTGCAAAACATCCCCCGTGCGCCGGTCACCCCCCGCTCTCTCATACATAGGCCATAAACCATCCCCTTCTGCGCGACCCTGCCATGAAATCACATCCCGCACCTGGCCAACACCTCCTTTTATCCCATACATGGTAATACATCCTTTCGGTAACCCCTTTCTCCACGCCTGATCGTCCGAACTGATCCCAGGCCATCACCTAGCCCTGCGGACGCAGTTTTATTGCCCCTACTGTAAAGGAAGCACCTCACATCTAAGGAATTGAAGTAGATCAAGGCCCCCAACCCCTGTGACCCGATCAGTCGCACTCACCCCCCGGGAATTGGCGGAATGCCCAGCTGTGTGATAGCCATCTCCTTCTGTGGGTGGGGTGGGGACTTTCACTGTAGTTATGTGTGGGAGCGGATCTAAGCTGGGGATTCCGAGGATGTTCTTTCATGTATCAAAACAACCTCAAGAATGTGCCATGTACAATAAACCGGTAATAAAACAATAAACCTGTGTATAAGAGGCCAGGCTTCAGAGATGTGGTCAGAGCATCTTGAGATGATTCCCTGTGGGTCTGATCTGATGTGTTCTCCTCCGGAGAGAATAAAACTTTGTTTCCTGCCTTCCAGTCTCCGGCGCCTGCCTCTTTTGTTGGTAAATCATCGAATGGTATAAGAGGCGATTACCGCCGGGCAATACTTGAAAGGTTATCGACTGAAACTGCCGCTACCATTTAACAATTGGCGTCCCAAGCGTGGGGCCCATCAGCGACACGTGGATCCAGTGGGAGAGGTCCTGACGACAAAGTGAACGACTGCAACGATCGAGAGAGCTCCTGCCCGATAGACCCTCGTCTGACAGCCGATCATCCGAACTTCACTGGTTCCGAGCCGACCTCTCTCGAGTGATCTACGGTCCTGACTGGGAACCATCAGGAGTGCCGCGGCAAATAACGGAGAGTAGAGGACGATCAGGCGCTGGAGGCGGAAGACGAGAAAACTGTCCATACGGTCCGGGTAAGGTCGTGATATACGACGAATTGCTATATGATTGACTAATTGATTGAAAATTCTAGTATTGATTATTGATTGTTCTTTTTGAGGTATTCGCTGCCTACAAACGGGGAAGAGTAGAAATACTCTCTCTCCCTTTGCAGTTAGTGAAGGGTAGGTAACGCGGACTTTTTGTCCCTCATTGTAATCTGTCGTGCCTATTTTCCTCCCCACTGATTGATTGTCCGAATATTGATTGTTTTGAAGAATAGTACTTCTTGAGAGATTCTCTGTTTGCAAATAACGTAGAATAGAAATATTCTGTCTAGTCTTTGCAGATAGTGAAGGATAGGTAACGCGGACTTTTGTTCCCCGTTGTAACACGTCGTGCCTATCTCTTTCTCACCATTCATTGATTGATTGTCCGAACACTAGTTGTTCGATATTGGTTCTTTGGAGGTATTCTCTGCTTGCAAATAACGTGGAATAGAGATATTCTGACTAGTCTTTGCAAGCAGTGAAAAGATAGGTAGTGCAGACTTTTGTCCCCGTTGTAACCCGTCATGCCTATCTTCTCCCCACTGATTGGTAGTTGGTTCCGCCCGGACCGCTTGTTAGAGATGAACCATCCGGCTCCACCGGAAGGCACCCCTAATAAGGACATATTTACTAAATATTGATCAGTCGCTGTAGCCTACAGCAAACTAGGGCATAAAAATCACTATAGAGAAACAAAAATAATCGAGCGAGACCAGTAGACCACTGATGGGATCCTTTTGACCCTACAAAAATAAGAAACACTAGGAAATAGCCCTTTGCGAGAAATATGAAACTAGGGGAAGGAGCCAAGCTCACGGTCGAGATGGCCACGAGGTAGCTCGGCTCCGTCGCTCTCGCTGCCTAAACATGTCTGCCCTACCACCCACCCCGCCCAGTAAACACGACAAAATCCTGCACAAATGGAAGTCTGCTGATACCCACCATCGACGTTACCGAAATGGGCTAGATCGCGCACAATTGGGCTATGTCATTTTCCGGTTACACAGTAACATCCTTGTGCTCGTTGCCAGATTACAAATATATACAACACTCCAACAAAGTAGTATAATTAAGACGTTTTAATAACTTATAGATAGATGCAACACTCCAACAGGGTAAGCACGTTAAAACACGTTTTTACAACTATTTACATGACAGCCTGCTGCAACACCCATCCCAAAGTAGAGAGGTGTGGCTCACTGGTTAGAGGCGGCAGACCCGCATGCAGAGAATCGGCCAGGGACCAGGGTTCAATTCCCGACGCGGCAGGGTCGTGGACCAGGGTCAAAACGGACTTGATAATTCTCGCCTCGGTACCTACTCTAACCAGGAACACACTCGGCAACTCTGGGCATTAAGCTTGCCTCATCTCTACAACGGCCCCCCACAGACGCCGGGGATGCCTGGTTTCACCTTGGAGATACCCAGATAGGGACCATCTCACAGGGAAAGCCAGGACGGGTTCCCCAGCGGTCTTCAGCGCCGGGACACTTCCGTTGGAGGTAGCTGCGCGCTTTACAAGCTTCCATAACCATAACCATAACCAAAGCATTCACGTCCGCGTGACACAGTCCTCGCCCCTCCTTCCCCGAAGTAGCAACATTGGCCTGTTTTGGGCAGTCTTTTTAGTCGGCTTTGGGCTATAAAAGGCCCGCCAAAATCCATCGACCTGTGAGGCGGCAACAGTGGCGGAATATTGTGCGAATAGGCCGGAGGCAACACGACGCACCAAGACCAGGACGGCATAAGAGGTGGTGTCCAACAAGTTGTTGTGCTGGTCTTGCCAACCTACAATGCTGCACAGATCGACAACGAAGGGTGCCCTGGGGGGGGGAAGTGACGCGAACGGGCCTCCCCCGCCTCCCCAGGTGGAGGCTCACCAGTTGCAGAAGGCACCCCTGCATTCGCCGACCAGCTGAGAAGGCACCCCTGCACTCGCCTACCAGCTGAGAAGGCACCCCTGCCGTTTCACTCGCTCACCAGTTGCAGAAGGCACTCCTGCACTCGCCGACCAGCTGAGAAGGCACCCCTGCCGTTTCCCTCACCGGCCAGCTGCAGCAGGACAGCCATTTACGTCTCGCCTGCCGGACGACCACCCAGGCGCGGGTTCCTTTCTGCACCAAGATTGACATTAGCGTTCGACGCAAGAAGTGGGCCCCCGCAGCCAAGTGGTCGGGGGGACCCACCCCGGTGGCTGTAATGAACAGCTGCTGCTGCCACTGGACTCTCAAAATGGCGGTCGACTCTTCAGATTCAGGCCTGGTCCACTAAAATATGGCTCTGGGCTACCTTGGAACTCGGAAGCTTGCCTGCTCGGGCGTGGGCCACACCCTTGGAAACGTCCTCTCAGCTTTGCAGACTCTGCGGGAGTCATTGGCCCTCGACTCCCGCGAACTTCCGGTGGGGGCCACCGCCGCTATTGCTCGATCATTCCACATTAACTTGTCTTTGCCCCGGGCGGCAGCCATCTTGCCTCCGTTTGGTGCCGTGAGAGAGACTGATTCAAGGCGTCGGCAGAGAGACCCGCCTGCTGTCCCGCCCTAAGAACGGACCACGGCATTGCTGCGAGACCGTGGTGACGCCATGCTGACGCAAGCTTCTGTTTGAATTATCAGGAGACACTGTAGGCTATCCGCTCGGATCAGTTCCGGTGGAACCTCAACATGACCCGGTAGGAACAAAAACTGTGCTTCCCCACCCCCGAATCACGATTCATGCTGTCTGTTCTTTCCGTTGGCGCCAACGAAAGTTCTCGAACTGCCGAAAGGGATTCTGGTCCGGCAGCTAGTTAGTGGAAGGACTTAGACTGTACACAGGACCCACCCGACCTCGCCCCAAAATGGCGCCGATGTAGGAGGGGCCTACAACTCCTTATGGCATTTCGGTTACTTGACATTTATGTTAAAAGGATATGTATGCGATGTTTTCACACATGATGGGCGGAGGGACGGGGAGGGTACTGATCGGGCATACGAACGACCTTATTGATGCTGGCCTTCCCATTTTTATTATCATTTTTTATTTTTTCGTGTTAAGGTAGTGTTGCTCATGATACTCGACGCCTCTCACACCGTGGCCGGCCTGTACGGTTGTAGGCCCGTATTTGTATACTGACATTGTTTTCAATAAAGGGTTTTTGAGGGAATTACGGAATCAGCGTCATAACAAATCATCTAGGTTGGTAAAGGTTTTGAATAATGACTGTTACTCCCGAGCAATAGAAAGCAGATAATGCAGACCCCCTTTTTTTGCCTGAATTTTGGATTGATGAAATTTGTACCCATCACACCTGTCTTTTTCCAGAGTTGTTAGAAAATGGTTGACTATAGCTTAAGGTATCTGCCGAATGCAAGGTACGGTACCTTGCCCCATAATATGCGACCGATTGAGAAACAAATGCACGACAAGGGAACCCGAATTTAGGAGATGAAAAAAATGGAGCATCTTCGTATAGTCGAAAGGAAGGATATAATAGGTCTGTGGTATTACCCGCTCCTGCAGCTAGCCTGGTATGTGGTAAGTAGAACTTTTTCGTGTCTAGGCGCGCTAATGTACTTTGAATGCTGCACCCCCCCCCCTTCTTCTCTTCTCTATAGGTCACATCGGAATTCCGACTGAAGAATGGAGTGGACATGGACCGCACCGTGCTCAATGTAGGGAAAAACATAGACAAACGTTGTGGGATGGTGCGTGAAATGCAGACCACCACTGGGAATGTGAAAAACTGTATGATATGACTGTGCGTACGTGCCATGATTATACGGTATGAATGTGTATGCATTTCATATGCTTGGGTCGCTGGAAGAGAACGTCATCGTATGACTGAAGTGCTTGTCTATCGATCAAAGGGAGGGGAGTAAAAAGTCCGACACCCCCCCAAAATGAATTACGGAGAATACTGAAAATACGCAGCATGCATAGGAAAGAGGACAGGAAAGGAGAGGTCCCCATACTCAACGTAGCTCTGTGTCTTCGTCTTAAGTTTCTGCGCTTGATGTATGTACTGTTACGCCCTATCCGGTATTTGTGTGTACGTGAACGCTGAATTTATGTTTTTCCCCCGCTTGTGTTTTCTTACGTAGAACTGACCCGTGCTACTCCATGTTGTGTGTACACCAAGTAGCCTATTATCGTACACATGTCTCTCTCTCTCGTTTTATGTCGTATGTATACCAAATAGCCTACTTGATGCGCACGTCTCTCTCTCTCTCTCTCTCTCTCTCTCTCTCTCACTCTCTCTCTCTCTCTCTCTCTCTCTCTCACACTCTCTCTCTCTCTCTCTCTCTCTCTCTCCCTCGCTGAAGGCTCTCTTGCCCTCTTTTTGAATAAATTAACGACACTATACCTCCTCAGTATGTGTATAATTGGCCTAAAACACGACAGTGTTCGAAAAAATTGACAGAAGCAAAACGACCGTACTTTACCACGTTACTACCTCTCCTTTCTGTAAAATGTTGAACTTAATTGGCTGAGAAAGAAAGGACAGGTAAGACGACTGATGTCTCCCAATCTGGCCCTCATCACGGGGACTATATGTCAGTGGTTTTCGTTTTAGAGCTCTAACGACACCACCTCCACTGCTCAGAATCGCCCCGCCCATTGCTCAGAACTAGAATGTCTAAGCACCCCGTCCTCCCAGATAGCCCCAGTTCTGTACTAGCCGTCCCAGGGTATTTTGAACAATACAGCTGATGACTTTATTTTTCTGAAGATACATCGCCTAAACTGATGAGGGTTACCTATTGTCTCCAGCAAGAAAAATGTTTAGCTTGTGTCCCTCCCCGAAATAGATATTTGTGAACCCATGACAGTAACACCTGGCACTTTTTCATAAACTTAGCAGTCCTCGGAGAAAAATGTGAATTAACAGAGCTTGTGTTAGAAGAACGAGTCTCTACCGGAGAAGCCGGTTCGAATTTTGATAGACCAGGAAGCAGACAGATGTCAGGCCTCTTGCCACGATTATAAGGTACAGGAATCGACACCTAGCAGGCCAGACGATGGAAATTTGCAGGAACACCCACAAACCTGCACCACAGCAATGATTAATAAGTTAGTAACATACACCGACATAAGAGTTAATAGACATCCATCATAGAGCGACCGATAAAACATTTCCCCGACTACTCGGTGGTTGGGAGAGAGAATGAAGTGTGTAAATGTCTTCCCTGCCAGCTCTCTAAGACTTTGTTTCTTGTACTTATTCAAAGATAACATGCGGTCATCGGAAGAGAGGGGTCGGACGTGACGCACAGCCTGGCTGCGGATCATGGAACACCTATGGCATCGACCAAGGGGGAGCCACGAAGCAAAAAAATGCGGGACGAGGCACCATTCTCAGCAGGGAAAGCGATAGAACAAAGGGCTATCCCGAAGCCCCCTGCTCGCTGATCGGCTCGTGCCTGAAGTCCCAAGCCGTCGGGCCCGATTGATGGGCCCAGTGCTGAAAGATTCTGCTCTCCATGGCCCACTTTTTGATCCGATCCCACTCCACCCCCTCTTCCCTCGGCCTCCCAAAGCACCCCCATTTTTGAACTTGACTTGACAAAAGAAGAATGAGAAGCGGGTACTCCGTCCCAAGGTACCTATGATAAGACCAGTCAAGGGACAGGACAGAACAGGACTGTGATCCAAGAGCAAAGAATGGTCACACCCTGCAACGCGAAAGCCTGGATTTGAGCTGGACCTTAGCTCCACCGCCGGTGCTCAACAGTGCCAACGAAAGAAGAAGAACAATGAGAGCTTACCAGTGATGGCTCGATGCAATAAGACACTGGAAAGAAGAAACCCCCCCTCCCTGACTGTAACTCATGTTGAGTTGTATTCCTCTACCAACCCCTTTTGAATTGACTATCTTCCAATCAAGTTTCCAAGGTCCTTTATCGGTCACTTCCAACTACACACTAATATCTAAGAAACATTAGCTTGGTATAAATGACAATTGTATAGCATCAGCCGTACACATGACTATGCTGTTTAGTTTGATCCACACAAAGTCTAGGCCTTGAGTAATGTGCATAATATTCCTTGTCTTGCCGGACCACCTCTTACGGTATCGAATTTGTGTTCAAGCGAGCTTCCCTCCACCTATCTCCGGGTCTGACATATGACGCAGCTGATGTAATTTTGTATACGCTACCTCCTCGCCTGTCACATCAACCACATGTAACTATGTACAATTGTGTCAGATTGTTCCTGTCTGTCCTAAGACTCTGTACTCTTAAAACAAGAACGCATGAAAGCATTTACGATATTATGGCTAAGAGGTTAACGAAGGTGAATGTCGGCTAGACAAGCTGGCTAGATATGTTGAAAAGGGAGGACTGTTAAAATCTGGTTTGCGATGTCAACATAATCGGCGCCATCTTGTCCCCTCTCAGGCCCGCACGCTCCCTCAAGCTGTAGCCATTTTTGAAAGCGCCATGGCCCCTCTGCCCCTCGCCGACCACCAACGCGTTCCCCAGGCGCTGCAAAACATCCCCCGCGTGCCGGTCACCCCCCACTCTCTCATACATAGGCCATAAACCATCCCCTTCTGCGCGACCCTGCCATGAAACCACATCCCGCACCTGGCCAACACCTCCTTTTATCCCATACATGGTCATACATCCTTTCGGTAACCCCTTCCTCCACGCCTGATCGTCCAAACTGATCCCAGGCCATCACCTAGCCCTGCGAACGCAGTTTTATTGCCCCTACTGTAAAGGAAGCATCTCACATCTAAGGAATTGCAGTAGATCAAGGCCCCCAACCCCTGTGACCCGATCAGTCGCACTCACCCCACGGGACTTGGCGGAATGCCCAGCTGTGTGATAGCCATCTCCTACTGTGGGTGGGGTGGGGACTTTCACTGTAGTTATGTGTGGGAGCGGATCTAAGCCAGGGATTCCGAGGATGTTCTTTCATGTATCAAAACAACCTCAAGAATGTGCCATGTACAATAAACCGATAATAAAACAATAAACCTGTGTATAAGAGGCCAGGCCTCAGAGATGTGGTCAGAGCATCTCGAGAAGATTCCCTGTGGGTCTGATCTGATGTGTTCTCCTCCGGAGAGAATAAAACTTTGTTTCCTGCCTTCCAGTCTCCGGCGCCTGTCTCTTTTGTTGGTAAATCATTGAATGGTATAAGAGCCGATTACCGCCGGGCAATACTTGAAAGGTTATCAACTGAAACTGCCGCTACCATTTAACATTGTGTATCAGAGACGTACTTTTATGTTATTTCTGAGTTGGCAGAGGAGTCTTGTGTATCAGATACACAATTCTACGTCATTTCTGAGTTTTAAGAGGGATCTTGTGTATCAAAGACATAGTTTTACATAATTTCTGAGTTAGAAGAGGGGTCTTGTGTATCAGAGATGTAGTTTTACATCATTTCTGAGTTGGAAGAGAGGTCTTGTGTATTAGAGACATAGCTGTGCGTCATTTCTGAGTTAGAAGAGGGTCTTGTGTATTAAAGACATAGTTTTGCGTCATTTCTGAGTTGGGAGAGGGGTCTTGTGTATCAGAGACGTAGTTTTATGTCATTTCTGAGTTAGAAGAGGGGTCTTGTGTATCAGAGACGTAGTTTTACGCCATTTCTGAGTTGGAAGAGAGATCTTGTGTTTCAGAGACATAGTTTTAAGTCATTTCTGAGTAAGAAGAGGGGTCTTGTGTATCAGAGACATAGTTTTACGTCATTTCTGAGTTGGAAGAGTGGTCTTGTGTATCAGAGACATAGTTTTACGGCATTTCTGAGTTGGAAAAGAGATCTTCTGCATCAGAGACATAGTTTTACGTCATTTCTGAGTTAGAAGAGGGTCTTGTGTATTAAAGACATAGTTTTGCGTCATTTCTGAGTTGGGAGAGGGGTCTTGTGTATCAGAGACGTAGTTTTATGTCATTTCTGAGTTGGAAGAGTGGTCTTGTGTATTAGAGACATACTTTTACGTAATTTCTGAGTTAAAAGATGGGTCTAGTGTATTAAAGACATAGTTTTACGTAATTTCTGAGTTAGAAGAGGGCTCTTGTGTATTAAAGACATAGATTTACATCATTTCTGAGTTTGAAGAGGGGTCTTGTATATTAAAGACATAGCTTTGCATCATTTCTGAGTTGGAAAAGGGGTCGTGTGTATCAGAAACGTAGTTTTACGTCATTTCTGAGTTGGAAGAGGTGTCTTGTGTATCAGAGACTTAGTTTTATGTCATTTCTGAGTTGGAAGAGAGATCTTGTGTATCAAAGACATAGTTTTACATCATTTCTAAGTTAGAAGAGGGGTCTTGTTTATCAAAGACATAGTTTTACGTCATTTCTGAGTTAGAAGAGGGGTCTTGTGTATCAAAGACATAGTTTTGCATCATTTCTGAGTTGGAAGACTGGTCCTGTGTATCAAAGATATAGGTTTATTTCATTTCTGAGTTCGAAGAGATGTCTTGTGTATTAGAGACATAGTTTTACGTCATTTCTGAGTAAAAAGATGGGTCTAGTGTAGTAAAGACATAGTTTTACGTCATTTCTCAGTTAGAAGAGGGCTCTTGTGTATTAAAGACATCGTTTTGCATCATTTCTGAGTTAGAAAAGGGGTCTTGTGTATCAAAGACATAGTTTTACGTCATTTCCGAGTTGGAAGAGGGGTCTTGTTTATCAGAGACGTAGTTTTATGTAATTTCTGAGTTAGAAGAGACGTCTTGTGTATAAGAGACATAGTTTTGCGTAATTTCTGAGTTAGAAGAGAGGTCTTGTGTATCAGAGATGTAGTTTTATGTCATTTCTGAGTTAGAAGGGGGTCTTGTGTAGTAAAGACATAGTTTACGTAATTTCTGAGTTAGAATAGGGCTCTTGTGTATTTAAGACATATTTTTACATCATTTCTGAGTTAGAAGAGGGGTCTTGTGTATTAAAGACATAGTTTTGCGTCATTTCTGAGTTAGAAGAGGGGTCTTGTGTATCAGAGACGTAGTTGTACGTCATTTCTGAGTTGGAAGAGGGGTGTTGTGTATTATAGACATAGTTTTACGTCATTTCGGAGTTAACAAATGGGTCTAGTGTATTAAAGACATAGTTTTACGTAATTTCTGAGTTAGAAGAGAGCTCTTGTGTATTATTGACATAGTTCTGCATCATTTCTGAGTTAGAAGAGGGGTCTTGTGTATCAAAGACATAGTTTTACGGCATTTCTGAGTTAGAAGAGGGGTCTTGGGTATCAGAGATGTAATTATATGTCATTTCTGAGTTGAATGAGGTGTCTTGTGCATCAGAGACATAGTTTTACGTAATTTCTGAGTTGGAAGAGAGATCTTGTGTATCAGAGACATAGTTTTACGTCATTTCTGAGTGGAAGAGGGGTCTTGTGTATCAAAGACACAGATTTACATCATTTCTGAGTTAGAAGAGGGGTCTTGTGTATTAAAGACATAGTTTTGCGTCATTTCTGAGTTACAAGAGGGGTCTTGTGTATCAAAGGCGTAGTTTTACATCATTTCTGAGTTGGAAGAGGGGTCTTGTATATCAAAGACATAGTGTTACGTCATTTCTGAGTTGGAAGAGAGATCTTGTGTATCAGAGACATAGTTTTGCGTAATTTCTGAGTTAGAAGAGGGATCTTGTGTATTAAAGACGTAGTTTTACGCCATTACTGAGTTGGAAGAGGGGTCTTGTGTATCAGAGATGTAGTTTTATGTCATTTCTGAGTTGGAAGAGAGGTCTTGTGTATTAGAGACATTGTTTTACGTCATTTCTGAGTTAAAAGATGGGTCTAGTGTAGTAAAGACGTAGTTTTACGTCATTTCTGAGTTAGAAGCGGGCTCTTGTGTATTAAAGACATAGTTTTGCGTCATTTCTGAGTTAGAAAAGGGGTCTTGTGTATCAAAGACATAGTTTTACGTCACTTCGAGTTGGAAGAGGGGTCTTGTTTATCAGGGACTTAGTTTTATATCATTTCTGAGTTGGCAGAGGAGTCTTGTATTAGAGACATAGTTTTACCTCATTTCTGAGTTGGCAGATGGGTCTTGTGTATCAGAGACATAGTTTTACTTCATTTCTGAGTTGGAAGAGAGGTCTTGTGTATCAGAGACATAGATTTGCGTCATTTCTGAGTTAGAAGAGAGGTCTTGTGTATCAGAGACATATTTTTATGTTATTTCTGAGTTGGCAGATGGGTCTTGTGTATCAGATACATAATTCTACGTCATTTCTGAGTTTTAAGAGGGATCTTGTGTATTAAAGACATAGTTTTACGTAATTTCTGAGTTGGAAGAGGGGTCTTGTGTATCAGAGACGTTGTTTTACATCATTTCTAAGTTGGAAGAGAGATCTTGTGTATCAAAGACATAGTTTTAAGTCATTTCTGAGTTTGAAGAGGGGTCTTGTGTATTAGAGATGTAGTTTTATGTTATTTCTGAGTTGGAAGAGAGATCTTGTGTATCACAGACTTAGTTTTACGTCATTTCTGTGTTGGAAGAGGGGTCCTGTGTATCAAAGACATAGTTTTGCGTAATTTCTGAGTTAGAAGAGGGGTCTTGTGTATCAAAGACGTAGTTTTACGTCATTTCTGAGTTGGAAGAGGGGTCTTGTGTATCAGAGACATACTTTTACGTCATTTCTGAGTTAGAAGAGGGGTCTTGTATATCAGAGACGTAGTTTTACGTCATTTCTGAGTTGGAAGAGGGGTCGTGTGTATCAGAGACGTCGTTTTTTTTCAT